>NC_092500.1:46963290-47633707 GCF_047511675.1 Marmota flaviventris | reverse complement strand
CAAAAACAAAAACATCAAATTGCCTTATACGCAACAAAGCAAAAGAAAGAAAGAGCAACAAAACAAAACAAACCCTTTAAAACCAGTGGCTCTATTGGCTCCTGTAACTTAGGAGGGTACAATTGGATCGCAGAACTCAAATCAAATCATCTGACCAGGTGCCCCTCTTTATTAACTGCTTCTGCTGGCATAACTTCATTCCCAGATGGGCTTTTCCCTCATGTTCCAAAATGGCGCCAGCAGCTCCTGGACATGTTATCTCATGGGTTCAAACTTCATGGAAAAGAGCGAGCATCTTTGAACCCACATTTCCCAAAGTGCTGAGATCCACTCTGCTTGGGTTGGATTAGCCCACGTGGCCACCTCTGATGCAATTACTAAATATTTACTTTGATCCATTTAGACCCTCCTAGGGCTGAACATAGACTTCTCTGAATCACATGGTAGAAGTAGTAGATTGATATTAAGGATGAAGTTTCCTACAAGTGTCCACCACCTCCCCATAGCGGTCACTGATCTCAAGTTACTTGTCTTACTGATGATGACACAGGCAGCAACATGCCTCCTGCCTCCCAGCATTTGACACCTGTCCCAAGGTCACTCTGCCTCACACATGGCCATGCAGCTGTCTGTGAGTCTAGGAAGAAGAGTCTAGTAGGAAGAATCTAACTCACCTGTTTCTTTTCAGTGACAGGTAGGAGTCACAACAATGAAGTACAGGACCTTGACGGCGAGGGACAAAATGGGATGCCTGTAGACCAGTGCTCTCCTTCCCTGAAGTGGCAGCCATACCAAAGTGTTCCTTGGCATAGTTTATTAAACAGTCATTATGAAAAACTGTAAGTGGCCTCCCCAATGCCTGGGGGGGGGGGAAGAGGGCTAGAGGCTGAGGGGGAAGGGCAGTGCTGGATCTCAGTACTGAACCCAAGTATTTGGGCTTGGGTGTCACCCCATCAAATGGGATGGGTCAATGAGAAAGTGTCTGTCATACATCTGTTTTGCATCCTGGCTGAAGGATAGTTGGAACATGGGCTTCTGGCCTTCAGAACCCAGACTTATAACTCTAACTCATTATAATTTACCTACTAAATGCTGGGGAGAGAGGGAATCTTTCTGGGATCTCATGCCCAGTTTAAACTAAAAGCTGGAAGATTGAGTTTTCCCAATACACTAACATTTAGTCCAGCAGTTAATTTATAATACCACAAAAGACATTTTTGGGGTCACATAAAGTTGTTATCCAATGACCAACTCTAAAATCAGTATTGTCAACACATTGCATATTTTGAATGTTTAGCCTGCAACCATAGTTGGTGGTTTCTTTATATTAAGAGACTGAAATCAAATCATACAAATTATCCTAAAATTAGAAAAATTTCACCTTATTTTATAACATTACAGTTAAAAAAATAAATGTGCACTCATGCATTATTGTTTTTTAACGTGCTTCTCTTTATTCCTTAGGGTATAATTTATCAACCCAAGGCTGCTGTTATTTTCCTTCGTTATAAATACCTTATTGAAACACTAAAAAAAAGTCAATGGTTAAAAAAATAGGATTTTGAAGTAATAAATATAATATGAAATGAGATACATTGAGCGATAAACTTGAAGACCTCCTGGTATTTTCCAAATTCAAATATAGCAAAGTTTATCATTAAGATGTTTATGTTGGACTAGAAGGAAGAAATATTTCTCTTAAAACAAAGCCTAAGCCAGGGTGTGATTACAGGCACACCCTTGTAATCCCAAGACATCTATTGATTAAATACCCCTATAATCCCAACAACTAGGGAGGCCAAGGCAAGAGGACTGTGCATTTGAGGCCAGCCTCAGCAATTTAGCAAGGCCCTAAGCAACATAGTGAGACCCTGTTTCAAAATAAAACAATAAAAAGGGTTAGGGATGCAGTTCAGTGGCTAGGTGCCCTGGGAGTTGGTGTGTTTAATAGGAGGCAAAGGACACCACTTGTTGTATAATTGAAATGTCATGACTTCATATCTTTGCTATTGTGTGAGATCAGAAAATGAAAGTATGAAGCTATGGGTTTTGGTTTTGAGTCTCAATCTTTATTTGATTTTCTTGGGGCACAATCCACATTCTCTCTGAAGCATTAGTACCAATGTATGATAGTGTCCTACACAGGCACATGATTTTTAAAACCCTTAATACTTTTCCATCTGTATGCATCTGAGTTGATCGATCTTTGAGGTATTATCTCTCTCTTTTTACTTGAAGAGATTTATTTAAAACTTTGTTTGAACTGCTTATCTCTGCTCCAACAAACTGGAAAAAAGGGAAAACAGAGATGATATCAATTCAAAGGTAGAGAGGCAATTTTATTTTGAATACTTTGCCATAACTCACTTTTCCTAAGCAAAAAGGAAGCAAATTTATCCAGATTATAATTCAGGCTCTCTTGATTTTACTAGTCATGCCATTGAGAGAGAAAAATCACTTGTTTTTTCTTTGATAATTATGTAGACTATATTACAAACTATCTCCCTAAATTATGTAAAAGCAATGGAGTTAGGATTAAAATGTATTTAACTTTAGTTCTGAATGATGTTTCAAAGTTGTGCTATAAAACAGTTTTTTAAAAGTCAGTTTAATTGACTTGATGTTTAACTTTTGATGTCAAAAACATAATTGCCCCATAATTCCAGTGGCTTGGGAGGCTGAGACAGGAGGATCACAAGTTCAAAGCTAGCCTCAGCAACAGTGAGGTGCTAAACAACTCAGTGAGACCCTGTCTTTAAATAAAATGCAAATAGGGCTGGGGATGTGGCTCAATGGTTGAGTGCCCCTGATTCAATCTCCGGTATATACACCTCCCCCCAAATAATAATAATTGCATTCTCAGGTAGATTTCTATAATCAGAGATTGGCCTTTAAGGCCCAGAATCATCTTCAGTATAATTCTTGTTGGTTGATTCAGGCTTTCTTAAATTACAGACTAATGATCATGTCTGGGGTATAAACCTTACCTTCTTCTTTCAGAATTTTTGACAGTTAAGCATGGAACATCACAAAAAAAAAAAATTCCTTTTTTCTTCAAACAAAGACAGTTTTTTTTTATTACCCTTAATAGTAAGTTTATACAATTCCATCCATCAAGGCCTTAGAGTGTAAATTAGCAGATTAGTTCTAGAAACCTGGCTCAATATAAATTTCGCAGATGGCCTAACACATACAGGTTTATCAAATTCTTCATGCAATGAATTTGCCTTTTGCTATTGGTGGGCACTATGATTGTGAAGCCTTTAACTTATTAGCTACTGAAGGTAGTCAATGACTCAGTGACTTGATCCATTGAGGAGGTGCTTAACTTACAAAGAACATGAACATTCTTTTCCTGCAAAACCCAATAATGGTTTCTGTTTCTGGAACTAGAGTAAAATTTAGAAACTCTATGTTGTTATTATAATGGCAGCCATCCAAATTGAGATCCCAGGAGGCAAAGATCCACAAGGTAGTGTAGTACTCATGGTTCCGTAGTACTCAAGTTTCTTTCCTGAGAAAAGAAATCCATATTTAGGAACCCTGAATTAAAAATCATTCCATATCTACAACCTGTATGGGAAAAAACTCACCAACTTTTATATTCTCCTCTCTACTTCATAATGAACACACTTAATTTGTTTCCTTTGAATTAACATTTTTAGAATATTTCATTAAACATCTTACACTCAAAGGATTGCTATTAAAAAAGAGCATGAGGAGCTGGGGTTGTGGCTCCTTGGTGGAGCACTTGCTTAGCATGTATGAGGCACTGGGTTCCATCCTTAGTCCCACATAAAAACAAATAAATAAATGTATTTGTGTCCATCTACAACTAAAAATTGAAAAAAAAATTAAAAAGTAGCAATGATAAAACAAACAAAGCAAAAGTCTGATTAACTATCTGGGCATTATCCCATTCCTTCTTCAACAAGGAAAGTCACTATGGTAGGTTTCTAGCACTATTACCAGATTGGAGAATAAAAAGGAAATGACTATACTCTATTAAAAAACAGGTTTCCAGTTAGCAGAGTAACTGGATTTGATGACTTTGGTTTAAAACTATTCCTGGTAATTCTGACCAGTTTGCTTTTTCATACCTGTACCAATGGACTTAATATTCACTCATTTGAGTAACGATGGCAGAGCTGAAGAGACTTTTTTTTTTTTTTAAAGGAGGAAAGAAATTAATTCTATACCAGATATTCCTAGTAACACGGTGATTTCTCAACTTTTCGCCTACATCTTTGCATTGTGTTGTGGAGTCAAATTAAGGGTTTAGAAAGCACAAAAGGGATAGGGAGTCTAAGGAAACAGTGCTTCTATTTGGCAATAATTGAACTGCTTCCTTGTGAGAAGAAGATAAAAAGCTGGGAGAGAGCCCACTGTGTTTTGAAAGATTATTTTCATTTCCTCAGTAAAAATTCAAGACATCTATTGATTAAATATAGCAAAAGGCGCCTCCAACACTATATTTTCTTGAAATGTTTTTACAATTGATATCATCAGTGAAAGAAAATGTATAGAAAATATTTGTAAAATTGGTTTTTTTGATTCCTCTTTTCATAGACCTGATGTGGGCTATCAAGTTGTCACAGACAAAGGATTTAATTTCTCGCCAGCAGATGAAGCTTTTGTTTGCCAAAAGAAGAACCATTTTCAGATAACCATTCACATCCAAGTTTGGGGAAGTCCAAAATTTGTTAAAACCCAAGTGGGCCTAAAGCCAATAGAAATGTTTTACTTGAAAGCTTTTGGAATTAAGGTAAATTTTTAAATTTAGCTTAATGTAATTCAGTCAACATTTATTAAGTGTTCCATTTATCTATTGCTGCGTAATATACCATCTCAAAACTGACTTAAAATAATAATTATTTATTTGGGCTACAAATGGGCAACTTGGTCCAGGGTTGGCTTTATGACAACTCTGTTCAGGAGTCGTCTGCTGGGCAGCTCAGCTGGGCCATTTCCAAGATGGATCACTCACATGCCTGTCACATTTGGGCTGGCCACAGTTTGGAGCTCAAATGGGACTGTGGCTGTGGGGTCTTAGCTTTTCTCCATCTTTCTAAGAGATAGTTTGCACTCCCTCACTGCATGGTGAATGGGTTTAAAGAATAAGTTTTCCCAGACACAGGAAGTGGACCCTGCCAATTTCTGAAGACTGAGCTCAGACACTGGCACAGCATCACTTCAGACTATAGTTTTTGTAGTTTTCAGTGTATAAATCTTGTCCTGCTTTTACTTTTATTTTTATTTAATTTATTCTTCATTATTTTATTCTTATTGATGCTGGTGCATTTTTCATATGGAGTAGACTCGTAGTTTTTACCAGATTCTCTAAGAGAAGTCTGACTTTAAAAAAGACAAAGAACCAGCCAGGCACGGTGGTACATGCCTATAATCCCAGTGGCACAGGAGAATAAGACGGGAGGATCACAAGTTCAAAGCCAGCCTCAGCCTCGGTGATGTACTAAGCAACTCAGTGAGACACTGTCTCTAAATAAAATATGAAAAAGGGCTGGGGATGTGGATCAGTGGTTGAGTGCCCCTGAGTTCAATCCCTAGTATCCCCAATCCCTGCAAAAAACCAAAGAACCACTAATTTAGACAGTGTCCCTTTTCCATGGTTTAATAGAGGGGAAACTGAGGCCTGGTGATGTTATATAATCCATTCAAGTAAGTAAGTGACAGAGCTGAGTTTAGAATTCAGGCAGTATGACTTCTGAGCAGTCAAAAGGTATTTATTAAATTATCACTTCATAGCCAGCTCCTTAGCAGGCACGAGTATTCATTATCTACATATTTCATTCTGATGGTCAGCTTGGGCTTGGGTATGGGATATCCTAAAATGAGGCTTGGTTACTGAATACAGTGGTATGGTTGGGATCTGGAATGTCTCCCAAAAGCTCATGTGTTGAAGGCTTGGTCCTCAGTGCAACAGTGTCCATGAGTGGGGTGTGACCTGCAAAAATTCTAACGTCCCCAATGAGATACTCGATTGCATGGATTAGTAATTAAATGGACTACTAGGAGGTGGTGGAAATTGTAGGCAGGTGGGGCATGGTGGGAGGAAGTAGGTCACTGGGGCCATTAGGGATGTTTCCTTGTCCCTGGTCCTTTCTCCCACCCTGCCTCCCCTTCCTCTTTCTCTGCTTCCTGGCTACCATGAGGTTTCTGCCTTGACGGCAGCTGAACATGGACTGAAACCTCTGAAACTGTGAGCCAAAATAAATCTTTCTTCCTCCAAGTTGTTTTCCTCGGGTATTTGTCACAGTGATAAAAAGATGATTAACGCACACATCAACTCTTGTGCTCTCAACACAGCTCTTAAAACAAACAACAACAAAATAAATAAATACAAACAACAAGGAAATAAATAATAAAACATACTTTTCTTACTGTGGAGTAAAATATTAATAAATTAATATTTTATATTGTTTCTTCATATTAGAAAAATTAAAACATAATAGAAATGTAAGAAGAAATAAAACTCACTCATATTCAGGATGCATCATTTGGTAGCTTAATTTTTCTTGTTATTAAAATTAATCTTGGCTGGGGTTGTGGCTCAGTGGTAGAGTGCTTGCCTGGCATATATGAGGCACTGGGTTCAATCCTTAGCACCACACATATAAATAAATGAATAAATAATAAAGGCTCATTGACAATTAAAAGTAACACATAACTTTAAAAAATTAAATGAATCTCATATTGCTAATATTATGTTTTGAAAATACATGATATTATTAAGAACCCCATAAAATATTGTTTACAAAGATGATTCAGTTTTATATCCTAGAGATGCATAATGTAAATTTCTATACTATTGGAAGTTTCACTCACTTCCAATATTTTTAGGGTTATTAATAAAACTGCACTGAACATCTATATGCACCCAGCTTTGCATGAGGCCAAATTCCTAAGAGGGAATTTACACATCAAAGATGTGAACCTTATGAAAACTCTTGATGTAGGCTGCTCAATTGCTTTCCAGAAAGATTGTTAAAATGCAAATACCCACAAGCTACATATTACATGCCTGGTTTCATTAGGCTCTTGCCACTATTCATGAAAATAAGTATGCAATAGGAAAAAAGTATGTAGTAGGTGCTGAACAAATGTCACTTTCTATATTCTACTTATTTATATTTTATATTGTTTCTTCATATTAGAATATAAGCTTCCCCAAGAGCAGGTATTTTTGTTAATTTTGTTCACTTCTTATTTCTAATGTTTAGAGCAGTCCCTGGAACCTAGTAGGTGCTCAATAAGAGTTTATAGAATAGATGAAAAAAATGAAGGAATGCATGCCTTTGTGCTGCCTAGCTCCTGTATTTGCCTCCCGATGTTTCAGCCATCTATAGCCTACTCTGTGTTCACTGCTTACCTGAAATACTCTGTTGTCTTGTGTTGTCATTGTTTAACCTTGTAGGTCTTTGCTTGTTGTGTCATCAATGGTGCACTGCTTTAAGGCAGGAACCATGATTTTATATGTTTTTCCAGTAATTTACAATCCCTGCCCAAAGTCTAGCATGGTGCCTTGAAGACCTTTTTAAGTACTGAAGTATTCTCTACTAGTGAACATTTTTATTAGTAAATAAATTAATTTGTTAACTCCTTAAGTAATTTACTTTTTGTTGTTCCATATAGGTTGAAGCCACCAATCAAATAATTGCTATTGAACAGTCCCAAGCAGATAGGAGCAAAAAGATTTTCAATCCTGTTAAGTAAGAATTTCTTTTCTGAATTCCTAGGTGAATGTTTTGGGAAGATCTATCATCTAATTTGTTTTGCTTATTTAAGATGAAATTCACTGTTAGAATCTAAATTAGTAATAGTATGTCAATATTGTAAGTGCATATTTACCAACAAAAATAAGATTGGTAAAACACATTGAAATAGTATAGAAATTCTTTATTAAAAGATCCATTTAAAAAATAATTCTTTATTACTAAAAACCTTACTAATAAATTTGGTTCCGTAAAGTAGATTATAGCTATATCTTCCTTTCAATTTTTTATTTAAATTAGCATGGTGCTGATTGGATTAATTTCAAGGTTCCAGATCCAAGCTGTGTATACAATTCATTTTTCTTATTTTTTTAAGACTACATTGATAGATGGCTGAATGGATTCCAAGATAGAAAGCATGCACCACTGGTAGAATGCATAGCAATATGGCAGTCCAAAGTTAGAGTTCTGTCTCTAGAATGATTCAGAGTGGGGTTTGCTCTTTGGTTCATTTGGCTGGGAATGCAGTCAAGACCAGCTCAGGGTTTCAACCCTCAGTCAACCCCATTGGGCTGGGAAGAAGATGGTCCTACCACCAACAAACCAGGCACTTGGACAAACAGACTCAGATGGCTGGAACATCTGGTTCTCCGTTGCCTGAGCAGGCTGGGCATAGCCTTCCTTTGGAGGAGGCTGCCTCCTGTCACTAGACTAGGGAAGGACAAGTACTTAACGGGAAACCAAGGCCTTCAGGAAGAGCCTAAAGAAGCTGCTTGCTATGGAGGTGAGTGCTATAGCAACAGCACAGATGAAAGGCATCTTTCCTCCCCGCTGTGAAAATAACAGAACCCATGCACAGTGTATGGAGAGCACAGCCCTCATGCGGCACAAACTCTGGGCGGAGCTTGTGCTGAGTAAGCATTTCTTGGTGGCTTGAAAGTCATTCCCTGGCCTTCCCTGGCAGCCACTCCTGACCCTGCTGTGGAGTGTTGACTAGTAATTGGTGGTTGGAATAAACTGTCCTTCACGGTGTGATGAGCCCTGGGCTCTAAGCACACTGGACCCACTTGAGAGTTTAAGGAGTGGATTGGATATGATCAAGGACTCTGTGTTCTCTCATGATCTCTTGGTGTTTCTGCTGTTCATTTTAGAATTGACCTACTGGCTGACCAGGTCACTAAAGTAACGCTGGGACGTTTACACTTCAGTGAAACCACGGCAAACAACATGAGAAAGAAGGGGAAGCCAAATCCTGACCAGAGGTATTGGTGCCCTTGCACACACCAGGTGGCCAGTCACACTATTTGACCAGGAAGTAGCCTAAGGGCTCTCTGGCAAACTGGGTCTCCTTAAACTGCTTTCCTCCTTTCTCTGACTCTTTCAGTTTAATAGTATATCCCATTTACCATCGGTGTCTTTCTTCTCCCATCCTCACTCCTCATCATGCCCACCCTCCTGACCAGCCTTGATCCCACCATGTCCCATTGCCATCTTGAATGGAAGACTGATAGCATCCCTCAAACGTGTGCGCTGGTCATGAAGCACAGCTGTAACTTTTTTGATTAAAAAAGAAAATAAAATTGCCTGCATGATTTAGACTTGGGATTCTCAAAGTGTGGTCCCAAGAGTAGCAGAGAGAGCAATACCTGGATGTTAGAAATTCAAGTTCTCAGGTCTCACCAAAAACCTACTAAATCAAAAACTCAGGAAGTGGGCTTAGCAAATTATTATTATTTTTTTAACAAACACTCCAGGTGACTCTGATACAATGCGTAAGTTTTGAGAGCCACTGGTTTTAGAACCGAGGTTTTGGTATTGGGCAGAATTGAGTTTAAACATTTGATGCTGCCATTTACCTTGGGCATGTAACTTAGACTCTCAGAAACACGTTTTCCTGTCTTATAAATGGTGACACTAACAATTCCTACTCGAATAAGGTTGTTTTAGGGACCCAAGTGAAATAACAGGTAAACTGCGTAGCCCAGCATGAAACATTTTGAGTTCACAATGGCAGTAGTTAATAACAATACTTGTGATATTTATTATTCTTACTGATTTATTTTAGATACATGAGCAGACTCTTGTTCTATACCAATCAAAGAACCTATGTAGTGTTATGAAAGAATTTGTTAGTTTTTTTTTTTCATGCAGTTTTTAAAGCCAAAGCTTTTCTAGTAGGGATAGTCTTTGTTTTGATTGTCAAGCAACAGTTTAATCTTAAAATCACCTCATCAGTTTTGAAGAAGCAATTGGAATACAGAAGATGAAAATTGCCTTGAGAGCAAATGGAAGGAAGGTTCAGGTCTTTGACTAAAGTTAAAACCTGAGAAGGTGCCAGAGGCACAGTCCAGAGGTCAGAGTGGGTATGGTGGGCTAGTCCAGCTGAGACCAAGCCCAGGACAGGGTGACTTGTGTGTCTCTGGACACAGGGACCTCTGGTGGCTTCCTGATGTGTTTGTGAGGGGTCCTGTGCTGAGGGCCCAGGAATGGTGAGGGAGGCCAAATCAGCACAGGCGGGCTAAGCCAATGTTCCCGCCAGTATCTTTTCCCTCAGAGGGCCTGCAAAACAGCTCACAGCCACCTCCAACTGGACATGGGGCAAGTGGGGGACAGTAGCATGTAAATCAAATAATTGCTCTCTCATTTCACCTGGGGACGAAGTTTAAAGCAAAAGGGAAAAGACAGTCTCTAAATCAGCAAACTCAGCTAGGTAAGTTCACTACTGATTAACTGTTGCATGAATTGTGTCTCTGTTCCTGATGTGTTGATGTTGGTCTGCTGTTTCTGAACTAGATACTTCATGTTGGTGGTTGGACTGTATGCTGCTAACCAAGATCAGTTCTATCTGTTGTCAGCCCATATCTCTGAAAGGATCATTGTAAGGGTAAGCTCAATTCTCTAATTATTCTGCATCCTGGCTTCTTTTCTCCTTTGTAGAAAGGATTTGAATTTCCAATGACATGCTTGAAGTACTCTATGTCTTAATTGATGATAATGATGATGATAATGATAACATTAGAAACTACTACTTTTGTTTTTACACAGTGGCTCTCAACCAAGGCCAATTTTGACCCTTAAGGATCATTTGGCAATGTTTGGAAACATTTTTAGTTGTCACAACTGGCATCTAGTAAGGTGTTGCTGCTCAACACCTTACAATGTACAGGACAACCCCTACGCAAAGAATCATTCTTCCCCAAATGCATATGATCCTGAGATTGAAAAATACTGATTTTTGCTCTGTGTTTTAGGCACTGAACTAAACAATCTATACATGACATCATTAGACATTGTTAGACAATCTACATTATATTCTTGAAGCCCAGAGGAATCGAGGCTCAAGAGGGTAAATAACTGGCCCGTGATCCCACAGCCTGTAATGATGGAGCCTGGATTATAACCCAGCTTTCTCTGACTCCAAAGCCCACAGGGTGAGCAAAGTGCCAGGGGGGTTGTCAGTTGCCCCAAAGTAACTGGTGACCCCAGGGAATCTGGGCCACTGTCTAGCTCATAGGAATGGCTCAATGCGTTTTGCAGAAGGATCACAGCTGTGGACAAGAGTCTTGGCAGCCAAACCCAAACATCAAGCTGTTGGCAGCTGCAGCAGCAGCTGCGGTGAGGTAAGGCTGGCCACTGCCGAGAATGCCAGGGCATGAGTTAACAGGTAACCACAGGCCCGGCAGCCCTGGGAGGGGCCGTGTTGTCATCACTCTTTTGAAGTGATACAGGGAGGATGTGCAACTCCAGCAGGGAAAGTCTTTTGCTGCTGGCATGCTCAGGGACGCTGTTCATCTAAGGCCCTGGGGGACAGATCTGCCCACTTGGGAGTGGTGTCTCTCCTTGCCTGCTGTTCTGAAACAAAGGGCCCTCTGTAATTCTTTCAGTCAATTAAAAATAATAAGCCACCTATTAGTGGAAATCCTTCAATGACCTCTCAGAGTTTTAGTGGAGGTGAAGTAATGATATGGAGTCGACACCTCATGGGTTCGGATGGCCCTGTGAAGGCCACCATACATGCCCCAGGCTGTTTTTTTGGGGGACTTGACATCATCTGAGGCAAGTGAGGTGCCTCTGAGCAAAGGCAGACAGAGACCTGTCCTGCCACAAGCCCAGCACAGAGGTGCCTGTCCATTCCTCACAGAGGTCAGGGTGTCTTAGGCATCTGATGTAATCTGGGATTCCCTGGCTGTTGCAGCAAATCTGATTTAAAGTCTGGAAATTGAGATTGCTTATTGTTTCTGATGTTGGTTTGGAAGAAATAAAGACAGTGTCATTGTTTTCTTTCTTACTACCCCCCCCCCCACTTTTTTGGTACTGGGGATAGAATCTAGGGGTACTTTACCCTGAGCTACATCCTCAGTCTATTATTATTATTATTATGACCATCATCATCATCATTTATTTTGTGACATGGTTTTATGATCTTGCTAAGTTGCTGAGGCTGGTCTGAACTTAAATCTTTCCTGTTTCAGCCTCCCAAGTCACTGGATCACAGGTGTGTACCAACATGCCCTATGATGTGTCACTATTTTCCAAGTTGGCATAGACCAGGTATTGTGATGGTGCTGTTCTGAGCGGTGTGACTTGTGCCTGAGTCAGACAGGCCACTAGTTACCTTCATATTTTGAATAATTTACCTGGCAACAAGGTCTCTCCATTTGCTGCTGGCAGCTCCTGCAAAGCTGAACTGCAGCTGCACAAGTCCTCATTGCACAGGAGCAAGGAGAGGGAGAGGGAGGAGGTTTTCTGCTTCCTGGCTTTCTGTTAACCAGAACCTCTTGGCTAACTGGCACCTCCTCATACCAAAGCACAGTGACAACTAGCATATGTGATGACTTTGAGAAGTTGAAAGTTTCTGTAAGTCACCTTCAATATGAATATGAAAATCATTCAATTGCACTCAGCATAGATCGGGTGTATTGTTATTTACTAAAGTTTTATTTTAAAAAGATGATTGGGCCTCTCTCTCCTATAGAGAGATGGCCTTTATTTGTCAGCTCTGACACATAAACTCTCGTGTGTATCTCTTAAAAAAACAAACAAACAAACAACAACAACAAAACAAAACAAAACAAAAAACAGATGAGTGTAAGGTGTTTCTCTAGCTATAATTTTTGGTTAAAGAGAATATTCTGTAGTTGTGTTGGGCAACACAAGGTTACTCTAATATTGATACAGAAACCCTCATACACTCAACTGAAAATATCTCATGGATATTATTTCATTCTAACTCCAAAAAACACACAAGTGAAAATGAATGTAGAAATTTCAGTCTATTTAATTAATATTTAAACCAACCAACCAAGAGAAAAGTTGAATTTAAGGAACGATATTACTCTTTGATTCAGTGAGTTTTAGAGGTGTCCACAGCAAACATTTCCCTATGCATATGATTTGGGCAGAGGAAAGATCAGTCTATATTCTATACAAGAGTCAAATATGGTCCTAAGAGCCACGGCTCTGTTCTGTTAGTTTGACCTTCAGAATAAAGACAAATTCAATAATTAAAAAAACATTACAGGACCTGGCTACATTAAATGAACCTCAAACTGCATTTAGCAAATTGAAATTCATTTTGTGGACTAAGGACCACTTCTCCAAATGGTAGAGATAAATGTTTTACTCTTTGGTAGAGGGTGACGGTATGAGGGCCACACCTTGATGAGATTTAGGTTCCAGGAGATGTCCAGGAAGGACACACCATGTTTGTCACAATTCTCCTTGGAGAGAGAATGGCAGGCAGTACCCAGTAATTGTTCATCTGCATTGTCAATCAAAACAGCTTTAGAAATACATTATGTTCCTGTGGTGTAAATTGACCAATTTAATGGAAATTAAGGTTTATTCCAGAGAACAGATTTATTTCCCAGGTCTTTGTTTTTAGGACCTTTCTCCAATGGAGTTCCTTCAGTTTCCTTTGTTAATGACTAGGTTTTACTTCAGCTCCACTTTCCTTCTGAAACACTTAATTACACCTGGTTTGGAGTGCTGTGTTGCAGCAGGAGGGCAGATTATGTTTGTCTGCTTTTCAAAGACATGCTTAGATTTCCTCATTTTGATAACTAACAGATTATTCCAGTTCCTGTCCCAGAATAATAGAAATGGCCACATCCCCAAAGCCCTCCTCCTTTACTTCTCTGCAAACCAAACTGAAGGGGCAAACAAAAAAGACCCAGGGGTAGGGAAGATGAGAGGCACGTTGTGGTTGCAAGGATGGGGATAAAGCAGAGCCAACTGGGTCTCTCAGCTCATTTTCACTGGCTCTTAACTATTTCTGACCACAGACCTACCTTCCCTCTCCTAGCACACACGCACACATCCACCCACCCATCCCTCTTTTAGAGATTAGATGAATTTTTATTTAACCAAAGGCATCAGTTTTTGTGGAGTAATGTGTGTTTTGCCCTGTGGTTGGACATGCACAGATGTCAGCCGTGGAAGGGATAACCAGAAATACAGAGTAAAGTCCTCAAACCACATCAGGAGTAAGCATCCCCTACAAACACCACCCCCTGGGTCCACTCCCAGTGTTTTTGGTTTAACAGGTCAAGGATGCCTGAGAAGACCCATTTCCCACAAGCTCCTGGGAAGTGCTGATGTGCTGACCTGGGCACCACACTTTGAATGGCACTGGTGGAGAACATTTCTAGACCCATTTTTGGAACCCCTTTAAAAAGTGCCAAAACCAATTTCCTAAGAGCTGCCTTCCTTAGGTCAAGCCCTCCTATTAACTCCTTGCTGCTGCTTTAGAATCCCACGCAATGGTCAAGCAAAGAAGTTCCAATCCTTTCCAGACTTTAGGACTTCAGTTACTATACTGCTGGCTCCTATTCCAAGCACCTGCAGGGGGCACTCTTTACATTGCCTACTTTACATTGCCCAGGGAATGGGGCAGCTCTGTGGGTTTGCTGCTGACAAGGGCAGATTATGTGATTGCAGGTTAAACAGAGATTGCTTTGTCTAGTGGAGCGTGACGAGGATGCATTTGTGACTCTTTGTCCTCATTTTTTGCTAACTATTCATGCACGCATGATTTCAATCAATTCCACAACAACCCTGAGATGGGTATATGATTATCTTTATTTTCCTGTACTCTGGTACAGAAAGATTAATGACTGCCCCAAGGTCACATAACCAGTTGATGTCATAACATGGACAAGAATGTTCTGGTATTTCCAAAATAAATGAGGCTGTGAGACAAATAACAAAAATATTTTAGAAACATTCGTGAATTCATTTTGGTGTTTGATATTCATTATTTACTATTAGGGCACATGTGAATACAAGCTTGTAATTCTGGAAAGAGAAGCTACATTACAGTTGGCATTGACACTTGAAGATTGTGGATTCCAGAGAAGGGAAAATAAGTTCCTAGATCTTATAGTTTTCCTCTCCTGATGAGGACCTTTCCCTAGGTCTATATATTTAGAACATTGTAAATCTGGTCCTTTTTCAAATATGATTTTAACATATTCTAGGGATTTGAGTTTTCATGTGATGAAAGTCAAAGGAGAGAGAATGTTGCAATTGTTTCAAAAAATTAAATCTACTTATATCTGCTGTTCCAGTATCAAGTTACCAAAATGATAATAATTATTCCAAAGCTCATTAACATCAACAAAAAGATCCATCACTGTCCTATTTTGTTTCCTTGAATTGGCTCATTATATTCAGCACAGAGCAAAATACATCAGCACTTTATGTGGCATACCTTTGGATTTAGTTGGCTGCCCACTCTAAAAGGATTTGAGTCAAAGCCAATTTG
The DNA here is from genome assembly GCF_047511675.1 of Marmota flaviventris. Classification (NCBI taxonomy): domain Eukaryota; kingdom Metazoa; phylum Chordata; class Mammalia; order Rodentia; family Sciuridae; genus Marmota; species Marmota flaviventris. Next base: position 47,618,209 of record NC_092500.1, on the reverse strand, counting down.
CCATTCACATCCAAGGGGGCTCCAGGGACCTTGCAGAAAAGCCCTTTGTTCAAGTGAATTTACAGAGAAATAATGTTCATAGTTGTTACTTTATATTCTTTCACTGTTCTTGTCTATCAAGTGTCAGTAGATGAGTCTTCTAAGCAGCTCAGGGCTCAGAGAGGTGTGAATGAAATAAGAAGTTGAAGACACCTGAAAAGTTCTTCCACTGAAACCAAATTAAGAACTAAACTTTGCAACTTCTTCCAGTTATTTTAATGAGTAACACATGGCTATGGTAAAGCAGTAAGTACCAAGAGAGTATGTAGTGAACAGTTAATCTCCTTCCCACCCTGATTTCTTAGGTCTCCATCATTATTAGCTTCAGAGACCACCCATGCATACTCAGATGCCTAGCTTGCAGGGTCTCATGACCACCAGAAAGGCAAAGAGTGAAGTCACTCTATTTGTACTGACTTTTTAAATCATCAGGATCCCAAATGTTTGTTTGGATGTGTGATAACCTGCCACAAACGCTCAAAAATCACAGAATATGTCATTATTTTAAAAGCAAATTAATCTTTTAATTTTAAGAAGTTTGAGGGAGTTAGAGACCCTTACATAAAGCTATTTGAAAATAAACTCAGTAGCTGCAGGGAAACAGGGAAGAAGGAAAACAGTGTGATGGAGAATTCTTTGGCAAAGAATTTTAAGGATAAAGTCTCCAGAACTTTGGCTACCATAATCATTTCACTTGGTTGTTTAGAAGATTTCCCAGGCTACTTCTAGGCCACACCATGAAATAGACAAGTTAGCGCCATTATGTATTCATCAGAGGAAGTATAGCTCCAGGATTTGTTAGCTGTGTGTTTTCAGGCAATTTTTTTACCCTTTCAGAATGTCAGCATCAATAAAATGAGGATAATAGTTCCTATATCACGGAATTGCAGTGCAGATCAGCACACAAAAGTGTAGCTATTATTATTCTTCATTACTATCGATGTTTAGGGAATAGTTGAGGTGTATTAAATATATTTGTATCATCATTTGCTTGTTGCTTACATATGAAATCAGTACTTTGGTGAAACTACAAAGGGCTGGCTAAATGAAAGTTACTTTTATTTATCTGAACTTTCATAAACTTATAAAGCATCCTGATTTAATGTTCTGATTGTTGCATTATTATTTATTATTATTATTCATGGAAAAAGAGTCATTTTTAGTTTTCTTCTACTTCTTCACCATCCGCCTGGTATAATCTAAATTCCAGAGAAATACAGTAGAGACGGGATATTCCAAGCCATAGCATATAGAACCCCTGCTATGGGGGTCAAAATGGCTAGAGATGCCTCCCTGGCTCTCCTGGGGCCCTAAAGTTATTCCGTTATGTCAGAATGTTCTATCCAACATAGGAATCTTATGTGAAAGCCTAAGATAACATTCTGTTTTCCTTTGCTCCGAAGACTAACCATCGTGTATTCTTGATACCATAACTTTGGTTGTACTATGTTTATATATTTTTCCAGGCCTCTAACCCTGGGCAGTTTGAAAATGACAGTGATGCATTATGGCAGCGAGGACAAGTTCCAGAATCTGTTGTTTGTCATGGTCGAGTAGGAATAAACACAGATGCACCAGATGAAGCCCTGGTTGTCGGTGGCAACATGAAAGTGATGGGGACAATCATGCATCCCTCTGACAGCCGGGTGAAGCAGAATATCCAGGAGGTGAGCTCCAGGGCAGGCCGAGGGCTCCTCCTCGGACACCTTAGTCAGGTGTGCTCCATGCTCCTGGCCTCTGACCTGCGTGCTTGGGGCATCTTTACGTGTTGCCTGTGAGACTAGCATGCTGCTTAAAATTGATGACTGTTGGTGCTCTTGGGTATCTCTGCTGAAACTGTGAAGCAGTTCCTACCCAAGAGACTGGATTTACCTGACAGGAGCAGTGCGCAGTGACAGCATGTCATTGGCTTCACACATGGCAAGGTTCAGAGACGTTTTCCACGGGCCATTGCCCTTCCTTCTATGCTTGTCAACTGCTTAAACTTGCTTTCTCCTTTCCATCTCCCTGCCTGAGCATGGCCTCAGTCCAGTTCCGGATCATGTTTCTTCTGGACCTCTCTAGCCTGCTCCTCCCAGGGTGTTGGCCCTGCTGGCCATTATCCGCTGCCCCCCCCACCCCTGGCCCCTGCATCATCTTTGAGGAGCAGTTAAGAAGCTATTGGGTGAATTCCATGACCCAGGGGATCCAGGTGAGATCCCCTGGGCCATCAGACTGATCTGGTACCTTTCCCCTCTGTGGAAAGGCAGTAAGCCCCGTAGAAATCAGAATCAGACCTATATATCAGGAAGCTACAGCTCCACTTGGGAGTCTCCCCAGCTGTGTGATCCTGCATAAAACACTTAACCTCACTGAACTCAGGGTCTTCTGTAAGATGAAAATGTGCCTTCCTACCTGACCCTCCTGAGTCTTTTTTGAAATTTTTAACCAGTTAAGATAATAAGTACATAACTATCTTGGAAATTTACAAGTGCTGTGTGAACCAAATGGATTAGGATGAGGATTCCAATCCCTTGGCCAGGCCTCTCTTGGTTCCAGTCTTTCCACCAGTTTCCACTCACTGCTTCTGTCCCTACCCCGCCTTAGTATTTGCACTACTCCTCCCAGAAGTATTTCTGAGGCTGTGGTAGAACTGTGTTTTTAAACCTCCTTTCCTCATTCTTTTTTTAGCTAATAGGAGAACTAATCTGTAAATCGTTGGCCGTTGTTCCAGACTGCATTCCTTTCCCAGTGCAAATCTGCACTGGTTTTTCTAAACCAGCCAAGGAATGTCCTTTGCTGAGAGGATTCCAAAGAATGGTGGTAATTGTAGACTTTCACACTGCTTGCGAAGCTGCAGTTCATGTTAAAAGAGCTGTGACCCGCTGGCTGGTTGGGAACTCAGGACTAGAAAGTTCTCACATGTTTCCAGATATCAGTACTAGAGGTTGAGCCTTTGAATTTTAGAGAGACGTGAACTGCATTTCAGATAACAGCAAGTCAAATATACCCTTGCAACTGACTATACAACTCCCTACGGAGTCTCATTGAAATTTAAGTGGAATATAATAAGCAGGGACTGTCCTCTAGGCTTACAGAATCCTTTACCAAAGTCTTCAAGTTTTGCTTCTTGGTTTGAAGGAGAAAAAACAAACAACAACAAAACAAGCTTCTGTGGAACTTCTTAAATCTCTTCAAAGAAGCCTTCATAAAAAATGAAATGTCACCCCAGTCCAGATTCTAAATGTGAATTTCCTCCATCCCCTTCCTGCTCACAGTACTCTGATAGAACAAAGAGATTTCTAGTCCATGGTTGGAAGATTGGAGACTTATTCTGACCCTACCAGTCCAAGGCTTTAGCCCAGAGATATTCTATGTCTCTGTTATCTGTGAAGAGAGAATGCTTATATTCATTTTACCCATGTTAAGGGAATTTTCTAAAGTCATATATGTGAAGCATTTTTTTAGCCATATAATGCTAAGCAAACGGTATTATTAATTTTGCTTGTACAAAATGCTCCATGCTATGTAATTCATTTATTAAATTATTTCATACTAATATATTAGTTCTATGCACATTTATGAAATGTATATTCCCAGAAATCTCATCTGTCTCACTTGCCATGTTTTACAGAGATGAGAGAGATGATGGTAATGTTGATGATGGTGCTCATGGTGATGTGAGCTTCATCTTCACCTCTCCCTTAGTCAGTTTTTCCCAATTAAAAAAAATTAATTTGTTCTAATTAGTTATATTTTTTAAATTTTCAGTTTGTTCTATGTTTTTCCAACTTTTAATAAGAGGACTATTCTAAATTCTCTGAGAGAAGAGTTGTCTTAGACCATTTGTGCTGCTATAGCAAAATACCATACGTTGATAGAATAGAAATTTGTCACAATTCTAGGGTCTAGGATCCAGCTACTGGCAGTATGGGTGTCTGGTGACAGTCTGATTCTGCTGCCAGGGAGGGAGGTGCCTTCAATGCTGTGTCCCCATGTGGTAGAATGGATGGAAGAGCAAAATGGGCCTGAGCTACTTCCCATCAGCTCTGTTAAAAGTTACTAATCCATTCACAAGGGCAGAGACCTCATGACTTAATTATATCCCCAAAGTGCCTTGCTTCTTAATTCCACCACAATGGCGATTCGATTTCAACATGAATTCAAACCAGAGCATTGACCTTGGTTGATGTGATTATGTGCAGAGGACTGAAGACATTTTCTCCTCCTCTAAGGGTGCCTGCCCACTAGAGCTGGCTTGTGGATGAGCTGCTGTACAACATGGTGGCCGAGCATGTAGATCAATACTGTAATTGGGGACAATGAGTCTAGGTTGCTACCTTGCCCTGACTGTGTGCTCACTCAAGGCAACAAAAGTTGCTTTGTGGAGAATGAGCAGACATGCGTGTGGGATGCAGAAGGGAAGATCTCTGGTGTTCACCCAGGCACACATCCAAGACGCAGGGAAGAAGACAGATGTGACTGAGACCCTGGTGGCTGCAGCACTGGGAAGATGAGGGCGGCCTGAGGGCGCAGCAGTTTAACTTGCTCAGTGTCATTGTCTACTGACGTGACTGCAGATTGGAGAAGGAAATGAATCTCTGACAGCGGAAACTGAGTGGAATCAGGTTGAAAAGTCAAGCCAGAAATCAAAGGGATGTGAAGAATATTCATGTCAATGCAAAACAAAACAAAAAACCATGAGGAAGTTGAGAGCTGAATTGCATCAGTCAAATTCTGTGGTGGAAGAAATTGTGGCATGATATTTAAAAATAAAATCTAAAAAAAGAAATCCGTTAAGACGAAAGCCTCAGAGGTTGTTTTGTTTTTCTCCCATGCATACCAGCCAGTGTACTAGTTGAGGACAAAATTGGACATGTGAAAAGCTTAAGAGAGTCAAGCATGCAAAATCTCCCCCCGGGGCCACAAGCCAAGTGCAGAAGCTCCTCAGCTTGGTGAGCTGGTGTCCCCCATGCTGCTCCTGCTCCAGGCTGGGCCAGGCTGAGACCCTGACCAACTCATGGAGCCCGAGACCACCTTCCCTGAACACATGGGAGTCCTGTGGCCTGAAAGTTCTCTGTGATGCAGTCCTTGAGTTTATGACAAAGAGACCTTGGATGTGACACAGCCCGATGATGGCAGCCAATTCTTTTGTGGTCAAAACTTTCCAAAGCTGCTGTGGGCAAGATCACATCAAATACCCAATTCCAAGCTCCTTGCTCAACACACACTGGTGCATTACATGCTCACCTGTGTAGGGCTCCTGTGCCGAGAAGGCACAGTTCTTGCCTCAAGGGTTTTTCAACTGGACACAAGGGGAACAGGCAATCCGGGCTGTCAATATTTGGCTTTGGGAAGTTCATAAACCAGCATTAGCAATCCGAAGAGGTATTCTTTGAAGAACAATGTTATAAGGTGTTCAGTTCTCCGAGTTAACCCTCAACGTTTTCTTTGGCTAAAAATCCATTTAAGACAGCATGGTAAAGTACTAGAGAACCCAATTGCCATGACTATGATTCTTAGCAATGTCTTTGGGGGAAATATAGTCAAGGATCCATGTTAAAAATCAAGAGCCATTTTCCCTCTCTGTGGTGTGGACAGGCTGAGCAAGGGCACAGCCTCTTTGGCTTTCCATCTGCAAGAAAGGAGCCCACCCTGCCTCCATGTTATTCTCTGTGGGGGTTCATGCAGGCTGTTCAGGATCCAGGAGATAATGAGAAGAGGGCACAGGACTGCCAGGGCCTCAGAGGGTGTACACTTGGGTAAACAGTGCCAGGCCAGTCCTAGATAGCTCCTGATTGACCCCCTTTCTTAAATTCATTCTCTCTCTCTCTCTCTCTCTTTGGTGCCAGGGATTGAATTCAGGGTCACTTAACCCCTGAGCCACATCCCCAGCCCTATCTTGTATTTGATTTAGAGACAGGGTCTCTCTGAGTTGCTTAGCACCTTGCTTTTGCTGAGGCTGGCTTTGAACTCTCGATCTTCTGTCTCAGACTTGGGAGCTGCTGGGATTACAGGCATGCACCACCACACTCGGCCCCTTTCTTCAATTCTGTCAATAATTATCCTTTCACGTCACTACCTTCCTTCTTTCTATTTCTTTTTTTTTCTTTCTCCATGGAAGATTTTTTCAGACTCTTTGTTAGGTACTGCACAGGCCCTGAAATGAGTAAGACACAGACCTGACCCCAAGGAAGAGAACATTTATTAAAATCTAAGCTCCAAATAAGAAGTACTCATTGACTCTCCAGTACTGAGGATAGTATCAGCACATAGTAGCTACTTAATAAATATTTGTTTAATGAGTAAAGGAGCTCACAGGGACACATGTGCAGACCATAATGTAAAATTGTGATTACCGTATTTTACCTGACCTGGAAGGCCCTCCCTGCTCTGGCCTCCACCTTTATGATCACATTCTTAATGACACACTCAGCCTTGTGTAGACATCTTTCAGGGGATTTGCTGCCTTGGGCCTTGGTTTCTTGTGTTCTCTCTGCCTAGCATTCTCATCTTGGGTTCATTCCTTCCACCCCACCCCCTCTACATCTTTTCCCAACTCTTAAAATTATTAAGGTATGTGGCAACTATGAGTTGAGCACCCACAACATGCAAGGAGTTGTACTAGAAATTGGTCACACAGTGATGCACAGAAAATCATGGTCTCAAGTGTGTCTTCATTCTCATGGGGTGTGTCTCCAACAGGGAAACAGAGGACAGAGTGGACATAACTAGTTGTCTGGTGACAACTGTGACTGTTGCCATGAAAACGAGCAGGGCAATGAACACATCAGAGCATAGGGACCCTTCCTAGTCTTGAAGGCCAAGAAATCTTCTGAGGAAGGGGTATGGGGGAGATGGGGGTGTAAGATGTTGGGCTTTTAAGGCAGGGTCAATGGCACAAACAAAGGTCCTCAAGGGAAATCAGAACATATTTGAGGAGCCATATTAAGTCAAGATCTTGGTTGGACTTGACCATCTCTAGGAAGCCTCTCATTTTGATCTCCTAAAAATATTTTGGGTACCTTGGAGCATCTCTGATTTACTGATCATAATTCCATCATTGCCTGCATTTCTTCCATTGTAATATAATCCTGTGATATGCTTATTTTCCTGTCGAAGCCACAGACTTTTAAAAGACAATCATTTTTTTCAAGTCCCAACACTTAATAAGTCATAATATGTCCAAGGTGATTGGTAAATATTGGTTGAATCAAACTAATAATAAATGAATGGAATTTACTTCTCGATAACAGTCATTATAAAAACAGTGGTTTGCTTAGAATTATACTCCTGGATAAAACTAGGTAAAACTAGTCCATTTAGCCAATTAGTCTCTAGCCACTGTCTTCACAACCAGCCAAACTTATGAAGGTCTAGGAGTCCTAACTGATGGTAGAGGAGCTGTCCTGCCACCTCGTGGGGTGGTCAAGGGAGAAGTTGACAGTCATGGCAGGGTTTCTGAAAACAGCAACTATAGGGGCTTGGGGTTGTGGCTTAGCGGTAGAGTGCTCGCCTAGCATGTGCAAGGTGCTGGGTTTGATCCTCAGCACCACATGAAAATAAATAATAAAATAAAGGTATTGTGTCCAACTACAACTAAAAAAAATTTTTAAAAACCCAGCAACTACAGAAAGCATTTTTGATTCTTCTATCACATGGATGGATACCCCAGGCAGTATATTTTGATTGCCAGAACACCATTGGTTTTATAAGTAAATTTGGGGGACAAAGAGCTGCCAGTTTTTTATTTGCCAGATAAGGGCATTAGATAATGTTCCTGCTGTTTTCATCAATTCATTAAAAAATAAAAAAAAAAACACCTCAAAGGGGAATCCTTTTATTCAAACACATTTAACTTTGGGGAAAGTTTATTCTATTTTCTTGATTTGTTATCATTTTTTCTGAGGTCAAGTGATATTTTTTTGAGTACTTCACAGTGAGTTGAGAATACCTTTAGACATAAGAACACGTATCTCAGAGAATGATGCCATCATTCCCCAGATCTCAGAGGGATGGGGAGCTCTGGGTCCACAAGGACTCGTGGTTGGTTAAACCAGGTTTTCAAACCACTTGGAGAATTTTTCTCCAGCAAAATGTTCAAAAGCAATTCAATGATATAGGAGGGGAGGCTTCCTAGAGATGGTCAAGTCCAACCAAGATCTTGACTTATTATGGTTCCTCAAATATGTTCTGATTTCCCTTGAGGATCTCTGTTTGTGCCATTGAACCTGCCATAAAAGCCCAACATCTTACTCCCCCCAGTATCTCCCCCCATACCCCTTCCTCAGAAGATTTCTTGGCCTTCAAGACTAGGAAGGGTCCCTTTGCTCTGATGTGTTCATCACCCTGCCAGTCACAGTTATCACCAGACAACTAGTTATGCCCACTCTGTCCTCTGTTTCCCTGTTGGAGACACACTTCTAATGAATGAAGACACACTTGAGACCATAGTTTTCTGTGCATCACTGTGTGACCAATTTCTAGTACAACTCCTTGCATGTTGTGGGTGCTCAACTCATAGTTGTCACATACCTTAATAATTTTAAGAGTTGGAAAAGATGTAGAGAGGGGTGGGGTGGAAAGAATAAACCTGAGATGAGAATGCTATCTATACCTAAAGGTCAGAACTAGAACTAAGAACTGCATTTTCAATTTATAAATACAATTTTTGCTATGAATCTGTGCACTATTTTGAAAATGATTCCTTGTGATTGTAAATAGCCATTTGTTTTTCTCTAAGTAAGGAAGCTCTTCTCAGAGAGGGTTCCCTACTCAGAGGAGAGAAGTAAGGCAAGAGCAGTAATAATGGGGCATTTACCCTGAAATTTAAGCTCAAAAACTCTGGATTCATTTATTAGTCATTAAATGGAAATCACTAATATAAACCATAAAAATTTGGCTTCTCTGAGAAATCCAGAAATTCCTCTTAAACTCATTTGGAAGAGAAGAACAGTGCCATTGTCAATATTCCAGAATTTCTCTGTGTCACTCTGGGCATTGATTTGAATAGCAAATATCTAAATGGTGAAATCTGTTCTTCTTTAATTAAATTAGGTTGACACAAATGAACAGCTGAGAAGAATAGCACAAATGAGGATTGTTGAATACGATTACAAACCTGAATTTGCATCTGCAATGGGAATAAACACTGCCCATCAAACAGGTACACACACAAATTCCCATTTTAATTTTGGATTGTCAGCTATTAAATTTTTAATTCTCTCTTTATTTGAGATTGTGTGCTATTGCATTTGACAACACCCTGATGATGTAACTCACCTTCTGTGAAACCCATAGTCACTAGCATAGGAAAGGTTAAAGGATTCCTGTGTCATCTTTACAAAACACCCACACTTTTGCAACCCAAGGTTCTGGTGGAGTATTTTGAATGTGTTGTTTCTTTTTCTTGGAGTCCTCTTGCTCATGAGATGAGGGTTTAGGGGCAGATAGCAGCTCAATCTGTGGGAGGCATAGCATGGGGCAGTCTTGGGATGGAGAGAGGAGGTGGAGTGGGTCTAGGTAAGAGAAAGAGTAAGAAGTGATGTGTGCTCTCCACCCAGGAATCTTAAAGAGGAAAGGAACATTTAGGAGCAAAGACCTATAAGAAAAAGGAAATCAAGCCAATGCCCCACCCTGCCTTGTATGTACAGAGATTTTAAGGTGTTTAGTTAACCTTTCCAATATTTGGCAGAGTTTAAAAAAAAAAAAGCAGAGAAAATGACATTCCTACTTTAAATCCTGTAGTGGTTCTTGGCTCAGACTTTCTTTGCCTCAAATGTATTGTAGATCAAAGTGAAAACTGAGAAGGGATAAGAATCTATTTCCAAAGATGCCCCATGGCCATCAGTATTCTATTCTGATACAGACCTGGAGCTTTTTCTCCTGGAAGGTCTGTCTGCTGTGGATTAAAACTTTTGGAGTGTTTTGTACACAGGAATGATTGCCCAGGAGGTGCAAGAGATCCTGCCCAGAGCCGTAAGAGAGGTTGGTGATGTCACCTGTGAAAATGGAGAGAAACTGGAGAATTTCCTCATGGTGGATAAGGTAATCAGCCACTCAGTCTAGATGTGCGCTTTGGCGGTCACCCCACAGATTAAAAACCCCTTTTAATCAGGAAATAGAACATTGAAAAGAGTTCTTCACTGAGCTGTGGAGTGAGTTGGTATCAATTATCCCACAATGGCCATAGGCACCAAAAAGAAGGGACATAAGGAGGTTTCTGCCACAGGAGATGTCAAATGTCGGAGGCGAGGGGTCACCTGGTGGGTCAGCTTGAACTGGTCTTTCCACCTTATCTTAAAAATATCATAACATCGTTTTGGACGTAATACATATGGACAGCTATACTTTGTTAACACGTAATAATAAAAAGTAGAAGTCCCATAAAGGAAAAGAAAAATGAATATGCCATAGTAAGGATTCCTCTTGAGCAAGTGTTGTTGAGGGGAAACCAGCACTGGAAAGTCCACTCAGCACGAATCCTCTTAAAACAAGGGCCAGACATCATGATAAACACCAACAGAAAGTTTTTGACTAGACTTCATTTTGAAAACAGGACTAGCCAGCCACGGTGGCTCACACCTGTAGTTCCAAGTACTCAGAAGCCCAGAAGTTCAAGGTCTGCCTGGGCAACATAGCAAGACCCTGTCTCAAAGAAACAAAGCAGAACTAAAACTTATGAAAATCTCTCTTATGGAGTACAACTTAAACCATAAGTACACAATGTGCTCCTTCTCAGAATGATGAAAGATTGAATAGAGTGTTGAATTATTTTTAAGTAGTTTTTTGATGAAATTAGGTTGGACTTTCAGAGTACAGTCATAAAGTAGGTCACTTTTACAAAGATACTTATTCCCTCCTCCCTCCACAAGGGCCTGTCTTAATCCCTTCAAATCATTCTCTTTTGAAGGAATGTCATCATGCCTCTGGCTTAGCTCCCCTTCACTGGGTGACAGGTCTCAGTCTGCCAGTCCCTTGCTTGTGGCCACAGTGTGTGTGATTTGTGAGGTTCCCTGATACTATGCTGTTGATCCTGTGAAATCTGCATTTTTTGCAAGGTTGGCAAATTCATGGGGCTGCCGGCTTGCTTTACATTGCCTTTTTATACTTGATGCCCAGAGGAAAGACTGATTGTCATAGGGATTTTGTAGTAGAGGAGAGATGTTTGAGTGGAGATGAATTTATAATTGGTCATTTCATGGGGACATTGCTTCCCAAACTTCAAAGTGCACACACATTAATGGGATTTTACTAAAATGAAGATTTTTTATTCAGGGAGATCCTGACAGTCTCACCAGCCTCCAGATGAGGCCGGTTCTGCCAGCCCTGATGGTCAAAAGGCACACTGTGTCTTTTCATGTTAGACCCCCTCCATTGTCTTCTACCTGCAAGCCACAGACAGCACTTAGATTAAGAGCGTCTCAGAGGCCTGCTCAGCTTTACTCAGCACTGGGCTGCAAGAGTTGAGTGGCAGAAGTTCACTTATTGCCTTCCCGGGAACATCTTTTGGGTAAAAGAAATTTTCCAGTTGCTCTCTCCTAGATCTAGGCTCTCACTTCATTTGACAGGTATAACATGAGATATTTATTTACCTATTTTCCAAATTTTTTTTTTGTATCAGAGATTGAACCTAGGGGTGTTCAACCTGTGAGCCACATCCCCAGCCCTGTTTTATTTTCTATTTTGACACAGGGTCTTGCTAAGTTGCTTAGGGCCTCACTCAGTTGCTGAAACTGGTCTTGAACCAGCGATCTTGATGCCTCAGCCTCCTGAGGCACTGGGATTACAGACATGTGCCACCTTCCAATTTTTTGTTAGAGTAAAAACACATACAACATAAAAACTATCATCCTAACCATTTTTGAGTGTACAGTTCAGTGGTATTAAATACATTTATAATGTTGAGCGACCATCATCACCATCCATCTTCAGTACTCTTCTGATTTTGTAAAATGAAGCTCGGGACCCATTAAACAATAACTCCCCATTCTTCCCTTCTACTTTATACCACCTACCTTTCTACCTTCTGTCTCTATGATTTTGACAAAATCTAAATACCTCATGTAAGTGGAATCGTACAGTATTTGTCTTCCTGTGATTGGTGTATTTCACTCAGCATTCTACCCTCGAGGCTCATCCCTGCTGCAGGATGTAGATTTCCCTTGTTTCAAGGCTGTATGTAAAGCCATCCATTGTATGTGTAGACCACATTTTGCTTATCCATTCATCTGCTGGGTTGCTTTCACATTTTAGCTACTGTGAATGATACTACTATGAACATGGATGTAATATCTTTTTGAATACTTGTTTTCTATTTTTGTGGCTATATACCCAGAGGAAGAATTGCTGAATTGTGTGGTAATTCTATTTTTTAAGTTTTTGAGGAACTGCTACGCATTTTCCAGTGAGTGTATCATTTTATCCTACTTACAGTATCCAGGGATTCCAATTTTTCCACATCCTCACCAACACTTGCTGTTTTGTTTTGTTTTTATTTTTATTTTCACGGTAGCCATCTTAATGGATGTGAGGTAGTGTCTCATTATGGTTTTGATTTGCATTTCCCTAAGGATTAGTGACACTGAGAATCTATTAATGTGATTTTTGACCATTTTTATATCTTCTTTGGAGAAATATTTGTTAAATTTGTTGCCCATGTTTAGACTGTTTTGTTGTTGTTGTTATGGTTCAGTTTTAGAAGTTTTCTATTTATTTTGGACATTTGTCCCTTAATGTAATTTGAAAATATTCTCTCCCATTCTATGGGTTATTTTTCATTTACTTGATTGTGTCTTTTTATATACAAAAGTTTTTAATTTTGGTGACATCTAATTTGTTTTTTCTTTTATTATTTGAGTCTTTGGTGTCATATTCAAAATTGCCATATCTAATGCTACGAAAGTTTTGCCCTATATTTTCTTCTAAGAATTTTAGGTTTTACATTTGGGTCTTTGATCCTTTTGAAGTTAATTTTTGTTCACGGCATTAGACAAGAGTTCACCTTTATCCTAATACATACAGGCATTCAGTTTTTCTGGTACTTTTTGTTGAAAAAATACTTAGAAGTATTTGTTTGATAAAATCACCTTTCCCTTAGTAAATGATGTTGGCACCCTTGTCAAAATTATTTTACCATATGTATATTTATTTCCAGCTTGTCTATTCTATTCCATTGGTTCATTATGTCTGACTCTATGCTGGTTTCACGCTATTTTAATTATTGCTCCTTTGTAAATAAGTTTTGAAATTGAGAAGTGGGAATCCTCCAGCTTGGTTCTTCTTTTCAAGATTTCTCTTCAGGATGTCTTGAGATTCCTTTTGAATTTTAGATTGGGTTTTCTCTTTCTGCAAAGAGCATCAATGGGATTTTCATAGGGATTGCCTTAACTTACAGATCACTTTGGGTATTATTGACATTGTAACAATGTTAAGTCTTTCAATCCATAAACATGGTACATATTTCCATTTATTTATATCTTCCCTAATTTCTTTCAGCAATATTTGGCTGTTTTCAGTATAAATCTTCCACCACTTGGTTAAGTTAATTGATATTTTTTATGCTATTATAAATGGAATTGTTTTATAATTTCCTTTTCATACGTTAATTGTAGAAAAGAAACTAATTTTTATTGGTTGACTTTGTTTATTGCAGTGTGGCTGAGGAACTTGTTTTTAAACAATAAAATACTAAAGTTTTCCAATAATTTACTTTAAAAAAACAACATAGAAAATACTTAGAAGTATTTGTATGATAAAGCCACCTTCACTGTCTTGCATTTTTATACATCCTCTGGAGTGAGTGCACAGGTGTCAGTCACAGGTGCAGTTTATCATCAGCCTGCCAAGGTGGAGTCTTGTGGGGTTACCTATCTTATAGCAGCTATGTTTCTTCTGAATGTGATCCTTCTCTAGAATGCTCAGGAAAGAAGTGTTCCTGAGCAGGAAAGTATAGGTAATATCATCTTCCCAGGGCCTTACGACTGCCATTATTCAGCAAAATAATTATTTCTCCTCTCTGTCCTCCATAATCTTCCCATTCTCCAGTAGAGTTGAATGGGAACATTTGGAAATTATTAGCAACAGAAGTTCTCTGGGCCACCCTGCTTCTCCCAGGAGAGGTTACAACCCAAGTTCCTTCCTAGGAAGGGAAACCCAGAGCTCTGGGAAAGTAAGGGACAGCATTCCTGTTCCAGGCAACCAGGTTCATAGGTCACCTGAGGAGAAAACCATGCCAAACCAGGATTCAGTGTATAAATAGAGTTTTACAAAATGGAAAATTTGCAATCCTTTCCATAGCAGAACTTTGTAGTGATGTAATCTATGGGGTTGTCGCTAAGGCCATCTTCATTGACAGAATCTGCAATACCAAAAGCAGGTGCACATTTCCCCACTTTGATGAGATAGGAGAAGCCCAGGATTGCTCTAGGACTCTCTTCTGAGGATAGACTTCATTTGCTAGTTAATCCTCAACATTGGAATCCTCTACAACATTGTAAGTGCATCATAGAGCATCTCCTTTATTCTTTCTCATTAGGAATACAGGGAATTTGGCTCCTCTTCTGCCATGATCTTTGTTAACTGTAAAATAAGCAAGATGCATAGAGAGCCACTTGATTTCCTGGCCTCCTACCCATTCATGTGGGCCATGTGGTGACTTTGATTGACACCTCCACGGCTGCTTGTTTTAAGGACTTTCTGGGCTTCATATGATGAAGTAACTGGCACAGTTCAGATTCAGATAGTCTCTCCAACCTTCTCTCCATTTCTTTTTCACCACCTGATTCTTTTTTATAAAGAAATTTTCATTGAAGCTAAAGTGAAAACTAGAAATGCTTATGAAAATGTTGAAATGTTGTTCTTCATGATTGCTATATCAGTTCCATGAGTACTTTGCTACTTCATTCCAAAATAGAAAAAAGAATAGCTGGATCTTCATAGACTATCCATATAACTAACCAAAGTTGAAAATTAGTGATGTTTGTCATAGTTGGTATGAGCAGCTTACTTCTTCCCCTTTATAGGAGATATGACCTTGTAAGATAAACTTTTCTTATTGGGGTACTTTGTTGCTTATTATAAATTTCACTTGGCTGCCATGTGCCCCAGTGATCGCTCAGTGATAGGAGATGGAGTAAGAGAGTTCAAGGGTTGATCTTGAGAGCAAGGGGACCCAGGAGATTAGCAATGGGGAATTTTCCTGTTTGCGTGTTCATTTACCATTTTACTAGAAAACTTTGTTTCTTTGATTATTTGGGAGCAAGTGGTTATATTTCTTAAGCTTTATTATCAAGTGTGATCAGTATAAGAGCAATGTACTCCATACAGGTAAGAACTGCCTTAAAATAATTTACAACTAAGCTTATATAAAGATGAGGTGTATATTGAACAATTAGTCCTCAAATGATTTATGTTTCTTTTTCATATAAGATTGCATGTTATAAGCCATCCTATTATGACTTAGTGTGTGGCTACTTTTTACTTATTTATTCTGTTTTTTCCTTCAATCACAACCTACCAGGAAATTGTCTATTTGGATCATGTTATGATTAAGTAATAATTGGTTCCTGTCTTCATGTAGCTTCTAGTTAAACAAGGGGTGATGAGATAGGTACACATATTAAAAAACTCTAAGTGACAATGTGAATACTGTGAGATACGCAAAGCATTCTTTCAATTCAGAGAAAGGAAGAGAACATCTGGACATAGGGATTCATGGAGGGAAAGGAATGGAAAGAGCTTAGACAAGCAGAAAGACACTGAGGACTGAATGTGTGACCAAGAGAGAACAGGAGACCTCTTGAGCTTCCTGTTTTCTCATCCACCACATCCAAAGAGACACCAAGTCATATTGTCTTTCTTTGGTAATATCTGTTGTATCTCAGCTCCCATCTTTATTCTATCCATTTTTCTCCCAAACTATCATAATGACTTCCTAACTGACCTGGCAGTTGCCAGTAGACTTATCTTCCTTAAAAACCAAACCAACCAGGTTGAGGATGTAGCTCAGTGGTACAGCACTTACCTAGCATGCATAAGACCCTGGATCAATCCCCAGTACTGCAAAAGCAAAACAGGACAAACAACACATCAAATCAACCAATACAAAACAAATGTCCGATCATATAATCTTCCTTTACCAGTTTTGGCTCTTTATTCGCTACAGAACCCTCTACAATCTGATTTGAGTCTTTTATTTCTGACTCAGTTTCTAACACTAACATCAAACTCTTCACCCTGCATACCTTCATGTGAAGCTACATTGAGCAACAGGTTTCTCACCTTTTGTCAGGTAGGCAGGGCACTTTTTAGAACAAGGTGTGTGTGCACATGTTGTATCCCTAACTTGAAAGCCTTTGCCACCTCTCACCACTCACCTCTCACCTCCATATCCTTTCCAAAGTCCAGCATTTCCATCTCCTTGTAGGGCTTACCTTCCCTCCCTTCCAGGAGCTTCTGTTGCTTCCCTTACCTGGACCCACAGGCGTGTGTTGTTGGTGACACCTTCCCATATCAGCCTTTTTCTCTGTTTCTCAGATCTGCCATTGAGTGTTATCTGTCCTAATAACTCTTCCTTTGGACAAGCTCATCATTAGGATCTCCATGCACAGGCCTTCTCTGAACACCCATCTGAAATCATCTCTGCATCTCTCAGTTTAATTTTTTTTTTATAAGTACAGGGTCCACTAAATTAGAAAACAGTGCCCCTCTGGCTGCAGACACCATCCGTCCTCTCAGCTGGGCCTTGGTGCTGTGAGCAAGCTGCAAACTTGTTCACAGAAGCTTGGAGAATATTTATTCCATACTGAAATTATCTGCTTATTTGCCTACTTGTTCTTTACTAATCTCCCCAAATAGCTGTGTGAGAAAAGAAATCTCATATATTTTTCAAAATTGTTTCTTCAGTACTTTATTTTGTTTTTTATCCCAGAGTTTCCAGGACTGTGGGAATTCAACAAATATTGGTAGAATGAACTAATGAGTTCTGTAATGTCTTGGTTGATCCTGTCTCTACGCTGCCTCTGAGGACACATCTTCTAGAGGATTTATCACATTGTGTTGTCATTCTCTTGCACTAGATCGTGGGATTCTATGGTTAGAGACTATGCCTCCTCAACCCAGTGCTGATTAGGACAGGATCTGATTTGTTGTAGATTCCCTTTGTTATAGTTGGGAATAACAAATTCCTTCAAAGCCTCATATGTTGAAGGCTTAATCCCCAAGACAGAAATATTCTGAGGTGGGGGCCTTTGGGAAGTGAATGGATCATGAGGATGCCGACCTCATCAGTGGATTAAGTCACTGATGGGTTCAAAATTGAATGGACTACTGGGAGCTGATGGACCCTGTAGGAGGTGGGCCCTATCTAGAGGAAGGAGGTCACTGAAGGCCTTCCCTGGAAGGGTATACATTGTCCTTGGCTCCTTATTTTCTCTCTCTCTCTCTCTCTCTCCCTCCCTCCTTCCTAACTGCCATAAAGTGAGCATCTTTCCTTCACCATACACTTCTGTCAGATGTTTTGCCTTGCCTCAGGCCCAAAGGGATGGAGACGGTTGACCATGGACTGAGACCTTTGAAACCATGAACCCAAACAGATATTTCCCCTCTTATTTTCCTTTTTTCATTCATTCTTTCTTTGGGGGAGAGGGTAGTAGGGATTGAACCCAGGGACACTTAACCACTGAACCACATCCTCAGCCTTTTTTAATATTTTATTTAGAGACAGGGTCTCAATGAGTTGCTTAGGGCCTCACTAAGTTGCTGAGGCTGGCTTTGAACTTGTGACCGTCCTGCCTCAGCCTCCCAAACTGCTGGGATTAAAAGGCATGCACCACCATGCCTGGATAAATGGTCTAAGATAGTTCATCACAGCAATGAAGATCTGATTAACACTCTTGACAAGAATTTGTTCATGTTAATGCCTAATGTTTCGAATCTCAATGAAAGGGAGAGAAGTAATTCAATTACATAAGGAAGTCTGAAGGAAAAGTGATTTTTCAGTGGGGGAAAGATGAGTTCAATTTTGACTTTGAAATGTCAACTGAACACTCAGATGAAAGTGTCCAAGGAAGTGACCGGGAGTGTGGAACTTGAGGGAGCAGTTAGGGATTGAAAGGAGGCTGCAGCCATGGATGAAAATATTAGGAAGGGGAAGATTAGGGATGAAGGTTACAGATGGGAAACCTGTGGCCAAGTCTGGCTTGCCGATAGTGTTTTCCCTCATGCTATTTAAAAACTTTCAAATTTGTTGCCTATATTAAAAAATGAGGAGATCTTCATACATTTCGGATTTTGGGCTTCCTTGAAATGTCAGAAATTCTGGGGACATGGTGCTGGGGCAAGGCTCTACCAATAGGGGCTTCCGGCACCTTCCTGTTGCTGGTCCCTGTTGTGTAACAGGCCCTATGGCCTTTCAGGCTCATGTAGAATGAGAAGCAAAGGAACCAAAGCAAAAATCCTGAGGACACATTCAGTTAGAGATAACAGAGGAGGAAGAGGAAACCTGTGAAGGCTGAAAGGATTGGGCAAAAGAGGAGGAAAACCTGGAACAAGCACAGTATTGAAAGCCACGTGAGCTGAGGATCCAAAGGAAATGGGGAAGAGGTAGATGAGATCCTGTCTCTTCCTGGCTCTCTCTGGGACCTACACCAGCCTTGGAGAATATTTATTCCATACTGAAATTATCTGCTTATTTGCCTACTTGAAATACTGGGATTGTCAGTCTTATTTCATAATGGCAAGCCATTTTCCAGATCCCCAACAATACCTGGCATTATCTGACATTCTGTTGTGCAATTCTGATGGACTTAAAGTAACATCATATTGTTTTCCATCTGTCTCTTTCTGATTACTAATACAGTTGTGTATCTCTTTCTTGTGTTAGTTACTTAGGTTCCTTCTTCTGAGAATTGTTTGGCCCAGTGTTCCATTGGTTTGTGTTTTATTTTTTTTTTGGGGGGGGGGTGCGGGGGATGAGAATAAAACTTTTCACTTGGCTCTGTTATTTTATTCTTTCCCAGCACTCTCGAAAATAAAACAAATACACTAAATCTATAGCAATAGCTTGAGAGAATAATAATTATTTTCTATTTCAAGGCCTTGGCTTACTTCCTAGTGTTAATTACAACTTCAAGCTCTATTATTTTACTTGTTGTTTATGATTATTATTAGTCAGTCTTCCCCATTAGAAAATATGCTCTATGAATGCAGAGACTGCATCTACTTTATCTGTTTTGCCTACTATTATTGTTTAGGAGAATTCTTAGGTGTTTGAGAGGTGCATCATAAAGAAATATTAATTCTATTCATTAATTGAATATTGAACTACATGTGTCAGGTTACTGGCCCTGGGGAATCACAAGACACCACCACTGCCCTCCAAAGGAACTCAGTTGGGAAGCCAAGAAATCAAAGAATCACAATAAACTGAATGTGTGCTTGTTCAGCTGGAAATTTGTTTCAGTCGAAGGATTCAATTGCATTTAAACAGAAGTAACAAATATTAAACAAGAATTCTAAACTAAAAGAAGGGCAACAACACTACATATAATTTGGAATAATTTTGTGAAGCTCATGCTCATCCCATGTGAGGCAGAGGTCAATATATGACCTCCCAGGAAATGAGCCCAAGAGTCATCCTCTTTGCAAGAGAAATATGTTTGGGAAGGAAGGCTGTCCTTCAGGGACCTGTTAAAAATTCACCTGGGAGCCAGAGCTTCATACCATCTCAAAGGTCTGCTTTTCTGGTTTGGGGATTTTATTATTTTAAAGCCATGTTTGGGCCTGGTAAGATCTCTACAGAATAAACTCATGGACAGGGATCCAAAGCTGAGTTTATTCAAAGCCCAAACAATGACCAGACACACCCATTGGCTAATGACAGTTTCTCTCTCTTCAGCAAGCATTTTTGTAATGCTCAATTAAGGCTGGGTTATTCTCATGATTGTATTATAAAACATCAGTCCATGCAACATCAGGTGCATCATTTACCAGAAGGAGAGATTTTTTCAAGTCTGTGGCTCCTTTTTGGGGAAGACATAAAGACCTGTGTTAGCAGGGCTCAGTAGCACATGACTGTAATCCCAGCGGTTTGGGAGGCTGAGACAGGAGGATCACGAGTTCAAAGCCAGCCTCAGCAAGATGTGAGGAGCTAAGCAACTCAGTAAGACCCTGTCTCTAAATAAAATACAAAATAAGGCTGAGGATGTGGCTCAGGGTTGAGTGCCCCTGAGTTCAATCTCTGGTACCACAAAAAAAAAAAAAAAAAGATGAGTGCTAGTGTTTGTTAATTCACCCACATTTCCATGGGCATTTCCTGACATGGAAAAGAAAGTGTATATTCCTTCCTTTTTTTTTTTTCCTGAGAGGAAACCTTATATAAAAGATGAAGGAGAAGTTAGTAACTCTCTTCATTTCACTAGAGAGCATTATCATGACCTCTCAAAGCCTCATGGCATGAACCACAGCTGTGACAATATTCATTCATGTGATCATCAAATAGGACTGAGTTATTGGTCTGCTAGAGAATCACCCACAGGTGAGATATGGGCCCTGTCCTTGGTGAGCCCCCTCCAGGTGTTTACTATTAGGCAATTATGACACTAGTGTAAGGAAGGGAGGAGGAGGAGGGCTTCATGTTGAGGGAGCAGCCAGTGCTACTTCCAGACATTAGAGGAAGCGTACTATGCTCAGCGATTGGAAATGGTTCAATGTGGCTAGAGCATAGGTTTGAAACAGACTGTGGGGAAAGACAAGTTTCAGTTAAGATCGTACTCTATAGAGGAAGAAGAATGGGGGGCCAGGGAAAAGAGGGAAAGGGGCCTGAAATAAAATTTCATGCATGTGTGACTTTGTCAAAAAGGAACCCAACTATTATGCGTAACTACAATGCTATAATAATAATAAAAAAAGATCCTACTCTAAATAATAGCTCTGATGTTACAAATGCCTGTATTGTTTTCCTGTGCACATAGACTTGCCAAACTGCCCCAAGTGTTCATTTAGAAAATGTGCTCATGCTGTCCATATGTATGCTGACCAAAAAGCAAGTATTTCAAACAGGAAGTAAAAGATTCTTGTGTGATTTGGAACATTTGCCACTTTTTCCTCCACAGTCTCATTAGTAGATTTTGGTGGTGAAAATTGGTTTGATCATTTTTTCCATCCTAACTGTAAAGCTGTGTTTCAGCAGAGGCAGTGGGCCCCATTTAAAATTGTTACTATCTGGACAGAGCTGAATAATCAAATTAGGTTCAATTATAAAGAATGTTTATAACCAAAGATGGTCATCAAGTGGGGAAACTTTTCAAAATGCCTCAGTGTACACCCATCACAACCCTACTGTATTAAAAAAAATAATTTCTCAGGCATTTGTGATGCACATTCCTGATCATACATTTGAGAATGTATCACCTTTGTAGAAAAGGACATTTTCAGAAAAATATAGATTATATTTTTTAATATGCTGGTCTCACTGTGGTGACAGAGGTCAGAAATAAGAACATTTAAGTAATCTAGCAAGAGTCAATCCCTATAACGTGTTCTTGGAATTTATTTTTTAGTAATATTCCATTGGATCCATAAAGTCAGGACAGGTCATAATTATAATCAGAAAAGTAGTAAATTCCCTCTCCACCTTTATTTCCCCTTGAATAGGAAAACACATGAATTATCTCCTTGTCTATTGGACCTACCTAGAAGACATATGATGCTGGCAGATTGGAGCTGAAGAAATTAGAGCTGGCTTTTTATCATTATTGACAAGTAACTGGACAGTTACAGCCACTGCTCATATCTCATGAGACAGTATTAAAAGTCCCATTGAAGAAGACACTGCAGGAATAACTCACTGTGGTTTAGTGGGGGCTTTATCGTCATTCTTTATGTTCCACTTTGGTTGGGGCTAAATCACAAATTAATGTATCAAGCAAATATTAAACTTGAAAAAAGGAAGAAGCCAGTTGCTAAGAAATAGAAAAAAGTAGGATTAGTTCCAGAAAGGATGGGAAGGAGCAGGCAGATGTGGGAGTGTTAGGACATGGAGCGGATAGCGCTGATAGATTGCCTGTCAAGGAGCAGGTCACAGGAAGGGGTCAGAGAGGATGATTGGGCTTCTGTTTGGGACTGCTGGGTTGACATTAACTGACCATGTGATCCACTGTAAATAATACAGTTATAATTATAGAATAAGGCTGTCTACAGTATAAACACAGTAAATAATCATTTAATGTCCGTTATGATTTAGAATCACAGACTGCTGTTCTTATCTTCATGATTTATGCCTTATTTTTATTAAAACAAATTTAGAAGTCAAGAAAAATTTGAACCAGGATTCAAACATTTAGAAGAACTTTTTTCAGGAGATTTTTGTTTCTATGTTTTGGCATTTATTTCTGTTAATAACCTTTTTAGTGAAAAATTTCAAATATATATAGAATTGGAGATGTAATGAAATCCCAAGGTATGTCTCACTCAGATTCTAGTTACAAATTCTCATCCAATTCTGTATTATTTAAATCCCCTGCCGACTACCTTCTTCCAACAGCTGGATTATTTAAAGTGAACTCCCAAGTTGCTAAAGTTGGGATCCTAAATGTCTCCAGAGGCCATTGGTCGCCAGTCTGTGACACTTGGCTGGGGCAGGTGGCAAGGGGCGGTAGAAACTTTAGAGAGCAGGGTCTAGTAGAAGGACATTAGGTCTTGAAGGGTGTGACCTTGAAGGGGATATTGGGACCTCAACACTTTCCTGCCTCTTTTTTTTCCCTCCCAACTACTGTGAGTTGAACTGCTTTGCTCTACCAGGTACTTTCCCACCATAGTACTGTTCTGCTTTGCTACAGGTCCAAAAGCAATGGGGCCAAGTGACCATGATTTGAAACCTCTGAAACTGTGAGCCACAATAAACCTTTCTTCCTTATTAGTTTATTTTTCTCAGGTATATTTGTTATAGCAATGAAAAGATGACTAACACAAATATCATATCATATTCTTATAGATGCCTTAGTATTTTTTTTCTAAAAGGGAAGAACTACCTCTTAAAAACAGAATCACTTATCATACTAAAAAATTTATAGGAATTCTTTAATATCAAATCCAGTCACTGTTGAAATTTCCCCAATTGTTTTTATAGATGTATACATGAAACAAAGAAACAAGCATATACTTATGGTTTTATCATCCATTGAGAATCATTGCCTAGATCCATTGTTTTTTATTAAGAGTCAGAAAATATTGATACTCTGTCATTGTTTTAGTCAACTTTTTTTTTGCTGCTGTGGCTAAAAGACCTAACAAGAGCAATTTTAGAGGAGGAAAAGTTTATTTGGGGCTCACAGTCTCAGTCCATAGATAGCAACTCCATTATTCAGGACTCCAGGTCAGGCAGAATCATGGCAGAAGAGTGTGGCAGAGGGAAGCAACTCACATGATGATCAGGAAGCAGAGAGAGACTCCGCACTTGCCAGATACAAATAACATACCCCAAGGGCACACCCCCAATGACCCATCTCCATCAGGGGATTAATTCACTGATTGAGTTAAGGCTCTCATAACCCAATCATTTCACCTCTAAACTTTTTTTTTTCGTCTCACACATGAGCTTTTGGAGGACCTCTCATATCTAAACCATAACAATCATTTTTTATTCATTCTCTGGAATTCTAAAATGAAGAACTTTCTCTTATTAAATAGGTAGCTGATATGCAGGAAAGGAAAGATAAGCTTCACTCTTTCTTTTATTCATAAGCTTTCATAAAAATGAGTTAAACCTCTGCTATCCTCCAAAGGGTAGAAATAACATGTTTCAAAAAATTGAGTAGGATTTTGGATGCTTTTTAAAACACATTTGGTTCTTTGATCTATTACAGTGATTGGTCCTTTGATGTCCCATCTTTAGCCCAGGGGACTTTCTCCAGTTGCCTCTGGAGTCATTTTGACACAACCTCACGATTCTCGATTCTCGTAGTTCCCTTACCTTCTCAGTTGTAAGTCATTCCAGGTTAACTGCACGCGGCTCCTACCCCAAATCTGGAATCACCAGTTTCCCAGAGTCCTGGTTCCTTTCAGCAAGAATGATATTTACAGACCACATGAGAGTGCTCATTGTTAGTAGTTGGAAATGTTTTTTTTTTTTCTATTCTTTTTTTTTTTTTTTTTTGTGAACATAGCTAGGGATTTTTGTTTTCTTTTTAAAAATAGACTGTGTCAGGAATTCATAGTAATATTTCTAACTTAAATTTAATATTGCAAAGAATTTTACTTTAATGTTTGGCTTTATATTTGTATCTCTCTCTTAAAATGTTAAAACTTGCAGTTTCTAACATAATTAACTTAGCTATGTATTTGTTTCATCCAGTTATAAATGGGTATAGTGTATGCTTGTGTATTATCCATTGCTATTTTTTCTGGCTCTATGATTATTGAAAAGTTTAAGATCTCTGTTTTTTTTTTCTTTCTTCCTTTTTCCCCCCTCTTTTGGGATACATCGCACTAAGAATAGACAAATTACTGTGCTTTCAAGACACTTAAAATAAGTCCTCTCTGTGAGGTTCATCCAGAAACTCAATACAAAATTGCTTCCTTTGTTTGCTTTTGCTTTTTATTTTTAGAGGATGTTTTGTAGTTTAATTATGTTTCATAATTATTTCAAAACTCACATTATTCTAAAGGCAAATCTATAGAACAAGGTATATTCCTAGAGCCTGGATTCTATTCATTTCACCCACCTCATTTTTTCCTTCCCATTATGTGTAAGAATTTTAAATTAGTTTTTGGTTTACCCTTCATTTTTTCCAACGCAAGAAAATTTGTGCATATTTTTGTATCCTCCCCTTGTTTTAAACAAAAGGTAGCATACTATACACACTTTTCTATACCTGTTGTTTTCTACCCATAGTATATCCTATACTTTGCCCCATAACAGTATATAGAAATATTCTTCATTTATTTTTCAAACAGTTCCATTATATGCTATTATGTAAATGTATCACAGTTTATTATAAAAACCCCTTATTGGTGTACATTGGGTTGATTTTAGTCTGTCCTCTTCCTCTTCCTCCTTCTTACCTTTCTTTTTTCTTTTTTTTTTTTTTAATATTTATTTATTTTTTTTAGTTCTCGGCGGACACAACATCTTTGTTTGTATGTGGTGCTGAGGATCGAACCCGGGCCGCACGCATGCCAGACGAGCGCGCTACCACTTGAACCACATCCCCAGCCCATCCTTCTTACCTTTCACCAGGGGATGAGGTCTAGAGTAGATTTCTAGGAGTGGGATTACTGGCTTAAAATATAAAAACGTAATTTTGTTAGATACTGCTGAATTCCACTCCATAATGATCTTATTAATTTGCAAGATTTGGGGGGATAGTTAAAGGGTATCTGATAAGACTTCAGGAAAAATAAAAGGTTTGGGGGTAACTTTTGAAAATTCAACAGAGGGATGTCTTTATTTATTTATTCATTTTTTTGAGTTTTCTTAAACTAAGCATAGTCCTCAGGGATCAAGCTTTCAGCCATTGTGCTTCCCAAACAGGAAAACTTTCTATTTTTTTTTTTTTTTGCAAGCTCTCAGTACACCCTTCAATTTACTTTCCTGTGTTCCAAGGGCACAGGCATGTGCTAAGTACTGGTGAGACATGCGCATAATCAACACAATGGCTGCCCTCCACAGACTCCTACTGAGTGGGGAAATTGGCGCATAACACCTGGACACCACAAATGGCCAAGTGACAAAATCTAACATGTTCTGAGGACACTGTAGAAGAGAATGGTGTATTCTGGCCAGTGGCCTCTGGGAAAGTCCTGGCAACAGTGGGATGTAGACTGGCCTTGAGAAAGACATCTCTAACAAAGGTAACTACTAGAATTAGGAACGGTTTCAGACCCCAGGCATGGAGACATGGGGCTCTATTAGAGCTCTGTGACTCTGGGACTTTAAGAGTCTCCAACGCTTTCACAAGACCTACCTGTCTTTAAGCCACATGAACTAAGCCTTAGATCTGTAAGGTTCAGCTTTTGATTCTACTCTGACGGATAGCTTCCCAGAGTGTTTCCCCTTAAGCTTGATTTTACGCAATGAGAATCTCAAAAACATGCAGCCCTGAGTTTGACCTCCCAACCACAACCACTCTAGAGCCATTGGCCTGGGGCTCATTTCTTTAGGCAGTGGACTAGCCTCTTAGAGATGCAAAGAATGTTTTGGCAGAGGAGATATCAGGGTGTCAGGATGCCAGCTGACAAGAATGTCCCAGTTTTTGTTTGTGTGTGGCTGAGAGACAGATATTTATGACAACTGAAGAATCTAGGTGTTGGGGAGGATGGCCTGGGTTCTCTGGTTTGGCAGTCTCTCCTTTCTCTTTCTGATGAGTAAGTGTATTTCTTGGAACTAGAATAAGTGTGTGTGTGTGTATGTGTGTGTGTGTGTGTGTGTGTGTTTAATCTTGTTTGAGAGTTCGGTTAAAATGCAAATTGTTCATGATAGTGATTGAGAGGTTAAAGCAGACATTTAACTCAAGACTTAGCCTCTCACAGAGAAAGAAGCTTATTACATTTTACCTGGGGCCTCACCTCTACAAAAGGTGGCAGTATAAGTTCCTTGCTTAGCATCTGGATGCCCATTCTAAGTGACAACTGCCATTTTAAGGAAAAAGTTTCACTTTCCCGCCCAGGGGTGTTTCTGAGAAAGATTCCCCACTCCCTCATACCAACCCAACCCTTCAAGGCCTGTGTTAGGACCCGCCTGGCTCTGATTCCTGAGCCTACCCCATAAGTCCTGGAACCCAAGCCTGTTTGCCCCTCTCCCACTATAAAGAGATGGCCTATATTTGTCAGCTCTGACAAATAAACTCTGCTATGTATCTCTGCCTGGTCTCTGTCTTTCATTTCTCCCTTACCGTCTCTCCTTTCTAGCTTTCCCTTCAGACAGGACTTCGAGAAAAGCACAGGTCTTTCTTCCTCCCTGCTTTGCCTCAGCAATTGGATAAACATTTTACTAGGGAGAGAGTTGGAGTCACTTCTTATGGGGATTTAGTGGTGAACACACAAATCAACATTCGGAAGACTGTTCTGACTCTTTTTATGACTTTTAAATATAGCATAATAGCTATTGAAAATAAATCTTCGGATCTTGAACTTGACAACGTCCTTCAGCTCCATTCTCTCTTAGGTTACAAGGACATATTTCCATTTTATTGCAAATTGAACAGAAGCAGTTTTACTACACAGCTAACAGTTTAGCAGACTGCTTTCAGTTTCAAACCTCTCCAGATTTATCTAGAATGAACTTGAAGTTGTGGGTAAATAACCGTTTCCACAGGGTGTTCTGACTGTCTTAGGATAGATATGGACAGTTACCTCGTGGCCTGAAACTGTATCTTTATGTACTTTGTATCATTTCCCTTTTTTAGGACCAGATCTTCATGGAAAATGTAGGAGCTGTGAAGCAGCTCTGCAAACTAACCAACAACCTTGAAGAAAGAATAGAAGAATTAGAAATATGGAACAGGAAGTTGGCCAGGTTAAAGCGACTCAGTAGTTTCAAGACATCAGCCAGTGAAGCGAGTTCCATCAGGTGTGTCCAGTGTGTCCACTAAAATTTGGGGGAAGGAGAGAGTGGGCTCTTTAAATAACTACATCAATATAAAGATCGGTCTTTCAATCAAGCAGCAATCATTGCTTTCTGATCACGAAGTCCCTATTTTTCCCTTAGAGTGTTTTCGAACACAATGGCCTTATGTGATACTTTTCTTATTTTTTTCTGTTGCTGCTTTAAAAATCAAACAAAACATGAGCCATCTGTTTACTAGCGCTCGTTATAGGAAGTGCTCAATTTTAGCAGAAGGATGGCTTCTCCTTTATGAAGAGAGGTGGTTATTTCCAAATTTAGAACACCAAGGTTCGTCCACAGGGGAAAAACTTCTTATTCGTTGTTTTCATTACTCAAGGAAGTAAATGCACATTTTCTGAGATCTATTTCTGAGGAAAAGAGAAATGTATTTCTTAATGCATTCATTTATGCTCACAAAGGTTGCTTTTTTTTTTTTTAACAAGTGCCACCCTCCCACCCCGACCAGCCCAACTGCTTTGACTTTTCTCTTTTCAAGTTATTACTGCATTACAAAAGAAAGTCCTGCTGATGTGTTAGCGACAGCCTGGGCCTTTGT
Source organism: Marmota flaviventris (assembly GCF_047511675.1). Taxonomy (NCBI): domain Eukaryota; kingdom Metazoa; phylum Chordata; class Mammalia; order Rodentia; family Sciuridae; genus Marmota; species Marmota flaviventris. The sequence goes on along the minus strand of NC_092500.1, from coordinate 47,590,031 downwards.
CATATAACTCCTGGAGAGGCATTTGAATAGTAATCAATTCTTTCTCTCTCTTTTTAAAGCAAATTTAGTAGAGCTGTTAGTACATCTTCTCCAAGAAGGGCCATTCCCAAAAAATCCAACAAGGTAAATATTTTTAAATTTATAATAACAGAGGTGATATTTTCTATATGAAATAAAAGTCTTTAGAGAAATTGATCAAGAATTTTTCCTCCTATTTATTTATTTGCTGGTGGAATTCTCTAATTTGTATCTCATATACTTTAGGTCTTTGTACTAATGGTCATTCATACTAATGTTTTAATGGATATTAACTGTTTTTTAAAAGAGTAGAAGTTGAGAAAAAAGAATGTAGAACATGTCTATTTCAGAAATATGATTTGGCCAGTTTTATTTATACTGTCCTGGTCAGGTAAAACTCAGTAGCCCCTACTTGAAAATGGCCATAGGCTATAAAATCTATGTGTTTGCCTTGACCTCACCTAGTTCCTTATGAAGATCTCAAAGGGACTTCAGTTAATCCTCAAATCCCTCTTTTCCCTTCTAAATTTAATACTAAATATGTTAATGGGGGAATAGCATTCACTTGCTTGCAAAGGTTAAAATGTGATGGTTTCATTAATTAAGACAACTCACATCAAGTAAGATAATATTTCCAATAAAAAGTGAAGGTTAATTGTGTATTGACTTGAAGGATGCCCTCTCCATCAGAGACCTGTGAGCCAGTAGCTTAGTCCCCTCCTAAATTACTCCTCTACTCTGTGCAATTCACAGAAAGCTGTGAAATTCAGCTTCCTCCCTTATCCACCACTGGTCCAAAGGTAGTGCTTGCCAGGGAGGATATGCCCTGTTAAAGGCTGACCCCATGTTCAGGCCACTGCTTCAGCTCACTCTCTACTCCCCTTGCTATACTGCGTTGAAGTATTATAAAAGGACTCAGAAGTATTTTACAATTCTTCTAAAAACTATTAAATTATTATACTGCTGACAAGCTTCTTGGTGTACCAATAAACATAAATACATGGGTAAATGTATTTATATACACATTTATACACACATACACACATTCTGAGCAAGTTACTTAATCAAATTGAGAAACATAATTCTAGTCTCCACCTTACAAAGATCTTTGATAGGATTAAATGTGCTAAATAGGTGCTAGGTACATATTGCTCTATAAACACAAAGCACTAAAAACATGTGGTAAAAGTGCCCCTTTATACTAACTAATTTGCAGAAAGAATGGAGGAAATAATATCTACATCCAGTACAGTCCTTATAGGTACAGTTTGGTTACTTGCAATCTCTATAGCTCCCGTCTTAACACTCAAAGCTTCTCCTTATTTTGTGGTTATCTCAGAATGTTATATATGTCCATGAGAGTAGGTCCTGGGTTCACCTTCCTCACTCTGTGTCCTTAGGGACAAGTACATATTAGTGGCTCGAGAAATACTTGCCAGATGAATACATGAATGGAAAGTTCAGTCTGAGGGTATTCCCTGAAGGTTCACAATTTAAATTAAAAGCATAAAATGATTGAGTGTTTTGAATGTATGGATGGGGTGGGAGTTGGGGTGTGGACAAACTCTTTGATTCTTGCAGTTTTTCTAAGAGGCCAGTTGGTAGTAGATAAGTCAGATGTGATCTCTTCTTCTAAGGAACTACAAGGCACTCAGGGAGATGGGGAGAAAATAAAAAGAATGGTTTTAGCTGGATGTGATAAAAGTTGCAGAGGCTCAGGACACTGCCCTGAGTATATTATGAGAGCCTGGCTTCATAGACAGTATGTTTGGGCAACAGCAATGGATCTGTAGGAGAGGTTTCAGATGGAATGGCAGAAGCAAACCCTGGGAGCTGGAACTGGGTTCACTGAAGGACTAGGTGGGAGTTGGTTAAGGAGGATTGTGAAGATAAGTCTGAAAAATATATTTTAGGCTCAGAATTCCTGGATCACTGGAAGGGTTAGTACATTCAATAAGCCATGAAGACTTTTCAGATAATAACAACAGTGGCAAAATGTTTCCTTTTGTTTTTAGGGACAGAAAAATGGAGACAGCATAGCATTGTGTTTAAGAGCACAGATTGTAAAGCCGGATTTTAAAAATTCAAATCCTGGCTCTGTGACTTATTAGTGTGTGGTCTTGGGGTGAGGCATTTAGCCTTCCTGTGCCTCCTTTTCCCTGTCTCCAAAATTAGGATGATAAATATAGCTGCCTCACAGGGTTATCAAGGGTGCTTGTGAGGATATGGGCATTGGTGTCTGCAAAGCACTCAGAAGAGCGCGTGGATCGTAGAAAGTGCTGGACACGTGCTCACTGAAGTTGATGTGTTCAGACCTGCTGTTCTAGATTCTCATATGTTGTGTGTAGCAGACTCACCCAGGGAATTTAATAAAGTACAAATAATGGGGAATGTTTTGCTCCTCCTGTGATGTCTTGGTAGGACATCTCAGCCGTGTCTGTGAAGTTGACTCTCCCTTCTAGGCCATCACCAACCCACTAGGTGACTTTTCTTCCTTGGGGCCTCCTTGAGTTATTGGGTCACTGAAATACATGTGGGGTGGGGAGTGGTACTCTTGGGTTGGTGGGGACGTTAATAAGCAAAGTGCTTTCTGTGAGCAGTTGATGGGCCTTACCAGATGGTAAGAAGCTTAGCTGGGAGGGGCCTCGACTTCCACATTGCTCCCCATGCTGGCCAAGACCCATTCTGGAGAGAGCTTGAGGTCACCTGATCTAGCACCATCCAGTTGCTCTTCTATTCCTCTCTTCTGCACCTCCAAGAGCTAGGCAGGTGCACCTCCAAGAGCTAGGGTGGGGTGAGGTAGGAAGGACTTAAGAATTCAAGTTAGAATTCAAAGTATGTGGAGGAGAAGGGAAGAGGGAAGAAATAGCCACAGATAAATATTTCAATTATCTTACTTCTCATAGAATCCCAGCCCCTCCCCCTTTTGGATGAGGCCTGTTTAAACAGAATTTTCCAGGGCCTTTAGGTTTTTAATAGTAATTCTTACACACATCTGAATTGGAGAACATTACATTGTTAATTGGACCCACCCAATGACTCCAAAATATTGGCATATATTATTTTATTATTCCTGTCTTATTATTGATAAGGAAAATGAGGATCAATGACATTTAGATGACTTGTTCAGGATTGACTCCAAGTTGGACTTCAGGTCTTGGGTTATTTCCCTATGCTTGGTTAAAGAATTTTGAGAAAATTATGGAGATTTAAAATAACCAAGCCCCCGTGAAGAGTAGGATAATACTACTTAATTTAACAATAATACAGCATACTGTTAGGACATACCCAGAACAGTTCCACCAAGACACAGGAATGGAATATACCATTGACTTTTTGATATTCAGACTAACTTCCAGGGGCCAAATGGATGACTCAGTTATAATAATCCAAAGGGTTTGTGTACTTGTTGAAAAGTGTATAGTTAACCTCACCTTTTTACATTGAAGAATATTTTCTTTTTTTTTTTAAGAGAGAGTGAGAGTGAGAGAGAGAGAGAGAGAGAATTTTTTTTTTAATATTTATTTTTTAGTTTTCGGCGGACACAACATCTTTGTTTGAATGTGGTGCTGAGGATCGAACCCGGGCCTCACGCATGCCAGGCAAGCGCGCTACCGCTTGAGCCACATCCCCAGCCCCAAGAATATTTTCTTTAATCAGATAACAAGCTCAAGAAATTCAACCTAAGACCAAATCGAAGCTATTTCTTAATTGTCTCCACTCTCCAATATGCTTGCAACTGAAATGTGAGCTTCCTATTCATAATTCCCAGTGCAAAGCGAGTATTATACATTATCTTTCTTCTGGGGATACAGGGTAGGAAACTCATATTTAATGGGCACCTTATTAAATGGGCAGAGAACTTCTCAGCCGGATTTCCTACCAGTTCCTCAGCTGTCAATCCTGTAATTCTCGACCCATTCCTTGTACACAAGTTTTTATGTCAACATGTATCAGTCTTTAAGGTTTGTCTCACTCTGTAATTTACTGATTTTATTTTATTAATATTCATTTTTTAGTTGTAGTTGGACACAATATCTTTATTTTATTTATTTATTTTTATGTGGTGCTGAGGATCCAGCCCAGGGCCTCACATGTGCTAGGTGAGCGCTGTACCGCTGAGCCACCATCCCAGCTCTGTAATTTACTGATTTTAATATCTCCTATAGTGTTGTACATAGCAGAGCTCAAAAACATGTGTTGAATAGGTAGATGTAAGAATAAATAAGACACAGGTCCAGAGTTGTCCCCTTATAAATAGGCAGAAGAATTAGATACCAATGAGAGAGCTCATTGGAGAGCTTAGTTGGGTTTTATGCCATAGAATCTTTTTCATGTTCTGTCATGGTGCCTGAAATTCTTTGGTGGGGATTTATTTCTTTTCATCCTGAAGATACTTTGATTTTTAAAAGTATTCTAGTAAAAGATGGACGTTTGGGTTCTCACAGTGTCTTGTCATATAGGTGGTCTTCTCTGGAAACACTGCAAGAATAAGTGCCTAATGAATGGCATAGACTATTGTCTGCAGGGTATGGGGAAGGGAGAATTCTGCAGCTTGGAAGGGAAGGGAGGGCCTGGGGCTGGGCTTTGAATCAAAGTTGTTTTCAGAGAGGCGAGTGGGGGTGGGGATGGGGTGGTGTCAAAGACCCCTGCTGGGAGCAGCTCTTCCAGCTTCCTCCTTACAGTTCATGTGCTGATGTATCACTGTTCACTAATGAACTTTTTTGTAGGTTTATTTTTCAGGAAAAAAACAGTTTTGTCCTAGCTGGGTTTTCCAGACCTTGGTTATAATTCTCATTGCTGTGATGGCATTTTGGTAAGAAAAACTTCGATGTTATGTTATGTCAAGTCTTCTTTTCCTTCTCATCTTTCTTTTCTCACATGTGCGCTGGGTACTGACCTAATTTACTTGGCAGACAAGGAAGGAGGGCTTAAAACTAGGCACTGACCTTCAATAGCTTAGAGTGAGGGAGCCCCCTTTAAAATTCATATTTTTGAGAAGAAAGCACTGGCTTTCTGCAATTAAATATGAGCTGAAGGATGACAGGTATTTTTTCTATCAACTGTTATGTTTTAGCAGCACGTTCTTTAGTGTGTGTCTGTGTGTTTTTCTTAGCTTTGCAAATAACTTTCTCATATGGGGAAGAGGAGTGTAGGAAATCAGCTGTAATCTACTCTCTCTGGTTACCCATGATCATTAGAACTTCTGGATTTTTCAGTGAACACAGTGAACCAAAGGGTTACCAAGATGTATAAAAAGGCAACCAGCGTGATCAAAGTATGGCCAAATCTCCTGAGCAGTTGAATCAAGTGAAAGCAGTAAGGATGACAGTGTTTGCTAAGCAAGCTGGATGGCTTTTGACCACTGTCCCTCTGCTCGGAGGTGGGAGGAATCCCTTGTTGGGATGCAGGGTGCTTGCTCAAGCCTGTCTCCAGCCTCCTGCTACTGCCCCAGTGGCCCCCTGGCCTTTGATTACTGGTCATCTTGCCTGTGTTCTCTGGGCCTTTGAATACTCCTTTTTTGTTTTTAGTCTGACTATTCACATGGTGAAAGAAAAAAAAAAATGCTTTGTGAGTGTGGGAAAGGACTGGGCCTTGTCTTAGGGAAGATAACCGTTCAGAGGGAAAGCAAGCAAAGGCCCCAAGGTTTTTCCAGTTTCTTAATCTAAAGAAGCTTCCCAGCAGATCTCTTTGTGCCCTTTGCTCCCCACAGCATTTCACTCTCTCTCTCTCTCTTTTTTTTTTGGGGGGGGCGGGTACTGGGGATTGAACCCTGAGCTCCACCTCCAGCTTAGCATGACTTGGTACTGCCCACTACGAAAGATGCCCAAGAATTTGATGCTACTATACAGAATCCCCATTAAGTGCCTTTACAGGTTTCTCACTCTCCCAAGTGCTTGTCTTCTCCTGGGATTTCCAACTCAGGAACAGACACACTTACCATGGTCAGCCCAGTGGAAAGGTGATAGGAAACCTAATTAGAGGTGAAGAGACTGCTTTTAAAACATATTTGTTGGATCTTATGAATTCCAATATTGTTGACCACTAAGACCATGAGTGGGAGGTATTTGGCTTCTTGTTTCTGGCCTGTGGTGTACCTGAGAAGAGTCTGAACCAGGGTTTACCCCAAAGAAAGGAGCAGATGTCAATTTCATTCTATGACCCGGGAAAACTGCTGGCCAAGTTTGGAGAACCAGGTGTGAAGTCAAGTTGGCAAGAAGTCAATTCAGTAGACCCTGCTTCAAGAAAAGTACACAATGGAGACTGAAAAGACATCAGTAGACTTTCTTGTGTGGCTCTTGAGAATGCTGGAAATAGCCCTCAAAGAGAACCCAAAGTCTTTGGATGCGTGAGCATTGTTGGTATAGTGTCCCAGAGCCTAGACCCTTCAGGGAAGCCTTCCATTTGGATATGCAAGTTCTACTAATTGGAGGGGAAAGCACCTTTGTTATTTCGAAGTCAGTGTGGAAATGGGTGCTTAAGACATTTCTTTTCCTTTCTCTGCCCAATTTGGATGTGGAAAGACAGGCAGCAGGAAGAAGTCAAAGGTGGTCAAAGGGTTTGGCCTCCACAGCTGGCTACACCCGTGCCTCCTTCCATCTCCCTGTACTTTGAGGTAGATGGTCTTCACCAGCAGGAAGTGAACTTTGCCCTGGCTATTCCCTGCAAGGAGCCAAGGGCTGCCTCCTGCTCTTTACATGCTTCCTCTTGTAATCTTCCACTAGTGACAGCCGCATCTGAGACAGCTTGTCAGAGCTGCTCTATGGAAAAATCCATCAGTGTGGATACCCCAGGAGCCTCTGAGTGGCAGGAAGCCACGGGCTTTTTCTCACCAGGGCAGAAAAGCCTAACTATGCTGGTTTCCATGGTGTTTTTGTCAGCTATGGCTGCCCCTCCCCCTCGTGCCCATCTGTGTGGCCTGTGAGAGTACATCTTTGGCCAGCTGGATGTGTGAGATATATATGGAAACAAATCTTTCAGATAATGCTTTTTTTTCCCCCTCTCTTAACAGTGCTTTGATGATAGTCTCCCTTTACATACTTAGCTTGAAAGATCAAGACCAGCGTGTCCCAGATCTCCCTCCAAGGTGAGAGTTCAGATCTTATATTCCTTTGGGAGAAGGATTCTTGAAGGTCTGTCTCATTAATCCTTGCATTCTCTTCCAGCAATATAACAAACTCTCAGGAGGCAACTCTGCCACCCACAGTCTCCCCCTCAGGTAAGGTCTTTGCATTCCTCACTGTCAAACTCAGCCTGTCTCGCATGTGAAATGTCAATACAAGAAACCCGCCTTTTGGTTAACGGTTAACGTGGATGCTTCCCTCCCCTCTGCTACATGCCCAGCAGTGCTTCCTACATCACTGGCAACCACACAGACCTCCTTACAAGTACCTGAAATTACTTTCTGTGAGATCCTGCCTTGCCAGGAAACTTACTGCTGCCCCATCTGGGCAATGAAGAGTCCTGTGCTGAGACAATCCCAAGAGGAGAAGAAAATCCAGCAGAGGCGAGGGGCAGGTAAATGATGTTAAAAGAGAAGCAAGGAGGGCTTTGAACTCCAGGTTTCTTCCCTGGTCAATATCTACTTGGATGTCTGTTAATGCTTCCGGATATAGTTTCGCTCTCCTGTTTGGAGTGGCAAAATCTTTCAAAATGCAAATACCCAAACTGGCAATCGTCAATAATATTGAGTTCCTTGTTCAGGGATGACATTTTGGTAGATTCAAGTCTTTATCATTTTCACCAAGTGGAAAGGGTCTCATTTGCCTGTTGCTGGCTAAGATGGTATAGTAGCCATCTTGGATGGTAGCCATGGACTGGTCTAGTCTTCATTTTCAAGGGATTTTTGACCCTGTAAGTTCACTCCAAGTGAAATAATTATATGCAATGTGGGTTGAAATTTTGGTTCATTTAGGACTTAAAAATTGGTGTGGTATTTGGGCTCTCTGTCCAAGCAGACTATGGCAAAATATTGAGAGACTTTGGTCACTCTAATTTAGAGTTTTTAGGGCAGGCTCTAAGATAGTGAAAAACAAGGTTGGCATTCTACATTCAGAGAACCTTCTTCCTTTTACTTTTACACACAAACAGTTGTATTTCAAGTTAAAAAAAAATTATAGAAACTTGATCAAGGATTATCGGTGTTATTATCTCTGTAAGATCAAGTGCAATTCTTCTAAATTTATACTAAATTATTATTTTTGAAGTCTCCCATATGCATATTAATAAATATCTAAAATAATATCAATAATAATGCTTCTAACAGTACATATTAATATGGCTTACTTATTAGGATGCTGTCAAAACAACAACACTCAAATAGTAGTGTCTCCATGTGGAAAGAATTTCTTTCTGACTCACTCTGTATTTCAAATGTGGATCAAAAGAGGGCTCTGGGTCATCATTCATTCAGGATCTAGCTGATGGAGATTCCATCTCAGTACACATTCCCACAATCTCTGTAGTAGTAAGAAAACAGGTCATGTTGTACACTGGCATTCATAGCTTCCACCCAGACACAACACACATCACTTCTACTCACACTTTATTGGCCAAAGCAAGTCATATTAGTCCTATCTAATTTAAAAATGGATGGGGAAATGAAAACCTAACTCATGCCTGAGAAGATGAACCAAAATATTTTTAGGCAGTTCTAATACCTGACACACTGAACATGGTCAGTGGATAAAGTTTTGAGGCACTAATGTAATTTCCTTTCTTTTTGATATTATTTCATATCCTAGTCTTGGATAAATAACTCTTACAAATCACTATGACTATGGCATAAGAAGGTTTTACTCTAGTGTCATGGCAACTTGCATCAGAAAATCAATCAATCCCCTCAAACCTGCAAGACAGGCCCTGTAATTGTCCCCATTTTTTTTCCCAGTGAGGAAGCCGAGGCAGAGAGTCCTCCCCATCACCCTCAGCACCTATAAGAGGCAATGCTTGTGCTGCTTTTCTCATGAAAACACTGATTTGAACAGATACATCATTACAGAATGAAGATAAGGCTTCATTTTGAAGAAAGAAATTAGTTTTAGTCGTCATCATCTTTATATTTTTATATATTAAAAATAAAAAAACTAGTACTATCACAAACATTCCTAAAGCCTCCATCCCTTGTGAAAAGTATGTGGAAACTTGTGGCTGGCAAGCCTTTTTCTCACCTTGGGTGTCCTTACCAGGGACACTTGATATCCTTTTTTTGAGAGCAGTCCTTAGAAGGGACCATCCCACCTATGAAAGATGTATGGATAGCAATGGATTCTGAATAAGGAGAGGATGTGGACTGGCCCAGTCTTCATTTTAAAGGGGTTTTTGACCCTGTAAGTTCACTCCAAGTAGCAATGGCATCAAGAGAATATTGCGAACTGAGCTTATTGACCAGATAAAGATTTGCTGCTTTCCTTCCTGGGACAATGAGTGCCTGCTGATCTTGGAAATTCCTAAAGAGGGCTGGGATTGTGGCTCAGCGGTAGAGCACTTGCCAGCACAGGCAGGACCTGGGTTTGATCCTCAGCACCACATAAAAATAAAGGCATTGTGTTGTGTCCATCTACACCTAAAAAATAAATATTAAAAAATGAAATAAAATAAAATATATTATTAAAAAAAAAGAAATTCCTAAAGAAAGAAGATCTGCTCCAAGGTGCCTGGCTATATTCATCTAGACAGAACTAGCAGCATCTCTAGCTAAAAATGAAATTTAAGTTCAACTTACCAGGCTCCCTGACACACTGGGAAAATTGTTCTCTCTTCCTTTGTTCAACTGGAGAAAAAGAGAGTTGAAATGTTTGATTCACTTTCATCTTCAGGGAACCTGGAAACTTTTAAGGACTTAGAGTCACAGATGACAGAGAGCAGATAGACCAGTGATATTCTATCTTTATGACCTTGTGGAGCCATTATTAACATGCTTTTACAATGATTTGATTGAGAAAAACATATAGGAAAAATTCAACTGTCACATCCGGCACAACAGTTTATTCAGGACTACATGAACCAGTTGACGAGAGGATTAGGAAAAAGACCAACAGACACAAGTAGAGAAAAGATCAGGGCTTGGTGGAGAGAAACTGACCATGAGCAAGCTTGGCACCTTTATTATATAGATTTAAACATCAGAAAGATTTATTATGAGAAAGCTTCTTCAAGATAAACAGAATCGAAGCTGAGGGTAGAAGCAGCCCAATTAGAACTTATCAGCTTGTGCCCATAATTCTCTACCTCCAGGCTGCAGATATTTTAGCCCAAGGTTATGAACTAGTAAAATTCCTTGGCTAGCAAGGAATTTCTCTTTGAATAGGGCATCACCACCCAACTGGGTGGTTTTGGATGGGTGCTTTTGCACCAAACAGTTCCCTAAGGGAGGTGTCCACCTTGGTCTTTGGACAGTTCAAAGACCCATAATTCATTCACTGCTCCTGACATGTAACTATATATCCAGTTAAGTATTGAATTGAATTATGTTTATTAATCCAACTACTTGACAAATTTATGGGAGAGATGTCCACAGACAATATCATAGACCTTTTATAGAATCCCTTAGGGTTTCAAAGGCCTCAGATCAGAAGAACTTTTGATTTATGTTAACTTACCCATTTTACAGCTGATAAAATGGAGGCAAAGGATCTGGCTTCAGATTCCCCAGTTGACCATGTTTAGTTGTATATTTCAAAGAGAGTAGAAAGATTTTGATTGTTCCCGATACAAAGAAATGATACATGTTTGAGGTGGTGGATATATCATACCTTGATCAGATCATGACAAATTGTATACATGTATTGCGACATCACACTGTACTCCATAAATATGGACAATTATTATGTGTCAATTTAAAAAATTTTGAAATCCAACCAGAAATAAACAAACAGACAAAAGATTCCCCAGTAACGAGCAAGGTCAGAACTGGAATCTGGTTCCCTTATTTCCATGTCTTGGTTTGCTTCCCATTCACCAACCTACCTCCATTTATTTGGATACAAGTTGTACACGTAACTGAGATTAACTCTAGAAGATGCAGAAAGTACCTACTCTATGGTTCTAGAAAGCTCCTGCTGTGTTCTCTTCCCCTCCAAGTTTGCCCATGCCCATTGAAATGTCCCAGAAGCAAGGTATTTTGAGGGTCTGAGCAAAAGATATTTGCTCTGCTGCTGGTACTTATTTCCCCTCTTCCCATGGCACTGTATAACTGTGGGGCTCCTCAACACAAAAGAAGAGAAAGTCAGGCAACTATTATTTCCAAACCAGATGTTTCTGAAACATTAAAGACCAATTAAAAATTAAGAAACAAAAATAAAAAAGAAATTCAAGGAATAAAAAAGAACTTTAGAAAAGCTCTCAGTGGGATGCAGAGTAATATCTAACAGTTTACTGAGCCCCAAAGCACATTATCAAACTTCTCCCTGAGGAGCAAGATTACAAATAAAATAAGTGAGAAGAAATCAGCATTTTTATGACATGATGAGCTTAAGGTATTATTTTTCTTTTGGTTCTAAGTTGATTGTGGAAGTCTGTGTGAAGTCTTCAGAAAACTTATCTTTGCCCTCTTGCCCTGGTCTTACCTCTACCACACACACTTAGTTAAAGGTTTGGGTAAGACTAGTCAGGATTTGGAAAGTATTTTATAATATTGAGCTTCTACTCTGAGGAACCAACTGAATGCAATGGATTTTATTTTAATCCACGGAATCAATAAAGACTTACATAGACAGAAGAGTTGGATATTAAAAAGCAAAGATCCTGTGGGGGAAAAAAAATCTATGGGATTCTCTAGATTGCAAGAGTTGATGAGATTAAAAAAAAAAATCAAAAGACATCTGGAATTCATGCACATTTTATTTTTGAGACCAGAACTCTGAGAAGAGCAAATGGCCAAAAGAAAATGGCCTTCTGTGTTAAAGGACTCAGCAACTGATTGGTGGGTTCATGGACTTTTTTTTTTTTTTTTTTCTGTGGTGCTGGGAATCAAATCCGTGGCCCTGTGCATGTGAGGCAAACACTGTACCCACTGAGCTAAATCTCCAGTCCCTGACTTCTTCTTAATACGAATCTGACTTAACAGGACAAAAGAAGGATATCCAAGATGCTATATTGGAACTCAGCCATCAACAGAGTTTTATGAGGAGTACAATATCCACCTTCTACCATGGCAGAATATACTTTGGTTGAACACCATCTTAAATCTCTCATCTGCATAAGTTTCTAATTTAGTTTATGGGGAGGTCTCAGCTGCCAATTGTGAATTATATCTCCAATTTTATAATGAAAATCACTGGGAATATATGGTAAGCTCAAAGTGAATATTGCTGGAAGACATTTGTAAATTGAGAGTATTCCTATGACTCCAGGAAGATTTATAGCTTTCCCATAACCAGCCTTTCAGAGTTGAAGAGTCTTGCTCCAGAGAAGTAACAATTTGGAGATGTTTTTAGAGGATTTAAAATTTATTTTCTACTTTTGAAAAACAATTTTCATAATTGTAATCTGTAATATTATCTCTTCTGAGCCTCACTGTTTTATTCCTGTTTAAAAAAATACTTTATCCTATCAGATTCTAAATTTTTAAAAAATATATATTTTTTTCAGTTGTACACAATGCCTTTATTTTTTTAATTTATTTTTACGTGGTGCTGAGGATCAAACCCAGGGCCTCGCATGTGCTAGGCGAGTTCTCTTCTGCTGAGCCACAACCCCAGCTCCTCTAAATTTTATTTATAGGGGGTCTCTGTCTCCAAGAACCTGAAAACACAGCTCAGTGGAAGCAAGGTGGATCTGTAGTTCTATTGCCAGAGTTTATAATGAGCCCCTTCCCTGAAAATTGAGCAGAAAAGTAGAATCCTGAGATGGTAACACTAAGGTACACGAAAACCCCCCCAGATAATCTGTATTTAATGATTTTGATTATCAACACTACTGATCAGAAACTAAATAATAAAACTAACATTAGCTTATTATTAATCAGAGAAAATTGGTTTACATAATATACACAATATGAGCAAGACCTTGTGCCAGGAGCTTCAGAGGATCAGAGTATTAATAGAGGTTCCCCATTCCGAAGTGGTCAAAAAAGGACCAAAAAAAAAGAAAAGAAAAGAAAAAGTTAAGTGAAAATACTGAGATACTCTTAAGTCTAATGCACTTGAGTATAGTGACCGATACATCACTAATTGATGGCCACATGGGTGGTTCAGTAATAAATGCTACCATATTTCACCGCATAATTGTTGCCACTGCATAAATGTTGCACCTACTTTTTCAGTCTAAAAATTGTCAGTGTATTTCCGGAAGCTGACTTGTGCGCTGGTACCAATGGTAGACCCAATTTACTCAAGTGATGATGTCAGAAAACCAAACCAAAGACAATGGTGCAGAATCTTCTGACACGGAAGATTAAGTTTTGTAAGTCCACACTTCACAGCACTGTTGTAAATTTTCTCAAATGTAATATTTTGACAACAATACAGCACATCAATAACAACTAATGTGTTAACTTTTTTTTTCCTTTTTTAGACCAGAAAATTATAAAGAAATGATGTGCATTGATTTGGACTATTCAGTTTTAACATATATTCATGAGTATTCTGTGCATCCTAATCTTGTACCAAAGCCGGTTTAGTAATAAATGATTTTTAAGTAATACTGGCACAATTTTTTTTAAGCTTCACATAGTGGTTGTACCTTTTTTTGCCAAAAAGTTTGGTATAAAATCTGCGACAATTATGCAGTAAAATGTGGTATGGCATTAAAAAGGAGGGAGCTGTGAGCTACAGAGTCAACGTGGGATGGTGTCTTAGTTTGCTACTGTCACATAAATTACCCTTGATTTATTTTCTCATAGTTCTAGAGGCTTGAAGTCCAAGATCTTGTCTGAGGGTCTGGTTTCTTCTGAGATCTTGCTTCTGGCCTGCAAATGGTTGCCTTCTTATTATGTCCTCTGGGCATGAGTGCCCTGGTGTCTCCCTGTTTGTCCTAATCTGCTCTTAAGGACACTAGTCAGATTGGATTAGGCCACCCTAACAGCCTCATTTAAACTTAATCACCTGTTTAAGGGCTCCATCTTCAAATAATGTCACATTTTGGGAAATGGGGTTAGAATATACGATTGGAGGAATGGGCATTTCAACTCAAAACAGAGAGAGGGTGGGAAAACATTCAACTTATAAAGACAAACTAGGGCTTACAGGGTTTATTCTCATCCTGAACAAACCCTCTAGACTGACAGATGTTTTTCCTCTTTAGAAGAAAAAAGCAATTTGTTCCCGGTAAGAGATGAGCTCATCCGCTCTGACTGGCAGAGTGACTGTAAGTTGACATTTAAATGACACTCTTTTTGGTTTGTGGGGCCAGGTAGAATCATGAGCTGTAAAAGCATTACTGGAGTGGGAAACAGGAACAAAGGCTGTAGCCCACCTGCCACACACCCATCCGCTGCACATACCCATGGAGCTAGGTTTCTGTAATCGATGCTAGCTTGACCAATAATGAGGCATTAATAATGATCACCCACCAGCAGACAAATTGTGGTTGATCTTTGTGGGTTTAAATAATTTATTTGAAGTTCTCATTTTCTTCTTTTATTCTGACTATATTTTTAGTTTTTTTTTTTTTTTTTTTCTGTTTTCAGAATCGAATTGTGTTTCATGTTTCATCTTCATTTTCAAAATTTGGACTTAGTAGGATTTCCATGGTCCAGAAATTCTTCTGGATCTTATGGAGGCTGTTTACTGGAGCCTGTATTTTTATAGGCTTTCTTAAAATTTACTATCCCAAAAAACAAACAAACAAATCTTGGACCCTTCTCCTCCTCCTTTTTCCATTTGAATGTAAATAGAATCCATTTATCTGGGAAACTCTTATTTTATATTCTGCAGTTTGGGGACTATGCTGGTACACAGTCCTCTTTCCCTGTACAAGAGTTTACTTTGTTTTCTTTTTCTTCTCAATTCAGGGATTGATACAACCATTACTTCTATTCAGATTATAGAAATCCAGCAAATAATAGATCATCGGTATTGCAGTAGAAGCCTTCTGTGCGGGTAGGTGAGCCTCCCCATGATGCGCTCGTTGTTTCCAGAATTTATTCAGGGCTTCAGTTTTGAGACTGGAATGAAATCTAAAGCTACATGTTGAAACCAATGTGTGCTTACATTACTCCTTAAGTGAAAACACATTGGTTACATGGTGGAGAAGGGAATCATAAAATGGTTGGTATTAGCAAATGTCAATAAATCACAGCCCCAATGATTCTAGTCTCCTGCTTTAATGGACAAGTCCAAAGCAACATGTCTAGGAAGCATCTCTGTGGCTGACTCTCTGAGGGCACATGCCACAGGGACAGAGATGCTCATTAATTTTATAAACCACAAAGATAGACATGGCTACTCATGGCTCCAGGTTATAAGTGAGCTGACATTTTTATATTTTAGTAACTAGGGCTCTCATTATTTTAATTGCTGAAAAATATACAACTTATCTTAGCTTTTCAGTAAGGAGGAAAAAAATCTAGATTTTGCAAAAATTATCAGCAATATCCATCTGCAGTGCCATATGCCATATCACCTGTATGGGGTGATGATACATCTAGGATAGAATGCAAGCCCCTCCAGCAAGCACAAATGCAAGTTGTTGGCATTAAGAATGGGGAGTGAGGTTTTCTTAATTTGGTAAATGTTTTACTGGGCGTCTATTGGGTTTAAAGGCAAGGCCTATATTTTGAACTGGTATCACAAATCCTGTGGATTTTCAGCCTTATTTATTTTTCAACCTGATAGAATTTGGCTCTAAGTTGATGGTCCTGAGTTATAAGAATAACCTGTTTGTTGCTTTCTGATTTGTTTATGATGCACCTATTTGTATCACATTGAATTCTCACAAAAGCCCTAAGAGTTTGGTCTTATTTATACCTATTATGTAGTTTTCAGAGAACTTGAAAAAGTTTGTCTAAGATCACTCATGTAATAAGTATCAGAGATCTTAATTAATGTAGCAGGACATATTGAAGAAGAATTAGACGATACAGGCTCAAATCCTAGGACTTGGGTAAAATGTCTATTCTCTTTGCATATTCATTTCTCATCTATAAGATGAGTCTATTATCAACTGAGCTGGTTGCTGTGAAGCATGCAGATATTGGGAGGCACATAATAGGAAATGAATTCCATTCATCTAAGCTCCACAGTGGAACAAAACACTCTTCATCCCAAGACAGTTCTTCCTCTCTCTATTTTTAATACACTCATTCACTGAAAGAACACTGTTCTTAACTTGGTATAAAAGTAGCACTCTTATCTTTCTTTTTTTTTTTTTTTTTTGAGGTAAAGTAAAAATTGTCTGTATTCAAAGTGCACAATGTGTTGTTTTAATTTGATATTTATATTTATTGAAATGGATATAATTTTGAAATGCCAGTTCTTTTAATTCCGTATATTTTTGCTTTCACATTTTTAACAACTTAGTTTAATCTAAAATGACTGACTTTTTTCCCCACTTACCTGATTTTAAGTTGTTTCTTCATATAATTCATGTAATTAAGTTGGTTATAATTCTTATCTTAAGTTATTTCTCCATATAATTCACAGGAAGACCAGTCATAAGGAACACTTTGTTTTAGATACAAATATGCCATTTTTTTTCCTGGGATTTTTCATTATAATGTGAATTAGTGGAACTCTCCACTCCCCCAAGTATCTCTTAAATTTGGGAAGTGAGAAGAAACTTATGGATAAACAATTCTATCTTAAAATTTTCTCATTACTAAATTGTAATCAGGGCTATGATAATTGTAATAGATTCAGATTCTAAAAGTACGTATTTTCTTTTCCTACATTTCCATATAGGTCGTTTTTATAACTCAGGACCATTGACTTAAACTCTATCAGGTTAAAAAAAAAAATAAGGCCGAAAAACATATTCATTGTTTTAAAGGAAATGATTTAAGGTTAAAATTGTATTTATTATTCCCAGTCCTCCTTCCCTGAGTCTGAAGCCTTTGCCTCATTTGTCTTCTGAAATCTGTATCTCTGTAATGGGGACTGAATTTATTTCTTCTGTTTTTAATTTTGAATATTTGGTCCGGGATTTGATTTTTTTTCTTGTATGATCTAAAAAAGTATAATCTTTGTAGTATGTTTAATATTAAGATATGAACGAGATCATTCTGAAATTTGACAAGCAAGTCTCTGAAAATCAAAACATTATACCAGGTTAAACTCGATTGCCTATATTTATTATTTATTATATAATATTTCACAGTTTACGTATATATATTGAGTGGCAGAAAGCCTTTTAACATCTTTCTTGCATATTTTGATTTGTGGTTTTAATTTTTTCATATTTAGACCTGGAAATTATAATTACAATATTCCTGTTAATAAGTACACACCTACCAATGTCAAATTCTCTCTGGAAATCAAGTAAGTACATGGTATAAAATACAAATTTGAACAGTAAGTCTGAATTTAGTTCACAATTTAATCAATAAGTTTGGAGATAGAAAGCCATCAGTCAGCATTTACTAATGATAGGTGGAGAGGTGGCAAGTGGAGGGAGGGTTTTCAGAATGAGAACTGGGAACATCCATGTCCCTCCAGGAATGTAAGGGCTATACTCACCCCTGTGCGGCAGGAGTAGCTTTAGTTCCAAGTTCATGAGCTGCAAACTTCTGCTGATTTCTCTTCAGATTGGGGTGGGAACAATGGTAATAACTTGACCCCTGAATGGGGGGGCTGCATATTTTGATGAGATCCTGGTAGCAGTGCTAATTAATGCAGGTGCCACCCCTTTGCTCCAGGACAGGAGAGAATAAAAGAGGAGCCAGAGTTTGGAACTGGGCAGACCAGGGTTCAGATTCTGTCGCTGTCACTAATCCTATGGTCTTAGAAAAGTTACTTATTTTCTCTTAGCTACTATTTCTTCCTCCATAAAACGAGTCCTGCATTATGCCATGGCACATAGAGCTGCTGGGGGAATTAGGGTTAATACTGGTGTAGTGAGCAGCTGCCATTTGCTGAGCACAGGCTGTGTGCCAGGTACTGTACGCATTAATCCTGGGTCATAGAATCCTCACAACAGTTCTCCCAGGATGGCATTTTTTCAGTTTATGTTTTATAGATGGGAACTCTTGATGTATGGAGATTTAAAAAAAAAATGTGCTCTAAAACACAGCTAGTATGTGGCTGGCCTGGGCTTCCAACACAGCCCTCCCTCTCCTGCCTCCCCTGGGAGAGGAGATGTGGAAGGGCATTGCCCTTTCCTGACTCATAGTACCACTCATAGCACTCAGTTAATGGTAGCTTTTAATTATCTACCTTCCCTTCAAAATCACAGAACTCTAGTGTAACCTATTCTTATCTAATATTTTAAGTAATTATGGTACTTTGATTTTCAGCTCACTTCACTCAAAAATTGTGCCATGAAGAAATCATGTCTCTTGATTTTAGTCTCTCCTTTTTCCTCCTCCATGTCCCCCCAGCCCCGCTCTTTATCGTCCCTCTGTCCTCCCTACTCTGCCCTGCTCCTACCTCAGTTATTTCCCCCTCCATCATCCTCCATGGCCCTGCTGTCTCACTTGGGCCCCACTGTGTGTCTCACTGTATGCCATCTTTCATCTGCTTTGCCCACGTGAAGAGGCTCAGTTCAGCTGCTTACCTTGGAAAGATTTGTTTCAAGCAGCCAATGTTTCATGACAGAATCCACCATCTTTCAAGGCACACACACAGAGAGAGAGAGAGCTAAATGTACTATTCTTACAAGCTAAATGTACCATTCTTACAAGCTAAATGTACTATTCTCTAGCATTCCTTGAATAACCTGGAATAGCATTTCCTTACTCATTTCTAGCTTTCAAGGAAGGAAATAAGATTATATGTTATAACTTCTGAAATGGCAAAAGATCACCTTGAGCCATTAAATCAGGCCTTTTGGCTTATGAACCATTTAAAAAATATGGTTCATTTTTAAAATAACACATATAACAGTCCTGCCTTATCCACCGTTTCTCATTCTACAATTTCAGTTACCCTTGGTCAACCACTGTTTTAGTCAGCTTTTTCACTGCTGTGACTAAAAGACCTGACAAGAACAATTTTAGGAGGAAAAGTTTATTTGAGGCTCATGGTTTCAGAGGTCTCAGTTCATAGTCCATTCAGAGGCAGAACATCATTGTTGAAGAGTGTGGAAGAGGAAAGAGGATTCAGACATGGCCACCATGAAGCAGAGAGAGAGTTCACTGGCCAGAAACAAAATATTTACTTTAAAGGCACACCCCCAGTGACTCACCTCCTCCAGCCACACCCCACCTGCTTTCAGTTACCACTCAGTTAATCCCTGTTAGGGGATTAATTCACTGATTGGGTTAAGGCTGTCATATCGTTTTTCCTCTAAGCCTTCTTGCATTGTCCCACACGTGAGCTTTTGGGGGATAACTCACATCCAAACCATAACAACCACAGTGAAAAACTATTCAATAGAAAATTCTATAAATAAATAATTCATAAAACTTAAACAATATATTATTATGATTATTCTATATTATTGCTATCTACTATTGTTAATCTCTTACTATGCCTAATTTATAAATTAAGTTTGATCATATGTGTATATGTGTAAGAAAAAACAGTCATACATAGGGTTTGGTACTACTGTCTGTAATTTCAGGCATCTACTGAGGGTCTTAGAATTTGTCCCCCCATGGATAAGGGAGGGGATTACTGTAAACTCAACTGAGATTATAAATTGTTCCCATTTGAGCAAAAGTATTGTTTCCAAAGAAGAATGGATCTCATCCTTTTAGTGATGATTCATGAGTCAGTCTCTAGAGAGGAACCATCCTTTCTTGCAGGGCTTCTACTCGGATAACTTTAAAACCTGGTAATTTCTCATGGGATTCACCCCCAAATCCTTACTTATGTTTGTTACTTTGTTATTTCAAATAATATCTACCTAGACCAGGAGTTGGCAGAATCTAAAATCTTAGACACTTCGGGTAAGTGTAAATTTAGCTGCAAGTGTGAAGAGAGGGGATATGTCCAAAGATTATTTAAAAATCTCTGGAAATATTAAGTTCTGAAGTGAGGCAATCTCAGTCTTGACATTAGATTTTACAAACCATCATATGGTGTTTCAGTAGTTATCTGAAGGTGGCTTGCTTTCTATAATAATGAGATGTAAGCTAGTCTATCAGTATCCCTGAGCCTTGTATAATAAAATGGCTATCGTGAACTTCAGAGGGATTTCTGAGTTACATAGCCAATGGGCCCTCTTTGTATCTAATAGGAGCTGGAAACTGCTTCTTCAATTGTCCTCTCTTTCCTTTGTGTCTTGAAGCACAACAGAGCCATTGATAGTCTTCCAGTGCAAATTTACCCTTGGAAATATATGCTTCAATAGTAAAAGGGAAACCAAAGGATTCCAAAACCAAGGAGAAGTCTTCCAGGAGATGACACAGGTAATGTTTTCTGACTCCTTGACATTAGTTTGTTCCAGTGAAGGATGGTTAGAACTGTGGCCTCTGTTCCCTGCTGAGGGAGGGACAACACTGAACCTGGTTACAGGGCTTGGCTCAGCCTTTTTGTGTCCTTTAGAAGCTACAGACTGTTTTAGTGACACCTATCTAAAGCTGTTATTGCAGACACCTCTCCTGCAGTCGCTAAGGAAATGCCTCCTTGGGCTGTGCTCCTTCTAGTGCAGTGTGGAGTGTGGTTATGAAATGGATCTCTCTCATTCATTATTTAGGGATACCAGCACATTTGGAGCCTCCCTGTCGCCCCATTCTCCGACAGCGCATACCATTTCCGTGTGGCTGCACCAGTAAGCTTGCTTTTCTTCTTCTTCTTCTTCTTCTCTTTTTAATAAGAAATTGATCCCTAAATAAATAAGTAAAATACTTCACAGTTAATTTTTACATTCATCTTTCTTTTCTCCTTTTCTTATAGGATCTGGCTGACTGTTCAACAGATCCTTTTTTTGCTGGGATATTCTTCACAGACTACTTTTTTTATTTCTATCGACTCTGCGCCTAATTTATTCAAGTTTGGGGATTTCACCAAAGAAACATGCTCAGAAATTCAGTCAACAGACACAGAGATCCCCTTGCAACATTTTTTCGTCTTTTTCTTTGAAACGTTTTACATTTATTGCTGAAGGACTCTTTTAGGCTTTGGCTTCCAACAGTTTGGAGACATTAATGAGGAGAATAAAGTGTTTGCTGGAACCTGAGAGAATGTGGTGTTTGATTGTGTCATGACGCTGAAGAAAACATATCCCCGAGAAAACCGTACTGTTGCATTTGAAAATACTGCTTCTGGTACTAAGGATGCTGTAAAGTCAAAATAAGCAGGTCTAGTACTACTTTGGTCTTATTGTGTTTTGAGGCTTATGGGAAAAAACAAAAAGCCATTTCAACTTGGACCTGCTAAACAGAGATTCTGGAGAATATGTGATGTGGTGGGGGTGGGAGTGAGTGGTGTCTGATGCTAAGCTCACATTGAGGCAAATGTGTGTGTGCGTGTGTGTGTGTGCTTGCAATACTAGAGTACAGATGTAGCTTGCCAATGAAATGGATTTAAGAGAAAGAGTTGCAACTCTTCTTTACAATGCTCCATGGGCCTAAACTTGCTGTGTGGGTGGGATATGCCCTCTTATGAAGATGGAAGCCCAAATACCACAGGGCCTGCTGAAACTGTTCAAACTAGCTAATCGAGCATATACTGCCTTGCTCATGCATTCCTTGGACACCACAATAAAGGTTCAAACCTGCAGTTCTTCCCTCTCCCTCTGCTCCTGAAGGACCTGTGTGTTTTCCCATCTGGCCTCCTAAGATATAACATGGCCTCTCTTTTTGGAAAGGTAAGCAAAACATCTTTTGATGTCTCCTGATTTGTTGGCATTATAATACTTCCAAGCTTCTGTTCCTGTGCTCTGGTTTAGAACTTGGAAAATCAAGCTCCTCTCCCTGTACTTCAGGGAATAGGGCAGTTGAATGGCTATTCTTCCCTTATCTTACTGTTGGTCAATTTGAATGAGGCTATTTTGTTTTTTACCTTCACAATGGTAATCAGCTGTAATAATACACCTTCCTCTTTCTTATTTTTAGTTATTACTAGATAAGTACCATGTGGATAGAAATTAATTGTGAGACCTCAACATTAAGAAAAGACATGGTTCTTTCCAGGCTTGGTGATGCATGCCTATAATCCTCAGGGTTCCAGAGGCTGAGGCAGGAGGATCACAAATTCAAAGCCAGCCTCAGCAACTTAGCAAGGGCCTAAGCAACTTAGCGAGATCCTGTCTTTAAATAAAAAAATAAAAAAGGCTGGAGGTGTGGCTCAGCGGTTAAGTACTACTGGGGTTTTAACCCTGGTACCAAAAAAAAAAAAAAAAAAAAAGACATGGTTCTTAAGATTTTTTTTTTTAATTATTTTTAGGGCTAGGGCTGTAGCTCAGTGGCAGAGCACCTGCCTTGCACATGTGAGGCACTGGGTTTGATCCTCAGCACCATATAGAAATAAACAAATAAAATAAAGGCATGCTGTCTACCTACAACTACAAGACTTTTTTAAAAAAATATTTTTAGTTGTAGATGGAACAATGCCTCTATTTTATTTATTTATTTTTATGTGGTACTAAGGATCGGACCCAGTGTCTCACACGTGCTAGGCAAGACTTTTACCACTCACTGAGCTACAACTCCAGCCCCATCACAGAAGATATTTTGAAATAAATTTCTTAACACAAAGAGTTTAACCTCTAAAGCCAGGTGGTCCATTCCTTGAGTTCAAATCCTGACTTTATCTGTGTCTCCTCTGGCAAGTTATTTGAATTCCTTAAACTTCCATTTCCTCATTTATAGACCAGGACAGTGAGTATTTACAACAGACAGGATTAACTGAGATAAAGTGTGTAAAACATAGAAAGCTTCTTACTAAATATGAGCAATTATTATATCCACATAGAACAGAATCAGGAAGATTACAATGGGATTATGAAGGGATTGAGTAACTAAATACACATAAATCAAGTCATTTTTGTAAAAAATAAAAACCAAACAGCACATAGAACATATGCCTTTGTATTACATAACATTTATAATTTTATTATATTTTGAAAAACCATTTCTTCTTTCATGTTTAACAGCATAGCCTTTGTAGAAAATGGAATAGGGTAGTTAATTCTTGGGAGGAGTATTTCAGATTCCTCCAGTTTCTTAACTCAAATTCACATTTGCTTCTCCTGAGCTATAATATTGGCCTGTCCCAGCATGACTTGGGGTTAGATACTGGAGTTGTCATTCCATGTCTTTTGTTCCCCTGGTGCTGGGGATTGAACCTAGGTATGCTTTACCACTCAGCTACATCCCCGCTACTTTTTATTTTTTATTTTGAGATAGGATCTCACTAAGTTGCCAACACTGGCCTTGAACTTGTGAACCTCTGGCCTCAGCCTCCCAAGTCCCTGAGAGTATGCACATAGAACAGCAGGTGATTAGTGTGGGAGAGAGAGTCCATTAATCTGACTCCTCTTCTCCCAGTTCTTTTTCATATGCTTATGCTCAGGACAATATGGAGGTTTCAGATATCTACTGAAGTTCAGTCATATTTGCTCTAAGGGGGTTTCCATACAGTATTCCCAGTAAATTCCATTAGAAGACTAGATGTTGAAAGTCTTCCAGAAGATAGTGAGCCACCTGTGGCACCCTGTGTCATGCTGGGATTAGTTAAGCTTGCTGGGAGAAGAGACCTACTAGAAAATTCTCTTTGTATTAAGAAAACTACTCTAAGATTTCATCTCATTCCAGTCAGAATGCAGCTATTATAATATAAGCAACAATAAGTATTGGCAAGGATGTGGGGAAAAAGGCACATTCATACATTGCTGGTGGGACTGAGAATTGGTGCAGCCAATATGGAAAGCAGTGTGGAGATTCCTTGGAAAATTGGGAATGGAACCACCATTTGACCCAGCTATCCCTCTCCTCGGTCTATACCCAAAGGACTTAAAAACAGCCTACTACAGTGATGCAGTCAAAACGATGTTTATAGCAACTCAGTTCACAATAGCTAAACTGTGGAACCAACCTAGATGCCCATCAGTAGATGAATGGATAAATGGCATATATACACAACGGAATATTACTCAGCTATAAAAGAGAATAAAATCATGGCATTTGCAGGTAAATGGATGGAGTCAGAGAAGATAATGTTAAGTGAAGTTAGCCAATCCCAAAAAACCAAATGCTGAATGTTTTCTCTGATATAAGGAGGCTGATTCATAGTGGGGTAGGGAGAGGGAGCATGGGAGGAATAGACGAACTCTAGATAGTGAAGAGGGGTGGGAGGGCAAGGGAGGAGTAAGGGGATTAGCAAGGATGGTGGAATGTGATGGACATCATTATCCAAAGTACATGTATGAAGACACGAATTGGTGTAAATATACAACCAGAGGTATGAAAAATTGTGCTCTATATGTGTAATATGAATTGTAATGCATTCTGCTGACACATATAAATTAAACAATTAATTTAAAAAAAACACAACACTTTCTCAGCTGTGAGATGTCCACTGTGGACAAAGCTGCTTCAAGCCTAAAGGCTTTTATTTTTTTATACCAGAGAATTATGACTTCAGTGGCATGACTTCAGATTGAAGTAATTTAAATGCCTGTCTTCCCTCCAAAACTCATAACCCCAGTGTAATCATGAGAAGACTATTAGTCAAATTTTAACTGAGAGACAGAAATTCTACAAAATATCTGATCAGCACTTCTCTAAATTGTCAAGGTCTTCAAAAACAAGGCAATGCTCAGAAACTGACACAGCCGAGAGGAATGTCAAGAGACACAGACTAACTATAATGTGGTATCCTGGGTGGGACCCTAGAATGGAAAAGAATAGGTGGTGAAAACTAAGGGAATCTGAACAGAGAATAAACTAAAGGATAGGCTTCAGCTAATGTGTCAACATTAGCTTATTAATTGTGAACAGTTACCATACTAATTAAGGTAAGGTGTTTATAATAGGGGAAGAGGCATGGAGTTTATGGGAATTCTGTGTACTTTTTACAATTTTTCTGTAAATCTAAAACTGTTCTGAAATAAAAAGTTTATTTTTAAAACATTCAGAGAATGTTTTAAAACATCTTAAGGAAGAGCTGAGCTGAAATATCACATGCCACCAGGTGCCATTTGTGATAACATAGGGTAAGTTCAGCCATGAAAAATAGATACTGTTTTTTAACTTCAGGTCATTCAAAGTACCTTAATTCCCTGCTTTGCCAATTATTTAAGATCATATTCTATATAACACTTAATAGCCCCATAATATAGAATATTGTAAAATAATCACATATCATAAACAAATAGAATTCTAATAATTTCTATGAGTTCTAATAAGATACTCAAATACGACTTTGAAATCTCTGACAGGTTTTTGTTAAACAACTGAAATATAAAACTTCACTTACAAAAACTTGCATGCAGGTGTTTAACCCACCAGTGATTTTTTTTGTTTGTTTTTTTGTTTTGTACCAGGGATTGGCCATTTTAAAAAATATTTTATTTAGAGACGGGGCCTTGCTGAGTTGGTAAGTGCCTTGCCATGTTGCTGAGGTTGGCTGTTATGGTTTGAATGTGAGGTGTCCCCGAAAACTCACCTGTGAGACAATGCAAGAAGTTTCAGAGAAGAAATGATTGGATTGTGAGCCCTAATCGGTGAATTAATTCCTGATGGGATTAAGTGGTGACTAGAGGCAGGTGGGGTGTGGTTGGAGGAAGTGGTTAATTGGGGGCATGGCTTTGGTGTATATATTTGGTGGAGAGCGGAGTCTCTTTCTCTGCTTCTTGATCACCATGATGTGAGCTGCTTTCCTCCACCACCCTCTCCCGCCATGATCAGTCTCACCTGGAGCCCTGAGGAAAGGAGCTAGCTTTTTTGGACTAAGATCTCTGAAACTGTGAGCCCTCAAATAAACTTTCCTCCCCTTTGATTATGCTAGTTAGATCCTTTAGTCACAGCAGCAAAAAAAAAGCTGACTAAAACAGAAATTGGCATTCGTTGGGGCTCGAGGTGAGGCTGAACACCAAGCCTCATTAATTCACTGATGAGGTTAAGACTCTCACAATCCAATTATTTCTCCTCTGAAACTTCTTGCATTGTCTCACATGAGCTTTTGAGAGACATCTCACATCCAAACCATAACAACAGCTTTGAACTCAGAATCTTCCTGCCTCAGCCTCCTGAGTCACTAGGATTACAGCCCACCAGTATTTTTAAACAAAAATCTCATAATATTCTTAACATGCCTTTTTAAAAATTTTTATTCTAATTTATTTCTCCTATGCTATTTTTGAATTTCATCTTTAGTGATAAATTTCCAATAACACATTGTTTGAGTCATAGAATTACAAATCTTCAAAAGAAAAGCAACAAAACTCCCAATTCTGTTGACAGTTTATCAAAGCACTTTCAAAGACCTTTTCTCATTGGATACTGACAACCCTGTGATGTTAAAAGTGAAGGCAATTATTCCTATTTCCCCATTTTACAGATTAGAAAGCAAAGGCACCAATAGGTCCAGCAGGAACAAGAGGTCCCTTTCCACTACACTACTTCTCTCATCCTTGAGAATTTTTTCCTTTCTTGTGACTCTTTGGAGTTGGAGACCGCCAACTGAGATATGGACATCCCCTCCCCTCCCCCACCAAAAGGCACTAACATATCAATGACTCTGGTAACGGATATTTCTTTAGGAGTAAGCTGATTAGAGGCCATTTAGTCATAATATAGAATAAGGGGAGGGCAGAAGGACAGTCATGGTGGAATCTCCTGCTACCAGCCACTAAGTTACATGTATTTGTGCCAGAGCTTAACAGCTCACTTTAGAGTGCTGCATATCAGCCTCACTCTGAGGAGCACGGCAGTGAATTCTTCCCTTGGCAAAGCTAAAAGTGTTTTGGCTTTCATTTCTTCAAGGGCATGTAGCATTGATTTTTGTGTCTGATTCTAAAGAGCCAATTGAGCTCTTAAGAAACATCTGAGGATTTAGAACCTAGTGCATTTTTGATGAGTGGTTGTTTAAAGCTAGTGGAAACACAGCTTTGGAGACTTTCAATTTACCAGCAGTGTTGAGTACACAAGTCCATCTTTTCTTGGCTGGATTCTACAAAGGAGACAGTCTTTGTCAGTTCTTATGACATGCAGCCCGATGAAGGGATGGGAGCCAAAGATCACAGTCTCAATTCTTCAATTTCTTTATGGTCCCCCACAAATATGAAGTTAGATCCTATTTTAGAAAGACTCTCGATGACTTGTCTTCACCAGAGTCAATTTCTCGAGCCATTTGTAAGTTACACCAGTCTGACCTACAGTTTAGAATGCAAATTAACCGGGAAGAGAACTAAACACAGGGTCAGGAGACTTGGTGCTAGTCCTGGTGCAATTATTTGTCATTGGTGTCACCCTGGATAATTCTCTTAATTTCTCTGGATTTCACTTTCCCAATTGCAAAATTGGATTCATGATAGTCTTACCTACCACCAAGGATTTTTGTGAACATTAAATGAGATGATTATGTGAAGACTCTTTGTAAAGTGGTTTGATACTGTAAGAATACAGGAAGATACTGTGAATAGGAATCACTAAATTTGGTCTCTGGGATGTTGTTGTTGTTGTTATTATTATTATTATTATTATTATTATTATTTGTGTGTGTGCGTGTGTTGCTGAGGATTGAACCCAGGGCCTTATGCTTGTGAGGCAAGCACTCTATTAACAGCTACATCTCCAACCCCTGGGAGATATTATTTTGAATGAATAAATAAGACATTGACAATTCTCTCCTTTTGAGTTTCAGTCCATTATGCTTAGGGTAAGTTACCTGTATGTCTAATTACCATCTTCTCCACCTAGAAAACATGTTGCCTAGCACATAGTAGATGATCAGTTAACATGCAGTAAATGAGAAGTACATAAAAAGAGAACCATTGTCCTCTTACCAGGGAGGAAGGCAAGAAGATATAGTTAAAACAAATTTGAGTTCCTCTTACTCTTTCACTGTGATTATTTTTTATTGTTACTACTTGGGCTAATAGGATTATGATTATGTTATTATTATTTGGAATAAGAAGTTATTATTCTTTTCTTCAAGCACATTTCAAAAACCTCTGAGCGACTTCCAACAGAAACTACAGAAAATCAAATGGCTTATTGCCTGTTAGAGGATTCCAGAACCCTGATAGTCAGAGATAGCTTATTATTCATCATTTATATTTATACTGCTGCACTTAATTCTGTACAGCACAACTGCATAAGCATCTAAATTAATTGCAGATTAATCAGAAAGCATTTAGTGAATGTTTCCTTTTGTATCCAAACATTGAGTGCATTATGTCAGTAATTAGGCTGCTGTAGTCTTTCCACTGATGTGAATTTTAAGATCTCAGGCCCATCATCCTATGCAGTTGCTGAGAAACACTTCCTGTTAAGTGTGGACACTCTAGGCTGTCAGTAGCAGTATCTGGAATTATCTACAGTAGAGAAGCTACTCAAGACTATGTGAAAAAGAAAAGGCTGTTAGTCACACCTCCTAGAGGTAAGACAAGAAACAGAGTAAAACAACCACACACACCAGAACACCCCGGTGCAGAGGACCCTTCAATGTCACCGAGCTCTGCAGCACTTAGCTCATTTTCACTCACTCATTTCATGCATATCCCTGGGGACTTTCTATGTGCCAGACTTTGTGTGAGGTGCTAGGGAACAAGAGAAGCATGGGGTCGGCCCTGACCTTTTTGCACCATTGTGGACTAGCCAGACAGCCACACAGTGAGCCATCACCTGATACTGCCAGGTAACCATGGCATTGACATTGTGCTGTGAAGGAGCAGAATGTGAAGGAGAAAGAGGAAGGTGAAGGGTAAGAGTAAGGTAAGAGTAAACCTGGTAAGAGGATGGAAGGGAGGAAAGAGAAGGCTGCAAGCCCAAAGAGACACCTGAGCTATCTGGGTCCAAAAGGTAGAAGTTACATATGAAGCCACTTTTTATAATTAAAAAAAAAAAATCTGATTTTAAGTGCACCAGAAACTGCCAAATGAGTAATTCCCACCCCGCCCACCTTATCCAGGGCCTCTGCTGGCTTTGCTTATGGGAGAGGCGCTCTTGTTTCTGAAAGACACCACTTCTTTTCCTCAGCTCCCAGAGCCATCCATCTGTCCCAGGAGAGTCAAGGAAACTGTGGGAAAAACAAAACATGCTGGGTGGGGCCCTGGGTGACTCAGTGAGCTGGCAATGAGACTGTGGGTGGGGAAGCTGGGCCTCAGGACAGTGACTGACTCATCAGCAGGTAGTGCCCTCTCCCTCTACGGTAGGGACTTTTTAAAAAAGGTTTAATTTCTAAAGAAAGGTCACTTCTCATTTGTAAGTCTCAAGCGAACATGATGGGAAAGGTTGGAGAACTTCTTAAAAGCCCTCCTGGCATGCCTTCCCCCCTCTGTGGTAGCAGCACCCCGATTTTTCTTCTAGTGAACTGCCATGCTTGGGCTCTTCACTTCTATGAATCAGGTGAGGCTGATGCCATCCCCATACTCCACCCAATACCCAGGTCTTGGCAAAGAAAAGATCGCATTCCCTTGGCAACAGTGACTGGTTTAGGGTAAACATATGTCGCCAGTTAGGCCCATCAGAACGCCCCCTGAGACTAAGCAAAGAGATCCTCTATGTGGGAATGGTTAAGCTGGTAAGAGTAAGCCTGGAGCTGCAGGGGGCAATCTTGCCATCATGGTGGACTGCCTGCCAGAGAATGAAGCCAACATAAAGAAAAGAGCTGAGATATTAGAAAGATTTCTAAGTCAGATATGCCCCCGTGGACTTAGGTGGATGCATGCATCTTCATTTTGCTTTTTAGCTAGATTGAATTTGGATTCTCCACGTTGCCAAAATGATTCTGATAAATACCAGCCCTTTTAAATGAACATTTTCAATGCAGAATGCCCAACTGACTGATTCTTGATACCTTATTTGTGAGAGTTTTTGTTGTCACTCTGCAGGGTTTGGAAGGAATCTCATGGAACTGCTCTTGCCTGGAAGGCCATGCTGTGTATCCATTTCTCCTTTTTCCTACTGGGTGGCTAAATTCAAAGTGAAAAAAAAAATCAAAGACAAAACTAATCTTGTGTTTGTATGGTACTTTCCATTTTACAGTTTTACAATTATTTCTGTCTTCCATTCTCTTTTTTCAAGAAATAAAAAATTACACAAAACAAGTAAAGGACATCAGATTTATTGTATAATGATGCAGAAGAATTCTGTACTGAAAGCAGACGTATAGCCAAGCTTCATGGGAACTAGTCAATCACCCCAGGCAAATCCCACCATCTTTATCTCATCTGGGGACCACATGGCATCTTGCCTAATTCTCTCTGCAAAGCTGCTTCATTCTTCTTTCTTCAGACTAGCTCACTCAGATCTGCTCACTCATTTGCTTGTACCCATCATGGCTAATCCCAAATGTTCTCTTGTACTCTGTTATGGTTGGTATATAAAGTGTCCCCCAAATGTTCATGCATTGAAGGCTTGTTCCCTAATGGAGCAGTGTTTAAAGGTGGAGTTTTTGGGAAGTGATTGAATAGTGAGGTCTCTGACCTCACCAGTGATTAATCTATTGATAATTGAATGGACTATTAGGAAGTGGTGGAAACTGTAGGCAGGTGGGGCTTGATTGAAGAAAGTAGGTCACTGGAGAATGCCCTTGGGGACTGTATGCTGTTCCCATGCCCTTTCTGACTGTTATGAATTGAGCAACTCTGCATTGCTGTGCTCTTTTGCCATGATTTTCTACCTTACATTAGGACCAAGGCAATGCAGCCAGATAACAATGGACTAAAATTTCTGAAACCACGAGTCCAGATAAACCTTTCATCCTTTAAGTTGTTTGTGTCAGGCATTTTGGTCACAGCAACCAAAAGCTTGTGTTAACTTTTTACTTGGTTCTCCAAATCTAAATGTCTCAATCTCTCAAATTTCAAAATCCATGAAAAAGAATCTGAGGGTTAAACATGGCTCCACTGTCTACCTGGGGTTTAATCAGCTGCGGCCAGGTAAAAGGGTCATGTAGTCTGTAGTGTTGCCCCTTACAAGATGGGGGTGGCGGTAGATAGATTCTCTAAGGAGGAAAGAAAATTAAAAGCACCTTCAGTACAACCTTTTTATCTCATTTGATCCCCTTATTTATGTGAAGCAGAAATTATTACTATTTCCATTTCATGTAAGATTTAGGGTAAGTGGCTTGCTTCTCTGAGGCTGTGCAAACCAGGAGGTAACACACATAGGATCTTAAACCCACCACTTTTCACAGCAGATCTCAAAATAGTTTCCTCAGCACAGTTCTTTCTACTGTGGAATTGTATGGCCTCACTTTCTGGAATATCACAATGATATCTAGTCTTGATTTCCAAGGTTTGTTTTAACAGCACTAACACGTTGTTTTAAAGAAAACAGTGTGGGGATCCAGAAAAAGGTTGAGAAAGAAACTCTGAACTATGGATCTTGAACACCGCTCTGCTATCTAGCAATAAAGAAGTGAGAGCGAAAATTCTTTTAGGAAAAGTTCAAAGGAAAGCATACGGGGAGAATGGGGGACCTGTGCTTGGGACCTGTATGTGGCTCATGGGCAGCTGCAGAGGTTTGGCTAAGATGGCTGGCAATTTGCTTTCCAATTGATAGGTTTGAGCAGTAAAGATTGCCAGCAGAAGAGTGGTTCTTGGTATGAACGGTCCTGCCTGGGTGTTCTGGAAGCCTGGGTGGTTCAAATCCAGATGTACAGCCCATGCTCCCCTAAACTTAGACATTTCTATTCTTCCTTTGTTTTCCATATCCCACCAGACAGGGTGGGAAGAGCAAAGTGAAAGCTCATTAATACGCTCACAAAATTATAAAATTTTCATAATTTTAGTGTGGCTTTTCTTCCCCTTTTCTCTTTTGTGGCTCCCTGGGAAGTTATTTTTAGTCATGTACCATGGCCAAATTTAGTGGCCCACCCACTGACACCTACCAAAGATGCCACCTACCTACCATAGCTGACACCTACCATAGCTGCTCAGGGTGCTGCTGTTACTGACCCTCAGTGGCTGCAGCTTGGTTGCCTCTGTCAAGCCGCGTGGAGGACTCTGTCCCCATCACCAATACAGGGCTGGATCTGATGGTGTCAGTGCTGAGACAGATCTTTCTTGGTAACATCATTTTCCTGGGATTCAGCCCCGTTAAATGCAAGTCACTTGAATCAGGGCATGATCTGAAAGTTGGACCCTGGTATTAGAAATGTCTCCCATCCAGAATTTGCTTCTTGTCCTAGAGCCAAGCTTCTGGGCTTCTCCTTGCTTCCTCTAGGTTGAGTCCGTGGGTTTTTCATGTAAAAGAATATAGGGATTCACCCTCTAGCCAGCCAGGCTTGAATTCCGAGTGAATATAGATTTCAGAGCAAAATATAAATAAATACATGTAAACACATGGGCACCTTCTGCCAGATTGTCCACTGGTATCAAAACAGTGTTTTACAGAATCCTTTCTCTGAGGGAGAATAAAACCAACTCATATGGAACTTTTGGGAAATGCAAATGTATCTTAGGACACACAGTTTTTCCTCAGCCCTCATGTTTCTGGGCTTGGGAGGACTTGGTGGGGACCAAGGACCAAGGTCCTCCTAGGAAACTCTACATCTGATACCGAAATGGTTGGTGCTCAGCAGTTAAATTCTCAAGGAAGGGGTGCCACTGTCGCTTGGATACACTCATTTCTTTTTTCTTTTGTGTTCAAATAATTATAAAACCCAAAATATCACTATTTCTAAGGGGCACGCTAACCCAACTGGAATATTCTCCAGTCGAGACAATCCTTCAAGTAGAAGATTTTTCTCTTCTTTGACCCACTTCAGCACACACAGATCCCTGACCTTTAAAGTTTTAGAACAATGCACAATTATTTAAGTCTGTGCACTAATACTCCATTGATGGGTTTTAATTTTATTTTATTCATGTCTTAGTCATGAACATTCTGGAACAGACTGTTTCTTAAACCAAATTTAGGACATCTATTTAAAATACTTGTGCAATGCAAAGAGGTTTTTGTAGATGGTGATTTGCAAATAGAATCATCCCTTTTCTATTATGACACTTTGATGAGTTATTGAAGTATATGTGTTCCCATGGTTAATTTTTGATCAGGAGAATGGAAATTTCATATAATGATAACTATTCTGAAAAGAAGGAACAATGGTAACAACGATGCGTGTGTGGGAGTGTGTGCATACGCGTATGCTCATAAAATGGAGTCAAGCTAGCCCAAAGTCAAGAAGTTCTTACATTCTCTCTATCCAACCCCTGGTAGGCTAACAGGTTCAAAATTGTATTAAAGACCTGATAGTTAGGAAGTTGATACTGTGATCAACTTAGTTAAACAGGTATTCTTGAAACACCGTATGTGTCTCTTGTACATAAGTAGGGATTTAATCAAAGACAGATTTATGATAAGAAGCCCTCTCATTCTGAGTTGCTTCCTTTAGTTGTTGCTCTCAGGCACATTGAGCAGGAAAGATTAAAGTCCACTTCAACTCCACTTGAGCTGTACTTATAACCAGTTGCAAATTTAACATTCTTTCCAAAGGGCTGAGATGGTTTCATATATGTGGGTTTACATTTCATTGTTTCGCCCACCTCAAAAATGGTGAAGGACTTTATAAGGTGATAACTTTCTCAAGTGGTTCCTCCTTGAGCAAAGGGAATGACTCCCTAGAAATGCATGTGGTTGGAGTCGTCCTCCACACCTGTGAGCCCACACAGGAGCCACGGAAGGAGGACTATGGAAACCTCTGAGAAGGCCCTGTCCTTTAAATTTGGCCATCTTTTATTTCCTTGGCAGTCTATGAAAAGGAAAAAGAGCTCCAAATCACAACAGGCTGTATTTGTTTAGTGTTTTAGAGCCGGGCTCCTCAAACTTGAACGTGCATACAACTCACCCAGGGATCATGGTGGAATGCAGGTTCTATTTCAGCGGGTCTGGAGTGAGGCCTGAGGACTGGTCTTGCTAACAAACTCCTGGGTGGTGTTGATGCTACTGGCCTGCAGACCCACTCAAGGATCAAGAGAGTTTGCTAAGCAATTCCCTCTGTCCCCTGTTCAATCATTATCATATGCCGGTGAGGTGCTTGGCTCCTCCCCATTTCCAGAAGTGGAGGCAGGTTCAGTGAGACCACTTCCTTAGAGCTGCACAGCTGGTAAGACTGAAGCTCAGCCATCTGAGAGTCCTGTGCTTTCCCTCCCACAGTTCAGCAGCCTTCTCAGCATTGTCTGTGACATTGCAGGGAAATGCTACCTAGCAGAGCTTTTATTTTCAGAGAGCTTATTCACCAGCATACCACTATATTTATTCCTACTCCTTGTGTCTTGTTAGATAAAATGTTTTATGTTGCTCTTTAGCAGATTTGGAATGGCGATTCCGACATCCTGCATATTGTTAACCTTCTCTACTTCATACCATCCACAGGTTGGCCTAAAATCCCTGGTTTCTCGTATTTAATGATAAATACAGGCTTTTAAGTGATGTTTGGAGAGTCAAGTGTTGATGAATATATAGAGGACCAAAGGATTATATAAGCAGTATCTATGGAATTGGAATAAGAAATTAAATATCTTCTCACTGATAATAACAGCAACAAAATGATAGGAATAAAAACAGCATAAGCTAAAGTTTATAAAAATATAGTGGATAAACACATGGACTTTGGAACTTTTAATCCTGGTTCTGCCTCTTACCAAATGTGTTACTTTGGGCCAGTTACTTAACTTCTCGTGCTTTGATGTTAAGAGGAGATGATATGATTTTTGTGACAACTGAAAGATTTGAGAACAAAAGGACCAGCACCTATTAAGTGCTCAATACATATTAGCAATCATCATTACCCATCATAGTCCAGTCTTCTTATTTTTAAGATCAAAAAGCTGCAACATTCTTTGCAGGCCCGAGGTGAGGCCAGACATCATGGCAGAAGGGCAGGGTGAGGAAAGCTGCTCAGCTGTGGCAGCCCAGAAACAGAGGGAGGACAGATGTAGAAACTGATATAGTTCAAGGTCATGCTTCTAGTGACCTGTTTCCTCCAGCCATGCCTCACCTGCCTTACAGTTTCTACCCAGTTAGTCCATTTAGCTATCAGTGGATTAATCTAGCAAATGGATTAATCCACAGATGATATCAGAACCCTAATCATTGCCTGAAACCCCACCTCTAAATCCTGCTGCTCCGGGGACTGTATTTTCAGCACAAGTTTTTTTTGGATATTCCAGATCCAAAACACAACAGAAGACATGTCGCCACACTTACTACCACCCTTGGTGTGCAATGGTTCTCTGATTACAGGCAGCATTGCACTTGACCCCAGTGACTTAAGTAGCCACCACACTTTATCTTCTTTCCTAATTTGTCCCAGGAGGAGTCTTAGAGTATGGAATGAAAGACAAGGAACCTTAAGCTGAGCCATAGGTGCTGAAGAACTGGTTAAAGGGGTGCCTGGCTAAATAGGTCAGGAGGGCTCTTAAAGTCCCAGTGCTTGGGCTGCTCTCCCCAGGTACAAGTGTCCAACCCCATCCAGAGATTGTTGGTTTTAGAACCAGCATAGTTCAACTGGCTGATATGCTATTGGCATCTCTGACCCTGAGGACCATAAGGAATTTGGTTGTCCTGGGCAGGGGGTTGGGGGACACTGGTTAGCAGCTGACCCTCGGACTGCATTAGGAGGTTCTGTGTTTCAACTGCATCTAAAATCCTTTGTCTTCAGAGAATTCTCTGGCTCTGAGCTTTGGTACTTTTGTTTGGAGCAGACTCTCCCTGGTCTTCAAATTTCAGGTAAGTCATCTGATATATAACTAAGGGATAAACACAGAGAGTAAAAAGATCTTTTATTACTTGTGTGAAGCCAGGTATGTGCAAATAAACAGCAAAGAAGTGCAAATGAATTTGAAAGAGGAATTGTAAAACTCCAAAGGGACCATAACCCATATTTAAAAGGCACGAGTTACTGAACATTTCACAGATTTGTATTTTCATCTCCATTTAGAACACAAATTTATGGTCATTGGTAGCAACAACAACAACAACAAACCTAAGCCTCTTATTGCAAATTATCTCTTACAGCAAATTATTTCTGTTATTACATAAATCCTTCCTTCAACAATATTATCAATGAGGCCTCCTGTGGGTAAAGCCTGTGTGCACAGAAAACCCAGAAATGTTGAAAATGGACCTTCATGGTCATTCATATCAAGGGAGTTCATTGACCTTAATACTGTTTTTGGGGTTACAGCGGATAAAGGACTTCAAATTGCAGTGTGTAGGATGGATAATGTTGTGAATCTTTATCTTGAGACAAGGAAAGAAAGTAAGTGTTACTGGCTTCCCCATGCATAGACTTGAATGCATTTGGAATTAGACAAAGTTCATTTTAGAAGAATGTTGTCCTATCAGAGTGATATACATACGAGGCTTCAGATGTTGAACACAATTAGTAAGCTTATTGCTGAAACTATAGTTCTCTTGTACAAACTTTTTCACTCTTCAGAGGCAACTATTTTCTACTGTTTTAACTCATTGTTCTTGTACGGGGTCCATATTTCTAAATAATAAGCGTTTGCTGTCTTTGTTTATCAATTGTAGACATTAAAGTAGAGGAGGACTTTAGCTCCTACCTCCCACCCCATCTTTTAATATATTTACATCAAAATACTGTAACAATTCATTATTCTGGTGATACAAATATCACTCACAGTGGAGCATGAGTATGATTATAATTTCTGTAAATGTTTGTTGCTGTTGCTTTCTGGACTCTGTTTCCTGCAGCTGTGGGGACATTTTTCACCAGGCACACTTACTTACTTTGTTAAGTCGATGACTAGAATTTGACAGGTACTGTGGTCAACGGGCATCTCCACCCTCTGCACCTTTTCTGGCAGCACATTCATCTAGATTGATTCCTTCTGGCTTCTGCCCAACCTCAATGAGCTGCAAAACGTGAGGCCCCACCACAGTCCAAGAATCATATGTAGGATTTATAGATGGCAAGAACAGAGAGCAACATAAATAAAGGCAAGGGGAAAGCTCGAGCATGGGGTTGTCTAGAAAGAGCCTTCTGAGATCTTTGGATGCTGCATGCGTAGCAGGGTAGATGTGGACACCAAGTCAGGGAGTAGCTCTAGAATCACAGTGGGATCTTCCATTCTTTTCACAATAAGTGATGTCCATTTGTACAACCTAAAATTTGATTTCATTCAGAAACATGCAAAATTTGCAATCACCTACCCCGCATTTAGCCATCAGGCCCCTTTGGTCTCCTTTTCTTGCCACTGGTTAAAAAAAGTCAAGCACCTGTGTGGAATTGCACTCCAGCCCCCATCACAGATCCGAGAAGAACTGAGCACAAAGGGAATCAGCATAGGCAGAGACACACACTCATACACACTCACACACACTCACACACACTCTGAAGAACTGAATATAAATGGAGACACACACACACACTCACAAGAACTAAGCACAGAGGGAATCAGAGCATGTGTGAGTCCACACTCAATGCTGGCCTTCACTGGGTTTTTAATTACCTCTTTCCGGTTTTTAAAGACCTTGAGTACACGCATCAGAATACATTTGAAACTTCGAGATGGAGATATATGATAAATGGTATTTGCCAGACTCTGTTTTTAAGTCCTGTCCACGAGCATGAGAACCACTCTGATTGCTGTGACTGCTGCTGCTTTATCCCTTTCGTTGTGGCTAGAGAAATAGAAAAGGGAATCAAAGAGGGAAGCATTGGCAGGCTAGGGATGGTGGGAAGCCTGATCCTGTTGGCATTTCTGCTTTCAAACCTGGATGTAGAAAAATAATCACCAATGCAAGTTACTTTAGATCCTAAGCCAAAGACATGAATAAGAAAATGCTGGGAAGTAATTATGATAGAAATTGAAAAGTTCCATTTCAGTTTTCTTGTTCCATGCGCCTGCTAGGGACAGAGACTACAAAGTAGTGAGGCTTCTCATGGCAAATGAAGTGACCCATCTCAGTGCTCCAAAACTGCAATTGTTTCTAACAGAATTTATTTTTCCAAAGTATGGTCTAAGGAGATTTGACTCAAGACTGTGGATTTTAATCAAAGTGGTATCTTGTTTGAAATCGCTCTCCAGAGAACTGGAAGTAACTTTGGAGCTCTCTATCAACATTTATTTAGGTTCCTCAGATTGCAGTCCAGGATCCGCTGCCTCATTTGTTTTAATTCCAGGGTCAAGGACAGAAAAGATTTTATTTAACTGCTAATGGAAATCCTTAATCTGAATGAACCTGAACCATTTGGCCCAGGAAAATTAGCACACCATGTCAGCAAATGAGGTTCAAACAGTTTAAAATAATCTAATCTTCCAGAGCTCTGTGCTTGACTGATGGAAACGAGAATTTGAAGAGAACAAAGTGGAACCTACGTGCTTATAAATGTGCTTTGGGGCAGAATGGTTGCAAAAGCGATCACATTTTGTTCCAAGAGGTTTCACTGCACAAATACTTCATCTGGCCTTGCTTACAGAACAAAGCCATAGAGCAGCATTAAATGTGGGACAGAAAAGGAATTTGATCTACTTAGCCAGCTGGTACATCTCCAGATTATACAGAGGGAAGAAGAAGAGAAAAATGTAAAGCATAATGTGACACACAGCAATTTCATGAGATTACCCAATAAAAGATGCCTTAAATTTAAATGGATAAGAAAACAATAATGGCAAAATTTGGGGTGGGATGATATTTGGAAAATATAGAAAAAAAGACTACAGAGGTATGACCAGGGTAGGAACTGGCCTCTTTGGCTGTTCATACAATTTTATTTTATGTCAATCATTCATTCAGCCAATATTTAAGTACCTGCTAAATGTAAGGTCTTGTTTAATAGGAGACTATGTCTGTGGATACTTTTCCTTAATCTCCTTTCTTATTTTTTCTTCTATACTATAAGATCCCTGCTTAGTACCTGGACAGCCATCTTAAGTGACAGCTGCTATTTTAAGAAAAATTTTGCTTTCCCTCCCAAGGGCATCTCTGAGAAGGGCTCACCACTCCCTCATACCAACCCAACCCTCCACTGACTGCTTTAGGACCCGCTTAGCTCTTATCCCTGAGCCCACCCCATTAAAGTGCTGAACCCCAAGCCTGTTTTGCCTCTCTCTGTCTATGAGGAGATGTGCCTTTATTTGTCAGCTCTGACAAATAAACTCTCATGTGTACCTCTGCCTGGTCTCCGTCTTTCACTTCTGGCTCTCCCATCTCCTGGTTCCTCACTTTCCTTTCATATACCCCATTTTCAACTGCATTGCCCCCGAGGTAGTATTAACATAATGGTCATACTACTAAAAGGCTATGTAAACTTGGGGGAGTTATTTCACATTTCTGAGTCTTGATTTTCTCATCTGTAAAATACCAACATTATTAGTGCCTATCTCACTCTAAAATCCCCCACTAAATGTTAAATATGAATGATATTATTAGAGAATAATAATTTGCTTCATAAGTTGCCAAAGATAATTTAGAATACATCATTAGGAAAAGCAGCCTTAGTCAAAAGGGAATCTAGGATAATGTCCATACCTTCCAGTGATTTATATTTCTTGAGCATAAAAAAAAAATCATTAACATTTATTGAGCATGTGCTATACAAGGATATAAGAAAACCTTTTTCAATATGAAATAATCCTCTGGGGGTGGGATGTAATTATCCTTAGGTTCAGTTGCTGTGACTCTATAAAAGATAGATTAACAGGAAAGAAGTTTTATTTCATATGCACATGGCGAGAGTGCTCACAGAAATGAGGTGAAACCCCCAAAGAGGCAGTCAAACCTGGAGACTTCTATACCATTTTAACAGAGAGTGATAAATTATGGAGACATGACAAGACAGAAGAAAAGATGTTTACATTTCTATAGGTGGTAAATTTGGAGATGGAAAATGTATGGGGAATCTAATGGAAGATAAAGTTTGTTATGCATATTTATCTGGTGCTGTCTCTTGACTTGTAAGAGTCAAGAGTTTTCTCTCCTAAGTAGAAATTATTTTGCTCTTCTTGGTATGAGAAAAAGTGAGATGATTTCACAAAGGCAAATGAGGAAGGTGGAGGATTTTTCTTGGTCTGCTGTTTTTACTTTACTGCTTTCATCGTAAAATAATTCTTATGCCAAATGGCATATTTTGAGGTGATTTATTTTGATCCTCTTTATTCTTTACTTGTCTAATAACCTTCATGCCCATTATAGAAACTTATAGACTCTTTGCTTACAGAGATTTTTTTTCAAAAATCATCAAATCTAAATTCTCAAAGCCCAGTTTCAACTCCTCAAATCTAACTTATTAAGCAATTGGCTCTCTTGTTTTGCCTGCAAATTTGTCACAAGTATAGATTATTTGGCTTACCTTGTTAACAGAGCTCCCCTCAGAGTTCTTTGACAGGTTCTTGGTTTCCCATTAAATAGCTCTAAGTGTGTTTTCTTTTGGGGAGGAGATTCTAAAACAATTTTGGGGTTGATGAACCCAAGATTGATTGATATGTGGTCAAAAATGTTCAGTTCCTATCAACTCTTAAACACATAGAGGCCAGAGTAGCTTGAGGCTGTGGCAAGTATGAGGGTAAATCTAATATTGAAATATAGAAATATACAGTCAGGGTTAGGGTGTATAGCTCAGCCATGGAGCACTAACATAGTATGTACAGAGTTCTAGGTTTAATCCCCAGCACAGCAAAGACAAAAACAAACAAATAAATAAGCAATCACTTTAATATTTTCACACAAAATCTTTACCTCTTAGGATATAGTCTAAGCTCATTTGCACAGGGGGAAATCTGGTGCAATGGTTGGGTATGCAGGTCTAGAGACAGCCTACCCAGCCATTGGACAATGGCAGCCATCTTGCTGCTAGGGGGAAGACTGGCCTGAAGGAGGATCCAATATGGTGAACCTCAGATATAAGAGAGTAAGAAACTAAGACCTGACAATGATCAAGCTGAGCTCAAAGCCAGACTTATCTTCCCAGTTTTTCAGACACATAAGCCAAAATATTTCCATTTTGCATTAACCATTTTAGGTGTTATAGGGTCTTTGTTTCTTTTGTCATTCACATCCTGTACTTCATATGTTGAAATTTTCTCTAATCTTCAAGCTCAGTTTGAAAGTACCTCTGTAGATGTTCCTGAAGTTTTTCTTATTCCCACCAAAATGGCGTCTGCCTCCTTCTCTCCCTCCCTTTTCCTGTAGCACTCAATTGGCACCTCACTTAAGATCCTTATCAATTATGCCTTGGGACATTAAGTTCCCCAGGGACTCTGGAACTCCTAGGTTGCAATCCTGATTTAAAAACCTACTAACTGTATCATATCATGGAATAAAAACAGCTCAAAACAAAGATTTGGGCTTGAGCCATTTTCCTGTTGTGTCACTCATATTGGTATCCAATTGTCCCACCCATGAGGAACAAACACTGTTTTTAGACCTAACTTTGTACATTGCCTTGGTGTCCTCCCACTACCTCCTTACTCCTGTATGAGGACTGATATTCCTTTTGCCTCCCTCTTATGCTCAAGTCTTCAGCCCTGCAAATAAGTTGGAATCTGGAATTCTTGGATCTTCCCCATTCTGTGGACACTTAATCAGGGTTACAACATAAATATACAACTTCGGTAGCTGACTTCATCTCTCTGGAGTCTGGAAATGGCTAGGGCTTGAAGACAGATAAATTTACTGCAAAGGTTTGTCTTGACTGCAAATGATTCATTTTGACACAAAGACACCTCTATTCCCCATTCTTTGTTACTAAAAACAAAACAACAACAACAACAAAACAACAAAAAAACTGCTCCTTTTTAACCTTACCATTTGCCTTTTCTTTCCTGAGAGGCAGTCCAAAGGGTTAACTGTTGACAAAAATCCTTCATTTAAATGAACAAACTCTGAAGAGTTTATGGAAAGAATATTGTATCCAGATGTTCATCTAAGATATTGTCCTTGAGCAAATGGGAAAATAAAACAATATGATTTAATAGAGTCAAGATGCATATAAGCAGAGAACAGAAAGGATTAAAGACTTTTAGACTATGGCCTGGGTTATGACTCCATTTCTGCCACTTAACATATATGTGACCCTGGGCAAAGCACATAATTTC
Organism: Marmota flaviventris; assembly: GCF_047511675.1. NCBI lineage: Eukaryota > Metazoa > Chordata > Mammalia > Rodentia > Sciuridae > Marmota > Marmota flaviventris. The sequence continues at coordinate 47,547,794 of NC_092500.1, read as the reverse complement.
TCAGTGATCTCTTCCGAAAAAAGGATTAATAATAAGCTACTCTATGTCTATTAAACTGAGCCAAGATGACAAGCAAGCTGGCTGGAGCATAGTCACTTTGCTAACTAGATAAGCTATCCTTGTTGTTAGTACTATTACCAAGTGGTCCAGGGTGTGAAATCTAATGTTTAAAATCTTAGTGAGAGTTTTATACAACACTTGGCAAACACTGAAATCCAATGTTATTGAGAAACCTAAGTGTAATTCTTTATGAGTTGGCCACATTCATTTTGTGGGTAATGTAAGGTCTGAATAACTGAAGTTGGTTCCTGATATTGTCATGTTTAGAACTGACAATTACAATTAGATTTGGTAACAATAATATAATCATATAAACATAATTCTTGTGCAGATGAATAAAGTAGAGCATAAAAGCAAGTAGAAAATCAATTGGTATTATTGAATAGGGTGTTAGCTCAAAGGTTCTTTAAGGCTTATATATTTGGACTTGAGTTTATCGCATTCTAATAAGCATTGGGTTTCCCTGCTTTAGCATGAGGTAGCTTTTATTCAAACTCCTTGCCATAATATGAATTTAGATTCTTAGGTGCTATTGGATTTGTCTCCCTAAAGTGTCCCTTTAGCAAGATACTTTAGCTGAGGTCTTCCTACAAATAATCACCATGTTGACTTTAGCACTAATGTTGCAAAAGCAATCTGGGTAAAATTAATGGTGCCTCAGCACAAACCAAAGCAATGGCATCACACCTGTTGACCATTGACTATATCTTCACCACCAGCAACTCTCAACCTTGGCTCCCTAAACATCTCCATGTATGCAGGACCTCTGACTGGATGGCCATGTAATGTCTTTGGGAGGCTGGGCCACTGAAATATTGAATGCAAGCAAAGACACCCTTCCCACAGGCCTAGCAGGGAGGTCCAGAGCCTCCGGACTTAGGTTTGGCAACATGATACTCAGGATGAACTAGGTCAAACTTGAGATTAGAGACCCTTCCCCTGGTTCTGGATTGCAAGAATTCTCCTGCAAACTTTCCACCAACCAGGTGGATTGGGGACTTAACCCATCTTGTCCTATCATCCCAGATATGAAACACCTATACAAATTTAAATTGAGCAAGAAATATACCATTTATTTATGGTAACTTTGAAATGACTATTATGTTTTTAGACATCTATTCTTTGAGAAAAGTAGAAGAGGAAAAGAAAAAAATATGTATTATATATACATACACTGTAGATTATGATTTCTAATCTACTGTAATATAACTGCATCAATTTCATTGAAATAGTCACAGAATTGAAAACTTAGAACTTAATGAGTTAAAAGAAAAATGAAGTTGATTTAAAAGAAATGAGGAAATGCAAAAGGAAAATTCTGGCACCTTTGAGATTATGGACAGAGATGAACATTTAGTACAATAATAATGAGAATGTGTTTGTCTTGTCACTGTCTAGACTGTTTATTCTGTGGAGGATGTGTCATTGAAGTGTACATCTGTATGGCATATGTTTTGTCCTAAAGCCAATTTTAAGTTTATTATGCTCTGCTAAGCCCTTAATGACTTGCAGGGTAGAGGTGCTTTTAATGCAATTGATGATACCATAGAAAAAGCAGGATCAGAATTTGGAAAGCCTTTGGCACGTTCTTTGGATAATGGATAAATATAAGCAGAAAGAAATCTAATAGGGAAAGAAGCAATTCACTAAGAGAGAAAAAGCAAATGAGGTAGAAAAGATTGATTTTGCACACATATTATCCACTTAGTCATTGGATCAAAGGACACAAATCAACAATTCCAGTGAACTCTTTGAATTCTCATTTTCTCCAAATAATACTCCTCATTTCAAATCCGCCCAGGTCATTACTTTCCTTTAATTACAGGGATCCAGTCCATCCTAATTATTCTACCTCATTTATGTGGCAAATATTTATGGAATACTTCTTACATGCCAGCATCATATACACAAAGAAAACACCATATGATCTTTAATGTAATGGAGAATATACCAGTGCAGCACCAAACCCTGTTTCCTATTCTTTCTAGGTAAACAGCTAGTTAGGAACAAACTAAAGGAATTTTTATATAAGTTCCCTAGGGTCATACAGCTAAAAACATTGCAGAGGTCTCAAGATTAAAGTTCAAATGCAGGCAGTAGGCTGAAAGCAGACCATTAGTTGACATTCTCTGCATAAATCCCATGCCTAACTGATTTTCAGGAAGGACTTCACTTGAAGTCAAAGCTTCTAGTGGAGGGTTGGAGACCTACCCTGCAGTTATGTAAGGTCATGTGATAGAGCCTAATTGTAGAATGTGGGTGGGAATGGTATTTGCTCTGACCCCTAATAACCTCTCTCATAATCCTTTGTGGGCTCTTCTTCCCTTGTCTGCCAGCCAAATGCTGATGAACTAGAGGAAAACTCCAAGACTATCAGGGATGAGGAAATCACAGGATGGAACAAACTGGAGACCTGAATGACTGTGTGGAATAAATCACTCCAACTGACTCCCATCGGATTGTAATAGGAGTACCAAAGGGTACTAAGAGTTGAGACTTGTTTCAGCAATTCAACTACCGTGACTAATACATGTGTCGTAAAAGAAGAAAAAATTCATAGTACAGTTGGAGAAAAATGTACAAACATCACACCCCATAGTAATTTGTTCTCCCAGAAACATTACAGGATTCATGAACATGCTCCATGACAATATTTATAAAGTCATTGTCCTAAAAAGAGCCTGGCAGATCTTCCTACATGTGATGCTTGGAACAAGAATAAAACACACAGATGTTTCAGGGGCCAGCTTCACATACTTAAGTGTGAATAAGCTTGAGAAGTAGTCAAATGTGTACCACTGGGGAGTTTTAGGAAGTGGGCCCAAACTAGAAACCAGAACACCTAGAACAAAAAGCAATCAGACTGACTCTTTTAAAAACTTTCCTGACTAAACACTAAATCTCTACAGGAAAACTTTGTTGAAGTCATAGTACACATGTGGGAGATTTTACCTAGCTGTCTCTAGGTTACCCATTCTAGTGCTGATTGTCAAGAAGTTCTTGGATATATAATATTTCCCTGTCCATTTTCCCTTAGAATTATCATTTGAAGGCAAAATTTCTGGTTCAAAATCCTACTGCTATCTTAAGTGCTTTATTCCTTTGATATCTGAAAGTATTGACCTCCAAGAGTCCAAATTATTTATTGGAAAGAGCCAACTATATAAATCCTGGAGCCCTTTACAAAATGAAAAGGTGAGGCCTGCATTTAAAAAGCAAGGGGAAAAAATGCTGTTTTGGTGCTAAAATAGGAACTTTTAGCATGCCAGCAGTGTCACGCCTTGGTTGGGAAGAGAAAGTTGTCCAAGACACTGCAAGCCACCCCCCATGTACTTGGTATCTGGGCTTTCACCTGCTGAGTTGCCCACTGAATGAGCTGGGGAGCTGCCAGTGCAGGGTAGCATGGCAGCAGGTACGTCACCCTGTACAGGTGCCCAACTTGCACTCTGCCAACTCCCACACCCAGACTGGGGCCAGAGTCCTCCCTGCTCTCCCCATGAACTGTTGGTCACCAAGGCTACCACAGGTGGAGTGTGAGCAGCTAAGAGCCCAGGAAGGGGGAGGAAGCACCATCTCTGTCCTATCAGACTTCATCAACAAAACACTAATTTGAAGATAAAATTTACTAAGACTCTCAAGTCAGTGACTGCACACTAAATCCAAGTGGAGAGCCTTCTGAGTGGGGGCCCTGCGCCACTGTACTACTCATAGACCCAGGAGTTGGGCCCTGATTGCCCAGCATGTTCTTCATGCTGAGCACCAGGACATGTTAGAAAACAAAATACAAGTCCCTCCTCTGGTGGAGTTTGCATTCTAATAAAGTCCTTACTGGAATGCTGATAAGTATGGGATGGGTCAGACTTCAGTGAACAGCTTTACTGGAGGGAAAGGTTCGCTAACAGTCAGTTCTGAGCCTACCATAAAGAAGTGAACTCTGGACCCTGTTCTTCCACCTTTCCTCGCACTCTGGTGATACTAGGAAGTTAGCACTCTCCAAGCCTGTTCCCTCATCTGTATCATGGGAACAATGACACCACTTCCACAGGCAAAGAGCCTACATGGGCACATGCTCATGTTTTCTACGATTGCTTTTCAGTAATAGTATTGGTATTATTAATGTAGATGAGTTGTAGCTTAAATGAACATAAATAAAAATGCACAGAATTTGGGAAATGGGGGAAGGAGAGTAGGCAGGTGAAGGCAACACTTAACTCATTGCAGCTAATTGACCCCACTTTGGGTTATGCTCACTTATTTAATGTCAGCTGAATTAGATTAGATTCTCTTTTCTTTCACTGAAGAGATTAAATGATTTGGTGCTGGGTGGAAAAAAACATCAAGTAATACAGCATCTTTCTATTTTTGTTAAATAAAACAGGTTTTAAAGTTAAGTGGAGCTCTGTTTATTTCTGATTGTTAGACAAGAGGAAATGATTGCAGGTAATGGACTCCTCGCTGAACCATGAGTCATGAAATTCAGGCTTTATATTCATTTCCACCATTGATCTGAGTGCATGTGCTTTACTCTCTGGAGAATTCTATTTTGAGAAGTAGGTAAAATTCTCAAAACACTAGCAGTTTGTAAAAAAGAGAAAAAAGCAATGCAGATGCTGTTTCCTGCTTTAGGAATATATCCAGGAATTGTTTGAAATACAGCTGAATTTCTACATATCTTGATCATGACCTTCCAGAAAGGCATTCGTAAGTCTGGAATTTCCCAGGATGCTTTGCCAAGAATTAGTGTTGAGTTACCAGAAAATCAATATGACACGTAGGACACATTTATCTAGATAGTAATTCAACACACACGCTTGCACAAGCATTCTCATGCACACTTTTCATTGTTTATGAAACTCCACTAAGGAAAAAGGGGGAGCCCTAGCCAGAGATGAAAAGGGTTTATTTTATATATTGTTCCCAGCTAGAACTATACCTTTACTTATGATAAAAAAACAAAACTAAACCAAGCCAAAAAAACTTTAGTTTTTTTATGTCCATCCTGGAAAATAGATTCTGTTTTTCCTTTCAGATCTATTTATATGACTCATCAAGCAATTCCCTCGAGTCCTGCCTAATATCTCATTAATATGGACTGTACCCAATTTAAATCTTGTCCATTTTTCCCCTCCCTCCATTTTCTTTTCTTCCATTCCGTGTGTGTGTGCATGGGGTAGCGGGTGGGGGGATGGACAGATACCTTGGCCATTTCCTTTCAGCATCAGTCTTTATTATAGAGATTCAACCCATAGCTCTTTTCTGAGAACATGGGCAAAGTCTCCACAATCTTGTCGGGAATCATTCCACACTGTCTGATTCTTCTTCCCTGGGTCTGCATGTTTCCATACTGTCAGAGGTCTTTTCTGTGCCTGGCGGAAAGCCCAAGATATTTAGACTGTCTTGTATAATAAATTCTCTCATCTCTGGTTATTGTACTCCCTGAAAACACACACATTACAAGGGGATGCCAGGGTTAAAATCTCAAACATGCTGGGGGAGGAGAGAAAGGGACAGAAGCCTGGGAAAAGTGGTTAGGAAACTTGGCTCTTCCTTCATCTCAGCTGTTACTTAATCACTATACCTTCAACCAGATCCTTAAGAGCACTCAAGAGAATTCTTGGTCTCTCTCAGGAAACAGATTACTCCCTCTGCGTGAAATCTTCCTTGGAAAATAAATTAGAGGGGTGGCGGGGAATTGGCTGGGGGGAGAGAGAGAAATGTTTCAGGCTCCCATATGTCTATTTCAAATGATTTATCCTCTCCCTGGAGCACTTGAGCTTCTTCATTTCTTGGGTTTATTTAAAAGAAAATCCTAGTAATTACCAATATTCAACAACCTAGGTTCTGCCCAATTTTGGATCAAATAGGTGGTGATTATCAGGCACCACGCTGGAATTTTCTCATTTGTTCAACGAAAAGTGAGGAAGTGATTCAATATCTTTTTATTTAAATTATCTCTACTTTAATACAAGGCTTAGGAAATCCACCAGTATTTGTCATTGAGGTTTGGAGCGCCCAGCAGTGAGCTGGATGTATTCTGTTGTGTCAGTTTAGGATGTTATAATAAGTATGGCCTGACACATTTGATAGCACCATTTGTAAGTTCTGTGTGTGTAACATATGCTATTCAGAGGGATACTTAGATGTCCTTTTCCACCAACATTCTGTCCACACTTGAATGCCTTTATGGAGCTCCCCATTGCTAACTATTCCTCTGAGAAAAAAGCCGAAGGGTAGGAAGAGTGATGAATGGGAGGAGAAGCTGACAGGTATTTTGAGGGCTGCTGTGTGCCAGCCGTCACCCTGGGCATAGAGCATGGAGGCTAAGATTCTGTTTGATGCTGGTTCTGCCACTTATTCAGTGTGCTAATTTGGGGGAAGTTGTTAACCTTTCTAAATCCCATTTCCTTATCTGCAAAATGGGGATTCTTATGTGACAATAGTTACCACTTTTTGAGCACTTTTTGTGTCAGGCATCATTATGTGCCCACATCAACTCTATGAGACAGACACTAGGAATAAAAGAGAGAATTCCAGTAAAGTGCTTAGCACATAAGTATTCAGTAATAGTTAGCTATTATCATTATGATATTTTATTATTATAATATAATATACCTTACCTAAAATGTATCTTATTTAATTTTCTTTTAGCTTCTATTAAATTGGTAGCATCATCCCTAATTTTTAACCAGGAGGATATTAAAGGAGGCTAACTAACTTGCATATACTTGCTCAGCAGTTAAGAGAGAGCAGTAGGATTCAAGTTCAGGTCTTTGGGATTCCAAACTTATTCTCCTTTCACAATGTTGCAAAAACATTATTTACCAGTCCATTATATAGAAATACTGTCTTCTCCCTTGTGGCTGCATCCATGACCCTGCTTCAGAGGTGTGAACTTTGTCCCAACAGCATTGTTAAAAAGAGGAGTTGGCATTCCAGGGCTCAGGCACTTGAGGTAACATTTGAGAATCATTTGTTGTCATTATGAGTCCATCCTTGACTTCTCACCTGGGAGAGCTTCTGGGATCCCTCCTATTCACCACCACCACCATCTCTACCATCATCATCATCACCACCATCATCACCACCTCCACCACCATCACCATCATCACCAACACCAGCATCACCATTACCATCACTATCACCACCATCTCTACCATCACCATCATTACCACCTCCACCACCATCACCATCACTACCACCACCACCACCATGCCCTGGCTAACTCTTGCTGATCTTGCAGAGCTTGATTTAAATATCATGTCTTAAGGAGCTCTTCCCTAAGCCCCAACCTTCTATTCTTTTAGTCACTCATTCAGCAAATTTTTAGAGAGGGCCTACTGTGAGTCAGGTGGTCTTCCAGAAACATCAGTATTGAACAAAGTTAATGAGACTCACTTCCCTAATTTTACTTTTGTTCTTGTTTGGGTAAAGTTCTCCATGGCATCCTGCAAGTCGACCTCACAACATACATTCTTATGATTATTTATTTGTAAGAATTTGAGTTAATTCAATTCTTCTCCATTAGTTTCTACATACAAAGAAGGCATAGGTCATATGAGATTTTTCTCCATTAACACAAAGCTGTGCACTTATTAGACAATAGATACTGTCAAATAACCATCTAGCAGAGGGGCACATTATTTCATCATTCCTCCAGGGATCCCTAGTGACAGGCATTCTCAGCACCAGCTCCTAGGATTTCCTCAGGTTCTTTGAGCTCAGGCAGTCAACCAGTGAGAAAACAGAAAGTTTAAAAGAGAAGGGCTCCATATTGTGATCTACTTGTTGAAAATAGTTCCTGTTCTGTGGGTATGAAAACACAAATCTTTGCACAGTGCTAATGGAAGTATAAACTGGTGCTTCCATTCTGGTAAGCATCTTGAAAACTTTAACCAAATTTAGTATTAATGCAATGTTTCCAACAAATATAGCTGCCATCCCAGGGATATTTACATACAGGTGCATAAAGGTATATATAAGAATGTTAATTGTTGGCTGAGGATGTGGCACACTTGCCTAACATGTACAAAGCTCTGGGTTCAACCCCCAGCATGGTAAAGAAAATGTTAATTGCAATCTCATTTGTGAGTGTATTCTATCACTGAGAACCAGAAGGGTGAAATGTTGTGGATGCACACAATTGAGTATTATACAGTAGTTAAGAATAATGGATTAGATAAGCATATGGCAATATAGAACCTAGCAACATATAGCCACACTAATGCTTAGTGGAAAAATTAGGTAACAGAATAAGATGATTAATATAACCATTTGCCTAAGTTAAAAATCCATGCATACAAGACATTACATGTTTTGCAAAACATGTGCAAACAAACAAGAAAAAACTCACGTGAAACACATTAAACTGATTGCCTATGGTGAAAGAAGACTGAGGGCGGTGATGGGAATAAATGTCAATTCATTTAATAAGTTAACTTATCAGTGAAATAAGGAAGAGACTTGCACAGACCAATGATGTCACTGAACAGAAAGTTCAAAAGCAAACAAAAAAAAAAACCTCTGTTTGCCAGAGCATCCACCCTCTTTATAGCACCACTGGTGAGGCTTGTCTGACAGTTATGTCTATGCCCTGATGCCAACTTTAGGTCACATGACTTGCACAGGTGTTTTGGAGTATCATAAATTTATTTCTTCTTCCACGATGGTCACCCTAGTTCTGTTTTCACCATTGCAGTAAGTCAGCGACTCTGAATGCCCAATGTCTGCTCCTTTCCATCTGACAGGGGACTTTGGCAACTCAAGGTATGTCACCAAGGTTGGCTCAGCTGGCTCTACTGAGTTTGTGAATCCCTGTGGATGATCTCTCTCTGCCTTGCTGTGAGAGCTGAAGTCTCATCTGCTCAATATTTCAAATGTGGCATCTAAGGCAGGCCCTGGTCTCCCAGTCATGTAGAAACATTGTCATGACTACTGTTTTTAGTTTGGTGCTTGGTGCCACTTTAGTACAGCAGGGGCCTTTGACTGTATCCATTTTTCTGAACATGGGCATGATCCTTGGTCCATCCACCCCTAGCATTATGATCCCCCATTATGGACACTGTTGTTTTGCTATAGCTCCTGAGTCACTGTTTCTAGAACTTTTGGCCCTCCAGGCAACAAGCCACCTCAGAGAAGCCCCTCCACTATGGTGTGGTATTGAGCCCTTATTGTACTGCAAAAGATAACAACTGTGCTTCTCTTGTGGTGGTTGACAGAGGCTGAACTCTCCAATGTAAAAGTCGTTGGATTGCAATGACCCAAGGGACATCCGGAATGTATTTTGGGAACTGTGAATCCAGAAAATCAGAGTATAGCCTGGGAAAGCCAAATGAGGGAACTGTGGGCTGGATGGAATTGAGTATGCTGAACTCTTCCGACTTGGCAAAGAGATAGGGGCTATTACAAGAAAGCCAGGCAGATCATTTGTGAGGCACAGTCACAGAGAGCCTTGAGTTTTTATTTTTTTACTTTGGTTTCTGATATTATATCTAAGGGAGTATACGTTTAGGCCTAGAGATTGGGTTTAGGCCTAAGGTTGGAAGAGGAAGAACTTCATCACACCACTTTAAACTTGTGGTCTATTATAGGACCATAGTCAATAGTGCTCTGTAAATGAAAGTTTCACCACAAATCCTATTGATTATATAAAATATTATAGAATGTTTCTTTTTAAAAAATTTTTATTTGTTTTAATTAGTTATACATGACAGTAGAATGCATTTATGCACTTTGATATATCATACATAGATGAGATATAATTTCTCATTTTTTCTGAATGTACATGTTGCAGAATCATATTGGTCATGCAGTCACATATATACATACAGTAATAATGTCTGTTTCATTCTACTATCTTTCCTATCCCTACATCTCCTCCCCGCCCCTCCCATCACTTCCCTCTACCTAATCCAAGGTAATGCTATTCTTCCTTAGTGCCCCCTGCCTTATTGTGTAGAATGTTTCTTTGATGACAACATTGATTTGTAAAATGTAAACAGTTATAGTAAACTATATATATATATTGCCATTTCTTTTATAAATATATATGATATATATATATGTTTGTATATATCTGTCTTATATATGCTAAGAGACTCAAAAAGTGGAATTAGCATGACTATATATATTTATAAATATATATGCATATATTATATATTACATATGTGTGTGTGTGTGTGTGTGTGTGTATAGCTAGCCCTTCCATATATACACTTACACAAGTACATATGCTAAGGTACTCAAAAAGTGAAATTGGCATGACTATTTCAAACTCTGAGAAGCCTATGATAAAGTACACACACACACACACACATGCACACATACACACACACACTCTCTCTCTCTTATCCCCCACCTCACAAATAGAATCAGAGGATACAAGGGGTTTTTCTTTTTAGCAAAATAAAAATACCTACCCTTCCATATGTATAAATATTGGTCTATATTATCCTTGTTAATGGTTTCATGGTTTTCATTATGTGGATATGCTATAATTATTTATCCAATTCCTATAGCTAATTAGTCAAGTCATTTCCAATTAATCAATATTGTAAGTTCCATAGTAATTTGCACCTATTTGTTCCTCTTAGCACATTCTCCCAACTATTTGCTTTGGGTAAATTCCTAGAGGAGGGACTTCTAAGTCAAAGGTTATAAAAAGGTTTTTCTACATGTTGCCAAAATTTTTCCAGAAGATCACACTAATTTACACTCCAACCAAAAAGATATTGCAAGAGCCAGGTTCCTCAAAGCCTCACCATTCTGACACGGGTTCTTTCTTTGAGGCCTGGGCTCTGTCACCAGTAGTTTGACCTGTTTCAAGGTTAAGTGTGTGTGACATCTTATGACTTTAATGCTGGCTTCCCTATCTCGGGACAAGTCAGTTTTCTCCATAAGCTAGTGAGTGCTTATCCTGGTCTTCAAGGTTGAACTAAACTGTCCTTTAAGTGTGTGTTTGAAGTTCTGAGTTTAACTTGCAAGGATAAATTGAGCTTATTTCCATGCTGAGTAAAATTGATGGCCAAGTGAAGGATCATGTGCCATCAGAGCCAACCTAGATTGCAAAATCATTGTCAGACCACCACTGAATGACATCCAGGTTATTATCACTCATCTCAGAATTTAAGATAAACAAAGTTATTAATGTTCTTAAAAATCGATCTACTATTCAATCATACTATTTGTTTTAAGCATTTGAAAAATTTTGTTAGTAACAAACTATGTCACTTATATTTAATAATATTAACATTTTTTTTTAATATTGGAAAATCATTATTTATTTGACGGATAACTTCTGAATTAATATAAAGAAATGACAGCAACTTGTATTTACATTCATTCAAAACATTTTCATTAAGCACCAAGTAGAATAGTTTCTGATCTTTTATATTTAATAATATTAACATTTTGTATTTGCTTCATCAGTTTTCTTTGCTGAAGTAGTTGTAAAATAGTTACAGAAATTATGACATTTAATCTCCTAGGAATAATTATCTTATAATTTATGTTGTTTTCCATTTCTGAATATTCTGGTTATTATTTCTATAAACACACACACACACACACGTGCACAAAACTCAAATAATTTTCTTCCTGCCGGGACTCACTTGTCCTCTCAAGAATTCATCTTCTGTCCCTTACTTTAAAAAATGTTGAGAACAAGAGCTCCTAGCTTTGTCCTTCCAGCTATGGGGATAGAGAAGCAGTTCATTAGCTCAGACTGGGTCTTCTGTCAGTCAAGGACAAAGTCCTGTCTAGAGATTCTGCCTTGATCCTCATGTGACATAGGTGTCTCTTTTTAGCCTGATTTTTGGAAATTTATATCAAGTGCTACTCAACCTACTTCCATATTTTATGGAGTTATTTTAAAAAAAGACAAAAGTGCAAATGTGACTTAGCTCATCTTATTGTTCTGGGGTAAGTTTGTTGGATAACTTTTAGTGCCTGAGAATCAGGAGACCATGGCTGCTTCACCCCACAAAGTAAAGAAACAGGGGTTGGCTCAAGTAATGGCTGAAGAAGGATAAACGTATGAGTTAGTGGCAAATGCTGAGGATTATACCTGCAAACAAGGTCCAGGGTTTGGCTAGGGTGGCATGGGCTAAGAACACTTTCAAATTAGGCAAAAACAAGTCCAAACCCCAGCCAGCTCTGCCATGTTCTGAGTGATATTGGCCCTATTGTTTTTCTTCACTAAATCTCAATTTTAGTATTCATTTTGGGGTCATTTTTAGGATGAAATGAGCTAATGTATGTAAAGCTCTTAGTATGTGTTGCATAAACTACTTAATAATTTAATCTGTTATTATGATTGAGACAGGGGATCACCTTTCCTGCTTTGACATAGCTTAATATACTATTAAGGCAGTGTTAGGGATTCTACAGCCCATGCACCTAATTCAGTACTGCTTATGAGCAGTTTTACATTTATAAATGGTTGCAAGATGATCAGAAGAATGCAAATGATAGTGTCCATTAAGAACATTCTGTTGAAATGCAGCCACATTTATGTATTGAGTATGGTTATTTTTGTGTTATAAAGGCAGAGTTGAATAGTAGCAATTCCCTCCCTTCTCTGTGCTTCCTATGGGCCCTGACCTTTCCAGTCTGGCCTTACTTTTGGAAGCAGTGGGTTGATTGTTTACACATTGATTAGACAGTGGGCTCCTGGAGGCTGCAACTTTCTTATTTGTCTTTGCATCTCCAGTGCTTAACAGGATGCTGGTCACCTAATAAGGGTGTAATAAAAGGACATACAATACCTGATTGCAGAGAAGCAGAGCAAGAGTTTTTAAACAAGTGCACAGAGCTTTAGAAGAGGATCTGCTGCAATTTTCCACCTTCAGATCAAGTTGGGGGCCAGGTGGATGGGGGAGGGGAAGGAGGAGACAGACTGCAGTTCTCTCCATTTGATCAGTGTGTGAAAATTAAAGAAGATCAACCCTGGTCATCGAAAAACTTTTGAAGAGTTTTTATTTAGTCTTCTTTTATTTTTTCTTCAAATCAATTGCCAATCAAGCCTCACACACATTCCTGTCTTTCCTTTCTTTCCCTTTCTGCCTCTTTGCTTCCTTCCTTCCCCCTTCTCTGCCCCAAGGCATTTTTTGTTTTTATTTTTAATTATTTTTTTGGTGGTCTGTGACTTGATGCAGAGCCAGGCACTGAGTCTGCATGGTGTGGAGTTCCTTCTAGGCTGTTTTCCCAGGTGATCAGGACTGGCCAGAGCCTGTCATAGTAAGAACCTATTTTGGGCAGAAAACAACATTGACTCATAAGGTGCTATTTTTACATTCTTTATTTTTCTGATTGTAACCATACTCCAGAAACATACTTGGATTGAAGCTTAAGCATGACGCACAAAAGCCTAAGGAGCATTTGGAGCAGAGTATAATTTTAGTTCTGACCACCGGTCATGCTAATAAGCAAGGAAACCTTCCACTGAGCAGTAAGCAAACTTCTGATTTGTCTGTGGTTTCAGTGCTAGGTTATTTTGCTCAGAAAACTAGAAGGGTTTGCTGGGTAAGGGAGATAAACACTTGGTTTAAATAGACAGACTAACCCAAAAGAAAGACTAATTTCCTTGGGGCCAATCTCAAATGGCTTCCTCCAAAAAAGGGGTCACGCAGGGGAAGAAAATTGTGTGTGTGTGTGTGTGTGTGTGTGTGTGAGAGAGAGAGAGAGACAGAGAGAGAGAGTGAGTTAATTTTGATACTATACAATGAAGGATACAGAATGTCATTAGGCCTGTAGACCCATCTGAGGGTTATCTTACATTCATGGCTGTCCAATGTAAATGCTGTGTTTCATCAACCCTAATGCATATTTTTTTTCATAATTTAGTATCTCTAATATCAGGATGAGCTTTACAATCTATAACATACTATAATTTAATTGGTAGTGATTTTTATTTTCCTAGCAATACACAAAATTAATGGTGTGTGTGATGACCAATGATGTCCTAGATTCAAAGACATAATATCTGACTTGGGTACTTTCTCCGTGCTTATAGCTGGAAAAGCAGAGTATACCTGTCAAAGTCTTCCAAGGTCAAAGAGCCAAAGTACTCCATGGAAGCCCATCCCTGGCACCTGAAGTATTGCTAAATTCTTCTGTGTCTCTCTATGTTACACAGTTAGCATTTATTGAGTTCTTACTACAGCCAGACAATATTCTAAGCACTTTACCTACCCATCTGTTTTCACAACCCTGCAAACTAGATGTTATTTACCTGTTTCTATCAGGGTCCATCCAGGAGACAGAGCTATTTAACCAGGAAAAACAAAACAAAACAAAACCCCTGAGGTCTGCATCACAAAGAAGAATAGCTGGAAGATAAGCAAAAACAGCAAAATACGTAGAACATGTCCTTATTTTTACATATGAAAAAAATCAAGATGCAAGAAATAGTAAAGGTAGTGAGTACATTATCTAAGATGACATGACTCTGGTGAGCTACAAAACCAAGATCTGAACCTCAAAGTCTGCTTGATCCTTTACTCTATATGCTTGTTGACTACATAGACCTCTTTGCCCTCTGCCGCCCTTCAGCTGTTTACCTATCTATCTTTTTCATGTTTTTAGCCAATAGCCATCTCTTGAGTAGCTACTGTATTTCAGGCACTGTGCTTGCTCTGGGGAAAATGCCAGCAAATAAAATAGACCTTGTGCTGTGCTCAGGGAACTGACAATCTATCTCTACTCAATACTGTGGGTCTTTCTTTCTCTTTTGCCAGTCTGTCTCATCTGCAATTGTGTATTCTTTTTTTCAGTTATTTAATATCTGCCCTTCTTTGCTTTGTTGTCTTGGTCTTTTAAGCTTTTAACCTATTGTGATCCTTTTTCCCTTTCCTGTTATATTCTTTTTCCTTCTTCATATTTCTCATTGTGTTAATTGGCCAACAGGTAGACCTAAGTCTAGGTTCCGTTTTGTTTGCTCTTATGACAAGTTTCACAAGATTTGTTCTGAAAAACTTGTAAGCGGATGAGCTAAAGAGTTTAGAGTTCTCAATCTTCAAACACAGATGAATAAAATATAATGCATTAGGCTTTTACTTAATGACCTTTGATTTGCTTTGTGTGGCTAGCTTCTCTGAAGGAATTAGTCATTGAGAGTCCAAAGGAAACAGATCTGAGAAAACACAGCATTTGTAACAGTTCTTAGAAGCAGGATTTCCAATCTATCAATCATGACCAGCCAATTTCTTTCTGTTTGAAGAGACACAGTATGTGTAGCTGTTAAGGCTACAGAACCAGATTACCTTGACTTTGAGCTCCAGGTCCTCTAGTTCCCTGCTATGAAGCACTGGGCAAGTTGTTCCTTCTCTCTATGCCTTGGTTTTCCTCATCTGCAAAATAAGGACAGTAGTACTTGCACTACCTCACCAGCTTTGGGGAGAATTAATATACAAAAGCATTTGGTAGAGTGTCTTGCTTGTAACAGATGTGAATTCGTGATCATTATTATTTATAGCACAAATTATGTCATGGAAATAATGGTCTTCATTTCTGTTATCTTTTTATTCTGTTTATCTATATACTTGATTATGTTCTCTACCCTTTGAGTCATAAGCTCTGCTTTCTGTGGATCTGCTCATGTAAGTGCTGAGAAAATATGATGTCAAAAAACAACCAAGTTTCTCAGTTCTTTTTGTTTGTGACAGAAAACCAACTTGATTGGGCTTAACCAGAAAGAGTTTCGTAACTGGGAAGACAAGGAGCAGACCTGGCAGCCATGAGCAGGTCCAGGGCCTCCAGGGTGATCAACTAGGCGACTCCCCCAGGTCAGTCTCTCACCTGGGTTTTTATCCATTGACTTCCTTCCCTTCTCCTATAGTCAGGCATTCTCCATGTGATAACCATGATGTCCTCTGTCAACTTATGATCTTCAACATTATAGCTACTCTGGGGAACCATACTCAAAAGCCCTCCTCAGGCCAGGTATGGTGGTGCACACCCGTAATCCCAGCAGCTTGTGAGGCTGAGGCAGGAGGACTGCAAGTTCAAAGCCAGCCTCAGCAACTTAAACCATAAGCAACTTAATGAGACCCTGCCTCAAAATAAAACAACAAAAAGGGCTGGGGATGTGGCTCAGTGGTTAAGTGCCCCTGGGTTCAATCCCTGGTACCCACACCCCGCCCTCTAAAAAACCCTTCTAGTTCAGTGGCAGAGCACTTACCTCACACATGTGAGGCCCTGGGTTCCATCCCCAGCAAGGCAAGAGAAGAGCGAGTCACTCTTCTTACTGAGAGTCTATGCATATCTCAAGTTGAGACCTCTTGTAGTCCTTGCCGTCCTGAGTAACTTTCCCCAGGGATTGGGGCAACCTGGGTCTCTTATTTATCTGAAATGTTAAGTCCAGCATTACCAGGGCACAGGTAGCCAAGCTGACGTTCTTTTTGCTATTTCTTTTAGGTGAATTTGGGTGCCAAAAGTATATATAGGACTCTTAGTAGCTGGTTAGGGTAACCCAGTATTCCAAGACTGGCCTGCAAGTTAAGCCCTCACTGTGACCCCTCTGCACCACACTGTCACTGTATCTGCCTAGTAACTGTGTTAAGGAAGGCAGTATGTGATAGCACTGGACGAAGAAATTATTAGACCATGGGTTATTACCTACCAACTTAGTCTCAGAAACATCATATTTTCTGCCATTTCTTCTAGCATCTTATTTCTTATATTTGTCTTTTCAATAGACCTTTTCCAGCTAAGCAGATGATGGATTCTGGTGAACATATTTTCCAATGATCTACTCTAAATCCCTAAACATCTTTAGTCACTGAGCTAAGCAATATGAAGAAATATATTAAGCGCCTTAGGTGTCTAAAACTATGTAGAGACTTGTGATGTACTTCAAAAGTCTTTTTTGAAGTACATCAAATAATTTTTTTTTAAAAAAGTAGTTATTGACAAGCAAGGATTAAAACATAAGTATCTTAGTCACACAGGTCATAGCTCTGGAGTATAGCTAACAAAGAGGCCACTACAACGCTCCTGATCCTAAAGAGCCTCTTGGACTCTGGGGCCATGTGAGCTTTTCCTGTTCTCTGTTCTCAACACGGATTCCCTGGACACAGTCTCTTTTCAAGGTGTCCCCACAGTCCAGCAACTCCTTGGCCCTGTGCACAGGATTCTGGCAAAGGGAGAGGGGTGGATTTGCCGGGAAGGATGAGGTTGAGTTTCTCAAAGTGAGGCTAGCCACTGAGAAACTGGGTGGAAATGGAGGAGCTTGCCTTGTGGGGCCTGCGAGCTGAGGGAGGGGACAGCGAAGGGCCAGCAGGGGTGGCTGGGCTGGGGGCAGCCACAGGCGTCTGATCCTGAAAGGTTGGAAGCCGTGGTCCCAGAGGCAGGGGCCTCTGTTTAAGGACTGTGGTCCTGGGTGGCCAGGACAGATGTTCTGAGCTCTGAAATCTTAGGCATGGCCAGGGACGGGATGGTGGTGCCCTGGAATCCAAGGAGGCTCCCAGGAGGCCCTCTGTAGGGGGCCCTAATGAAGTGCCCTGGGTCCTACTGTGCTTCTGTGGCTGTTACCCCAGAAACTCCCCAGGGTTACTGCTTGTGCTGCCGGGAGGGACAAAGGCTGCCTGTGCCCAGAACAACCCCGCCCCGTGGGCGGTGGACAGGCTGAAGCAGGCCGGGTGGGATGGCCTGGCCGCAGCCTGCTGTAGGGAGGGAGGAGGAGCCTGTGTCCCTTCACTTCTCAGAGGCCTTGAAGGTGCCTGAGGAAAGCTTGTGTTTTATTTCGGACAGAAAAAATTGGTCGAGGGCCATGAAAGTAATTCAGTTTTATTCCCTTTTTTGGTGTGATCTTTTTGGAAGGGAGAAATACAAAATGTTCTCATTTATCTGCTTTAAAATTAAAAGCAGGGGCCACTCGAGTGAAAACAAGAATTAATGAGAAACACATCTAGCAGTTCCCCATCTATTAAACTTCAGACAGGGATGACATGCTAAAAAAATTTTTTTTAAATGTTCCATAATGCTTTTAATTTTTTAAAAAATTACATATCTCTCTGAATTCTTAACCAGAGGATATGGAGTACAATCTAATCATCTTTGGGTGAATCAGCATTGTACTTATTTAGACATCAATTTCAGTAAATGTCTCCAGTCTCTTATGCTTTTTCTAATTTTCTTTTTCTCATCTCTGTTAAGTTCTCATTTGTTGCTCCTGTGAATTATTTCTTTTAGAAGCAGACTACAGTTCCTTCTTTTTTGTTCTAATTTTTTGCTCTTACGGTAGGTAGGAAAATAGATGAGTTTACCGGAATCCCCTCTGAAGTGAAGGCAGATGAATGACGATTGAAGTCTTTGCACCCTGACTTCTAGACGCAGGTGCGGAGATCCACCATGAGTTCATGTGGACATGCTTGGTGGTGGTTGTTTCCCAAGGAATTTAGGCCAACGCATTAAATATTTGTGGACTTCTTTTTATATGCCAGGCACTAGGCTACACACTGAAGGTCAAGAAGAAATCCCAGTATCTTTCCTTGAGACCCAGATAGTTCTTGGGGCATGACGGTCCTGACAACCAGATTCCCCTGACAAGACACTCAAATCTTATAAGAAAGTGTCAACAAAGTGCTTCTAGACCACCGAAGAGGGTGGTCTCAGCCAGATCTGAATAGATAGGGAAGGCCTCAAGGAAAAGTGGAGGCCTTAGATGGAGTCTCGAAAGATTTTATTTATATTTTAATCTTAAATAAAATTGAAATTTATCAAGCAAATAATACCATAAAGCAGATACAATATTGAGTCATAAAAGCACCACCAATCTTATATATATATTTTTACATGGAGCAAAAGAATCAAAACTATAAATGGGAAGGAGACCAGGCAGCTTTAGAAAAGTGTTGATCTCTGGGAAAGAGGCAGAATAATATTAGGGAGAGAGCCAGGTGCAGTGCAGCATACCTGTAATCCCAGCAGCTCGGGAGGCTAAGGCAGTAGGATCACAAGTTCAAGGCCAGCTTCAGCAAATTAGCAAAGCTTTAAGTAACTTAGTGGGACCTTGCCTCAAAATAAAAAATAAAAAGGGCTGGGGATGTGATTGAATGGTAAAGTGTGCTGGGTTATAGTCCTCAGTTTTAAAGAGAGAGAAAAGAATTAGGGAGGGGTTTCAAAGGGCTTACAGCTCTGTAGCTCTGTCATCAGAAACAAAGTAAATATGCTAAAATTGTTAACAATCATTAGATCCAGGGGATGTGAATTAAGGCTATTTGCTATATTGTAGTCTGTACCATTCAAATGTTTCATAATAAAATAGGACACTAAGGGGAGAGGGATGGTGGGAACACTTTCTATTAAAATACAGTATGGTTCTGCCTCCATCACCAGGAGCCTGGAACCCATCCACCTACTGCATTCAGCTGTGCTGTCACTGCAGTGTGAGAAACACTGGTGTTTATATGTGTCTGGCTCTGCAGTAGGTTTATTTATGCTTAGACCATCTCTTCTTTCTCATTGATTATAAACTCCTCAAAAGCAGGAAGCAGAACCGTTGAGGTCTCAGGGGACTTCGGATCTTTCAGAACAGGGACAGTTTAGGTTTTCCTTTTGTATCCCCAGAACTAGAAGTATCTTGCTTGTGGTTGGAGTTGAATAAAGACTAGTGAGTCCAGGCTGACTTTTCTGAGTTGCACCTGTGGAGCTCAGACACTGGGGGTGGGGAGAGGCAGACACAGACACCTAAGTGGACTGCACAGGAGGGTGACCCAGAGTGGCAGGTGTGCCACCCAGGTCATTAAATCTCAAGAGGATGGCTGGGGTGGGCATAGTACAATTAAATTTCCAACATAATGTTGTCCCTCTTTGGGTAAGAGATTGTTCACCTTGGAGACTTGACTGAAATATGAATCTTCTACCTAGAGGGAGTAACTCATCCCCCATCATCACATTGGCATGTTTAGTTTATCAGATTGGCCCCAAGACTTGGCTAAACTGAGAAAAGTCAGAGTAGTACTATTGAAGATTGGCTTTTGAGACACAGAAACGTCTAGATGTTTGAATGGAGGCTGGGAAGTAGAGTTTGGAAGGTGCTTTGGGAGGTCCTACCTATGGGAGGTCCTAAGGCACTATGAAGGCACCGAGTGGGACCAGTGATGGGAGGGAATAGTGTAGATGATAAGAAGAAGGTAAGACAGGGTCTCAGGTTTGCAAGCATTGACTGGTTCACTAATCAGTTCATACAACCTGATTGTGCTTTTGGTAGCCTTGTGAAAGCTGTCAGAATCAAAATGGAGTCACTTAAGCTAACAAAATGGAGTCAGGAAGCCATAAAGGAGGGACTCTGAGGCACACATGTTTGAAAAATCGCAGCCTTCACAAAGGCCACAGCAACCTTACACAAAGAATACTGCTGCAAGGACATCTACCCAGCAACTGCCTATTCAACTTTGGACCAGTGCCACCCTTGCTATTGATCCTTGTAACCAAGGATAGTTGTTGCAAAACAACTTATGTAACCTTTCTCATTTTTGCCTTTGAAAATTTCCCTTTGCCTCAGCCTCTCTAGATATGCCTACAACCTGTTATAGGTTATGTCACATAACCCAGATTACAATCCCCTGGTTATTCTTGAAAGAACTCATTTCTTTGGAGAGCCTCTCTGTTGTGATTTCAGGTAGGCAGCCTCAATAGCTTCTAACAGAGTAATCTGTGAGTACCCACACTCTGCCTGGAAAAGGTGCTGGTGGTACTCATGACTCCAAGGTCCCAAGGAAGCCTCTTGGTTCCTGCATTAAGCCCCCTAGGGAAAGAAGCTGAAATTGGTATCTGGACCTGCTTATGCCTCCCCGTGGCTAGGTAGGCTCAGATTAAATGCCTTGGTTGTGCCTCTGGCTTTTCATAGTTCCCTCTGATATGGCCTGTGAATGGCTGTCTTGACAATGGCGTAGATAAAAGCAGCTTTGCTGAGGGTAAACTTCTAGAAAGGAATGGTAATCCTGCTCACATTCTCTGGCATACTTCACACACCCTGAATTTTTCTTCCCTTCCTTCTCACTCTTCAAGACTTGTAGAGTTGTATGGGCTCCTCAAGGAAGGCTCTGGTGTGTCCACATTTCTCCTGGGTGGGTCAGGAGGACCCTTTCCTGGGCTCCCCATAAAACCCCCTTGCATTGCTATCCTTCCACTTACAACACTGTCATTCATCATTGGCTATGTGCTTGTGTGGTGGCTAAGAGCAGCTAGTTCTCTCCTTATTCACTTTGTCTATACTGTATCAAGTGCACAGAGGATGCTTAGAAGATTAGTTGAATGGAATAATCTGATAATGAACAGGAGACTCCTGTCCTCTATTTGCTACATTCTATTCCCCTGATTTTCTTTTTCCTATTCATTTTATTTTGTTGTATTGAGTACATGAGAAGTACTTAAAAGTATTTTTTGTTAAAGATTCAAGCAAAAATACAAAGGGTAAAAGGCACAGGTCCACATGTATTTCCCCACCCCACTCTCTTCCCCAGAGATTGCCACAGTTACAAGCTGAGTTTGTTTCCTCTGCCTTTACAAACAATGTACATATGTGAAGAGGTTCAACATTTGGTTTTGTGAGTCTGCAGTTTGCTCTTATCACATAATGATGTATCCGACACTCCATGTCAGTGCATATGAGCCTATTGAGTTCTTTTTAACTCCTGTGTAGGAATCTGTAGAGACTAGAGAGAGGACTGGAATTGGTTTACATAAAATATGCACATATTGAAAGATGTTAGCTGGTTCAGAACTTGTGAGGGGCCAGGAGACCTAGAGCCTGAAGCCACACAGGCAGAGCAATGGCCCACCACACTCTGAGCACGTATTCAGGATACAGTGGAGCTTCTGTAATGAAGACCCCACTGTTACTACTTCCCAGTCAGAGAGGCTGAACTCCCAGAGCCCCCCACCCAGAACTGCACTGAAGAGCCCAAAGATCTCTGGCCACCCTTGCTGGGAAAGTGCTTTCCTCTGGAGGAATCTTCTCTGGCTTTATTGTCCTCATGGTCACCTTTGCAACCTCAAAGAGAGGAAGTAATAGAATGATCTCTGGGAACAGCTCAAATCTTGGGCTGCCAAATTGAGCCATGCATGTAGCAGTACACATGAACAATAGACCAGTTAACCATTAAATCGGAAAATCGATTTCCCACACAATGGCAACAAGGATTGAAATAAGTAGGAACGAACCACCCAGTTTCATTTGAATCCTGGTTTCTAATAAGAGGATGTCATAGAGAGTCAGAGAGAGGTCGAGTCGGTGACAGGCGGGTTTGCCCTCCTTTGCTGCTGTGCCAGGGAAGGTGAAATGCAATTCCACTTCAGTGCTTCTCCCAGGCACTAAAATTTTATTGACAGAATCGTAATTAAAATGACAGGTGTGCTCTTGAATTAATTAAGTGCTCGTGTTTATGGAGGGTATCCTGCAACGCTGAGCTTATTTTACAGTCTAACTACTTATGCTTAGTATTCTCTACTAACCTCCACCCCATCCCACCCGGTACCCCTCCCCGTCCCCACCCCTTACCCTCCTCTACTCCCCACTGGCATGTGGTTTTTCCAATGTGACAGTATGTGTAAAAGCTCAGCTTTATTAAGCTCTTTTGATGACTTCCTATAATATTACATTTACAGTGATCATGTGCTCTGAACCCAAACTCAAATACATGCTTTGAGTAAAACAATTCAGGTGTTTTCTGCTGGTTTTATTGGTCCTCCTCTCCCATAATCTCGAACTCGGTAATTTGGTGAGGATGACTCGTTTTGACTGTATTTTGTGGTGATATGTGTACCTTTGAGTCACATTCACTTAAAAAATATATGTTCCAATTGGGTGTGAACCCTTGGCAAGTACTTGGAATCTCTTAGTCTCTTGGAGACAAGAAAATATGAGAAGAGATTGGGAAAGGGGAGAAGAAGGTAAGATTTGAATGAGTTAATATTTCAGAGAACATTTTGGGGAAGAGTAAACTAAGCTGTCCATATGCAACAACTTTTCTTTAAACTGAACTCTTGGGAGATCTGGAAACCCATTTTGTTTAATTCTGTCTGGAGGTCTCACCCTGGCTAGCCCAGTGCCTGGTACAGAGAGGCAAGGCTGAATCCTAACAGCCATCACAGTAGCGGGTGACATTTATCAGTCACTTTGCTATGTGGCACTGGACTAGACATATGCACAATTCACTTTAAATCTGAAAAATATTTTGCATAGATATCATAATCTGTATTTTATAGATTAAGAAAATGATGATTTTTAAAAAATCCAAACACATGCAAATTCTTCCCCTACAAAACTCCTTTAAAGAGAGTCTCTTTCTAATGATGCCTAAAAATTGCATGATTCAAGGTTGCTGCCGCAGTCTGGCTGGGCACAATCAGGAGCCACTTGTCAAAAGAAACTAACTTTATTTTTAGAACCAAACACGCCAAACCACACAGCTCCTCAGGAAAACCCCTCAGAGCCTCAACTGCCACCACCGGCTTTCCACAAGCCTGTCTCTCCCCCCACAAGCTTCTTTCCACCTCCCACAATCCTCCTGCTCTTGAGGCCGATTGGCTGGGTCACGTGGGCAGAGCCAAAAAAGTCCCCCAATGAGCAGCTCCGTGGTCTGAAAGGGCAGGGAAACAGTCCAATGAGCATCACCGCAGAGGAGCCAATCAGCTAGATGTTGCTGGGGCCGCTGTGAGCCAATCATCAGCCGGCAGCTGGATTGCTGGCAGCTGGAAGTTTGCTGGGGCCCCTTCGGCTGTGGCTCTCAACAGGTTGCTTCATTTGAGTGAAGCTCTGAGCCTTCTTAACACACAAATGCTTTGGGAGAGGAATAACACAGTGGTGCCTCCTCAGTGTGAACAGGTTTATCAGATATCCTGGGAACTGGTTGTGATAAGAGGCCAGACAAGTAGTGTAAGGACTAGAGAGTCCCTCACAGTGGGGAAGAGATTGCCTCTGAGGAAATTTAGGAGTCAATGCACAAAGAAATGAATTTTTCTCAGAGACGCTTGATCAAATACCCAAACCTACTGGTAGGAATAAGATTGGAGAAAAGTCATGTGGTCAGAAGGGGGCTCTGGGTCTTTGAGACACCCTGTGGAAAAGGTCCCACAAGGGTAGAAAATGCACAACAAGGAGCAGAAGGTACAACAAGACCAGAGTCACTGACAGCTGCCATACAAGTGTGTAAATGCACTGTGTGCACACAGTTATATGTCCATCTCTGAGGCACGGGCCTGCGATGCCAGCCCCTCTGTCTCTAGGTGAGGGGTCTCATCCCTCAGGTACCTAGACCTTCCCTTCCTGCTCACGGAAAAATATTTTCCTTTCCTTCTGTTCCTATGACTTTTCCTAAAAATAGATTTGAGGTGGGGGGCCAGGTTTGAGGTGGCAGGCCAGGTTTGAGGTGGTAAGCCGAGTTCCCTAGAGAAGTTTCATTAACTCAGGCTCTAGGCCACCGGCAGGCAACTGATCTGCCCAAGGAGCGAAGCACAGTTAAAACAAGTCTCCACACGAATAGCAGTGAGGTGCCGGTTTGGCTTGCTCAATACAGTTCCTGCAAGGCCAATTAGATAGGAGGAGATCCTCTTGGGCCAAGCTTCCCACAGTAAAGTCTTCCATTTGCAATGAAGATTGTACGTTCAGTCCAAAGGCTACACTGTCAGGCCTGAAAGAAGGGGCTGCTTACCCCATACTTCAAACTCAGAAAACCACATCATGTGTATTAATTGTTTTAAAAAGTAAATCTAGACATTTCTTACAAAGAACACAATTATATGGTCCCGGTTTTGCTGTTATAAGCACTGAAGTGTGATATATTATTAAAACTCTTGTTTTGGCTTTTTTTTTCAGTTTTTGTTTGTTTGTTTGTTTGTTTGTTTTACAAATAGCCTTGAGAAGCCCAGCAGATACTTTGGGTAACTCCATTTTTCCACTTCAAAGTTAAGATAGGAAAGAGATTGACCATTTGTTTGCTTGCTTTTCTTATCACTTAATGTTTGGCATCTCTTCTTCTTTCAAATACAACAATTATTTTATTATTTTTCTTTTCCCACCCACAGTATTCCCAGGTCATTTCCACACCCCACTTCATCCAGCTGTGTTGTCATTTATTAGCTAGAATGGACATATTTATCCAGCTTTTTAATACTCTTTCAAATCTTTTGGGGATACGAAAATTTTCAAGGGGCTCTTCCACTCTTGTGTCCTCACTCTATGGACAACCTAGGGTTCCTATTCCCTTTGCCCCTCCCTCTTCCTGAAGCCCCACTGGCCCTCCTCCTGTAGAGCCCAGAGAGCCAAGATCTGGGTGGAAAAGTTATTCAACTTTGATTTTATTGTTTGTTTAGTCCATTGATTCATTTCATGATGCTCCCAAGTAGTTCCTATCCAATATTTAGAAGACATTATATCCCTCTCCCAAGAGGAACAGTCTGAATAAGTTGATTGGTAGCAGCTGTTGCTAAACTGAGTGTGGGAACACACCTCCTTGGGAAGGCAGTTCAGGAGCCCTAGAGGAGGGAGGAGGTAGCATTAGGAAAAGGAGAGACAGGGAGGAAGACTGGGGCCCCAGGCTGTCTATGGATTGAGTGTTTGGGGTGAGAGGGCCTGAGGCCTCTGCAAGACTTCACATCTCAGAAAGATTTGTGCAAGAATTTCTACAAAGCTAAATTCCTATATTCTGCTTAACAGCTGAGAATATAGCTGAAGTAGGCAGGACAGACTAAAATGGATGGCCTGGGGGAAGCCTCAGTGGGAGAAGATACATGATAAAATATTTATAGATCTTGAAAGAAGAGATGTTAAAAGTTAAATAAGAGCAGTAAACAAAGGATAGTTCTCCCAGCTTTCTGAATTCTAAAGTGCACAATGAAGATAGCCAAAGTATATGGGGCTTCTTAAAGGGGCTCTTTGTATAGAAAAATGAAATAATGCCAAAATGGAATTTCAAAAAAGTGCAATGTACTGTAATTGACTACATTTAACAAATGCAAACCTAAACAGGATGACTGCCAGCAAAAATGAAAATTAAAGGGGAAATTTTATACCCCAAATGTCAAGATACATTTGAAATCACTCATCATACAAAAAACCAGAAAAATCTCAGCATGAGTTAGAAAAGGCAGTCAACAAATGTCAACAAGGAGATGAGACAGGCTGGTAGAATTTTAAAGGAGCTATCATAAAAATGCTCTAGCAAGAAATTATGAACATACCTGAAACAAATAATAAGAGAGAAAGTCTAAGCAAATAGAAAATCTTTTAAAAATGAAAACTTTAGAACTGAAAATTTTAATTAAAAAAAACTGCTTCATAAAAAAATGTGCAAAGGAGGGGCCAGGGTTGTGGCTCAGTGGTAGAGCACTTGCCTCGCACGCACGAGGCACTGGGTTCCATCCTTAGCACCACATAAAAATAAATAAATAAAATAAAGAATATTATGTCCATCTACAACTAAAAAATATTTTTTAAAGAATGGGCAAATGACCTCAACAGACATTTCTCAAAAGAGGAAATACAAATGGCCACTAAATAAATGGAAAAAAATTCTTAATATTACTAATCACGAAGGAAATGCAAATCAAAATCACCATGAGATGGCACATCACCAAAAAGACAAAAAATAACAAATGCTGGTGAAGATTTAGAGAAAGGGGAACTCTCATATACACTGTTAATGGGAATGTAAATTAGCATAGCCATTCCTGAAAACAATGTGGAAGGAGGTTCCTTGAAAAACTAGAAGCCAAACCACCACATGATCCCATCATTCTGTTAGTATGTCTCCAAAGGAACTGAAATTAACACCTCAAAGAGAAGTTTTCACCCCCATGTTTTTTGCAGCACTGATCACAATAGCCAAGATATGAATCAAACTTATTGTCCACTGGTGGATGAATGGATAAAGAAAATGTGTTACATACACAATGGAGTGTTATTCAGCCATATAAAAGAATGAAATCTGTCATGCGCAGCAACATGGGTGGAACTGGAGGACGTTAGGATAAGTGAAACAAATCAGTTACAGAAATACTGCAAATGTGGAAGCTAAAAAGTTGTTCACAAAGAAGTAAAGAATAGAATGGTGGTTATCAGAGCTTGGGGAGGTAAGGAAGGGGCCTGAAAAGCAGATGATTAACAGGTACAGGAGTGCATTAAGATAAGAGAAATATCTTCTAATGTTTTATAGCACAGTAGAATAACTATGACTGAGGATAATAAATTGAATATTTCAAAATAGTAGAGAAGACTAAATATTCCTGATACACAAATAAATAATATCTAAAGTGATAAATATGCCTATTATTCTGATCTCATCATTGTATATTGTATACATGCATCGAAGTTATCTTGCTGATATGTGCAATTACTATGTGTCAATTAAAAATAAAAATATATTTAAAATATAATTAAAAAAAAAAAACCTCTCACTGGATGGAATCAATAGCAGAATGAATAACACATGGGAGAAAGTCAGAGAACTTGAGGCTAGAAAAAATAGAAATGACCTAACTTGAACAACAAAGAGAAAATTGAATGAAAAGGAATAAACAGAGCCTTATGCATCTGGGACTCAGTATAACAGGTTTAACATTCATAGCATAGAATTTCCAGAAGAGGAGAAGGAGGGTGGGGAAGAAAAGGCATTCAAACAAATAACGGCTAAAAACTTCACAAAGTTGGTTTTGAAAGACACAAAATTGCAGATTTAATAAGGTAAGTCAATCTCCATTGGGGTAAAGTGAAAGCAGTGCATGCCCAGAGACATCAGGATCACTTGTTAGACAGGTTCAAGCAAAGAAAGCAAAGCACCATCTTCAGAAGACCAATGATTCAAATGACAATAGATTTCTCATCAGAAACCAGAAGGAAGAGACAAAACATTGCTCAAGTGACAAAGGAAAAGAACCGTCAATCCAGAATCCCATATAAGTGAAAATATCCTAGGGAAAATAAGTGAAAACATACCCAGATGGAGAAAAGCTAGGAGACTTTGTTCCAGCAGACTTAATGAAATTTAAAATCCTTCAAGCAATAAATGAAAGAAAACTGGAACAGCAAGAATAAAGAAACAACCATGTAAACAGTAAAAATATGGGTGAATAAATTATCCTTTCTTTTGTGTGTTCAGAGTTGTGTTAGATGATTGAAGCAGAATTTTAACCTCATATGGTGTGGTTTTTTAAATGTATATCGTGGAAATATTTACGGTAGCATAAGAAAATTATTTAAGAGAATATTGAAGATAATTATTACATTATAAAGAGGAGAAGATAAAGTGGAAGGGTTATGGTTTGGATATGAGGTGTCTCCTGAAAACTCATGGTTAGATTTTGAAAGCGGTAGCCTAGTCAGTGGATTAATTTGATGGATTGATAATTTAAAAGGACTGTTGTACTAGGTGATAACTGTAGGCAGGTAGGGTGTGGCAGGAGGAAGTAGGTCACTAGAAGCATGACTTTGGGGTTTATATTTTTGTCCCTAGTGCCTAGATTTCTCTCTTCTTCCTGGCTGCCATGGACTTAGCAGCTTTGCTTCTCTACACACTTGTGCCATGATTTTCTGCCTCATCTCAGGCTCAGAACAGTGGAGGTGGTTGACCTTGGACTTAACCTCTGAACCTGTGAGTCCAAATGAAGTTTTCCTCCTCTAAGTTGTTCCTATCAGGTGACAAAAAACTGACTAACACAGGAGGTGAAATTTTATACTTTACTCAAACTGGTGAAATCTTGACATGAGAAGGCTGTGATGCATTCCATATGTACAGTGTCATATCTAGAGCAACCACTAAAATTTCTACACAAAGAGACATGCTAAAAAACTCTATAAAGTTTTTAGAGAAATTAAATGGATGAATTAAAAATATTTTAGATAAGAAGAAAAAACGTGACATCATTTTTTCCATCTTTTGGTGGTCATATAGTATATCTGCAAGGTCTAGGACTATCTATATATTTATTACAGAGGAAAGTTTGTCACACTGAAAAGGTAAAGGGATCATAAACCCTTTTAACAAACATGAGATTTCAAAAAGCAGGTAGATCTGGGACTGTTTGGATTAATAGCAGAGACTAAGCTATTGTTTTAGAAATATGTGACTGTCACACAAATGCATTGAGGCGGATGTCTTCATTAAACTGAATCCTGGGGGAATTCATCACAGTGAGAATCTCTTCAGATGTTCCCTATGTTATTAATGAAAAAGGTCACTTCTAGCTTTCTCAGGGACACTCAACAAGGTTGTGTTCATGCTGGGAAGTGTGAGGTTTACTGTTCTCAGTTATTTTAGGAATAATATATGATAGTTTTACAAATGATGTAATAAATATACTTTGAAACACACACACATACATATGCATAAATGCATGTTATGCATGATAACATATATACTGGGAGTTTAAAGAATAATAATACTTCTTTTTCTTTTCTGATATCAGAACCACTTGAGAGGAAGATATAAAGGTCACTTAGATGAAAATCAGATACTATTTTTTATTATTGAACATACATTGGAAAACACAATTAGGGTATATAGTTACAATGAACTTCTCCTTAATTAGACAACATATTCTTCCAGTCACAGCAGGATGAACAATTGCAGACCTCCCCACGGAGAAAAGTTCCTGAGTACTAAATGGCATGTATACCTCTTATAGATGGGTTGTATGCAAACAGAGATGGCAGAGTGTGCAAAGCTGAGCATGAATGTTTCTTCTCATAAGATTCACCCATCACATATTCAGTTTTCTTCCTGTGGAAGAAACAGGCAAAAAATGAGATGAGAGACAGGAGTATTACAATAGTGGATATTCTTTCTTCACACACAAAAAATTAGCCCAAGAGAGAGCTGGATAACCCCTAATAGAACAGCATATAATCCACAGATGGATTCTTTTCAAAAACTAAATAATTCAAACATTTCAAGTTTTGATCCTTTCAGGAAATTGATTAATAGTTTAACGTGTTGACCCATCATTGTTATTACCTATAGATAATTTAATCTGTTCTCTAATCTGTCCTTGGTTCAATGTTCCTATGTGGCATTCCATTAATACTTTTTTAAAATTAATTCTTCAAAAATGTCTTACTCAAATATAGACTACAATTAAATTTCTCAGAATTGAAAGAACTTGAGTTTCGGATTGAAAGGGCCAACTATGCACCCACCGCAAGGATGTAAAAAGAAACAGCAGTATGCTCTCTTATGAAGGCATAAAGCTAGAAGAGAGAATATCTTAACATTTCTGATCAAAAATTATTTTCACACTAAAATTCTATATTCATCTGGTGTGAGGGCTTAATAAAGCATTTTCAGATAGTGAAGATTCCATATTTACCTTCCATGCATCATTTTTCAAGAGGCTGATCAGAGCATGTGCTTTAGCATAAACAAGAAGTAACGCCAAAGTAAGAAAACCCTGGCGTCCAGGGACACAGGAATCCCATCTGAAAGGTCAGAAACCCATGACATCAGCTGTGTCACAGACCTGGACAGCAGGTAAGTCAGTGGAGGGAGAGCGTGAATGGAACTGATATTTTCTGACATGTTTGAGCACTTGAAAAATTATATATTCGAGTACGTAACAGATGTTTGAGTATGTGGGAAAAAATGAAGGCACAAAAAACACTAAGCAAGTGAATTTATAAGACATGTATTAACTTTCAGAAAGATCAAAAGTTTTACCAAAACTAATAATATACTACTTGACTTACTTAGAAGATAGCAATATTTACATTGTCAAAACAAGGGGTACCCTAAATTTTGGTTAAAAAAAACCACCTTTTTTGGTAGTTCTGGGAATTGAATTCAGGGGTGCTCTACCTCTGAACTACATCCCCAATCCTTTTCAATTTTTCTTTGGGACAGGGTTTTGCTAAGTTACCCAGGCTGGCCTTACAGTTGTCATCCTCCTGCCTCAGCCTCCTGAGTAGCTGAGGTTACAGGAGTGTACCACTGTACCCAGCTAAAAATTTTAATTTGGTTATACTGTGAAGATAGTGAAGGAGGAAAAGACTTGGAGAAGAAAAGGAAAAGAGCTTAATCTTAATCTTCTATGATAGGAAGTCAGTAGATAATGTCTGTGTCAGTTTCCTGTTGCTGGGACAAAATACCTGAGAAAAAAACAATTTAAAGGAGAAAAGATTTATTTTGTCTCATGGTTTCAGAGGTTTTAGTCCACAGTTGTTCAGGCCCATTGCTATGGGCCTGAGGTAAGGAAGAACATCACGATGGAGAAGGTAAGGTGGACCAAAGCTGCTCAACTCCTGGCAGCCAAAAAGAAGAATGGGGAGAAAGTGGTCATAGGGGTGAGGTAGGGTGGAGGAGTGGGTAAAGGGGCTGGGGGCAAGATAGGGGCCACAAGGGCGTGTCCTCTCTCCCTTCAATGAGGTCCCACTTCTTAGAGTTTCTATCACCTTCCAGTAGTCCATTCAGCTATAATGAATTGATCCATTGATGAGGATAGACCCTCCTGAACCAATCACTCCCCAAAAGCTCCATCTCTGAACATTGCTGCCTTGGGGACCAAATCTTCAACACACAAAACTTTGGGGGACATTCCAGTTTCAAATTAAAACAACATCTCATACTAGAAAATCCAAAATGTCAGCAAACACATAACATTCAGAAGTTTGGAG
Source organism: Marmota flaviventris (assembly GCF_047511675.1). Taxonomy (NCBI): domain Eukaryota; kingdom Metazoa; phylum Chordata; class Mammalia; order Rodentia; family Sciuridae; genus Marmota; species Marmota flaviventris. The sequence continues at coordinate 47,516,134 of NC_092500.1, read as the reverse complement.
GTAAAGATCAAGTCAACCATTTGGAAGAATTAACTGTATTTTGAAAATAAAATTGTTGGGGAAACAAGAGTGAAGGACAAATCCACACAAGCCAAACAAAATAAATTAACAGAACCCTTTAACCTGAGCTCTACCAGTTGTGACTGTACCTGCAGACTTCATTCGTTAGCTTCTACCAAGACCCTTGAGTGCTGTTCCAGGCACAGGAGCAGAGGATAAGGGGCTCTGAGGTACCAGAATAACCTTTTACAGTTTACTTTTTAGGCTACGGTGTAATATTGTATTTGAAGATAGCCTTAAACTGCCTTAACAAATGTGTGTTTGAAAATAACTGGCCCAGATATGTGGCACTAGAGAACACTCCAGAGCAGATATACAAGCCAATAAACCACCCAGCTTTTATTACTGCTTTCTGGAGTGTAGCTTTTAGATTTCCTAGGGACAGGAATGAGGAGAAAACACTGTTGGCTACAGGCAATGCCCCTGGCAGTTAGGTAGTAATAGTCACAGGACATGGGGTTCTTGGTGAAAAAATATACTGGCCCTCAGAGTTATTCCCTAACAGGTTTGGAATATGGAACAACAATATAAAAAAGTGATAGACTTGCATCCTGGGATATACATTTAAAGAACAAAGAAAGTATACACAAAGAGAGAGCAACCACCTACTGCATCCAGGTGGAAAAATTCATACATGTAAGGGAATGTATGAAAAAAAAAAAAAAAGAATAACTTTTGCAATCCTGAGCTGGGGCAAAGCACTTACCTAGCATGTGCAAGGCCCTGGATTGGATTCCAGCCCAGGATTTGATCCCAGAACTGGAAAAACAGCCCTAATCCAAGGATGCTGGGAAATGTTTATATTCATAGCATAAATAAAAAATTTATTTATCATAGCATAAATAAAAAATGAGATCAAAAATATAAAAGGCCAATTTATACATGGAAGTTAAACCAGACATGAACTGAAAAAACCCGTTTCAAATCATTAGAGGATTAAAAATTTCCTGAGATAGTCCCAATTTCATGTTATTTACTCTTTTTTAGAAAAAAAGTGGCTTATGAAAAGTTTAATAATATGATTTGATTGTTAAGTTTTTATATAACTTTCTGTATAAATAAATTCACTAATTTGGGTAGGGTTTCTTTTATCAGACTAAGAACTGGAAGTTGGTGGAAATGGTATTGAGTTGCTTCTTTTAGGGTCCATTGCTTCAAAATCCAAATAAACAAGAAGAAATTTTAATATCTTCTATTTACAACAAATGGCAATCCTGTTAGCATTAAAGCTTCTTCCATCAGCCAGGGTGATTGTCCCTGGAGTCTGAGTTGGAAAGTGGACAACATGAAACGGAGGCAAAGCTGCCAAGGAGGAAAGGTCTGCTCACGGTGTAAGGATTTATGAAACACTTGGGATACGGATGAACTCTGAGCCAGTTCTGTGGTTCTGGAGAGTCAGAACGTCCAAAGTCCTGCTTCTGAAAAAGCTCTTCTTTCAGATTAACTTTGGGGTAACTTGATATTTTTCACATGGATGAAGTAGCTTTGGAGCTCTGAAATTTCCCAAATGCATCATAAATTAGGCCAGATCATGAATCACATATTGTGAGAACTTACTAGTTATTTTAAAAGGGAATTATGGAAAATGAGATTTTTTGATAAGCATATTTTAAAAAGACTTTTAATTCTAAATATGCCATTCAGATATTCATTGCCTAAATAATATAATTTTTCAATATTAGAAACTACTGATATAATAGTTAAAGGAGAAATGTCATGACCATCTCTATAGGTTAGTAAAGATGTTTGACATCATGTATGTATTCTAAATCAAAACCTTAATAATATGATTATATATAGATACATAAAATATTTCCTTTTTGGGGCGGGGTACTGTAGATTTAACCTAAGGGTGCTTTACCACCGAGCTACATCGCTTACCCTTTTTTTATCTTTTATTTTGAGACAGGCTCTCACTAAGTTGCTGAGACTGGCTTTTGACTTGTGATCCTCCTGCACCACTGAGATTACAGGCATGGACCACTATGCCTGGCATAAAACATTTTGTAACCTATTTTTTAAAAATTTCCATTCTCAAACTAACTGCTGATACCATGCTTAGCAGTGAAATTCTTCTTTTTTTTTTTTTCTTTGCAGTGCTGGGGATCAAACCCAGGACCCTGCATATGCCAAGCATGCCCTCTACCACTGAGCCCTTAATGGTGAAATTCTATAAGCATCCCTATTATATGCAGTGACACATGGTCATCACTTGCTTTGTGTTCTATAACTAAGAGCAATTAGACAAGAGAGATGATAATAAAAATAGAAATATATCAAGAACCTATTATGTGTCAGTTACTCCATTAAGTTCTTTTTATGTTTTTTTTAAATATCATTTAATCTTCACAACTTTATAGATAACTACTATTGCAACCCCAATTTATTGATAATATGTCCCACCTGTACTTTATCTAGCAACACCAACTATTAGAGAATAAACTCAAGAATTACCAGAGTTTTCATCAGGCTAGGAAACACTCAAGTCGCAATTCACCTTCATGGGAAGACAGAGTGGACACCTAGAGAATCAGTCACCAGAATAACTATTCCTTAAGAAGAAATCCAGTCCTGGGATATGGGTGAAATCTGAACCAAGAGTCTAGAAACTAAATGAGATCACCAAGGAAGCAAGTGTAGAGAGAAAAGAGAAGAAGTCCAAAGACAGAGCCCTGGGGACTTAAGTGTTAAGAAATCTGGGAGAAAAGATGGAACCAGTAAGAAAATAAGAAATGACCAGTGAGGTATGAAGACAATCAAGAGTGGGTGGTGTCCTAGACATTAAGTGAGGAAGGTGTATCAGGGAGAGGAGTAAGAGCCACCTGCCAAACGCTCCTGAGAATTGACCTCTGAATTTAATGGTGTCAAAGTCACCGGTGAAGTTGATAAAAGCAGCTCCAGTGGAATCGTGGGGACAAAAGCCTGACTGCAGTGGTTATAAGACAGAAGGCAAGGATGCGAATTGCAGAGAGCAAGTAAAGAAAACTCCTTTGAGGAATTTTGTTGCTAAACATAACAAGGAAATGGGACAGTAGCTGAAAGTGACTGGGACCAAAAGAGGTGGGTCTTGTTTGTTTGTTTGGTGCTGAAGATTGAACCCAGGGCCCTGTGCATGTTAGGCAAATGTTCCACCACTGAACCATCTCCCAGCTCTTTTTATTTAGTATTTTGAGATGGAGTCTTTCTAAGTTGGTAAAAGTTGGCCTTGAACTTGTCTTCTCCTGTCTTGGACCCCCAAGTAGCTGAAATCACAGGCTTGTTTTTATTTTTGATGGAAGAAAAAAAATAATGCAATAGGAGAAGGAAAAATGATCTACCAGAACAATGTCTTTGCATTTGTGAAAGGGACTGGGATTGATATGTACCTGGAGGTGTCGTAACAGGCAGCGAATGTGGGTACAGGTGTTGCTATGAAGTATGTTGAAGAAGTACACTCAAAGCACCTCATTTTCTTAAGAATCAGCAAGGAAAGTAATCATCTGAAGACAATGATGGGCAAGAAGGTTTTCTGAGGGTCTGAGGAGAAAGGAAAAGATGTGAGTTTCAGGAAAGCAGAATGGCAAATGGATCAGGGAAACACAGTGATTTTACCAGGTAACAGTAAGGCCATTTGATGTTTATAGTCATGAATTTGGAGTGGGAGTAATCAGATAGAAGGGTGCTTCCCTTCAGTCAGATGCTGTGCAGAGTAGGTTGGGTTTTGGCAAGTTAATGCAAAGTGAGAGAGAGGCAAAGGAATTAAGAGTTCATGCACCAAAATGATGATCAAGAGAAGTGAAACGGTGGGATTGTGAGGTACAGGACAGATATTTATGACCAATGGAAGTTCTGATGCAGTCAAAGGATTATTGAAGTTGAACATTAGATGGAAAAGATAAGAGGTAGGGAAGTGGACTTGAGATTAAAAAAAAAAGAGTGGCGATTGTTGGTAATAAATAGCAGAATTGCAATATCACATCAGAATGAGAGACTGAGGTAGCATGGAAGGAAAACCATTGGAGAAAAGAAATTAAAGGAACTATTGAAAGAATTATATTTGCATACAATGAAACTAATGAGAATTAAGGCAGGAAATGCGTTGGGGAGAATGAATCTGAGCTCTGCCGTGAAGGCTTTTGATTTGATTGAGTTTTGATAGATAGGCTAACAAGTACCATGGGCCAAGACAGATGCCGTGTTGGCAGAGACCCACCAAACACATTTTAACACATTCTCAATTCTAGCTGGTCCTCAGAGGTCTTCAGGTTTGTGCTGCATGAGAAGTAAGGGTTAATATATTTGAAACTATCCCCTGGCAGACCTCCCAGAGCGAGAGTTGGCTTCCTGCAGGGCGGGACCATTTGGCAAAGATCCTGAGAGAATATCAAAGTGGAAGAACAGGACTGGAGGCCAGGGTTCCACAGATCATACACCTGAAACTGCAAGACTGGAGCCCCTGCTCTGTTAATGGCAGGGAAGATCTGGTAAGGCCCACCTGATTCTGAGATAGCAGAAGAGGAATAACACAAGAAAACTTGGATCCCAGACCTCCATTGTACCCTAAGAGATGCTGGTGCTTCCCAAGCAAGCGGCTTATTAGCCCACAGAGTATGAACTGCAAACTCTTGTTAGTTCACTGTCCCAGAGTATGATAGGTAATGGAGGAACAACACCTGATCCTCTTCCTGTCAATCAGCTTCTCTGAATAAATATCCCTCCAGGTCTAGTGTGTGTGGTAGGCCATTCATCCTGTGTGTGCTTTACCAGCATATAAGATCAAACTCTCTCTTCTTCTTCCTATCTTATATTTCAAGAATAAAAAGAAGGAAAGGACAAGCTTTTCCCCCTAACCATACATCCAGGATCACGAATCATAATGACTTGCTTTGTAAAGGTTTAAAGAACAAGCCTGGGAAATCCAATAGAAGATGGAAGCTCAAAGCATTAAGGCATTTTGCAGTATTAGCAATGGGTTGCTGAGGCAGGGTTGGCAAGAAGGAAGTATCCCATGCATCCATCACACTCCCAAAGTCATGGCAGACATCAAGGTGCTGATTTGCCCCAGAAGACTTTTTTTTTTTTTTTTTTTTTTTTGCAGAGTATTCTAGAGAACTATTGAACTTAGCTAGAGTTAGTATCAAATATCCTCCAATGTACCTTTTGTGATAAAGAATGCTTGATCATGTAACTCAAAGAATATGGATCCTTGGCTTCCAATACTGACTGGGGACCACCAGTGCAACATATTTGAAATTTTTATTTAAAAAACAATAACGACCCATAATTTTTGAAAAGCTATTTTGCTTCTCCAATAAATGTGTAGTCTAACAGGATCTAACAGCCTTCTCTCTTTCCTACCTCATTACCACCAGTCACATATTATCAGTCTTGGCTCAATTACTGATAATATTTAAAGCTGAATATAATTCAAATCATAGTTTTATAACACCAAATTCCACCACAAAACTGATCTCATAATAATGAGATTATTGATGAAAAAAAATGTGGCATCTTATGGTGGATTTTAAAGCCAGACATGTGAATTTGTATCAATTACCATCTCTTTGAACTTAATCAGGGTTCATAGTATCCCAAATCTATTTCTTTTCTATAGAATGATAACAATTAACAATGGTGTAGGTAATTTTAATCCACTTTAAATATTTAGTATTATATGTAAATTATCTAGTATGGAGTTTGGAATAGAATTAGTACCCAATTAATGGTAACTATTATTATAGATCTATAAGTAACATACGATCAGCTCAGTATAGGGCATGTGCAGATTTCCTATGCCCTGAGTGGACTTCTTTATTTACAATTGTTTGCCATTAAATAGGAAAAAAAAAATCAGGCAGCTGCTTCCATGTGGATTTCTGATCTTGTGAGTCACTGTTAAAAACTTTGATGTCCTGACCAAAACCTTGATAGCTTCACAAGCTGTTTCAGAAATGGGTCACAGTGATTTTTTTTTTTTTTTAAATCTCTTTTAATGGGAAAATGAAATGGTGCTTTTATGTGTGAATGCTGTAATTTGTTAACCTCTCTGTTTCTTATAAATGTAAGTCTTTCTATAAAGAAGAGACCAGGTCAATTTTAATCATAACCACACCCCTGTGATAACTGAAGTTATCATTAAACTGTAATGGTGACTCCCCAGAGCTGTCACCATGCTTCCTCCAGAGACCCAAATTTCTAAGCCACAGAGGAGTAATCACCACTGCTGAGGAGGCTCTCCTAAGACAGAAAGGAAACTGGAGGAATATTCTAGTTCTTTTTGTCCACCCTCCAGTCTCCTATCAGTACTTTCCATTGTCCAACCAACAGGGTCACCTGACAAGATGGCCTGACAAATGCAGAAGCAGGCCCCTTTGATAACAGCATGCCAGGGACAGGAATGGATCTGAGGACCAACGGGAAAACAACTGATAGGCAGGCCTTCTTTCCTTGAAAGGGCCAAGCTCTTTGCCGGGTCAGAATGTTTACAAATTCTGTGTCTTCTGCCTAGAAATCTTTTCCTTCCACTATTCACCTGGCTGCCTCTTTATTATTCTCTGGCCCCAGTTTAAACATTACTTCCTCAAAGAGGGCTGCCCTGGCTACCTAATGTCCCCTGTTATTCTTTCTTTAGATCCCTCTCTTCCTATAACCTTTGTAAGTGTGTACAAATCTTACAATTGCCATTTAATATCTAGCTCTCCAGGGGCAAGACATACCTGTTTTGCTTTCTACTACATAATCAGAATCTAGCACAGTGCCTGGCACATAGTGAATGCCCAACCCCTAGTAAATAGCAGCTATGATTATCACTGTTATTTTTTATAGTAACTGGATAATCAGATGGAAGATGGCAGCCCTTTTTGGAGTGTATGCTCATTTATTTCTGATGCCATTTTCTATTTTATTCTTTCTGATATTTAGTAAATGCAGATTGCATGTTCCAGCTTCATGAACATTTTGAAACACTGTCTAGAATACCACATTTCTACATCTTAAAGGCCATTAGGAGAAGGGCTGATGGATACCTTGAACTGTCAAAACAAAAACTATGTTGGCAAACTTGAAATAAACAGATTCTTTCCATCAAATGATCTGTAACTGAAAAGAGAAAGATGGGTATGGTAGTGCCATTTATCATCTGCAAAATCTGTTTTTGTTTTGCACATTCTGGTTTGAATCTTGATTTTTTGCTCTTTAAAACTATGGAACGATACATTTTCCTTGACATTTCCCAGGATATCTTCATTATTTTTCTTCTACAATCAACCTATTTTTTCCTCCAAAAAAAAAAAAATAAAAGTCAGATTCCTCTTTTTGCTTAGTATTTTATTCTATAGCTTTAAGGGGAGAAGAGAAATACTTCATCTCTTATAGACAAAAGAAATATGGACTTCACATGAAGAAAGGCTGTGGTGTCTTTATAGACTCTCCCTGAAGTTTCTAGGCTTTCTTAACTTCAGTTTTCCTAACCCCATCTGCCTTGTTCTGCCTCTTTTATCATGCAGAGAAAAATCCCTGCAATCTCAGTAAGTGAGGGGTTAGAGATGCAATCAAGCTGGCAATGGGGTGACTAGGTGACTTCTTGCGGCAAGAAGCATGTATGGATCTCGCGTCCACTGCCAGGTTCATTTTGCCGTTACTCTACGATTTATTTATTCAAATGCCCATGGTGTATTAGACACTATGCTGGGGCTAGAGACATAATAATGAGTAAATTATCATTCCTCTTCTCCAGAAGCTTAATGTGTAGCATAAGGAACCAGACAAATAACAAATATTTACAATTCATTACATCAAGTGTTTTAAGAAAGGTAAACAGAAGGCATTCTGGGAAGACATAGCAGATCCCTCACCCAGTCTTGTTCAGGTGTGAGGGTGGGGGGTGGTACAGCAAAGTCTTCCTGGAGGAAGTGATGGTTGAAAGAGGAGTAAGAGCTGCTTACTATTCAAAGAATAGACGAGTTTTCCTGAAAAAGAAAACAGTATGTGCCAAAGTTCTTAGCACGGTGTTATCAGGGAATTGTAGGTAATCGAGGGCCAGATGTAGGCCAGGAATGGGAGCCAGAGGTGAACTGAAGAAGTAAACAGGGGACTTGACAGTTTTTACCTCGGGTAAGAATCTTTTTTTTTTTTTTTTTATCAAGTCCTTCTGAATTAGCTTAAAAGAAACTGATGATAGATGTGGAAAGAAGGCAGAGTTTTTGCTGTCAGACAACATGGTTTTGAACCTTGGTCCTATCACTATTTTGTGACCTTGAGCAAAATTACTTACCCTCTGTGCTTCAGCAATAAAAAAAGAGATAATATCTGCTCTAAAGGATATCATTAGCACTAAAGAATATAATATGTGTAGTCTCCATCACGTAGCAAGGTGCCATGTTAAACCTCAATAACCATTATAGAATAAATTGCTATAATCAGGAATAACCACACAAAGCCTTGAGTCACATACTTGAGTGAACATAAACTAGACTCTGGGTTGTCTCTAGTTACCAGAGAGCTATTTATCCTGCCTGGGCCTGTTTGAATCCTTTTGTTTAGTCTCTTGGGCTGTGTAACATATATGTTTCACAATTTGGTGCTGTTTCACTGCCTAATAAATGAGTTGTTTGGAGTGAATTATTATGTCTTCAAACTTATACCCATTTCATTTTCTTCATGCCATAGAATTTGTGAGCTAAAAGAGGTTATAGGACTCATCTTTGGAAATTGGGAACGGAGCATAATTTTGGAATAGAAAGGTAGGCAAATGAATTGAATATCCATCACTAGAGAAGTGACTCAATAAACTGATAGGTCTACTCTGCAAAATACTCTGCAACAGCTACAGGGAATGAGATCATTCTCTATGTACTAATATAGCTGGGTTGTCACGATCTATTGTTAAATCAAAAAGCAGGCTGCATAAAGATATTTTCAGAGTGATACAATCATTCTTCATATATAAAAAACATATACTTTTATAAATGATATTTTTTGCTTTCTATGGTTACATGTATAGTGTGTAAACATAGGGACTCTGGAAGAATGTACACTAAGATGATAAGCAGATACATATTGTGACAAGAGAAGTTTTGTCAGGCAGGGACAATATTCCAAGGAGACATTGGCTTTTTCAGAAACATTTTAATTTTTACAAGTAATATTCACACTGTGTGTATAATTCAAAATCTATTTTCAAAAAACAAAGAAATAGAAAGGACTTGAAGGTTGGATGAAATAGGCTTAAATCACAGCCTCAGCAGTTTATTAACTCCACAACTTTTGGGGGAAGATGTGGCACTTCTGTCCTAGTTCCTCATTAATAAAATGAGGACACCCTCACCTGTCCTATGGTTCCTTGTACATTACCTGTGTTCCATGTACTCATTACATTAGTTGCCAATGTCCCCTGAACTGAGTTCAATGGCTATTTTTACAAACTAGGAAACCAAATACAAAATGATTAACTCATTTCCTACAAGTCACACAGCTGTCTAATATGAGAGCAAGAACTATAGCCCAGGAGTCCTGTATTATAATGAAGTCAGCATTCTATGCTAGTGGAAAGTTGGATCATGATGTGTAATATGGTTTCTTCTAGTAATATTTCCAATGTTCAGATTCCGTGGGGCAGGTTTGTTTGTAGATTTGTTATGGACAGCATTATATTCTGGCTTGGGTAACTACTGGACAAACCAAACCAAGAATGGCTAGGCAGGGTGTGCCCAATAGACCTGCAAGGTTGTTTCTGGCATGACTGTTATTTTGACCTTATTAACTCAAAAGGAGACAGCCGATTTATTCTTCTCCTTTTGTCTCTCTTGCCAGAGTATTTTGAGATGCTAAGATGCTGTTTATGTGACTTCTTGGTTGGATGAGCCTGTGGATTTGAGTAGTGTCAATAGCTTTGACCTTGATAATGGAGTCTCACATTGGCTCTCCCTTTTCTGCTTTGCTCTCCTGTCCTTCACACCCAGAACTGCGTTCCCATTGATACAGAAGAGCCATAAGTTCATTGCCTTGGGCTCTGTTCTCTGGGTAACTCAGGATAAGACAACACCACAGAATTCCAAAGATGAGAGTATGCCAATGTAGCTGTCTTTGGCCGTTTTCCCTTATTTGAGAATCCTTTCTGTGTTCTCTCTTAATTACATTCTAAATGTGTGACTTTGGGAAAGTTCTTTATTTTCCCTGAGTCTCATATTCTTTAACATAATATACTAATAATGCCTGAATTATGAAAACTTGGAAGGATTAAAAGCAATGTGACTGTAAATCAGTATAGTACTTGGCATGCAGTGAGTGCTCAATAAATGTCAGTTGCTGTTACTATTATTATCATAAAAATCATTCTTATTTACAACAGATGGGATCCCAAACACAGGAAAAGGAAAGGGGGCTCAAAGATTCTTTAAGGAGGTTGGAAAGATACATGTGTGCACATGTGTAAGTATGTATGATAATATCTCACAATTATCCCCTACATTCCATTACAAAATTAAAAGATTCAGCAAAGGAACCACAACTTCTTTTAGAGTTAGACTTAAGTGATCATAGTGAAAATAATCATTTTGAACAGAGGGAAAGGGGAGAACTTGGTTAAATTAAGACTGAAATGTCTCAGTCTCCTCGTCATCTCAGTTCCCTTCCCCAGGGCTAGCACAGCCCAGCAATGTCTGGAATGCTCTCATTTGAAAGCTCTGTCCATTGATTCTGAGCTGTACGTGGGGTTCCTGATCATAGAGGGCCTGACTCTCATATTTCTCCATCCTCTGATCCCAGAGCTTCAGTGGTATCACTTTAAAAAAAAAAAAAAAAAAAATTTATCCATGAAGATATTTGTGTGATTGAATTTTCCTCTGTCTCTGGCTATCAAAGATTTTGGTATTGTGATGTTTGTAGGAAACTATATCAACTACAACCATTTTTTCATTGTTTTTGTTGGGTAAGTTTTCACAATAGCAGGGACATCAGAGTGATTTGTGGATTACTAAATTATTGGGCTTTATTTAACATGTAATTTTTAAAGTTTTTTTATTGGTGCATTACAACTATGAGTAATAGTGGGGTTCATTCTGACACATTCATACATACACATAACATAATTTGGTCAATTTTATTTCCCAGTAACTCACAAGCCAATTTACCTCCCCTTGGTACTCGTCCTATACTCTACTGTTCTCCCTTCTAATTGTATGAGATTCCCCCTGCACCACGACTTACTTCTTTTTCTCTCTCCGGTTTCCACAAATGAGAGAAAAAATATTAACATGTAATTATTATGACCACCAACACGAACTAAGGTCTTAATATTTCAGAACTTCATATAAGAAGTAAGCAGAATGAAAAATTACTCTGTCCACCAATCAAACCTAGCAATTTTCAGAACACAATCCCAACTCCTCCAATCTCAATTTTGTCTTCTGAGTCTGAAATTCTGGTTCAATGACCTTTTGGTGTTTAATTTTCTGTTACAAGAGCAAAATGTCCCTCACACTACAAACAATTGTGCAAAGCAAACCTCTTATCTGATGTTCTCTTTCTGAAAAATCCCTTTGCTTGCTTGATAACAGAAAATTAAAAGCCAAATTTTAGGCTACATATGGAACCTTAGTTTGGTCCAATTATTTAAAATCTCTTTAGGCAATTTGATCTGGTCAGTTAACTTGGGTAAATGCTAAAAATGCTTCAATACTTTTTTGCTCCTCTCCAAGATAGTGTCTTGGAGTAGTATAAGGTATGGTTCAGGTGTAAAAATAGGGGTCCTTAAATCTATGCAGGGCTTCGAATCCTCATGGCCTGAGATGTGCAGTGGCTGGAACAGTGGCAGGCTACCCTCATCCATCACTGAGTATGGTGGAGGAAGAAAGTTCTGTGGTTCATTAGATTGTGACACAATGCTGATGGGCATCTCTTACTCCCAGCTCCCCTAACTTTAGCTAGGGCTTTGTGGGCTGCATCAAAATTCAACTTCTTCTTCTACCCAGACCTGCTTGCTCCCTGCTTTTCTTACATTTATCCCTAATAAACATCATGTACCCCTAACTGCATCTCATGTAGAGAGTCCAACTTATAACACTCCTCTATTCACCTGTCCTCTGCTCCTGCCTTCATGCCATCCCTACACATCCTGGGGAACCAACTTTGTAGGTTACTTCCAAGGCCCCCAGTCTTCCTGTGTACAAAACATGTGTGACACTAGCTTGAATATTCTTGGCCTCTCATTCCTATCTGGATATTTTTTTAAAGATAGTCCCTAGCCTCTGCTCAAAGCATGTTATTGAAGGAGGATATGACAAGATTCTGGCCTCTCATCTCCATGATTTCTAACCACTTTCTCTGTGTATCATCCAAAAAAAAAAAAAAAAAATCTCACATCAAAAGGATTGGCCCTTTTCTCTTTACCCTGGACATAGAGTAAAATTGTATGATTGGACTCCAGGTCTGTCTCTAGACATGATAAAGTAAGTGTTAAATTCTAGAAATATTTTTCTTTCTCAAAAATGCCTGACTTTCAAGTCTGTTATCTTTTGCATACTCAAAACACCTATTTTGAATGTCAGAAACCAAATACTCTTTCTTTCTCTCTGCACTTCTGTATGACAATCTTAACTCCTCCCTCCTTTTTTCTCACAGTCTCATGGTCCTACCCTCAAGACAACCTTATATTCTGATTTTAGCTGGGTTGTAACCAGCTCTTGGTGTAAATGTATATTATACACTGATTTCTAATCAATCAATACAGGTTCTTACATGAGGTAAGATGTGCAAAGAAACTGAACTCTATTATGTCCTAAGTCCTATCTGTTCTACCTCCAGGAAATCCAACCCTTAAGGCAGCAGGGGAAAATACACCATATTTTGGTTCAATCCTGTAATGTCAGTCTAATCTGTGGTTTGATCTATACAATCCCTGCTTGGATGCCTCAGGTAAATGTTTAGCTTTTCCATGCACCTAGAGAGAAAGGCTAGTTTTCAGCCATGGAGAAGACAGTTGTCAGATCCTTGCTAATTTCTGTTCTGCACTTGCTGATTTGGATTGCTCTATGGCCCAGTGGTCATTGAGGCAGAACCAGAATGGTCACAGTTTATAAGGAGACAATACCAACACCTATCATTTGTGTCAATGTTTTCTACTGCTGGCTTCTGGTGCATAAGCTTAACTGTAACCTTAGGCCTATGTTGTCTTTGGCCTCTTCAGTGCCCCTGTTTACTTTTCTGCCTGTCTTTAGCCAGCTCTAAACTCCAGGGAAGCAGGAGCACACCTGTGGCTCATTGACTGGCCTTCACTTATTAAAACTTCCGTGCACTAGTTCCTGGCTTCCCCCAGAGGCCTGCAGCCTCCCACATTATGCCCATGCTAGGGAAGTAGGCCATGAACCTTGATGCCTTTGGATATTTCCTAATTCTTTGGGTGTTTTGAAAAGTGCTTCCTTCTGCTTGCTTTTTTGATGTGCTTCCTGGTGCTACCAATCCTAGGGAGAAAGGGCTGGTACGAGGATTCTGCTCTCTGATTTCTTTAACTTCCTTCAGCTTTGCTTCTCCCCCCCAACCCCTGCTTCCTCTATAATATGTTCTCATCCTAGTGTAAATAGAAAGGCAGCCAAGAAAGGCTTCAGAGCAGTCTCTTCCCTACTCAAAGGAAGAAACTTTACATTTTACACATTCAAGTCTAATTCTCTGTATGCTAATAAAGCTAAAAGAAATTTAAAAATCATTTCTTTTTTAGGAAATCTTGACTTTGGAGCTTATTATCTTACTTAGCACTGGAACCCTTTTCTTTATAAGCTGAGAAGTCACCAAGAAAGATTTATGAGATGTGGAAATGTATATGAAAATATCTCAAAAGATCTGCTGCATAATAATAATAATGTTAATAGCTATCACCTATGCTCTAGTGATTGTGATTTGCTCTTAATTTTCATAATAATACTGCAGGAAGGTATCATTACCCCAATTTTGAAGGTGATGAGACCCAAGAGGGCTGAACAATTTGTCTTAGCTCTTTTACTTAATAAGGGGTGGATCCAGGATTCAAATGCAGGTCTGTCTGACTCCAAATCCTTTTTTTTCTAACCACTATAATCCTTCCACGTGAATACAACTGGCTACACAAGATAATTTTGATCACACAGAACCCTCCTTTGGTGGCTTAACTTTTCTGTTCAGGAAGAATCAGCTGGGCAGTGTTCAAGAACCAGGCTTTGAAGTAGTGCTGTATTTCTCTGTTTCATTAGCTGTAAAATGGAGATAACACTACCCCTAACCCACCCCTAACCCCTTGTTATGAAGCTTAAGTTAGAATGAGGATTTGGTACAGTGCATGGCACATAGAAGGTGCCATAACTGTTAGCTACTGCTATTATGAAAGTCTCAGAATGGTACTGTCTTGATCATCAAGCTTCAGGTTTCAAAATCAAATATAAGAAAATAGTTTTCAATTTTCTTATTCTAATTTGTTATATATGACAGCAGAATGTATTACAATTCATATTACACATATAAAGCACAATTTTTCTTATCTCTGGTTGTATACAAAGTACATTCACACCATTTGTGTCTTCATACACGTACTTAAGGTAATGATGTTTGTCTCATTCCACCCTCATTGCTACCCCCTGCCCCTTCCCTTCCCCTCCCACTCCTTTGCCTTTTCTAGAGTTCATCTAATCTTCCCATGCTCCCCCTATCAAGTTTTCGATTTTTGACATTCATAAATATTTAAACTGTGTTCTTCTGTTTCTTTTTTCCCCTTTATTTCTTAGAAATCAGCCTCTATTCACTGTAGGAAGGAAAATCCTGCTGTGAATGTTTAGGCAGAATTGAAGCTTTGGGTATGTCACCTTGTCAAAAACATTGCTGATTGTTTCAATCTGTTTGTTGTTTTTGCTCTATGGGAAGAAGTAATTGCTGCAATGAAACATTTTCATGAGTAGTTGTTATCACTATCATTATCATTCTTAACAATATTGTGCCTTTGCAGAGAGGAAAGGAGAATTTCTATAGGACTGTGCCTGGCTTCTCAGGCACATCCACATCTTCATCCAGTTTCCAACAGGTGCTCGAAAAGTCACCAAATCACTGTGAGTCTCAGTTTTGCTGTTTGTGCCTACCTCCCTGGTACAATTGATAATCACATTAAATGAATAATATGCATCAAATACTTAAATATTAACTGACATATAGAGTTCAGTGACAGTTTTTTTTCTTTCTTACCCTTGCTTTCTCTGTCACTTTTGACTATCTTAGTAGAAAGGTGACCATCACTGTATATGTGAAGTGTGGGGGGGGGGGGGCGGGGGGGGGGCAGGGTAGGGTATTTTTAATCTTGGAGATCTGCCTGTTATATAGCAAATGTTAGGAGTTAAATTCATTTATGGAAATCTTAACACTCAGTACCTCAGAATGTGACTTTATTCATAAATAGAGTTGCTGCAAATAGATTACTTAGAACCAATTCATAGAGTAGGGTGGGCCCCTAGTCCAATATGTCTAGTTTACTTAAAAATTGGAAAATCTGACCATTTATATTGGTCTTTTGTGAAGTACCTTTTCAGTTCTTTGCCCACTTATTGCTTGGGTTATTTGGGTGTTTTGTTTTGTTTGTTTTTTTTGTGTGTGTGTGTGTGTTAAATTTTTTGAGTTCTTTCTTTATTGTGGAGATTAATGCTGTATCTCATGTGCTAGTGGTAAAGATTTTCTCCCATTCTGTAGGCTCTCTATTCACATTCTTGATTGTTTCCTTTGCTGTGAAGGAAAGAAGCTTTTTAGTTTTATACCATCCCATTTATTGATTCTTGATTTTACTTCTTGCACTTTAGGAGTCTTATTGAGGAAGTTGGTTCCTAATGTTGTGGAGAGTTAAAAATGTTTAACATTTCTAGCAATTAGAGAAATGCAAATCAAAACTAGTCTAAGATTTTATGTTATCCCAGTCAGAATGGCAATTATCAAGAAAACAAGCAATAATAAATATTGGTGAGGATGTCAGGAAAAAGGTTCACTTATATATTGCTGGTGGAACTATAAATTGCTGCAACCACTCTGGAAAGCCATATGGAGAGTCCTTAGAAAAGCTGGAGTAGAACCACTATTTGACCCAGTTATCTCACTCCTTGGTCTATATCCAAAGGACTTAGTCAGCATACTATGGTGATGCTACAGTGACAGAAGAATGTAATTATGGCATTTGCTGATAAGTGGATGGAACTGAAGAATTCATGTTAAGTGAAATAATCCAGTTCCTCCAAACAAAAAAACAGAATATTCTCTCGGATATGTGGATGTTAATTCACAAGAAGGGAGGGAAAAATGAGAAGGTCATTGGACTAGACAAAGGAGAATGAAGGTAAAGGAGGGGGAATGGGAATAGGAAAGACAGTAGAATAAACCAGACATATATTTCCTATCCTTATATATGAATACAGGATCAATGTAACTCCATATCATGTACAACCACAAAAATGGGACCCTAACTGGAACAAGTTACACTTATTCTATGAATTATGATATGTCAAAATACACTCTATTGTCATGTACATATTGAAAGAACAAATTAAAAAGTTGGAAAATCTAGACACAGATGCACCACACACAGGGAGAACACAATGTGAAGATGAAGATAGAGATTAAGATAATGTTTCTACAATCAAAGGGAGTACCAAAGACTGCAGTAAACTACCCAAAGCTTGATTAGAGGCATAGAAAAGATTCTGTCTCACAGCCCTCCTTCAGAAAGACTTGACCCTGCTAACATGTTGATTTTGGACTTTCAACCTCCAGAACTGTGAGACAATAAATATCTGTTGCTAAAGACCCTTGGTTTGTGGTATTTTGTTGTTGCGGCCTTAACAAACTAATATAGCAAACAATAGGAACTAGAACTTCCTCTGAAATGTTTAGCTTAGAGATTCTAACATTTATATTTGTTCATCTTAAAAATTGAATTCAGCAATCAAAATCAAGGGAGGTAAACAGAAAGGAAACAACTAAAGATGAAGAATGTAAATGGTATACAAATCCCTCATGGCATTTAGTTCATAGAACATTTCCATTAAAAAAAAAAACAACAACAACATTTTTGAATGGTTTCTGATGCAACTTTTACCAGTTCTACCTTAAAATAATTAGAAACAGTACAGAAAAAAAGTGACAATTGCAATAATACTAAAATCTAAGACTGATGATCAAACTTTCGCCAAAATCCAGTTATACATATGTGTCACAAGTGGATGGATCAAGAAAGAGAAACCCTTTTCAATGGTCTACAGTTTATAAATGTGTTCTCTTCTGAAACAGAGCAAACTGTTGGCCTGAATGAAGGTGGAAAACACTTCTCTCCCACTGCTCATCTGTGGGCTGCTTCACCCTGGCCTTACACATAAGGAAAGTGCACAGACACATCCTTTTCCTATCCCTAGTAGTGTATATTTTTCTAAATCAAGTCAGAAATTGTATTTTAAAAAAAATTTTTTTAGTTGTAGTTGAAAACAATACCTTTATTTATTTATTTATTTTTTATGTAGTGCTAAGGATTGAACCCAGCACCTTGCACGTGCTAGGCGAGTACTCTTACCACTGAGCCACAATCCCAGCCCCATAAATTGTATTTATTGAGTGTAAAAGATCAGATATTAAGTAAGAGGAACCAGTAATGTTGTTTTTTTTTTCTAAATAAAGTGTTTGTGGGAGTCATAGGGCTGTTGACAAGTATTCTATTCTTCCCTCTTTTAGGCATAGGCACAAGGGAAGACTGCATTTTCCCACAGCTTTTTTGGTTCAGGCAGAGAAAGGAATAGGAAAAGCTCAGTGACCAATATTCTTACATTGTGATTTTTCATGAACTACACCGGTTCCAAAATTGTAGAAAGCAATTACCATTCTCTCTCTCATTCCAAAGTATGTGCAGCCACATTGTTCAGCATAGCCTAGCAGAGGCCTTGCAATGAGATTAGCCAATTCCATTAAGGATTCCAAGAAGAAAATATCAACATGCAGGTGCTCAATATTCCCATATAAGCCAACTTCCTGTAATTGAATACCTGAGAAGAATTTTAAGATTAAAATCCTTTCATAAGTACATGAAAAAATGCTCACCATCTCTAGCTGTCAGAGAAATGCAAATCAAAACCACCCTAAGATACCATCTCACTCCAGTAAGATTGGCAGCCATTATGAAGTCAAACAACAACAAGTGCTGGCGAGGATGTGGGGAAAAGGGTACACTTGTACATTGCTGGTGGGACTGCAGATTGGTGCAGCCAATTTGGAAAGCAGTATGGAGATTTCTTGGAAAGCTGGGAATGGAGCCACCATTTGACCCAGCTATTCCCCTTCTTGGTCTATTCCCTAAAGACCTAAAAAGAGCATGCTACAGGGACACTGCTACATCGATGTTCATAGCAGCACAATTCACAATAGCTAGACTGTGGAACCAACCTAGATGCCCTTCAATGGATGAATGGATAAAAAAAATGTGGCATTTATACACAATGGAGTATTACTCTGCATTAAAAAATGACAAAATCATAGAATTTGCAGGGAAATGGATGGCATTAGAGCAGATTATGCTAAG
This sequence comes from Marmota flaviventris, assembly GCF_047511675.1. Lineage (NCBI taxonomy): Eukaryota > Metazoa > Chordata > Mammalia > Rodentia > Sciuridae > Marmota > Marmota flaviventris. Next base: position 47,497,539 of record NC_092500.1, on the reverse strand, counting down.
TGAAGCTAGCCAATCCCTAAAAAACAAATGCCAAATGTCTTCTTTGATATAAGGAGAGTAACTAAGATCAGAGTAGCGACAAAGAGCAGGAGAAGAAGATTAACATTTAACAGGGATGAGAGGTGGGAGGGAAAGGGAGAGAGAAGGGAAATTGCATGGAAATGGAAGGAGACCCTCAGGGTTATACAGTGGAGGGGGTAGAGAGAGAGGAGGGGAGGGGAGGGGAGAGGTGGGGAGGGTGGAGGATGGGAAAGGCAGCGGAGCACAACAGACACTAGTATGCAATATGTAAATCAATGGATGTGTAACTGATGTGATTCTGCAATCTGTGTATGGGGTGAAGGTGGGAGTTCATAACCCACTTGAATCAAAGTGTGGAATATGATATGTCAAGAAATTTGTAATGTTTTGAGCAACCAACAATAAAAATTAAAAAAATAAAATAAAATAAAATCCTTTCATATTAAAGTAAAACAATGTAAAGAATCAAAGGATTCTATGTCTGAAATCAGATTCTCTGGTTCTTCTGAGAGAGGTTTCCCTAGAGACAAGGCCTGCACTGTTTTGTGCAGGAGGCATATTTAGGCATATTTTATACTAGGAGGCAGTGCCACTGCCTCTTGCCTATAGTTCATAGGCCCATGAACTATACCTGCTAGGGAAGGTTTCCCCTAATCCTCCCATTTGTTTAGATGCTCTAAAATCTAATCCCTCATTCAGCTGGTCCGCTTAAGCATCTTCTCTGCTCACCCTGCATTTGCATGGTAGGACTGGTGCTGTGTAGTTAAAAACTCATCCTCTTCTGCAAGGAATGCAGGAAAGTGTTAATAGAGCTTTGATGTAAAGAAATGATACCAAATAATTAAAAACAAAAACAAACCCATGACATGCCTAAAAATGGGTAAAAAATGTAGGTAGAAAATCCCCAGAAGAACAAATACCTGTGGCTGGTCAGCATAAAAATACTCAATCCTAGTGTAAGGAATATAATAATAAAATATTATATTGCCTATATATTTAGAAAAGTCATTTCAATGTCAGGGAGAGACATGAGCATGTGAGACACTGTAAATCAGTGTGAATGAATGAATAAATAAAATGAATGAGAAGCTGGGTGAATGTATACAGGCTTTCTAAAAACTTTTCGACACTCTATGTCAATAGACTTTAAAAAGTTTGAACCAATTATCTCAGTAATTTAGCTTCCAGGGAATCTACACTAAAGACATAATTAATTAGAGATACAAGCAAAGATTATTTTGATAGTATTTATAATAGTTAAAAATTTAAAGTAAACTAGAAATCACAAAATAATTAATATTATAGTATATCTATAAGGTAGAGTATTTTGTAATCAATTTAAATAGCATATGAAAATAAATTTTAAATTTTAAAAAATCCCTTTACTGATAATTTTGAAATTATTTTCAACTTATAGAAAAGTAATAGTACAAAAGTATACATAAACCATTTACTCATATATAAAATCTTTAACATTTTGTCTTTATTGTTCTCTGTGTGTAAAGTACATCTTTTTTCCCACAAGAATTCATTGAGACTAGATTGCATGCATTATGCCTCTTTACCCATTAAATATCTCAGTGTGTCTTTCCTAAGACCAGGGACATTCTCTTCCAATAACCACAGTTCAGTTATCAAATTCAAGGAGTTTAACATTAATACAATTCTTTAATCTATAGTCTATATTGCAAAAGTGTTGATTGTCTTAATAAGGTTCTATATGTCATTTAAAGTAGGATCCTTTAAAGTCTAAGAGCACATACTGCATTTAGCTTCCATGTTTCTCTGGATTTTTTAAATCTGGAAGAGTTCTTCAACTTTTCTTTGTCTTTTAGGACATTGATATACCTATAGAATACAGGAAATTATTTTACTGGATGCTCCTCAGTTTGTGGGCATCCAATATTTTCTTGTGATTAGATTCAGATTATGCATTTGGGGCTAAAATACCACAGTAGTGATGGTGAATTCTTCTTGAGGAACTATTCATAATTATTGATATAAATTTTGGTAATTTGGTTTAAAAATTGTCCAGTTTCTCTACTATATTTACTTTACTTCCTTTTGAAATTAATAAGTAATTTGCAGGGAGACACTTTGAGACATTGTAATAGTCTGTTTATAATCAAACATTTCCTCCTTTGATTTAGGATCTGTTGATGATTCTAGCCTGAATTACTTTCTATTATTATAGTTGAAAAACTGTGATTTTTAAATGCCATTCTTTCTTTCTTTCTATATTTATTATCCTTCTAAAAAGAATATCTTATCCTTTTCCCTCATCTATTCTCACTTTCATCAGTTTAGACTCCTAGATTCTTATTTTATTCAGTGGGTTGTAATCTATTAATGTCTTTTTTGTGTGTCTTTTATACATGATACTATCAATTGTTTTTAGAATCCTTAATTTTTAGCACAACTATATGTTCCAGTTTTCAGTACTTTCTGTGTGTCAGTCACAGAATCAGCCATTTCTCTATGGAGCCCTGGCTTCTTTTGGAAGGTAGGGGTATTCAGAAATCAAGATCTAGGTGCTAAATATGCACATTGTTATCAGAATGGCATTGATTGTAGGCCTTTATAGCAAATAGAAATATATATTTTATATATAGTATATGTTTTCTATTTTGACTATTTTGGAAATCCTACCTGTACTATATGTATTTTAGGAACCATGGATTTGTAGTGAAATATCCCGTTCCAGTTTATACACACAAGGTTGCTCGCTGCCTTCTCCCAATCCATGCATTACCCCTTCTTCCACAGTTGGAGCTTTGGCTTCCAACAACATAAATCTGTTTATCTGAACGTAAAATACACAAAAAGTTTCAGATTTGCTATACCCATATCATGATGAAAAACATAACTATGAAGAATTCAATATTAGCAATTTTTAAAAATATTCTGAGGTGATATGTTACTAGCTTTTTATTGCTGCATAACAAACTGTCTCTCAATTAGCAGTTTATTTTCTCACAGTTCTCTAGGTTAGAACTCTGGATAAAGAGCATCTGGGTTCTCTGCTTATGGTTTCACAAGGTTGAAGTAAAGATGTCGTCCATAGTATGGTTCTCATCTGACACTATAGGTCCTCTTTCAAGACCATTCAACTTGTGGCTGAATTAAGTTACATGCAGTTGTAGGACTGAGGTTCATAGTTTCCTATGGGTTTTCAGCTCAAGACCATTTTCATCTCCCTTAGAAACTACCTGCAGCTCCCTTCCATGTGGTCCCCTGAAGAAGTCTTATATAATTAAAGATGGGGATGACTATCCCATTCCCTTGCTCATACAACATAACCTAACAAGGGAAAAACTAACCCATCACATTGATGTGTTCCCACAATACTTGAGGAGAGATGATTTTACAGAGATTTAAGCTAAGAGATGGGAATTTTGAGAAAAAAAAATTCTGCCTATCATAGTATATATTAAAAGTATGGCAGGGTGTGGTTGCTCAGCTATCAGGAGGGTGAGGTTGGAAGATCATTTAATCCTAAGAGTTTTGAAATTAGCCTGAGTAAAACAGCAAGACAATGTTTTAGGGGAAAAAAAAAAAGTACACTGTTCAAAGGTAACTGGACTACTGCACTAGTTCCGTTTTCATCAACAACCCGAACAATTTGGTTATCTGTTTGAATCACAGTGAGTTCACTGGTTTATGCTTGCATTTAATTTTAGAGACTTTTCTCTATCTTTGTTGATTTGTTTTTTTTTAAAAAAATATACAACATTAGCATGTTTCCAAAAGTCAAGAATATAAAACTATACGCATAAGAAAAATATTACTTTTTCATCTTTCTCTTCTATCACACCGCCTCTACCTAATAGGCAACTAACCAATTTAATTTATTTTCTGGTTCATCTTTCCTGTTATTTTTGCAAAATTAGCTTTTAAAAAACCCATAAACTGTATTTCTCTTATTTCTTAGAAAGGTAGCATACTATAGAAATTCTTTTATACTTAACATATTCTATAAATGCACCTTTACAGAGAGATTCTTTTTTTAAAAAAGGAGCTGTGGCTCAGTGGTAGAGCACTTGCCTAGCATGAGTGAGGCACTGGGTTCAATCTTCAGCACCTCATAAAGATAAATAAATAAAGGTATGGTGTCCATCTACAACTAGAAAATATTCTTAAAAATACAGCCATGTGATACTACATGGTATGTTTGTGTCATTTTTTTATTCAACTTATTTCCTATGTTTCTGTATTTAGGTGGTTTCTAATATTTTGCAATTATGAATAATGTTATAGATAGTATCCTTGTGCATATGTATTTTTGGATTCATGGGCTCCAGATGAGGCTGAAAATCATGGCGGAAGGGCATGGAGGAAAGAAGCTCAGCATATGACAATCAGGAAGGAGAGAGAGAGAGAGAGAGAGAGAGAGAGAGAGAGAGAGAGAGAGAGAGTGTTTCCCTCACCAGGGACAAATTATAAAACCCAAAGGCATGCCCTCAGGGGCCCACCTACACAAGCCACACCCTACCATATCAGTGGATTAAAGCACTGATTAGATTAAAGCTCTCATAACTCAATCATTTTTACCTCTGAATTTTTTTGCACTTCTTACACATGAGCTTTTGGGGGGACATCTCATATCTAAACCATAACATTTGTCAAGTTTTAAAATTTTTGCTGATCTGATGGATTAGACAAAGTATCTTATTAGTTTTCAATTTACATTTCTCTTATGATGAATAAATTTAGACATCTCTTTATATGTTTAGAGATTATATATAATAATTTGTTTATATCTTATGTTCACATTTTCTGTAGGACTTTGGTATTTTTCTTCAATCTTTAATGTTCTTTAAAATTTAGGGAGATTAGTACTTTATTTGTGGTGTATGTTGCAAATATTGATTCTCAATTTGTTTGCCCTTTGCTTTTGTTGGTATTTTGTTTTGCCATAAAAATGTTTTGATTTTCATGTAGTGAAACTTATCCACTTTTAAGTTACATCTGAATTTTAAGCCATATATGCGTAGCATTCCTCCACCCAACCTATAGATCTCACCGTTGTCTTCCTCTAACATAGGTCAATTTTTTTTTTAACACCTAGATCTCTTATTCATTTGGACTTTATTCTTGTGTGATATGATACATTGACCACATTTCTATCTTTATGAGAATTTCTATCAGGCACAGTGGTATGCATCTATAGTTCCACTACAGGAAGGCTGAGGTGCGAGGATCATTTGAACCCAGGAGTTTAAGACCAACTTGGGCAACATAGTGAGATCCCCATCTCAGAAAGCACACACACATACATTTTCAATTCTGTGGAGAAATGCACCTAATAATAATTCAAAAAATGGAAGATGTAAAATTCTGTTCAATATGATCCCCACATAAACACATAGAAAACAGAAGGAAATGCACCAAAATGTTACAAATATTTATGTCTGGTTAGTAGTATTATGGGGAGTTTAAAAGTTTTTCTTCAGTGCACTTTTTATATTTTCAATAATGAACAGGTTACTTTATAGTCAGGAAAAAAAAGAGCAAATGTTCTTTGATTAAAAAAATGCTTAGGAGTCTGTAAAAGAGACTTTAAAATACCTATTAAATTGAAGTAAAAAAGAATAGGATCAATATATACTTCTCCCTCTTCTCTTTGCACATCTTCTCTCTGCCTCTCATGTTTTTCTCTTCTATCTTCTCACTCCCCATGACTTACATAGCAGTAAAACACATGCAGAAAGTGAGCAAGCCTTCCACAGCATGCCATTTTATTGCAGCAAGAGCTACTTGGGGTTAATTCTTTTATAAAACACCCCTGCACGTTATGACAAGAATTGAGGAGACCACAATGCTAATGGATAGTGTAAAGCCCTGTGGCATACAAAACACTCCCTTCCCCTCAGCTAACAGTCATGAAACAAGCAACCGGTACCCAATTACAAGGCTTTCTCTGTGTTATCCAAGAGAGTGTAAAATTTCAGGTCCCTTCATTTTAGCAGTTGAGTGGTCAGAGGAGAATTATTGCTTCCTTTATTTTATGGCCCTCGTGAGTCCCCAGGATGTGCAGTTGAAAAACAATGCCAGATGGCTCCGTAGGAGACACATCTAATGGTTCTCTGTTGTTCTTAGTCTCCCCAAGAAGAAAGTTTGCAGTGGGGCACTCGGGATTGCCACATCCAGCGGTTAATAATAACATCTGTTCAGTGTTCACAGTGTGCCCGGTGAGGTCTGTTTTACACATGCTGTCTCTTTTTTTGTTTTTTGGGTTTTTTTTTTTTTTTTTTTTTTTTGTGGGGGGTTACCAGGGATTAAACTCCGGGGGCACTCAACCACTAACCACTCAGCCACATCCCCAGTCTTATCAACATATTTAGAGACAAGGTCTCACTGAGTTGCCGAGTGCCTCACTTTTGCTGGGGCTACCTTTGAACTCGATATCCTCCTGTCTCAGCCTCCACCTGGGATTACAGGCGTGCATCTGGCCATGTGCTATCTTTTGAAATTGTCTTTGCAACTCTACAAGGTAAGCACAATTATTATGTCATATATATACTTCATGTCACAGGTAGGAGACAAGTAACTCTTCTAAATCAAGCAGCCTGGAGCGGGCAGAATCAGAATTTGAATCCATACTTTTTAGGCTCTAAAGTAAGTACTTTGAAAGACTGTTCTGATGCCACTGGGTGAAATATTAGTACCAAGAAACAATAGATTAACATATTTCATTGTATCAATGAAACCTATGACATATCCACATGAGACAAGGTCTCCTTTGAAGATGTTTTTTTAAATAGCTTTTCTCAAAGAGGGTTCCATAAAGAAAGTAAACTCTACCCAAAAAATGACTTAATTATTATCTTCTAATTTTTTTTCAAGGATGATGGCACATAACTAATAGCATTCTAGATGCAAGAGAGAAGTTAATTCTTTATATGTAATGGGTATATGAAGGCTTATTACTTATCCATCTCAAATTTGAAAGGGTAATAAATATAGACTGCAATTATCAGCTGAATCCTACTCTCCAGGTTCATTAGTAATGTCTGAGGGAGGTTTTTTTGTTTGTTTGCTTTTTGTTTTAAACTGGAGATTTTATATTGATGATAAAAGGTAAAGTTTCTCACTATCCCAGAATCATGTCCTTCCCCCCCCCCCCCCAAAGAGAGTAACATTCAGGATAAGTCCTTGCTTTGAAACTGATATCACTACAGTTTAAGGAGTGTCTTTGTTCTTGGCTAGGTGACAATTTGGTTGTTTCCTGCTGGCTTTCATTTAAGCAAAACCCGCATATTTAGTTATCAATGATTGTTTAATGTTCCAGAAAATATCCTCATGCTGGATAGTTGAATGCCAAAGAATGTCTCTTTTCAAGTAAATATCAAATATTCCAATAATATTTGCCCTTTTTTGTGGCAAGGGAAAAAAGCATAAACTTCATGGAAGTTTTTTTTCAGGTAGTTTGTTGTGTTATAGTTAAAGCTTGGTCCCAGGGTTTCATAAACTGACTTCCAGACCACTCACGTATAATCGAGTCAAGCCTTTATTGAAGCACACCGGTGGCGCCTGACCAGAACATAAAGCTGTTCCCCTGATCAGCCCCGAACAATTGCAAGGGCACTCCTTATAAGCCTGAAAACCGCAAAAGGGATGTTTTGGGGGGGTCTAGCCAATGCAAGCAAGCCAGGTTACAGAAGCGGGACAGTGCAGTCAAGCAGAGGGAAGCCTAACCAATCACAGTTAGCCCAGTCACCCCCGTTACAGAAACAGAGCCCCGTTACCCTAGTTACAGAAACAATGCCCCATTAGGTAGTTCCATGTTCTTAAAGGTTTCTATAGCAAAAGGAAAAGAACATCTTGCTCTAGTCATGACTCTTCTACTTGGCATGGTTGTTTTACAGGATGAAGTCATAAAACAAAATGGAGTCACATTTGCTCCTACTATCACAGTGGGATATCTTGTAGATTGAAACTTGAATTGAATGGTCTAAATGCTATCAACAACAGTGACAACATGAAAAATGTCACAGGGCATTCTAAATTCTCTTGTTTTTCATTCTTGACTATCTGATATAGTAAGATGATGCCAAAATTACTGAACTATTTTTTGATTCACCCTCTATTTAACCTCCAGCCACAGGAGGATGGTGATTAAAAGTATGGGCTTTAGAATCAGAGAACAGCACCTTCATTCCTAGGTAATGATACTACCACCCAAGGGTGCTGGGAAGGTACAGTAAACTATCAGAATAATCTTAAGTACTGACTTTAGAGCCTAAAAAGTATGGGTTCATTTATCATAGCACCTGGCCCAAAGACATACTATCATCATTCTAATTACAGCCATGCTTAATATTTATTGAGTGCTCAATAAGTGTCAGATAATATGCTAATAACTTCTATGAATTATTTCATTTACTCCTCACAGCCTCCTTTTCAAGTAGATAATATTATTATTTCCATTTTTTTGGTGAGAAAACTGAGATGAAGAGAGGTTATACTCTTGTATGACAGAGTCTGGATTCAAACCTAGACAGTCTGACCACACTGCACAAATACTGTTCTGCTAGATAAATGGTAACTATTAGCCAAATATATGAAGCCTCTGTGATTCTCGCAAGCAACTTAAGGCACTAGACATTTAAGCAGTCATTTCTAACTTAGAGAACTAAACTCAGAAACCTTTCAATGGTGCTTATTGTCAGGACTAAGCAACAAGAGGAGCATCATCCATAATCAGTTACCATTCTCCTTGGGAAGGTAAAGTTTGAGAAAACATGTTTTTCCACCAGAAGCAGCAATGAGTTCATCATCAGTGAGGTGAAAATGGGAGAGCTGGTTCAATTCCCATTCAAGGACTAATCCTTCTCAGCTTTCTCAGTTTTCTTAAGACGGTATGTGGTAACTAATATATTGGGCACACTGGCTGATGCTCTATATGTGATCTTCTGTGTTTTAAATGTACCTGGGTTTTGCTTTAATCAGATATGGCAAGACATACAGACATGGAAATGACTGTGAAGGAAATGAAGGAAGAAGTTTACACTCACAGGTCCCTAGAAACAGCAGGCATGCATATAGCACATCACCCAGGGCCACAAGGGAAAGCTGCAGGGTCAGCCAGGAGGTAGAGGAAGAGAAAAGCATATGCAAGAACCTTTATGATGGTTGTCCCAGGATGGTGAGGCAGGGTTATCAGGATAGACAGGTTTAGGACCAGGTAGTCTGAATAATTTCCATGGGCTCTAGGGCATAGGGACTCTCTCTCCTTGTCTGATAGTCACTAAGCCCCTCAGGGCCTGTGCTCCTACTCTGAGTGCCCGAGGGCTTAGCAACTTGGCCTAATAAAGGAAATGGTTGAGGTTTGAGCTCTGGAGTATTTGATTTGCATTTGAAGAGTACAGTTTGCTATCTCTAGGAATCAGCTAGCCCCAGGAAAGGCAGACTGTGCCCAGGAGGAAGGACCCCCAAGACGTCAAAGTATCAGAAAATAAGAGACAGAATTAATATACTCCAGTTGAAGTGTCTTATTCTATTTGTCTCAAACAACTTTCTCCTTGGTCCTTCGGACTCTTGAAATATCTGGAATTCATGGCATCTTGGCTTGACATAAAATAAACAAGGAGGTCATTTCTGGGGAGCTCCACTTTCTCCATGGCTGACTAGGCACCAATTTCTGCCCTTCTTTGTACTTATGAATCTTTGTGCTTTAACCATAGTTCCTGTTCAACCCCAAGTGTTGCAAGTAGATAGCAAAGGGGTTCAGGGAAATGACAAAAGGAGGGCAGCCTGTGCCCTTTTGGAATGAGAGAGAGAGAGAGAGAGAGAGAGAGAGAGAGAGAGAGAGAGAGAGAGAGAAGAAAATGGTAGCTTGGTGTGTTTAGGCAGAGAGGGTCTGGGCAAGCAACCCCATATTTTCATCAGGTGCTGTTTGATATGAAAGGGCCCCTGAGGGACTAATGTCCTCCATGAGGGTGAGAGGGGGACATCACCTGGGGTAGAAAAAAAAATGTGTTTTTTTTTTATGACTTTTTTATGTACATATGAAGTGTAAAATTAAATTGTCAATTCCAGTCTACAGAGAATATTTGGTAATAATAATACTGAGAAGAATAACAAAATAGACAAACTTTTGGTTAGACTAATCAAACTAAAAAGTGAAAAAAAATCAATAATAAGGGTTCTAAATACAATACTTTTAGAAATAAAACATTATATATAATTTGTGCCAATAAATTAAAAAATCTCAACAAAATTAGTAATTTTACTTGTCAAATTATTCTTTAAGCATGTCATGAATGTTCCTGTCCTAAGGTTGTTAAACATCTGTTTTCTCTGACTGGAAAATTCTTCACCCAGATAGCTGAATAATGTAGTTCTCTCACTTCCCACAGGCCTTTCTTTAAATTTACATTTTTGTGAGGACTTCTCTGGCCATTCAATTTAAATCCTGACCCTTCTCACAAATTTTATATCTCTTTTCTCTTGTTCTTTAACAGTGGTTACTGAAGTCAGATTTAAAGTTAGGTAGTCAGTGTAGTTAGGTAAATCGGGTCTAATATCGAGTGAAATCTAAAATGGAGGCCATGCTGAGAATGAATTCCCGGAAAAGTTGAGCAACTTTTTAATGAAGTCCAGGAAACAGCCCCCAACAGATTTGAAGATAACCCATCCCAAAGAAGTGTTAATGAACAGCAAACTTGAAGATCCTGCCCAGATTACTTCTTTGGCCCACCTGTGTCCCACCCCTTGGCCTTCCCACCTACATTCCATCACTGAAAGAACTCTAAAAAGGGGAAACAACCCCACTTCCACGGATTCCATCTCTTGGGTCCCCTTCTTCCTCCGGGAGAAGTCTTTTCTGCTGTCCTTTAATAAACTTCTAATTTCTACTCTCACCTTGCCTCAGCGTGCTTCTTTGGTGTTATTCTTCAACATTGGGGAAGCAAGGACTCGTCACCGGTCAACAGCGGTAACAGTATCTCCCACCTCCACCTATCCATGAATATTGGGAAGTAATTTCAGAGGTTGAATCTGATGGTTTAAGTACAAACTAATGATTGCCAATGGTTGCTTCAGGAACAGTTATGGGATACAATTCAGGAACTAATGTGTAAAAGAAAATATAGATATGTTGAGAGGGTACACCTTTGGGAAAATTTTTCCTTTTTCCAAAACAGAATCACAAGAAGAGACAATACCTCATCTGTCCACTGTCATATCGATGGCCATCTTGACATTCTGAGGATAACACTAATGTTGCACTTCAGTTCTTGAGCATGTGAATTAATCACATAGCCCACCATAAGATTTGCTGTTATGTTATAAAACAATTTCTGTTATTGTTAAACCTAAAATTGTTTAGGTTGAGTCAGCATATTTATGATCAGAATGATGACTGAAAGCATCATCATTTGTCTAGTTATACAATAGTTATTATGTGGCCTTAACAGATTTAAAATATACAAAATAATAATAATGGACATTTTCCCAGGTAGTACTTATTATTGTAATTGCTAAATATGAGTTTCTAGTAGGATTTGGGGGGTATGTTACTAGTGAAGGAACAATAGATGGAATTAGGTTATGTGTGGGAAAATGGTGGACAACTGTTATTTTTATCTGTGGAGAATCTATTTGTTCTTCTTTTGATAGTAATATTTTTATTTTCCTTTTAAGAACCACATTTCCTTTATACTTAGACATGTGATTTGTGTGGAGCTGACCCACCCTCAGCTCCAGGAAGTGGCAAATGACTTAGTTTTAGCCACTCAGTGTATACCATAACTTTGATCACCATGCTAATCTCCTGATGGCTATGGTTATGGCTATGGCAATGGATTTAATGGTTCTGCGTTGGCTTAATGAGACTCAGTTGTTTTTTTTTTTTTTTATAAGAACAACTGGGTTCAAAGGAACCTCTAGGGTTGTCATACTGATAGAGATATTAGCTTGATATTCTGGTAGACATCTTGATATCATAAGGGAGAGCCTGCCTAAGAGCAGAACAAATCAATAAATAAAATACAGCCATGAGTTGGAAAGACAGATTAAGTTCCAATGATTTTTTTTTTATTAATATTTATTTATTTTTTTTTTAGTTTTCGGCGGACACAACATCTTTGTTTGTAGTGCTGAGGATCAAACCCGGGCAGCACGAATGCTAGGCGAGCGCGCTACCACTTGAGCCACATCCCCAGCCCCTCCAATGGTATTTTTAAAGCTCCTTGATCTTATTATGGTTAAATCCAAATGACTCTTCAATGATGTGTGACAGTAAAAAACCCCACTTCCCCTTTTTTCTTAAGCTAGTTGGTCTCTGTTTTCTTCCCAGGTTAAGAATAGCTATTAAGGTAATAATTTGGGGGGGACAGAAATATGGATCAACACTTTTTCTATTTGAAAATTTTCCTGAAATAACTTTAAGCTCACATCTAAATCTGTTATATTTGTGGTTGTAGGGGAGGAAAGGTGTTTTTCTACCTTCTTATGTTTTGTGACTGATGCCTATGAAATGAATTGAACTTATAAAACACAGATTAACAGAAAAAGAAGCCTATATATTTATTTGATATTAATATTTTTACATGGAATAGGGGCTTCAGAGAAAAAAGTAAAATTTCAATGACATGGGTCTAATATATAATTCTAAAAAGAGCAGTAAATAATAGAGACATGACAAGACAAAGAAAAGAGGAGTTTGGGCTATGATAAATTACAGGAAAGTAACTAGGAAATATATGGGAGAAACTAATCAAGATGAGTTATTTTAGTAAGAGTTGTTTGTACAGAGACATGTGGTTGCATCAACTCCCTGTCTTTGGTGATAAGAATGTTCTTCACCTCCTGGTACAGGGAGGTCAACTTTCTCATGGGAAATTTATACCCTGATTTGAAATAGAAGGTGGGGAGCATAAAGTCCTTCTTGCATCTGCTGTTTCCCCATGGCTTTCAGCTAAAAATCATAAATATATTAAAGTGACAAATTTCAGCATAGTATGTTCTATTCCATCTTCACAGTCTATCTCCTATTTTCTCAAAAGGAAAAATAAAAACATATGATATTGCCCTCGTCTCACATACTTGATTGTTTCCTTTGATGAGAAGAAGCTTTTTAGTTTGAATCCATCCCATTTATTGATTCTTAATTTTACTTCTTGCACTTTAGGAGTCTTGTTAAAGAAGTCAGGTCCTAAGCTGACATGATGAAGATTTGAGCCTACTTTTTCTTCCATTAGGCCCAGGGTCTCTGTTCTAGTGCATAAGTCTTTGATCCATTTTGCGTTGATTTTTGTGCATGGTGAGAGATACAGGTTTAATTTCATTTTGCTATATATGGATTTCCAGTTTTCCCAGCACCATTTGTTGAATAGGCGATATTTTCTCCAACGTACACTTTTGACACATTTGTCCAGTATGAGATAACCATATTTACGTGGGTTTGTTTACCACACACACCTCAGAGCACTAATCTCCAGGATATATAAAGTACTCAAAAAACACCAAAAAAAAAAAAAAAAAAAGGAAGTGAACAGACACTTCACAGAAGAATTACAATTAATCAACAAACATATGAAAAAATGCTCATCATCTCTCGCAATTATAAAAATGTAAATCAAAACTACTTTAAGATATTATCTCACTCCAGTCAGAATGGCAATTATCAAGAATACAAGCAATAACAAGGGTTGGTGTGGATTTGGGGGGAAAGGTACACCCATAAATTGCTGGTGAGACTGCAAATTGGTGCAACCACTCTTCAAAACAGTATGGAGATTCCTCAGAAAACTTGGAATGGACCCACCCTTTGACCCAGCTATTCCACTCCTCAATTTATACCCAAAAGACGACATACTACCATGATGCAGCCACATCAATGTTTATAGCAATTCAGTTCACAATAGCTAAACTATGGAACCAACCTAGATGCCCTTCAACAGATGAATGGATAGAGAAAATGTGGTACATATACACAATGGAATATTACTTAGCCTTAAAGGAGAATTAAATTATGGCATTTGCAGGTTAATGGATAGAACTATAGAATATCATGCTAAGCAAAATAAGTCAATCCCCAAAAAACAAAGGCCAAATGTTTTCTCTGATGAGCGTGTGCTGATCCATAATGGTGGGGGGAATAAGGAAGAATGAAGGAACTTTGGATTGTGCAGAGGAGAATGAGAGGAGGGGAGGGGCCATGGAAATGGGAAGGATAGTGGAATGAGACAGACATTATTACCCTATATACATGTGTAATTACACTACTGGTGTGACTCTGCACCATGTACAGCTAGAGGAATGAGCAGTTGTGCTCCATTTGTGTCAAAATGCATTCTACTACATGTGTAACTAATTAGAACAAATTTAAAAAAATTAAAACATATGATATTGCACTCTAAAGGCAATTTCTGTTGGGTGTGTATGTGCTCACATCTCAGAATGCAAGGTTGCAGTGGGAATTGGGCAACCGTGACTATATAACAGATGAAAATAAAATCACCTGAATTTTTAAATTTTTTGATCCACTTTCCCGCAGTCTGGCTGGGCACAAATGCCGCAGTCTGGCTGGGCACACAATCACGAGCCACCACACAGCTTGTAGATTCAAACAGCAACTCTTTATTCCCGAACTCACACCAGCCATCTACAATCACAGTTCTGGGGAAATCCACGTTCTCTGCCCAAATCCACCCCCACTGGGCTTCTGTCTCCCAAAAAATACTGTCTGAATCCCGTGAGAACTCAAGGGGAACTCAGGCAGCAGGATACGCCCTATTCCCAGCAGGAATAATCTTAAACCTTAAACCTGGAACCTAAACCGGGAACGCCCTAAACCCGATTATCCTAAACCGGGAACACCCTAAACCTGGTTCCGCCCTGGTCCTTGAGCAAGGTCACCTACATGCAATGACACTGCAAAATGTCCTATTTCCACGAGTCCTTCCACTAAGCAACATGGGGTACGCTGGCAAGGAAATTGTCATACCTACTTGGCTAATGGCTCCCAGCACCACTTCACTATTTATGAGTGCTATGGTTTAAAAATGGTTTGTGTCCCCCACAACCCACTGTGATTAAAGGATTGGTACCCAGGATATCAGAAGGTGCTACAACATTTGGGAAGCAGGTCCTAGTGGGAAGTTCTTAGGACTCTGGAGGCGTGTGCTCAGAAGGGATTATGGGAACCCAGTCTTTCTCTCTCTCTGACTTCCTGTTTGGCAATGTAAGCTCTACAACACACATACATGCTCCTGCTAAGATGTGCTTCCATCCTCTATCCTCACCAACCCAAAGGGGCTGCCCAATCATGGACTTCAAACTTCTAAAACTGTGAGCTAAATAAATCTCCTTTCCTTTAAAAGTAGTTTGTGTCAAGTATTCATGACAAAAAAACACTAGATAACACAATTTATTTTTATTAAATACACATGTACACACATACCTTTCAAGACAAAACTAAAATATTCCACACCTAGTTTTAATAGCAGGGTTGAATCCAGATCTATTTAATAGG
Organism: Marmota flaviventris; assembly: GCF_047511675.1. Classification (NCBI taxonomy): domain Eukaryota; kingdom Metazoa; phylum Chordata; class Mammalia; order Rodentia; family Sciuridae; genus Marmota; species Marmota flaviventris. The sequence continues at coordinate 47,482,037 of NC_092500.1, read as the reverse complement.
CAATCCTCTTTCATGTACATATTACTTCTAAGAAAAAGAAAAGCTTCATTCCAAACATATGTATATTTACTATATAATCTTCCTTCCTGATGGATTTACTTTGGATTTAGTTCTCAAAGGTGGGCTCTAAAGTCTTTAACTGAAGCTTAAAAACAAACAGACTTTAGGTGTACAAGCTTTATTCTGAATTCTAGGGAAATGCCTCATGACTACTTTTAAAATTTTAACAAGAACCATTTCATCTTTTAATATTCACTTAAAAATGTTTTCCATATTCTTTCTGACTGTTCTCTGTTTATAAAATATAGGAGTGGTTTGTCTAATATTATTTGCAAAAAAAAAGGTGACTTCCTGTGGCTATCAGTAACTGCACTGTATCTCCCTTCCCCAAATCCCAGGATAATCCTCTCTGAAGCCCTGGTAGTCTTTATAGAATTATTATGACATTCAGAGTGCTCTCAGGGCTTTGAGCCACATAAAGCATTTTTCCAATATTATAATTTATCTGTGATCTCTTTACTGCCATGTCCTCCAAAACACTCAGGAAGACAAAGTCAACATGACCTATTCTTTGGTATTTTTGTTTTGTTTTGAGAAGACAACTTTTGGATCCGAGAGGTAGATAATGCTGCAATCATTGTTTCCACTTTAAACCATTTCCAGTGAGAGACTCCAAAGGGATTTGTGGTTTAAACATGCATAGCTTACCTGGTCCTTTGTCAGTCTTACAATTCACTCATTTCCCAATATTTAGGGCTCCTATACCTAGGTGTATGAGTTGAGGTAACTATCATACTAGGGTTGATAGACTTGGTTCTTACCTTAGACTTTGATCCCAGATTTACTATGTGTCCATGCAACCTCTCAGGTTCCTAAAAGGTGCTGGCTTTAGCAGGAAATGGAAGGATGTGTGAGGAGGCCCAGGGAGCAGAGAACTCTAGACAACTTTTATAGAGTTGTCCTCTGCAGACTGGCCCAAATAGAGTCATCACTAATCGTTAGCAAGTTAGCAAGGAATTGCTTTATTCCAGAGCTGTTAACTCAGGGCTCAGCACAACAGAAATAGAATTTTGATGTTGGATGGCAGAAAGTATCACTTAGAAGCCTTGGGTACTGCCCAAGTCTATATGGAATACTATGAAAGGAAGGACTGGACACCATTGGAATATAGACTATAAGCAAAGAGAGAGGAGAGGGGCACAAACAGAGAAGGATGCCAAATTCAAATCAGTTTGTTTGCCTTACAGTTTTGTGGAACAGTGGCTTTGTTTGAGAGCTAACCACTTCAGTAAAGGGTTAGAGAAAAACACTCTGAATTTATTCCCCCTCCTGCTTTGATATCTGTCTTAATGTTGTTTTTTTTTTTCCCCCTTGAGTCACATCTGAGTTTGCACAGCTCCTACATATACATGCTGAGAGTTGTTATAAAGTAGATTGGTGGGTAAAAAGCAAACCAAAATGTTCACATTTTAGGTCAAAACACTTGTATTAATCTGGTGAAGAAATCTGGTAATTTTCTCATTATTTAAATGGAACCTATGCCCATAAACCATTCCAAGAAAGTCTCCCTCGTAATGACGAATAAGTATTTCTCTAACTGTTAGTTCTCTACCAGACCTGTATTAGCAAGGCACAAAGTAATTATAGTTGTCTGATTGACTGGTATTATTTGTAAAAAGTAATTGTCCAAAAAATATGCATACAGACTGATTAATAATTTGTATATCAATTTTGCCCTATGGATGGTGGTTATTAACATATAAATGAACTTTCAAAGAATACTCTGAATAGTACACAAACTCTAGAACAATTAGATAAAATAAAACCAGGCACATAAAGTCTCTCTCTCCACTCACTAGAATTTCCATAATTCAAAATGGAGAAGAGCACAGGATTTTGAAATCATGCAAGACTGCCTCACTGTGCCATAAACTTTTGAGTCATTCCAAATAAAAAAGCTTTCTTTAATGTTTGGGCAAAGATCTCTCACCAAACGGGTCGGCAACAGACGGGAAATGCAAGATTTGGAAGATGTGCCTACATGTCCAGGCATGCCAAGTTCTGCTCAGCCATTTAACATTTTGTCCTACTTGTAACTTCAAAGACTAGTATGTAGATTCTGCAAAAAGCCCACCTGAGAATACACTGTTCATTCTACTAGAATGAAACTCCGGAATTGCAGTAATTTATGTCATCTAGTCTCAAGTGCTTTAGAAGCCCAGGAAATAGATTATGACTAAAAGGCTGAGAATAGTATATTTAAGGACATTGTAATATTTCTAAAACTATTTATAGTGGCCCTGAGTACTAGATGATAATTTTTTCAGTAATCAATGGGAATATTTTAACATAAATATTTTGGTAACATCTTTTTTGAGGTTATTGAGATGTCTTCCTGAATTAATTGATATTTGGGGAAGAGAGGTCACCCAAAATAGAGAATGTAATGAATATCTATAATAAATACCACCAAAATGGGCAAGCATTAACTTTTATTCCATGGATTTTTTTTTTTTTTTAAATCTCTATGTTTTCTTTTCCAGTCTCCTCCTTTAATCTTTCCCTAAAGATCTGGTGTGTAACTCCCAATTTCATTTTTGTGCTTGTACTTTATTTTATTTTATGTTGTATGGATTTGTCTTGATATGACTGCAACCATCTTAAGTTATAATCACTGTGACTGTTCCAAAGTAACCCCAGTTGGTTTTCCTGCATAGTTTCCCAGAAAACTATAAATAGACAAAACCATTAGTGTGGTTTTACAATGAACCTGGCACCAGCAATGTGCCTGACTCTTTGATATTAGCTTAAGATAAACCATGTATACTCCCTCTAGGATGAATATTTAAGGACATGGCAGGCGGCCTTGTCTTATTTCTTATCTTAATGGAAATCCTTAATGCCCCTCTTTCTGACCCAAATTGTGAGGATCCAACTGGCCTTGCTGCTACTCTAAACCATACTTTCATCAGTAAGTTCTCCAAAAAACACACTCTGAAAATTCTAGATCTCTTTCTTTAGCCTCATGGTAACTTAGGGCCTGTCCTCATAAACTAAGTCTGGCTTGTTCTTGAACATAGGTACTTTATTATTCCTTTTCTTTTTTTTGTGATACTGAGGGTTGAACCTAGGACCTCACACATGCTAGGCAAGGGCACTACTCTGAGCTACATCCCCTGCCCTTTGAACATATGCAATATATTCTCTATAAATGTCTTTTAAATTTTTAAAAATTTGTTTCACGGGCTGGGGATGTGGCTCAAGCGGTAACGCGCTCGCCTGGCATGCGTGGGGCGCTGGGTTCGATCCTCAGCATCACATAAAAATAAAAATAAAGATGTTGTTGTTACCGCTGTTGACAGGTGACGAGTCCTTGCTTCCCCAATATAGAAGAATAACACCAGAGAGCACACCCCGAGGCAAGATGAGAGTAGAAATTAGAAGTTTATTAAAGGACAGCAGAAAAGACTTCTCCCGGAGGAAGAAGGGGACCCAAGAGGTGGAATCCGTGGAAGTGCGGTTGTCTCTCCATTTTATAGTTTCTTTCAGTGATGGAATGTAGGTGGGAAGGCCCGAGGGCTGGGACACAGGTGGACCAAAGAAGTAATCTGGTCAGGAAGGACTTCTGAGTTAGCACCTTCAAGTTTGCTGGGGGCTGTTCATTAACACTTCTTTGGGATGGGCTTTGGCCTAGGACCTTTTCTTGGGACTTCATTAACATTCCATGAGTTGTCCTGCATTTCCTGGAATCATTCTCAGCATGGCCTCCATTTTAGATTTCACTTGGTATTAGACCCGATTTACCTAACTACACTGACTACCTAATTTTAAATCTGGCTTCATTGTGTCCACCGAAAACTAAAAATAAATAAATAAATAAATATTTTCAAAAAAATTTGTTTCACATTTTTAAATAATTATTGCTAGTTTGTAAGAATGTCATTTTTTGTCTATTGATTTTAGATTAGGTAATCTTTTAAAGTCTCTTAATTTTACAAGTTTTTTGAATATTCCTTTCATTCTTGTAGAAAGGTAATTCTATAATCTATAAATGAAAATTTTGTCTTTTGTTTTCAAATCCTATGCTTCTTTTTTTCTTGTATTACTCCTTTGGTTAGGAACTCCAGTTTAGCACTTGAGAGTAGATGATTGCAGGTTCCTTTTTCTTATTTCTTAATGGAAATCCTTCTAAACTTTCATCATCTAAACTAATATTTTCTATGTTTTTTTAGTAGATTCATCTCATTAGGTAGAAGTTGTCTTCTGTACATTTTGAGGGGGAGATTTAATTTTCTGGTTTAATGAGAGAAACCCGGTATTTCTCTGTAAATTTCTCAATGTTATAAACACACTTTAATTTTATAAATCTTTCTAATGCTAAATCATCTTTGTCTTATATTTGATTGTGATTTATATACATACATACAAATTTAATTCAATACTGGGATTTTTTTTTTACTCATTTATTTAATACTCATGAATACTTTCAGTATGCCAGGCAGTTAGCTAATGAAAGTACAATAGTGAACAAAACAAAAGAAACAAACAAAAACTTCACCATCATAAATTACATTAAAAGAAGCAGTCAACAAAAGCAAGATTAGTGAGTGAAATATATAGTGTGTTAGACAGTAATGTTACCACTGTTGACCAGTGGAGTCCTTGCTTCCCCAATGTTGAAGAATAATACCAGAGAAGCACGCTGAGGCAAGGTGAGAGTAGAAATTAGAAGTTTATTAAAGGACAGCAGAAAAGACTTCTCCCGGAGGAAGAAGGGGACCCAAGAGATGGAATCCGTGGAAGTGGGGTTGTTTCCCCTTTTTAGAGTTCTTTCAGTGATGGAATGTAGGTGGGAAGGCCGAGGGGTGGGACACAGGTGGGCCAAAGAAGTAATCTGGTCGGGAAGGACTTCTGAGTCAGCACCTTTTTGCTGGGGGCTGTTCATTAACATTTCTTTGAGGTGGACTTTGGCCTAGGGCCTTTTTGGGACTTCATTAACATTCCATGAGTTGTCCTGTGTTTTCCCTGAGTCATTCTCCGCATGGCCTCCATTTTAGATTTCACTCGATATTAGACCCGATTTACCTAACTACACTGACTACCTAACTTTAAATCTGGCTTCAATACTTGCGCAAAATTGAGGTTTCTATTATGAAGAAATAAGGGAAAAATAGATGCTGAATAGACATACACAGTTCTGTGCCTTCATGGCAAGTGTTAACTAGAAAAGATTTTGAATATCATTTTAGATACATCCATTTTTACATATGAGGTATCCAGGACTTAGAGATTTAATGACATACATGCTTACAAACTCTGCATAGTTGTAATTAGAACCCATATGTATTTGTCTTCCTTCATTAACTAGATTGTAACCTTTGTGAAGTGGGGGATGAAGTCTTTTGCATTTGTGTTTCTATATGCAACACAATGATTCCTGTGCCCGAGTAGTGGTTCAAAGTATATATTGTTGATTTTCTTTGATGGTTTATATTTGATAATGTTTTATGTATAGATAGCAAATTAGCTGTTATATGGCCTTAACAGATTTAATATATACAAAATAATAGCCAATATTCTAAGACTTCTGATTCAGAAAACATTTACCATTTCTTGAACATCACATAATTTAAATTATCTGATCAGCAAAGAAGCTCTTAAATGGTAAAACTGTGTTTGGTCATAGTGATATGAGAGGCTATGTAGAAAATTCAAAAGAATCAACAATAACAATAGCAAAACCCCCCTAGTACTAATAAGTAATGATTACAAGGTTACAGGATACAAGGTCAACATAAAACAGTTAATTATTTTCCTATACACTAGCAATAAACAGCGTATAGGAAAATTCTGTTATTGTTAGAACCCCCAAAATGAAATATGTAGGCATAAATCTAACAAATTATATTAGAACGCCCAAAATGAAATATGTAGGTATAAATCTAACAAAGCATTTACAAGATCTACATGAGGAAAACTGCAAAATCCTAATGGAAGAGTTTTGGGGTGGGAATGGGAGAGTAATGGATGTTGAACTCAGGGGCACTCAACCACTGAACCACATCTCCAGCCCTATTTTGTATTTTATTTAGAGACAGCGTCTCACTGAGGTGCTGAGTGCCTCACTTTTGCTGAGGCTAGCTTTGAACTCGCAATCCTCCTGGCTCAGCCTCCTGAGTCACCGGCTTGCACCACCCACCATGCCCAGCTCTATTGAAAGATTTTTTTTTTTAAAAAAAAGAATAAATAGAGGGATATTTCATGTCCATTGATACAAAGACTCAATATTGCCAAGGTGTCAGTTTTCCCCAACTTAATCTATAGATTCAGTACAATCCAAATCAAAATCTCAGCAAGTTATTTTGTAAATATTAACAAACTGATTCTAAAGTTTATATAGAAAGGCAAAAGACCCAGAAGAGCCAACCCAATATTGAAGAAGAACAAAATTGGAGGATCTGGCTCTACCTGACTTTGAAATTTACCACGAAGGTACAATAATCAGGACAATGAGGTACTGGTGAAAAAATAAACAAGTACATCAATGGAACACAGTAAAGAGCCCCAAAATAAACCCACATAAATACAGTCACCTGATCTTGGACAAAAGAAATACAGTAAAGACAATCTTTTCAACAAATGGTGAAAACATTCACGTGCAAAAAAAAGACATGGACTTTACACATTTCACAAAAATTAACTCAAAATAGATCACTGGCCTTAATGTAAAATGCAAAATGTAAAAATCCTAAAAGATAACAGGTAAAAAAAAATCTAGATGAGAATGAATATCATGCTAAGGGAAATAAGCCAATCTCACAAAACCAAAGGCCGAATGTTTTCTCTAATATGCGGATGCTAATTCACAATAAGGGGGGGGGGGGGCATTAGGGAAGAATAGCATTACCTCAGATTAGGTAGAGGGAAGTGATGGGAGGGAATGGGGATTGAACTCAGGGAGCACTCAAGCACAGAGCCACATCTCCAGCCCTATTTGGAGATAAGGGCATAGGAAAGATAGTAAAATGAAACAGACATTATTACTGTATGTATATATGTAACTGCATGACCAATATGATTCTGCAACATGTGCACTCAGAAAAATGAGAAATTATATCCCAGCTATGTATGATATATCAAAGTGCATAAATGCATTCTACTGTTATGTATAACTAATTAAAATTTTTTAAAAAATAAAAAAAGAAACTAAAAAGAAATTTGAATAAAAAAAATCTAGATGATATTGGGTTTGGTGATGACTTTTTAGATGCAACACAAAAGGCCCAATCTCTGAAAGTAATCATTGATAATGTGGATGGTGGATGTTATGGTTTGGATTTGGATACCCCTTTGCCCCGTGCCACAATGCTTGTGTTAGGCAATGCAGCAATGTTCAGAGATGGGGCTCTTAGGAAATTATTGGGGTGTGAGAGCTATGACCTCATCAGTGGATTAATCCATTTTATGGATTAATAATTTGAATGGAACCACAGGCAGGTGTGTGGCATGGATGGAGAAAGTAGGTCACTGGAGGTGTGGCCTTGGGGACTATATCTGTCCCTGACCCCTTTCTGTATTTCTTTCTGCTTCCTAGCTACCATGAGTTGAGCAACTTTCCACTGCCTTACCCTTCTACCATGATGTTTCTGCCTTGGAGACAACTCATCATGGACTGAATTCTCTGAAACCATGAGCCAAAATAAATCTTTCCTTCTCTAAGTTGTTGTTGTCAGGTATTTGGGTCATAGTGATGAACTGCTGACTAACACACTAAACTTGATTAAAATTAAATTTTTATTTCTGCAAGACACTGTCAAGAAAATGAAAAATATAACCTACAGACTAAGAAAAAAATATTTTATAAACACATATCTGATAAAGGACTGCTATCTAAAATACACCAAGAACTCTTAAAACTTATTATTAAGAAAACAAATAAACCAATTAAAAATGAGCCAAAGACTTTAACAGACATCTCACTTGAAGAAGATATATAAATGGCAAACAAACTACGAAAATATGCTCCATAGCATATGTCATTAGGGAAATGCAAATCAGGATAATAACAAGATACCACTACACACCTGTTTAAATGACCAAAATGCAGAACACAGATAACACCAAATGCTGCTGCAGCTGAAGATCAACAGGAACTCTCATTTATGGCTGGTGAGAATGCAAAATGGTACAGCCAATTTGGAAGGCAGTTTGTTGGTTTCTTATGAAACTAAACATACTATTATTATATGATGCAGGAATTGTGCTACTTGGTGTTTACTCAAAGAAGTTGAAAATTTATGTCTATACCAAAAGATGCACACATTATGTTTACAACAACTTTACTCATAATTGCCAAAATTATGGAAGCAACCAAGATGCTCTGCATAAGTGAATGAATAATAAACTGCAGTACATCTTATATAATGGAATATTATTTAGCACTAAAAAAAATTAGTACCAAGCCATGAAAATACATAGAGGAAACTTAAATCTGAATTTAATATAGTCTTAATCAATTTTTTGGTCCTATACAAGAATATCTGAGCCTGGGCAAATTAAAAAGAACAGAGATGTATTTCTTACTGTTCTGAAGACTAGGAAATCCATTATCCAAGGTCTGCACCTTGAGAGAGCCTTCTTGCTATATCTAAACATGGTGGTAAGTATGCATCATGAGAGAGAGAGAGCAAAAGATCAAACTCACAGCTTCGAGTCCTTTTATAATCAGCATAATACATTTTTAAAGGGTTAAGCCCTCATATGTTAAATACCTCCCATTAGGGCCCACCTCTCAACCCTGTTGCACTGGGGACCAAATGCACACACACTTTGGAGGATACCCACAAACCAAAACATTTCGCCCCTACCTCCTGAAATTTATGTCCTTCTCACATGTAAAATATGCCCATTTCATTCCCCAAATTCCAAAGTCTTAACTAATTTCAGCACCAATTCAAAAGCCCCAAATCCAGAGTCTTTTCTAAATTGGATATGGGTGACTATTCATCCTGAAGCAAATTCTGCTCCAGCTGTAGGACTGTGAAATTAAGCAAGTTATCTATTTCCAAAATACAGTGGTGGGACAGATATAGAAAAGACATTCCCATTCCCCCCAAAAACAAATAGGCAAGAAGAAAGGAGTAACTGGTCCTAAGTAAATCCAAAGCCCAAGAACAAAAATAATTCTAAATCTTAAGACGTCAGAATAATCTCCTTTGACTCCACATCCTGCATCCTGGGTACACTGGGGCAGACTTTGGGTCTCCAAGGCCTCAGACAGCCCTCCCCTGTGGTTTTCCTGGTCTCAGTCCATCAAAAAGCTCTCATAGGTTGGAGTCTTATGTTTGAGGATTTCCTCTGACTGAAGCTGCATGCCATGGGCCCCATAGTGGTTTGGTTTGTGGGACTGATCCACTTCCACAGCTCCACTGGGCATTGCTCTAATTTGGTTCCCTATGGTGGCTCCATCCCTGCAATAAGTTTCAGTCTGGAGTCCCAGACTGCCTGATGCATCCTTTGGTGGAGGTTCTTACGTCACTATAGCTCATATACTCTGTATCTGCACAGTCAGCACCACATGGACATAACCAAGACTTAGCACTTGTGCCCTTCAAAGAAAATGGACATAAGCCTCACCTGGACTTCCTTAAGCCATAGTGTGGGCTGGCCTAGAAACACTTCACCAGTACCAAAGTGGTCCTGGGCAGCAAATCCTGAAGTCCCACAGGCTATTTCTGGAAAACTCGCCTTCAAGGTCTATATTTGCCTCAAGGACCTCTCAAATGCCTTTAGGGTCATTCTCACGATGTCCATTTTTCTTGCACATGCTTGATTGTCCTTTTGTCATATTATGACACAGAACAAAGGTTCTTGCCAGATGCTGGAGCAAGAAGTCTTGAACTTCTCTGCCTCCAGAACTGTGCAAACAAACATCTATTGTTTACAAATTATCCGGTCTGTGGATATTCTCTATAACAGCAGAAAATGTACTAAGACAAGCTATGGTACAGAAAACACATATAATACAATCTATAATCACCCTAATTAAAAGTACAATCAGAAAACCTTATACATGAAGCCTCTGTCTTATATAGTGCTTGATAATTAATGGATTCAAATATTTGTTATTAATGTGACTTAGGCCGTATTCTCTCTGCCCATACCAGACTCCCATAACTGTTTCCTCAAGATATTTGTGTTTTTAATCTTCCTAGTTCTAAATCATAAAGTAAGACTTTACTAGATTTCAGTTTTACCTAATTCATACCCTTCCTGCTGCTGAGATTTCCCTAAATAAATGGAGCTATATACCCATTATTAGTTGTACATGTAGATAGACTACATTTATATATTCTGATACCATATTTTATAATGTAAAAAGATAAGCAAGCAGTAAGAATCTTACAGAGTTGAAAGGTTAATTCTTCTACCAACCTCAAAGCTTCCCCCTCAGTTATATAACAGAGTAGGGAACTTATCACAGAAAAGTACTCCTTGGATACTGTTTTAGTCAGCTCTTTTACTGCTGTGACCACAAGATCTGAAAAGTACAACGTAGAAGAAGAAAAGTTTATTTGTGTCTCATTGTTTCAGAGGTCTCAGTCCATAGATGGCCAACACCAATGCTCTGGGCCCAAGGTAAAGTAGAACATCATGATGGAAAGTTGTGGCAGAGGAAGGCAACTCAGGACATGGCATCAGGAAGTAGAGAGAGAGAACACTCTGCTCAACAAGGACAAAATACATAAGCAAAAGGCACACCCCCAGAGACCCAATCTACTCCAGTCACACCCTACCCTTCTAAAGTTAGCACCCAGTTAACCTAATCATGGGATTAATGCACCGATTGGGTTAAGATTCTCATAACCCAATCATTTCACCTCTGAACTTTCTTATACTGTCTCACACATGAGCTTTTGGGGGACACTTCACATCTAAACCATAACAGATACCTAGAGTAATAATATTAATTAAGAGTGTAATAAGAAGAAAATACAGACAGAATATCAGCAGCAAACAAGATAACAAGATATGTCCCGTCCTCCTTTACCATTGGTAAAGATGTATATAAACTCTCCACTTCTTTTATTAGGACAGTGAAATATGTGAAGCAGAGTGTTTTACCACGTATAACTTTCTATAAGGCCACAGCAGCAGCTGAAACAAAATTCCTAAAATACTCAGTAGCAAAATGTGGGCAATACAGCAAGGACTATGTAGTCGACAGCCCTGCATTTGAATTCTTATGTCAGTTAGTAACTGTAAAATCTTGAATAAGTTCCATAGTCTTTCTAAATCTTAGTTCATCAATCTTAAAAATAAGAATATACATATTGTGTTGTCAGTGGGGTTTTAGCACAGTGCCTGGTACAAAGTAAATACTCAATAAATGGGTGAATTAAAGCACAGGCTATACTGCTGTCAAAGGGGCCCCAAAACTAATGGGTCAAACAGTGATTGATTTCTCTCACTTAATAGTCCCAAGTTCTTGGCTGTGCTCTATTTGTTGACTTCTGCCTGGGACCCAGATTGGTTTTGCTATCCTTTGAGTCACGGATACTGCTGTAGTTGTAGTCATTATATCACCAGTGGAACAAGGGAAAGAGGGAGTCTCAAGCAAGCAGCCTTATCCTTAAGGAAATGATGGTCAAATTGTCCACATCCTTTCTACTCACGTCCCATCAGCAAAACTTAATCTTTTATAGACCACATTCTGCTGCAAAGGATGCTGAGAAATAAAGTTGGGCAGCCACATAACCAATCAAAACTCAGGTTATCTCTAACTAAATGGAGGTTAGCCATCCCAACTAGCTATTTTTATTGCAGTAAACACCATAAAGGATGTTCCAATGAAGATGTCAGAATATGGGAGGTATACCACAAAGTACATGAATATCTTGAAAGATGATTAAAATTCAGCAATTGCTAATCCCAGAGCTAAAAATATTCACAAATACATGCATTTAAGCAACATTTATTAGGTTTGAATAGTTAAATCTTCAATCAGCAGAATCACACACACTTGGTTCCTGGGTGACATTTGAACAATACAAAGAAACATCATCAGTTGCTTGGGTCTGATGATAGTCATGGTGTTGTGTTGCCCATGATTCAAGGTGAGTACAGAAACCTTGGCCTTCCCTTCAGGCTTTCCACAGTGCATTCTGCCTTGGCTACTTTATTAAATATTTATCCTCTCCTGAGTATCTATATACTTAGTCAAGTACATAGTGTCACAACCTCCTCCCTAGATCTTGTAGCATTCTTCCCTAGGAGGTTGGGCCTTGTCTCCTTATATTTCCAGCTACTAGCTAGCTTGCTACAAAATAAATTCAGGACCTATAAACTACATGGTGCTGACAATCTGAGTTTGACTACTCTCTGGTTTTGCACTTCCACTTTGTACCAGATAAAACTAACTTGGATATTAATGCCATCCAGAAGCAAGCTTACTATGCTTTGGGGGCTTGCCATAATATGCACGCTCAACCTATTAGAACTCAGTGTCCTTTAAGTGAGGTAAAAAAGGAGACTTCACCCTGCCAAATCCACTAATCCTTTTACTGGCTTCTTTTCCCTACCGGTCTCTGTCAATAAGGTCACAGTTTGCCTTTCAGTTACACTGAACTGTGTAGTGACTGCAGTAGAGGGGAAGCATCAGGTAAGGAGAGTCAGGGGTTCCTTAAGAGCAAAACCCCAGCTTTGGAGAAGGAAACTATCAAGGTAGTGACCTAGGACTGGAATGCACTTGGCTGGACACTAAATTCCATGACAGAAGGAATTATATCTATTTGTTCACTAAATATTTCCAATGCCTAGCACAGAATTTAGCATCCCATAGGAGCCAATTTTACCAATTACACGAATGAGGTACTAAGCAGGGATGTGAATACAAATAAGGGAGAGCCTTGTTATGATAACGAAGATTGTAACTACACCAAATGCTCCCTATCTGCCAGCCAACATCTCCTTATAGAAGAAATCTACCTACACCACCAAGTCTTGTTCCACGGCTAGACCCCCAGCAGGATAAGCTACATAATTTTCAGAACCCTGTTCAAAGTGAAAACATGATTGTTCAAAAATTAAGAATTTCATGACAGTGACAATACAACATACAAGGGGGTGTGCAGAGCCTTTCTGAGCCTGGGATACTACATGACTTCACAGGTTGCATGCCCATGAAGTCACCAGCCCAGCAGCCCTGTTTACATAAGTAAACCTGTTTCCCAGACCCAGCTGACCCAAGTAAGGTCAATTAGACCCTCTCTGGAGAACTGATCTAAGATACAGAGAAATTTAGACAGTTAGAGGAAGATAGGAACTGACCTCCAAGCACATGTGGCCTTAGAGCTGGCAATAATTCTCAACCATGCATACATAACTCCATAAGCAGAAAAAAGTTTAAGGAGAGTAGAATGTAACATCATTAGGTGAGATAATCAAGACAACATGTGACCACTGAGAGAGGAGAGGCAGAGAGAGAAACTGTCTGGGAGTTCTCAGGAGGCCTGATTGTATAGTCTTCTTTCCTGTTCTCTTGAGGCTCAGCTGTACTTCTAGAATCCCCTGTGCCCTTCTAATCAGCTCACAACTTGAGCTAATTGGAGTAGTATTTGTGTTTGTGGGGTTATTTTGTTGGGCGTGTTTTACTTTCAACTTAAAAAATCCCTGAGAAAGCCAGGAAGATGTAATATACCTCTACTATGACAACCCAAAAGATTGGGTTGCAGTTTCTTAATCTTTCCTGCCGGTGGTAAAATCCTTAACAAGGCTGGGAACACAGGTAGCAATCAAGTGACCAAGACAGAGCAGACAAAAAGGTTCAGTAGAAGTCCCTTTGTTGTTGTAATGCAGACTAATAACTGGTCAGTTAAGGGAAAGAGGGGATGAGGTAGAGAAGCATAAAAAATAAGACATGTTAAATAGTTTATAAATTTTAAACATTTACCTGGATATTTGCATACCAAATTTTGTAGAATAGTTCTGAGTCTTTTTTGTATTAGAACATTAAATAGAATTCAGAACAATTTTCTTCCATTTTCCACATATAATACAGCATCTATAATTTCCAGTTCTAATTTGTGTAAATTGTGCCGAGAACTTAAGGATTGTTACAAATTTAAATGAATACATTTTTTTTAGATTTCACTTATCAATCTTTTATTATTGATTCATTAGCAATAAATTTTGACAGCAATTTTAAGTGACATTTTGAGTCTTTTCAACTATGTAAAAAAACATTTTTAAATAAATAATTTACATAAAGTTAATTTTTTCAGTTTTAAGAGGAAAACTCAATGAACTTTCATGAACTCATGTACCTATTTAACCACTACTACAGTCAAGGCATAGAACATTTCCATTACCCCCAGTATTTCCCTTACCCCCAGTATTTCCCTTGTATTCATTATAGTCAATTTCCTCCTCCATCCTCCAGTCTTTGGAAACTACTGGTTTGTTTCTATCACTCTAGTTTTGTCTTATAGAATTACCTACTAGTGGAACCATATGGTATGGAGCCTTGTACTTGATTTTTTCACTTAGCATAATGTTTTTCAGAGTTATCTACGTTGTTGTATGTGTTAGTAACTCATACCTTTTTTATTATTATTGAGTAGTATTCAGTGTGAAAATTTAGAATAATTCTTTTATGCAATTCACTTGTTGATGAACATTTGGATTGTTCTTATTTTTTGGCTACTATGAAATCTTATGAGCAAATCCTTATATGAACATATACTTTCATATCCTTAAGAGTAAAGTGGGTAGGATGAGGTGTTAGATTTTTTTTATCTTTTAATAAACTGCCAAAATATTTTTCAGAGTTGATTGTGCTGTTTTTCATTCCTACCAGCAATGAATAACAGTTCCCGATGCTCCTATTCTCAATAATGCTTGCCAATGGGTCTTAATTTTAGCCATTTTAGTGAAAGTAGGGTATCTTACATGATTTTAATCTGCACTTCTTTGATGTCTGGTGATATTATGTATTTTTTCATATGGCTCTTCTTTGACATCTGTATATATTCTTTGATGAAGTATCTATTCAAATATTTTGAAATTGTTTATAATGGTGATGGATTTACTGTATTATTGGAGAAATGGGTTTAAATATAGCCTAGACCTCTGAGAGAGACCATCTTGGCTTATGAGAAAGGACCTGACTTGATTTAGTTCCACAATTCCTATTGTAGTTCCGCTACATATGGGCTTGTATGTCTTTGGGCAAGTTATTCAGTCTCTTTGAGGATGCCATACTCCAGGATCTATAAGATGGGCTAAATAATTGTACTGTTCTAATTCAGATATTTCAAGGATTAAACCGGACAGCTGATACACAACATAGAGCACTGCCATTGAAAAGGACTTTGGTAAACAATGGTGTTTGTAATTATGATGACAATTCATGGGAAACCTACCCGTCCAAATCAGCAGGCTTTCTCTAGCAGGCAAGAAGCAGGCAGCTCTAGCTAGTGGTCTGCTCACTTTTCCCTAGTAGATGGGAGCTGCAAACCATATCTCATACAGGATCCTGTCTGGTACAGCAGAGATGAAATCTCTGTAATCCCGGTAGCTTGGGAGGCTGAGGCAGGAGGATCATGAGTTCAAAGCCAGCCTCAGCAACAGTGAGGCACTAAGCAACTTAGTGAGACCCTGTCTCTAATATAATACAAAAATGGGCTAGGGATGTGCCCCAGTGGTTAAGTGCTACTGGGTTCAATTCCTGTTATGTCCCCCCTCCAAAAAAATTCTCCTCTCTGCTTAATTGCAGACCAACAAGTACAGCAGGTGATTGGCTGCAATGGAAAACCATGAAAGTTAGGACTATTACTATTCTGAAGAATTTCTGGAAATTTTACAAGTTCAAATGGTGCTTTGAATATTGGCATTTGAAAGAATAATTATGGAACATAGATTGTATTTGAAAAAAATTTGCTATCAGTGTAATGTGTGTGGTTTCTGGGAGCTCGTCAGATGTTGAAGGGTTAAGATCAAGACTATTCTTCCAGAGATTTTTCTATAGTTTCTTTTTAGAGAAGACCTCTGACCACATTGAGTATACAATACTAAGAGAAGTCACTTCTTTCCCTTTACAGGAGAGTAAGAAAGAGGGAACAATGCTCTGTTTAAATTTTGGTCTCCAAAAGCTGACTTTTCTTTAATAGTATTTTCTTGTATTTCTTCTAGTTTTCTAGCATTTTTCAGTGTTTTCTAATGTTTGCCTCTGTTTCACTTAAAAGCAGTTTATGGATTAAATTTTAACTATATTTTTGATTCATATGTTTTTATTTCTCAAAATAGATTCTTTACTTTGAGATAATTTCAGATTTGTAGAAAAGTGGTATAGAGTATCCTTCACCCACTTTCAGCTTCCTCTAATGTTATCCTTTTACATTACAATAGTACATTTGTAAGAAGCAAACCTTGGTACATATGGTTAATGAAGATCCAGACATTAATGTGCTTTTTCTGACACTGTGACTGGGGAGGTGTTCAGTAAACAATGGTGTTGTAATTATGATGACAAGTCATAGGAGACCTGGGTATCCAAATCAGCAGGTTTTCTCTAGCAAGCAAAAAGCAGGCAGCCCTGACTAGTGGCCAACTCACTTTTTCTTAGTGGATTCTGATTGGTAACAGGTGAGATGAAAATTCCCTGTTCCCAGATCTCATCCAGCACACCACATTGCACATAACTGTCATAGCTTCTTAGTCATCTCTGGTCTTAGACAACTTCTGACTTTAGCTATTTTAGTTGTTTAAAAGTGTTCAAGAGTCCTAATCTGGTATTTTGCAGACAGTCCTTCAAATTGTGTTTATCTGGTGTTTTTCTTTTGATTAGGTTGAGCTAATGGGTTTTTGAAAATCACAGAGTTGAAATGCCCTTTTCATTATGTCATGTCAAGGAATATGTGATATTCACATGGCATCACCTGTGATATTAGCTTTCACCATTCTGTTAAGGTAATATTTGCCAGTTTTCTCCATTGCACAATTACTATTACCTTTGCATTCATCAAAAATGAATCACTAAGTCAAAAAGAGGAGCAAAGAGAACTAAACTCCACCTTCTGGATGAGGACCTCTACATATATCATCTGCAATTCTTCTGAAATATTTGTCCCTTTACCTCTATTCCTTACTTATTCAGTCACTGATTTATACCAGTATAGACACATAACTATTTACTTTATTCTTTTGTTTATGTTCCTATACTACATTATTTATTTTATCATTCAAGTTGTTCCAGCTGTAGCCATTTTGAGTTTCTTCATTTTGGCTCTTGTGTTCCTTAGACATGATACCATGATTTTTTGGAGGGGCTAAGGAGGGAGCACTTCCTTATTTTCTGGTACTATAAAATATTCCAGGCTTATCTTATATTTTTTTGAGTCTCAGTCCTAGAATCAGCCATTTCTCCAATAAACCCTAGCTTTTTCAGTTCTTCTCTGTCTATAAAAATTAATCCCTGAGCCAGTTGTGGTGCAGGCCTGCAATCTCAGTGGTTTGGGAGGCTGAGGCAGGAAGATCATGAGTTCAAAGCCAGCCTCAGCAAAAGTGAGTCACTAAGCAATTCAGTGAGATCCTGTCTCTAAATAAAGTACAAAATGGACTGGGGATGTGGTTCAGTGGCAGAGTATCCTGAGTTCATCCCTGGTTACCCCTTCCCCCCCAAAAAAATCAATTGCTTCTGTTTGGCCCATTGGAAAACTTTATTTCACAGAAATTCTATTTTCTAGACTTGAATATGAAGCCAATCAAGATCTTCAAGTTACTTCATATTCTTGTCCTTTGACAATATATACATGGCAGAAACCTAGAGAAGAAGTAGTAGCTCAAAATGGTGGCTTTGAAGTCCATTGTATATTGCAACTTCAACAAATCTTTTTTAAAATTTATTTATTTACTATAATTTGTTATACATGACAGCAGAATGCATTTCAATTCACAGTACACATACAGGGCACAAATTTTCATGTCTCTGGTTGTACACAAAGTAGAGTCACACTATTCGTGTCTTCATACATGTACTTAGGGTAATGATGTCCATCTGATTCCACCATCTTTCCTACCCCCACGTCCCCTTCCTTCCTTTCCTTCCCCTTTGCCTATCTAAAGTTCCTCCACTCCTCCCATGCTCCCCTCATCCCCATTATGGATGAGCATCCACATATCAGAGAAAACATTTGGCCTTTGGTTTTTTGGGATTGGCTTTCTTCACTTAGCATAATATTCTCCAAATCCTTCCATTTACCTGCAAATGCCATGATTTAATTCTTTTTTTAATGATGAGTAATATTCCATTGTGTATATATACCACAGTTTCTTTATCCATTCATCTACCGAAGGGCATCTAGGTTGGTTCCACAATTTAGCTCTTATGAATTGTGCTGCTGTAAACATTGACGTGACTGTATCACTATAATATGTTTGTTTTTTTTTCAAGTCCTTTGGGTATAGAACAAGGAGTGGGATAGCTGGGTCATATGGTGGTTCCATTCCAAGTTTTCCAAGGACTTTCCATACTGTTTTCCATATTTGTTGCACCAATTTGTAGTCCCACCAGCAATGTATGAGTGTACCTTTGTCCCCACATCCTCAACAACACTTATTGTTGTTTGTATTCTTAATAGCAGCCACTCTGACTGAAGTGAGATGAAATCTTAGAGTAGTTTTTTTCCCCCCTTTTTTCTTAGAATAGTTTTGATTTGTATTTTTCTAATTACTAGAGATATTGAACTTTTTTTTCATATATTTGTTGATTGATTGTATATCAGCTTTTGAAAAGTGTCTGTTCAGTTCCCTGGCCCATTTACTGATTGGGTTGTTTGTCTTTTTGGTGTTAAGTTTTTGGAGTTCTTTATATATATTAGAGATTAGTTCTCTATCTGATGTGCTCAAAATGACCATAATACCAAAAGCACTATACATATTTAATGCAATACAAATCAAAATCCCAATGACATTCCTCATAGAAATAGAAAAAGTAATTATGAAATTCATCTGGAAAAATAAGAGACCCAGAATAGACAAAGCAAACCTTAGCAAGAAGAGTGAAGAAGGTAGCATCACTATACCAGGTCTTAAACTATACTACAGAGCAATAGTAACAACAACGGCATGGTATTGGCACCAAAATAGACTTGTAAACCAATGGTACAGAGTAGAGGACACAGAGACAAACCAACATAAATACAGTTATCTCATACTAGACAAAGGTGTAAAAAACACATATTGGAGAAAAGATAGACTCTTCAAAAAATGATGCTGAGAAAACTAGAAATCCATTTGTAGCAAAATGAAATTAAGCCCCTCTCACCATGCACAAAACTCAACTCAAAGTGGATCAAGGACCTAGGAATTAACCAGAGACCCTGCACCTAAAAGAAGAAAAAGTAGGCCCTAATTTTCATCATGTGGGATTAGGCCCTGACTTCCTTAATCAACTCCTGTAGTGCAAGGAATCAAATCTAGAATCAATAAATGAGATAGATTCAAACTGAAAAGCTTCTTCTCAACAAAAGACACAATTAGTGAGGTGAATAGAGAGCCTACAGAATGGGAGCAAATCTTTACCACATGCAATTCAACAAATCTTTAGAGACATGACAAGGAAAAGGATGTTGAATCTCTAGGTACAGCAATGTTTAGAAAAGCAAATACCTGGCATATACAGGTTAGTAAAGTTAGCTAATGTAGATTCCTCTGGTACCACCTCTGGACTTACAAGGATCTAAGTTGTCTTCAGTGTTAACCTTTGTTTCTGCTGGAAGTGGGGTGGAAAAGATAACCTTTGTCTTCATGAATTCTATGTCCTGCTTTTAGGAGGGCAGAGAGCTTCCATCTGTCTGCTTCTTAATTACCTTCAGCTGAATAACCCTTCATATTTTGGAGTGGCAAACTCTGGTTGCCCCTATACATCAATGCTCAAGTGAAAGAAGTTGTTGTTCCTTTGTTTGTTTCTATTTTCCCCCATTTTTTTTCTTTCTTAAGGACTCTATAGCTTATAAGAAAGAAAGATCAAACATCATGGTTGAACAGGTCCTCACAGAGAAAACCAATCAAATGTAAATATACTGGATGTGTGGAAGACAGTGTTTGTTTCCAAACCAAAAACTATTTCCTCATTTCTTCCTAACAGAACTCTTTGTATGAGTAGCAATGTAGCCAATATAGTAGACACTAACATAGTGGCAAGGGGTAGCCAGCTGCATAGACCAGTTCTCAGTACCATCCTGCTTGATTCCACTTCAAGACAATCTGGTCTCAAGGCATTTCTCTAAGTTTCCACTTCTTTCTTATTTGGCATTTGTAGCAGCCAAGGAAAGAAAGTTGAAAGGTAAAATGGTGACAAGATGTGTGAAACCCTAAGGAGGTCCTGATTCACTTTAGTTCTTTTAGGTTGATTTATGAATAGCCTTGCCAGATTGATTCACATTTACATTTCTCAGGAAAATCGCTTTCTCTAGTTTCCTTGGGAAAAAAATTCATCAGCCCCATCAGTTTTAATATCAGGATGTAATGCATTTAGCTCCCTTAAGCAGCATTTCTCTCTGTAAAAATGAATTTTGATTATTGCCTTATCTCAACTTTAAAATATTTTTAAGCTTGAGTGATGATGTCTTGTTGTAAGAAAAATCTTATTTAGTCTGATTTAATTAAATCAGAAATTTTATTCTATGATTTAAATATACATAGTCTTATAGTGTAATTATTCTGGTTTATTGTTAATGTAGGTCATATTGAGAAAATAATTTTTGTCGTTAAATAACCTGCCTCATGTATTCTCTAAGCTAATGCATTTAATTACAAGTTTCTTTAAATTGCCTTGGGAAACATTATTTCAAGCATCAAATCATAAAAGCCAGCACTGATGTTTTTCCTAACCTAAACTAGAATGATTGGTAGGTATAAAATAAAGAACAGTTTAAAATGCTATTCCAGAAAAATTTGAGAAGACATAAAAATGTTATAAAAAGTAATGTAAAGAAAGTGCATATTTCAGCTCCATCATTGGAGGCATGGCTGGAACAGGAATCAGCAATATCACAAATAGAAACATGAACACCATTTACTCTTAAACATTATCACAGAAGGGGAGATTAGAGCACAGAGAGGCTAAAGGGTTAATGATTAAGATGTAAACTGCAAAATAATGTTTCTTTAGATTTCCAAAGCCCAGAACATCTGGTAACCCTTGGATAACATCAGAATATTTCTTTTAGTTCCTATGCATCAACTAACACAAGCATGTAAACTACCATGGGGGTTAACTTGCAGAAAAGTGATAAATTTGTCTAAATAATTATATGAACTAGGGATAAGGGTAAGGATAAGTTGTAGAGCACTTGCCTAGCATAGGTGAGGCCCTGGGTTCAATCCTCAGTACTGAGAAAAATAGAAGGAGGAGAAGGGGAAGAAGGAGGTAGAAGAATTATAGGAAGTAGACCCAGTCAAGGTAATTTTAATGTAGCCAGAGGGAAATGGAAGGAGACATCTTGGATGATTAAAATATCTCACTCAGCAGGTAGCCTTCCTGCTCACTGTTGCACTCTAGTTCCTTTCCCACTCTATAAAAGCCCTTGCATGTACATGAGTTACCCAAGATGGTCTTTTGGGGGAGGATGGTAGCACCTCACTCATTCTTCTCAGGGTGAGAATCCTTGAATATACATGATTTCCTGCCCCCCAACCCTTGACTCCTGAGTATTGGCTTTAAATTGGTGAGCATATGGACTTGAGTCAGAAACAAACACTACCATTTCTTTTTTTTTTTTTTTATTTTTATTTATTTATTTATTTTTAAATTTTTATTTATTTATTTTTAGTCATACATGACAGTAGAATGCATTTTGATATATATAATACATACATGGAATGTACATACATCAATCATATTGTCTATTCTATTCTGCTGCCCTTCCTATCCTCCCTACTCCTTCCCTCCTCTCCCATCCTTTCTCTCTATCCAATCTAATGTGACACACTTTTTTTTCTTTTTCTCATTACAACATCATATATGTAATCTGTATAAAAATGAGGTTCTCCTTCCATCTTCTGTGCAACTCCCCTTCTCCCTCTTTTTTCCTCCCACCTCTCTTCCCTATTTAGTGGTAGTCTTCTTCTCATGCTCTTCCTCCCTATCCCATTTTGAGTCACCCCCCTTATATCAGAGAAGACATTTGTTTTTTAGGGATTGGCTAACTTCACTTAGCATAATCTGCTCTAATGCCATCCATTTGCCTACAAATGCCATGATTTTATTATTTTTTAGTGCTGAGTAATATTCCATTGTGTATAAATGCCACATTTTTTTAATCCATTCATCTATTGAAGGGCATCTAGGTTGGTTCCACATTCTAGCTATTGTGAATTGTGCTGCTATAAACATTGATGTGGCTATGTCCCTGTAATATGCTCTTCTTAGGTCTTTTGGGTATAGTCCGAGAAGGGGAATAGCTGGGTCAAATGGTGGTTCCATTCCCAGCTTTCCAAGGAATCTCCATACTGCTTTCCAAATTGGCTGCACCAATTTGCAGTCCCACCAGCAATGTATGAGTGTACCTTCCCCCGACCCCATCCTCGCCAGCACTTTTTGTTGTTTGACTTCATAATGGCTGCCATTCTTATTGGAGTGAGATGGTATCTTAGAGTAGTTTTAATTTGCATTTCTCTGATTGCTAGAGATGGTGAGCATTTTTTCATGTATTTGTTGATTGATTGTATATCCTCTTCTGAGAAGTGTCTGTTCAAGTCCTTGGCCCATTTGTTGATTGGGTTATTTGCTTTTTTGTTGTTTAACTTTTTGAGTTCTTTGTATACTCTAGAGATTAGAGCTCTATCTGATGTTTGAGAGGTAAAAATTTGTTCCCAGGATGTAGGCTCCCTATTCACCTCGCATATTATTTCTCTTGCTGAGAAAAAAAACTTTTTAGTTTGAATTCGCCCCATTTGTTAATTCTTGGTTTAACTCTTGTGCTATAGGCAAACACTACCATTTCATTCACTTCAAAAAAAAATTTTTTTTATGTGTTCATTCACTTCTGATGAATGAACTTCAAACTTGTCACAATTGACCTGACTTTAAGCTTGGCTGTGAAGGAGAAGTGCATCAACATTTCTAGTTTTCCATTTCTATCCTGGGAGAAAAGAATGAATAGATCTTAATCTAATTGTATAAGTTAATCAAAGAATAAGCAAATCTCACATTTGTAAAGTACCTTACAGATGACAAAGCCCTTTGTATATATTATAATATTATAAAATATCTTTCTTGTTCTTCAGATGGGAAAAATGAACCATTAAATTGTGTTTTGAAGTCAAATTAGAAACCAGTTCTGTGTCTAAATCCTGTGCTCTTTCAATGTTTTCCCTTCTGTAAAGGGTTAGAGTTAGGGTTAGGGTTAGGGTTAGGGTTCTATAAATCACTTAAGAAATTATTGATCTTCTACTCTAATGGACATAATTAAAATGAAAGCCAAATATTTTTCTTATCTAGTATTGTTCCAATACTTAAAAAAACTGAAGAAGGAAGGATAAACATGTATACTATTAATTCAAACATGTACTGAGTACTTGCTATGCAGTACACATTGTTAGGTGTAAAGGGAAAATCCTATTG
Organism: Marmota flaviventris; assembly: GCF_047511675.1. Taxonomy (NCBI): domain Eukaryota; kingdom Metazoa; phylum Chordata; class Mammalia; order Rodentia; family Sciuridae; genus Marmota; species Marmota flaviventris. The sequence goes on along the minus strand of NC_092500.1, from coordinate 47,458,411 downwards.
TAAGAGTAATTTATAAATCATAAACACTAATATACAGTGTTAGTATTTTAAGAGAAAACTCACAAATTAAAGCCTATAAATATCTGGATATCACTAGACTAAATTTCAGGCTCAAAAAATCTGGGTAGGGGATATAACTCAGCAGTAGAGTGAGTGCATGCTGGGTTTGATCCACACCAGCACACAATAAATAAATAAATAAGAACGAAAGAAGAGAAAGAAAAAAAAAAAAAGACTAAAATACTTAGTTACAAGGAATCTTTCTTATCGCTTACTTCTATACCCACCTCTTCAAGATAAGGAAACCTAGAAGGGAGAGATTATCTGGCTTGTCAAATTTCACTCCATTAGCCAATGCCTGATAAAATTCCAAAAATTATTTTAGAAAAGATTAAAGTGTCAGAACACAATGAGAGACTTGAGACATTCTTTTTTAAGGGGAATGCTTTATTAAGAAAAACTTGTTTAAAAGGGGGTGGGTTGCTGCAGTAATGAAATAAAGACATTGCAATAAAAAGCGGGGATGGGGGCGGGGGGTTTAAGATGGGAAAATAGAGAAGGTTGCTTTCCTAGCTGCCCAGTGGCGTGAAACCAAGAAATTAGACAGGCAGCTTCTCAGCAAGGTGGGAAATTAAAAAAAAAAAATTGGTGGGGGGGCCTTAACTGGAATTTAATACTGGACACTCAAAGCAGATCAGGAACTTGGGAGGTTGGGTATAATAAAATAAGGAAGAAATGTCCAGTGTCACAGCTGTTGCCACGGCAGGAGGCTCCAGCCAGAGAAGTCCCTCCATGAGCACAGGGGATTAAAGGAACCCACATTTTCAGGGCGCCTGAGGTGTCTGAGTACTCCAGTATATAGAAAGAACTCAAAAAACTTAACACCAAAAAACAAATAACCCAAACAATAAACAAGCACTGCATAGAAGAAGAAATATGATCAGTCAACAAATACATGAAAAATGTTCAACATCACTAGCAATTAGAGAAATGCAAATCAAAACTACACTGAGATTTCATCTCACTCCAGCGAGAATGACAATTACTAAGAATACAAGTAACAATAAATGTTGGTGAGGATGTAGGGGAAAAAGGTAAACTCATACATTACTGGTGGGACTGTAAATTTTGCAACCACTCTGGAAAGCAGTATGGAGATTCCTTAGAAAATTTGGAATGAAACAATTTGACCCAGTTATCCCATTCCTTGGCATATCCCAAAGGACTTAAAATAAGAATATTTTTGTGACGTGACCATCTCAATATTTATAGCAGCTCAATTCACAATAGCTAAGTTATGGAACCAACCTAAGTGCCCTTCAACAGATGAATGAATAAAGAAAATGTGGGATGTATACACAATGGAAGAATGAAAATATGGCTTTTGCTGGTAAATGGATGGAACTGGAGCCTATCTTGCTAAGTGAAATAAACCAATCCAAAAAAAACCCTAATGTTCTCTCTGATATGTGGCTGCTGACTCCCAGGATGGCGGGGGAGTGCGGAAATCGGTGTGGAGGTTCACTGGAATGGACAGTGGGTACTGGGAAAAAGTGGTGTAGGAATGGGAAAGACAGTAGATTGAATCAGACATAATTTTCCTATGTTCATATATAAATATATGACCAATGTAACTCCACATCATGTATACCCACAGAAATGGGAGTTATATTCCATGGATATATGTCAAAATATATTCTGCTGTCACATAAAATTTTTTTTAAAGTAAAAAAAAATTGTTAAAAAGTTAATGTTATCAGAGATTATTATATCCACTTTAGGGACATTCAATTGTACACATTCCTGCCTTACTCTTAACATATTTAATTTTTTTTCTAGACAGGAAGATAGATCTATATGGAAAAAGGTCTTATTTCATCTTTAAAACAATTGTGTGAAGCACATATGATTATTATTGTTTTTATCTACAAATAAAGGAATAAACTCAGAGGTCAAATGTATCAGACCTGCATTGTGTTATTGTTTATTTTTTGTTTGTGTTTGTTGTTTTATTGTTACTTATTTATGTGATATTTCAATACATGTATACGCTGAATGATGATCAAGGCATGGTAATTAGTTGAGACTTTTGGGGGACTAAAGTATCCAAGGACCTAAGATGGTTTGATTTACCTATAGCCAAGTAAAGGTGAAAGCAAAGAAAACCACTAATTTCTTTTTCAGTATGGCAATCTCCTACTTCCTCCCCCACCATACACTTCTATTACTGATATCAAATATATCCACTACAGAAAGACATCTAATGGATTTATATGTATTCAATATCAGTAATAATAAGTACATGATATTATACACTGATTAGGCAAAGTTGGAGCATATATTTCAATTACTTATTAATAAACATTCATAAATTAGTTGCAATAAGTTTTAATTAATACATATTCATTTATTACAAAGTGAAAGGTACTGATGGGTTGAAGGGTTGATATAACCCCCTGGTAAAGCTCAAGTTCTCATTTTCAACTGTTTGAGCTGGGAATTTCACAAAGTTTTGTTTCCACAGCACATGAGTGTAATAAATAGAAAATAGCTATTAACAGTTAATTTTCCTTGTGCATCACCTTATGTAGAATTAATGAAATGTAAATCTGTGAGATGTGATCAATAAGTGAACACTTTGCAGTATTCACTTTACCAAAGAGTTTCCTCATAATTCAAAACAATCTCAGCAATCTCAACTATCATTAACTCCTGTGTGTGTGTGTGTGTGTGTGTGTGTGTGTGTGTGTGTGAGATGGAAGTCTCCCCGTGTTGCTCAATCTGGCCTTGAGCTCTTGGGTTCAAGTAATTCTCCTGCCTCTATTTCCTGAGTAGCTGTGACTCTAGGCATGCCACTGCACCCAGCTTTTGTTAATTTCTATTTTAAGAAATTTGAATAACTCATTAATGAACACTGCTTGTCACATGGGGATCAGTGGAACAACATTGTCAGGCATAGAACTCACGCATACATGATGTTATTAGCAACTGGGTATCCATTCACCTTAGTGAATGACAAAGAACAAAGGCAAGCAGATAAATATAAAGTACTAGCCCACTCAACTGCTCTTTAAAAAACTTGTCTCAAAAAAAACCCTGTAAAGTTCATACAGAATTCTCTTTTGAGAATGAGGAAAAGAAAGAAATCAGACATTGAAAGATCTATGATGATGTCAGCTCCATTCAGCTATGGCAATTGGCACCTGCCATAGTAAATTGGCCTCTGCTTACGTTGTGCATTCTGGGCATTTAGGGTCCTGACTGCAAATGTTAATTTGGCATACAAATTTGAGTATTTCACCTAATTAAAACTTTTGAGGATTTGTTTGCAAAAGCACCAATCTGAAAGAATAAAACCTCCTCTGTGAAGGTTAAACTCACTAACTATATATCATAAATTATAAACCAAATAATTGGAATAAATTACAAATAACATATAAATAACAATTTATTTTATATAAATAACATATAAATAACAAATTACAAATAACATACAAATAACAATTCTGGGCACCCATTAAAAAAATAAAACTGAGTGGTAAAAAATAGGCTTTTTATTCTCCTTAAAGTATAATTTTCAAAAGTTAAAATCAGATTCCTAAGTAAATATGAAATTAACACATAACACAAAATTTTATTGAACAATGAGAAAAGCAGTTAAGATGTTATAACGAGTTCTAAGAGCAGTTAACAAGCTGGGGCACTTACAGGAAATTTAATAAAGAAATGTTAGAATAAGATTACTGGGTTAATATAAATGGGTGATGACCAATATGCCATAAGTCTCTGGAATTAAATGTTCTAGAAAGAGATACCACTATCTTTACCTGATGGTTTCTGGAGTTACCAAGTGACTTACTATTTGGGCTTTTAACCATAGCATCTTTGAGAAGGACTAAGTACCTTCCCCATACATCACTTGGATGGCCTTTATTACCATTTCATATTAAAAGTCATGCTGCTACCCATCATTTTATTTTGTTTTGGGTCTTATTTTCAAGTCTCAGGTAATTTTTCTGATATGTTCTTTCATTACTTAGCTTCTATAGGATAATATCAAAGTGAGTCCAAATCAGTCCACGGAAAAAGATGAATATTCTAATTGGCCAAGGGTTTATGTTTTTTCTGCCTGTTTTATTTAATAGTTAGTCATTAAAAGAATGGTAACTTTCAAACCCAGCTACTTGATTTCATCAAATACACTTTTTACTGCTCTAGGTTTTTGGTTTCTATTTTGTACAAATCTATGGAAGCAAAGAAATGTCGGAAATGGGCTCATTATATACAAATACTGTTTGTTAAAGCTTCCTGAAAAATGTCTGAGTGTGCCTTCTTTAATTATATTTGTGATAACCCTATGCTTTCACTAGGTTTAGGTAGTGTAGAGAAAATATCTTTCAGACTAACATATAACTGAAAGATTTTCTTCCATTACTCACAACCCATCTATTATATGATTATTTTTTTGCTTTTTCTCTATATATGTTCCTTTCCCTATCTATTTCTTGGCCTTTTTCTACGTAGAATCTGATAAAACCTAGTTGCTTTTCAACAATCTTGATGGTTACCTGTTTTATAGCCTCTAATAAATAGAAAACAAGAGTACTATTAAATGAAACTATAAACTCAATGTGAAATCCTGCTCAACCTCCAAATAAGACTAGTGAAAAATTTAAAACAATGAATTAAGAGAAACGTCTGTTACACAAATTTGTGCTTGTATTTATGATTACTTCTTTATGATTTTTTTCTAGAAATGGAATTACTGCATCAAAATAAATGAACTCTGGAGTCACACCCAGGATTTTGTCTCTCAGCCCCCATTCTTCACTTACTTGGTGACATTGGCAACTACTCCCTTCCTTGGTTTTCTCATCTGTAAGGTGGGCATCATATTATAGAGTTGTTGAATACTATATGAAAACAGTTTGGCTCAAGCTTATAGCTCAGTAAATGATAAACAACCAAGAGCACCATTCCACCCCTTTTGTACTTTATCGTGCATTACATTTAAATGTCATCTCTTGTTAGACTCCTTCCTTGACTATCTCCTTTGCCCCAGATATTCTCTATCAGAGTTCTCTGTTTCTTTTCCATAACTTTCACAACTCACAATTATTTATTTATCTTATCTGTCTTGCTCATGGGACTGGAAGCTCCAGGAAGCAAGAGTAATGTATACCTTACTCTGTTATACCATTATATATCCAGAACCTAGTGCTTGGTAGACATTTAGTAAATATTTGACAATAAACAAATCTAAGCCCCATATAGGACAAAATAGTCTACATAAAAGAAGAGGACCTCTCATAGAAAATGTGGAAACCACCATTTTTTTCCTTCAGCTTTTACCACTCAAGGAATTGACAAGATTTATTTGCATAAGTGCTGTTAATTTTCCTTGTGCTATGTACAATAGGTATATTTTAATGATGCTTCTAAATACTGTGTAATTACTAAATATTATGTAGAACTGTTCTTATTGTATCACACAACTAAAATAAGTGAAACTGATTTTATATAACTTGTGAGCATTCTTAAATAGAAGATATTTAATATATAAAATATTCTCTCTTTTTTTTTTATACTGGAGATTGAACTCAAGGGCACTTAACCACTGAGCCACATCCCCAGCCCTTTTTGTATTTTATTTAGAGACAAAGTCTCACTGACCTGCTTAGGACCTTGCTAAATTGCTGAGGCTGGCTTTGAACTCGCAATCCTCTTACCTCAGCCTCCCTAGTGGTTGGGATTACAGGTGTGCACCACAGGACCTGGAAATATATAAGATATTCTTAAATATAATATAAATTCAAATATGGCCACTTATAAATTTTATAATATATGTTACAAATTTAAATATATCTTATAAATTTAAAATATCTTATCAATTTAAGAATTCTTTTTTTTAGAGAGAGAGAATTTTTTAATATATATATATATCTTTTTAGTTTTCAGTGGACACAACATCTTTATTTTATTTTTATGTGGTGCCGAGGATCGAACCCAGTGCCCCGCGCATGCCAGGCAAGTGCGCTACCATTTGAGCCACATCCCCAGCCCAAGAATTCTTAATGTAATATAAATATAAATATGACCACTTCTTAGTAATTTATTATGATTTTCTTCCAAAGGAATGACATATTAGATTCCTAGATATTTAAATTGTAAGTGTCCATAATCTCTATTTTTCACTCAGAATTTAGATGTCCTTCTCTGCATTTCATTTAACAAAACCCAAGCCTTCAGCAACTCAAAAAAAGCATATCAATATAGAAAGTCTGTATGTGCTCATTTGAAATACTCACTATGGTTAATGTACTGGGTGTGGTGCTGAAAGAGCTTAGTTTTGCAAGACATATACTTAGTCAAATGACATCCACAGAATTACTTCATAAATCCACAAATCTGATAACATCTGCTCTTTTCTCTATTCTTATTAAATCTTCTGGGAATTCCAGTTCATTTTATCAGAATTAAAACTAAATAGACAATCTCTTCTCATCATTTCTCTCCTAATGAGAATGTTCTTTTTTTGTTTCTGCATCTTAATTGTGTTAAGTAGCCAAACCCAGGGGCTCAAAATCAAATGTAAGGTCAAATCAATGGAAAAGAAAAGCAGAGTCTCAAGGTAAAGAGTCTTATCTGCATTGCCCCAAGTTCTGTTTTCATGATGGAAAACTCAGAATGAACTCTTCAAAGGTAAGCACATTTGAGAGCAAATCATAGGGATTCAAACAGATACAAACCTAAATGCATCTGGTTTGTCTGTTTATTTCCTAAAGTACTTGTACTACTAAAACTACATGAAGGAACGGTTTCACACTGTTGTTTCATTTAGTTACTTTTTGTGTTTGTCCTGCTAGTTTTCCATTTTAAAAGTTAAAACAAAAAGAGAAAAAGCACTCCAATGTAAAATCATTTCAGTGATAATTCCTGCCTTAAAAGTTACACATAAGTTACAAGAACACATAAGGCAGATGATGCAGAAAAAGCTTTTTTATGTGAAGATTTTCAGGCTTGGGCTGGGGATGTGGCTCAAGCGGTAGCGCGCTCGCCTGGCATGCATGAGGCCCGGGTTCGATCCTCACCACCACATACAAAGATGTTGTGTCCTCCGAAAACTGAAAAATAAATATTAAAAATTCTCTCTCTCTCTCTCTCTCTTAAAAAAATATTTAAAAAAAAAGATTTTCAGGCTTAGGGATATGATTTGAATGAATCTCCAGTGATTCTGTTGATAAAGTATTAGAAATATACAAAGCCTTAAAAATAAACATTAGTCACTATGTGATCCAGGCCTAAAAGAATTGAATCTTAAGAAAATCATGTAGCAGATATAAAATCAATACCCTTAAAGTCCATTCAAAATCATTTTGCTTCGTCAGATTAATCTGCATTATGAAACAAAGAGGATCCAGTATAAATTGAAAGCTCTGGATAGAGAAAATCAAAGAGATTTGAATTTTAGGCCATAGTCTATTATTGCCAAGAAACTGTAACCTTCTTACTCCGGGTTTCAATTTTTTTCTGTAATTTGAAGGCATTAAATTAGCTCATACTAAGTATCCTACTAGCTGTAATGATCTGGACAGCAGTTTTCTCAGTGAACATCATAATGTTCAGAGGATGCTACTCACCTTAATTACAAAAATGCCTTAATGGGTATTCTCCTTCTCATCAAATGCTACTTTCAAAATGAGCTCCTATTTGTTAGGAATTGAGGGCACAATACACTGATTTTTGTCTTCTTCACAGTTTTATTTAGGCATGGCCACTAACTCTTCTTTCCCTTTATATGTTGCAATACATATTGGCTTTGGGATCAGGAAAACATAGCTGAAATGTTGCTTTACCAGTATCTAGTTTATGACCACCTTGAGCAAGTCCACACTGCCCAGGCCTAATTTGACCCTTTTCCTACTGTGTCCCAATGGGCATGTTTGATGTATTAAAATAATCTTAGAGTTTTAGTTTATGAGGCAGCAACTTTGATGCTGCAGACTCAGAGGAGGGCTAATAATTCAATTATTTTCAGCAAAACAGACAAAAAAAAAGACAAAAATACAAAATAGCCATTAAATCTCTCTGAGATTCAGTTTCCTCATCAGTGAGATAAACAGATTAATAGTATCTATTTCATAGAGTTTTGTGACGATGACATATAAAAAGGCTTTGGTATGGTGCCTGCCACCTAGTAAATGTTCAGGTATTATTATTGACGATCTCTTCCTGTCTTGATGTATGCTATGGATTTATGTGGTTAGAAGAACTTTGGACCTCTATTTGAAGGTAAGCAGAGGCTGGGTAGTAAAGTGAATTCAAGGGAATAAGTGCCAAATTTGAGTTTCTAAAAGAAAATCTGCAGACAATAATTTTGTCATGCTTCTGTTTGGCAAATTGATGACCAAATGTGCTTTCACAATTAGGAATTTCTGAGTGAAGTTAAAGAAATCCCAAATTTGGATTATTTCATTAAAAATCATCTTCTGAAAATTAATATAAATACATCAAAATGTTTATAGTGACTATCTCTGGGTGGCAAGAGTATAAGTCAAATATATTTGCTCCTTTATATACAGTCAGCTCTCCATATTCAGGAGTTCCTTATCCATGCATTCAAGCATTTATAGTTCAAAAATATTTTTAAAAATTGTATCTTTATTGAACATGTAAACTTGGTTATTCTTGTCATTATTCCTTACACAATATAGTATAACAAGTATATGTACTGTGCATAGCATTTGTATTTATTAGGTATTATAAGTAATTTAGAAATGCTATAAAAATGAATGGGAGAATGTGTATAGGTTATATACAAATACTATGCAATTTTATATAAGGAACTTGAACATCTTCAGATTTGGGTATCCCTGAGGATTCTTGGAACCCTGCAGATACTGCAAGATGGCTGTATCATTCATGTATTTCCAAAAAGTGTTAACTTTATAATCAGAAAATGTCATAAATTATAACTGTTCCGAGGAAAGAACACATATATATTTTTGGATCTATTTTGGAATTTCTTAAGTTCTTCAGTAGCTGATTAGTATTTGCATTTTTATTATTTTTTTGCTGTTAGTAATATAATTATTTATTAATAATTAATAATATAATTATTTAGCCCACTTCTAAGTTTGCAGAAGTTGCTGTCTCAAAGACTGAAATTCTATCATTTCAATATACCAAACATGCCCACTGGGACAGAGCAGAAAGATTCAAGTTAGGGGTGAGGAGTGAGAGGAGTCAAAGGAAACAAGATTATTTTTTTTTTAAATTATACATTTACTTTCTTATATAGACACATACATATATAAATAAACTCACATACACATACATATACACACTGTCCCCATCTCATTTCCTGTTGCTTTTTATACTGCATAAGGTTTGATTATTGCTAATGACACGCAGCTGTGCCAATTCCTTGGGCTCTTTACCCATGTTTGCCTTTCTCAGATCTAATTTCTCTTGCCATTTAGTCTTTCAAAATGAGACCATTCCAACAGACCTTGATCTAGCATATGGTTGGCAAATATCCAAAGAGTACAGACTGCATAGCCAGATTATTCAGATACCACAGATGTGGCCTCTGCTTAAATGACCTTAAATGGACCCCTGAGTCCAGAGGTTGAAGGCATGCTAAGAGACCAAATTATAAGTCAGAGTTAATGGGAAAGTACATTAGCCTCCAATTTATTCCTCTGGGAATAGTCATATGTTCAGAATTATTAGAGACTTCTAAGAAACGCTAGCCTTATGAATGTCTTTTTAGAGACAGAAGAGAATTTCAAAACTGTATAGTTGAACCACATTATTTTTCACATGTGAAAAAAATAGAGCCAGAGACACTAAGTATTTCACAGGAACCATTACATCTTTGGATATCTTAAATCTGAGGTGAGCCTGGTTGTAAGCAACAGGAGTTGTCCTGGCTAATCTAAGAAAAAAAAATGTGCTGGAAAACTAGTGGGTGCTCACAGAGTTCAGTTATCAGAAGGGATGAAAACAAAGCAGGTTCTGTAGCCTCAGGAATAGGAACTGTTCAACATTTTGACAGCCATCCTGGAAAAAAAGGAGCCAACTTTCATTTTACCCTTATTCCGGCATCTTTACCTTTAAGAATCAAAGAACCAGGAAGAAAGAGAAAGGTTAACTGACCTTGGGTCATCTGTCCACTCCTAGACCAGTAGGGTGCATTTATTTAAATGTATCATATTTAATTCACTCTGTGTTTGGCTTCTTTTAGTGGGGGAAGGTAGCATGCCTATTTTGTCTCCTTATATCACCGATGTCTAGTATGAAAACTGGCATATAGTAAGAGCTCAATAAATACTGGTTGAATGGATGTGTTTGGTGTTATCATTCAAATATTCATTATCTCGCGTATTTTTAAACTTTTATATTTCTTTCTAAAGTACAGTTTTCATTTTTAGTCTGTTTGCTAATTCCTTTAGTTTTTTACACAAAGGAAGGTACACAATCAAATAATTTCAGGGTGCCATTTTAAAAGTCATTTTGTTGTAGTTGTTTGCTACTATGCTGATGCTGCTAGGTGGGGGAACCTACTTTGAGAACCACTCTTATGGTGGATGCTGTTGGTGACTCGCCCAGATCCTCTTTATGGGGATCAGAGGTTCACAGCTGCCTTTGTTACAGAGAATTGCCTCCTCCCCTTACAGTTTGCCTCTCACCACGCCTTCCAGGGCACCCAGAACAAATAACTGACTAGCATAGAGAATCAAGTCAGCCCCTTGGCTCAATGTAAGATTAGTTCACTGGCAAAACTTGTGGGTAAGAATTTCCTAGTGGAATCAGGTACTGAGTCTGAAGCTAAGACCACATCATTGCTTAGCTTTTCCCTCTACCCTACATGTTCTCTATCCCACTGTCATTCTTTTTCCCCTGAAACAACTTTCTCAATAAAGGACTTGAACAAGAATCCCCTTCTCACAGCCAGGTGTGGTGGTGCATGTCTGTAATCCCAGCAGCTCGGAAGGCTGAGGCAGGAGAATAGTGAGTTCAAAGCCAGCCTCAGCAACTTAAAGAGGCCCTAACCAACTTAGGTAAGACCCTGTCTCAAAAAAATAAAAAGGACTGGGAATGTGGCTCAATAGTTAAGCACCTCTGGGTTCAATCTCTGATACCAAAAAAAAAAAGAATCCCCCTCTCAGGCTCAGGCTCTGCTTTTAGGGAATCCAATATAAGGTATATAAGAGTATAGGAAGACACAGAATAATGTGCATTAATATTTCTAATATCAATGTTTGATAAAAAGTGATCAGAGTCTGAGCCAGAAAATAACATTCTTTTTATAAACTTTTATCCTTATTTTCAATACACTATCTACTTCTCCAGAATAACTTTTCAACATAAAGCATAATTACAGGAATAATTCTGAAGCATGGTTTTTAGAGTCTTTGGAGACTGAGCTGAGTTTGAACCCCATGTTTAACATTTACTAGCTGTGTATTCATTGATGATGAGCTATGTCCTCATTGAAAAAATAGAATGATAAAACCTTCCTTGCTGGAATTTTTGAGCATTACATTTATTCTAGGCAAAATATGCAGACCCAAAGTATATTGATCATCAATGGTGTGCTGGAGCCAGCTCCTGGCAGTTCCCAAAAGCTCTTTCCAACTCCATGCCCAGTGATACTGTGCTGATTTCTTGAAATTGGCTACAGACAAAGTATTTCCATTATAAAAATGTATCAAATACTACAAATCAGGACTCCCTAAATAGCCCAGACCATTTACTACCACACCACTGTCTCAGTCTATAATTCTAGACCAGATGTTTCTTTTTGCTTTATATTCACATTGCCTTGTAAAGTTCTTCTGAATCTCATAAAAATTTAAAAATCAGTGTGTCCCCAACTAAACTAATTGCCTCCACCTCTATGTCTTCAATTCTGTTGGTGAAATAGCATCCTCTCCCATATGCAAATTAAAAGCCTAGGATTGGGCTGGGGATGTGGCTCAAACGGTAGCGCATTTGCCTGGCATGCGTGCGGCCCAGGTTCGATCCTCAGCACCACATACAAAGATGTTGTGTCCACCGAAGACTAAAAAATAAATATTAAAAATTCTCTCTCAAAAAAAAAAAAAAAAGCCTAGGGTTATTCCTTTACTATAACAAACCAATCTAAAACTAAAGCTAAAACCCTGGGAAGTTTACGTTGTGATAGTTTTTCCATCTAGATTCAAACTCAAATCCTTTTTTCAAGTATATTCTAGAATGCATCTGATTATTCCCCTTGAAATTCATCCCCCACATCATCTCCAGGTTTAGCTTTATGAAAAGTGAATCTGACTTTGCTATTCCTCTGCCTAAAAGTCTCTGAGATTCTACATTTGTCTACAGGATAAAATCCATAACCTTGTCATCCCAGATCCATTGTCATCTTGCTTTAGACTGTCTTTTCATCTTTATGACTTATCAGTTCCAGGTAACATTTTAGTCATTGACTACACACACTATTGTCTAATGCTTTGGGAATTATTTTTCTTCAGTATGTAGTAATAACCACATGTAGTAAGCAAATAAAATAAACTATGAATACTCATTCTATTTTTAAATAAAGTATATTAAAATAATTAAATATATAACAAAATATATCAAAGCTATTAATTATACTCAATTCTGAAATGCATTTTATTGTATATAGAAACTAAAATGCATTTCAGAATTGAGTATAATTCCAATAAGTGTCACTATTACAAATCTGAGTACATTACAAAAGTAGAAACAAATTCTTACTAGCCTTACATGCACATTTTTTTTTTTTTGCAATGTGATTTTAAAGCTCCTCCCAGTAAGTGGTGGTATTTGTTTCCCTACCCCTTGAAGTTAGGGTTGGTACACCTCACTTTGGCCAATGAGACAGTAAGTAGCAAGCAAGAATCAAGCAAAGGCTGGAAAATGCTGATGCATTTAGGACATCCTCTCTGGCTGATCTTAGGAACTCTGTAACCACCAATATGTGAACTAGCCTAGATTAATGCTGGATAATGAAAGTCATGTGGTCAAGTTCAGCCTTGCTGCCCCACCTGACATCTAGCCAACCACCAGACATGCTGTGGGGCTTTTCTACACCTTTCAGCCCGATCCAAACCACCTACTGACCCTAGCGGTCAACTGAGCCAGCCTACATCAGAAGAAATCCTAGCAACCCACAAAGTCATAAGAAATAATAAATATTATTTTAAGTCACTAAATTCCAGAAGATTTGTTATGGAGCTAAAGCTGATTTCTGAATACTGCTATCTTTTCCCTATAAAAGCCATCTTTATGTCTCATCAAAACATAAAGTGGCAGATGGGAATAGTACCAGAAATTTACTAATGTAATCCATTTTAAATAATAAAAATAAATTACTCCATGTGTAAAATAATGTAAAATCCACTGATAAATGAAAAAGGAATTACATATACATGGATTTCTAATCAATAAACACCAACAGTCACAAATACTGTATTATCTGTCATTTATCAAATATTTAAGTGGTTTTTTCCATAACAAGCACAAAGTTAGGTCCTTTTACATACAAATATAAATATATTACTTAATATAAAGATCTATTTCCTAGATGAAATATGCATCTAAACAGATAAATGATTCTTAAAATAATTACTAATTATGTTTCATTATAAAATAAAAAACAATGATTTTAGAAAAATTTAAATAAAATAGGAAATTTATCATCCAGAGGTCAGTAAATTAATCATACATATATTAATTCTTTTAGTCCTTTTTTTATGCATTTATACATTTTAATGAGATTATTCATGTATACTATTTTATAATCTCCTACTGTCAATATCTCCTCATGTCAGTAAGTATTAGTCTAAAAAATCATTTTCAAGAATACATAGTACCCCATTATATAAGTGTATACAATTTTATTTATATAATAAATTGTTTATTATTGGATGCTAATTTTTTCCAGTTTTTCTTTCTTATTATGGTTGCTACAACAAGCCTATGCAACTAAAGTCATGTGCCCATACATGGTTATTTGCCTGGGACAGATTTGTAAGGTGAATTTGGTGAGTGAAAGCAGTAAATTTATTTTTAAATGGGGTCTTGCTATGTTGCCCAGACTGGCCTTGAACTCTGGGACTTAAGAGATCCTCCTGCCTCAGCCTCCCAAGTGGCTGGTATTACAGACATGCATCACTGTACCCAGCTCTATCTGTGAGTACTTTTAAAACTTTTGATAACTATTGCCAAATTATGAGTATGTCCATTTCACCAAACCTTGGCCAATAATGACTGCAATTAAAGTATATATACATATATAATATAATATATATATATAATACATGTTATATGTATAAATATCATATATGTTATATGTATATATAAAAAATTTTAAAACATTTTAAATCAATTTGATAAAAAATGGTATCACAGCAAAGTTGCATTTCTATGCTTACCAGAACTTTCAACAGTTCATATACTGATTATGCATATTTTTTGTATGAAATGTCTGCTCATGTATTTTACCCATTTTTATATGGAGTTTTTCTTTACTGTTGATTTTGCTACAGATCTTTGAAAATGAAGGACATGAATTCTATGTCATATACATTACAAATATTTTTGCAAATTTTTAAATCTTTAATAGGTAATTTATAATATAATTTTATTTTTAAATAGAAATAATGATATTAGAGAACACAAAATATAAGATAAATTATTTCCATCAACAATATTTCCATAAAATAACTATGATATGACAGATTGGCAAAGTCAACGTAACTGAGGCTCCACAATCAGTCATGAAAATAGCCAGAATAAACTATGCTATATTAACCATGCTCTGGTTCCCTGTCTGTTCCCATAGCACAGCCATGGCTTATAGGCAGGTCTATGTTTATATCACTTAATTGTCATGACATACAATAGTAAACAGAAAATAATGTAATGCTAAAATAACAACACTGGAACCTAAACAGGACACATTTCTGAAAATCATCCTAGTGCTGTACAAATTTTTTGCTGTTTTAAAAATGGAATGAACACCCTCAAATCACAGTATTTCTCATTCTCAAATTGCTATTTGATAATTGTCATAACATCAAAGACCATAGCTAAGGATCAAAAAGTAAGAACTGCAACCATCTTAGTGTTACCGCTGTTGACTGGTGACCAGTCCTTACTTCCCCAATGTTGAAGTATAACACCAGAGAAGCACGCCGAGGCAAGTGGAAAATAGAAGTTTATTAAAGGACAGCAGAAAAGACTTCTTCCAGAGGAAGAAGGGGACCCAAGAGATGGAATCCGTGGAAGTGCGGTTGTTTCCCCTTTTTATAGTTCTTTCGGTGATGGAATGTAGGTGGGAAGGCCCGAAAGGTTGGGACACAGGTGAGCCAAAGAAGTAATCTGGGCACTTCCGAGTCAGCATCTTCAAGTTTGCTGTTCATTAACACTTCTTTGGGATGGACTTTGGCCTTGGGCTTTTTCCTGGACTTCATTAACGTTCCAGGAGAGTTGCTCGACTTTTCCGGGAATTCATTCTCAACATGGCCTCCATTTAGATTTCACTCGATATTAGACCCGATTTACCTAACTACACTGACTACCTAACTTTAAATCTGGCTTCATTAGCTTACACATAAATTCAAGCTCATCCCAATTTTCATTAATCTTCCATCTCTCTTATATATCATATTAAAGAAGCCACAGTGATAAATGTCTTAGGCATCTAGTTATGAAACTCTGAGGAAAAGCCAAGGTTTCTTTGTGGACTTCATTTATTTTGTAAAAATGATTGTGTTAGTTGTAGACATTATTATTCTCCTTTATATAAAGTTCTGTAAGAAATAAAAGAACAATCCAAAAAAAAAAAAGGAAAAATTCAAGAATTAAAAGGGTCACTGTTTGCTCAAAGAGACCTTAAGTCTCACCCTTGGGCTTTTCTGGCAATAGTTCACTCTTGCTTCTGCCATCACAAAGAGTTATACCATACATAATAGTCCAGCCAGTCTGATCAGCTCTTCTCTAAAGATTCCAGGTTTGCACATGCAGTTCCTCTCTTACCACAGTTTTTGCTCTTCGGCACAAATAACTACTTTGCAAAGTTCCTGTTGCTGCTCTTTTTATAATACCTTTGTAGAAGACCTCTACTTCTGCACTTACCATGTCATAATAATTTGTTAAATTTTTTTTTGTCCCAGGCTAAGGACATTTATCTTTATAATCTTAATATCTAGTAAAATGTCTGGTACAATGTAAGTGCTGACTAAATATTTTTCTGTTTTTTTATGCCTTATCTCCTTGCAAAAAGAATTGAATATGTCTTACAGCAATATACACAGTGTGATGGGATTTAAAAAAAGAAAAAAGCAAAGGGGAAAATGTTTAATTTAAAATTTAAATTGAACAAGACACCGTGGCATGAATCTGTAATCCCAGTAACTTAAGAGGCTGAAGCAGGAGGATCACAAGTTCAAGGCCAGGTTGAGAAACTTAGTGAGATCCTGTCTCATATTCAAAAATAAAAATAGGTCTGAGGACATAGTTCAATAGTAAAGCACCCTGTGTTCAATCCTCAAAACTGCAAAAGAAAAAAATAATTAATAGGCTGAGTAACAACAGATCTGAAAAAAATAATTAATGTTAAAAAATTGGGGGATTTCATACTATTCTAATTTGAAAAAAAAAATTAAGGAAAAAATTAAGAATTCCAAAAATATTTTAAGCCTGTATGACTTATGTGAAATATAAAAAGTTTGTTTAAACATCAAATGAAGTAAATTCTTTGATTATTGTAAATGTTTGTTCTGTGTTTGAGCCACTGGTATCCATTTTTGCTATTTACACTTAAGCTTCAGCATTTTAATTAAGTGGTTATATTGTTGAATTATATGTCTATAATACCAAAAAACTATTTTCTATACCCATGAACAAAGGTCAGCATAAAGGTAGCCCTCGCCAGAAGTAGGGAAGTAGACACATTTTGTCCTGATATTCCCTCTTTCATATCATGGACTCTCCCAGGCCATCAGTAAATGAGCACAAATAATTTTCTAAGAGACAACTTAAAACAAAAGAAATTAAAAGCAAATACCAAAGAAAAAAACAGATAATTATATGAGAAAAACTGATAGGTAGCAGACAGATATGAGTGGTGGAATAATTCTATGAATTGGACTACTGTGCTGACCCCCAACATGCTTTCTTTTAGAAATCAATTTACCTGAGGTCACTCTGGCCCTGTACTGGTTTGAGTCAATAGGATATGCTACATTCCTCAACAAATTACCTATTATTTGCAGGAGAAATGCAGGCCCAAAGACTCCTCTTTGCATAGAAAAAGAACATGTTACCCTGGAGTGGGGACTTTTGTGACCTTTATACAGACCAGATTCCAGGACTTAAGAAGACAACAAATAATTAGAAGCAAAACCCCCTAAACCATAAAATCTGTCAGAAAAAGTTCCAATTAGAACTGGTCAGCATGGGCCAGAATGACCCAGAGTTGCCTTTAGATATTTGGCATGTCATTATAATAGTAAAATATCCCCTTCATGGGGTAATACCATGCATAGCAGGGACTTGAAAGTCAATGCAATCCTGCTGTCAGTCAAAAGTTGTAAGGTGGACTTGAGAAGGGTTCTCTTGAAACTTGCCTGGGCTCTCCAATGAAACTGGAGGGCAGGAGGGGCACACTGTCCTCTCCTCTCTGAGAGGACCCACTCTCTACTTTTCTACCCTGGGAGTGTCCCTCTTACCCTTTCTTTTGTCTTCTAATAAACTCTTGCTTACAACTATGTGCAGCTCACTTGAAATTCTTCAGGGAAGACTGAAGTGGTCTGAGAACCCCACGATTGCTTCAGCTCCATAGGCAGATCTTGATATGTAACAAGCATCAGAGAGGCTACCACAATTGAAGGTAAAACTAAGTACTGACTGTCCTGGTTCATGACAAAAAAAGAAAGGCAGATTGGGGCATATTAACCCTATAAGATAATTAAAGAAAATATAAGGCCATAAAAATAAACACTTCAGAGCTCTGAGAATTTACCTCTTCGTAAAATTGGTGATATTTTCCTTAGGGAAAAGAAAAGCTTCAGAGATGCTTTCCTTTGTCTATTTCTTATGTCAGTTTAATTTCCCCTGTCAGATTCACACACTTTCCATATTTTTTTATAGCTGTTTGTACTTCATCTTTGCCTGGATTACTCCTTACTGACCCTAAGGTATTAATTGCTTGCAGTAAACCTTTCTTCACCTATTTTCCTCCCTGGTTGTTCACCAAAGTGCTAGGGTGTACCTCCATACTGTTCTAACATTTACAGATACTAAAAGGAGAAGTAGTTTATGAACCAACAGGGGAAATTTGACTATTCAAATCACAGCAATAATCTTATCTACAGATAAAATAATATTTTATAAAATGCAAACATAATACTTTGCCCAATCTTCTATTTTAACTCAGAAAAAGAAAGAAGATGGAATTCTATCTAGTGTAAGGACATGGCATGTGGATCTTAAAGGAAACCACCTGAGTACATCTGGGTTCACAGTGACCTTTGGGATGAGGAATTAGTCATCTGATCAGTGGGAAACTAACTTTCATGGACCATATTTTCTATAGACAGAGAAGTCTTGTTAAAGGCCAGTGTTCATGCATAGCATGCCATCATGGCCTTACTTCTACTTCCCATATCCATATTTTCTGATAAGAAAGGTAAAGCTTGGTCCTTTGCCCACATGTGGAAGGAGGTTTGTCCTTTGTTTTCTTTTCAACTGCAATAGCACGATGTATTAAAAGCTTTCTTGTATTCAAGATAAAATTTTGTTTCTTTATTTTCTAAATTAAGGTAGTTGTTTATGGATGAAGTAACATTTTAAAAACCATAAATATTAAATATGCTAATATATTTTGCTTTATCATTTAATTATAAGGTTGTCTTTTATTATGAGAACGCATTGTTCACTATTGCTTTATTTTATTTTTTTAAATAACCAGATTTTCTTTCTTTTCTTTTTTTTTTTTAGAGAGAGAGAGAGAGAGAGAATTTTTAAAATATTTATTGATTTATTTTTTAGTTTTTAGCGGACTCAACATCTTTGTTTGTATGTGGTGCTGAGGATCGAACCCGGGCCACACGCATGCCAGGCGAGCGCACTACTGCTTGAGCCACATCCCCAGCCCCTCACTATTGCTTTAAAAGTCTACGAGTTCTCATGGTAAAAGACTGAATTAAGGGGAAAAGGAGACTTATACACTTTTTCCAGAACCTTAATGTTATCTCTTGTGCTGTAAAAATTGGATACTAAACTCCCACAAAAGTAAAATCTTCCTTCACTTGTAAACAAATATTTGTTGTATTTTTGAAAAATAAAGAATGCAGTTAACCAAAAATAATATTATTGCAGCTTCTTACTTTGATTACTACAAAAAATACAAAAGTGATTTATATTTTTTAGCTTATGTCACTTCCTCCCTAAGAGTCTTTTGAAACCAGAAATTGTATCTTTCTCATTTCTATCTCTAGTGCCAATCCCTGCATATTAAGTGTTTTCTGGATGAGTGGGTGGATAGATGGATGGATGGATGGATGAATAGGATAGATAGAATAGATGGACAGGATAGATAGATAGATGAAGAGAATAAATGGGATATTTGAATAGGTGTATGGTTTAAGGAAGAAATGGAAAATGAGTGGAGTAGACAGATGGATATCTAGAATGATTAGTTAGAATGGATAAATAAATTGCTGGAATTAATGGGTAGCTGAAGAATTCAGAAGCTTGATTCAGGTGAGTCAAGGTATGGTATATAGATACTACAATGTGTTAATGTGTTAGTTAACATATATTTACTACTCACCTCTAGATGCTGAAAATGTAATGGGTGGTGAAGTTCACAGTGGTACAGGGAATACAGATAAAAAAGATAAAAGTAATAATACAATGTAATAAGTACTAGGATGGAGGTTTCAAGTCTCATGGCATCATAGAAGAATAGAAAGGACATTTTTTTTTTAATGTAGTAATCAATCTGGGTCTTGGCAAAGGTAATATTTAACAGTGTGACTTGAAATGTTACATGAGGAAATCATATGTAGAACTGTATGGGTTCATTAGAAAGAGCTTAGTTAGGTTGGCAAAAGTAGAAGAGAAAAGGTAATTCCAGGAAAATGTGCCAAAGTACAGATATAAAATTGCATATTATGGTCAAGAAATGGCAAATTATTTGGTTGGCTTGAACTTACAGCAAAAGAACCCACAGAGTCATTTATTTTGACATTTCAGTTTTATTTAACTCTTAGAGTTTATCACAATGTATTTCCAATTCCTGCCACACAGCTTGCCTTTTTACTTATCCTATATTCCTTAGCTCTATATTGACTTCTTAATGAGTGGATGTTATCAATAGCCACTATAAGCAAGATATGGTTAGCGATACCAATGTTCATATCTGGTTTATAGTTAAAGGTAAAAGGTCTTGATGAAAGACTTGGAACCATTTAAATTCTGAGTAGAATACTAGAAGTAGATACTGCTATAGAATCAATCTTGAAGTATTTCCCTAAGATTTTATATATATAAAAATATATATATATATATTAAACTTTCTTTCTTTATTTATTTATTATGTGGTGCTGAGGATCAAACCCAAAGCCTTGCAGGTACGAGGCAAGCGTTCTCCTGCTGAGCCATAACCCCAGCCCCAAGATTATATATTTTATCAAATCTACTCAAGTTAAAATATTTAGCATAGGGGCTGTAGCTTAGTAGTAGAGCTCTTGCCTCGCATGTGTGAGGCACTGGGTTCCATCCTCAGCATCACATAAAAATAAACAAATAAAATAAACATATTTTTAAAAATTAAAAAAAATATTTAGTATGAAAATAAGGTATCAAATCATGCCTAGGAAAATAAGAAGAAACTATAAGAAATAAGGATTGACTGCCAAAATATATCTCATTTAATCTTTATAACTTTAAAAGATAGATACTCTTACCTTTATAATGAAAAACTAAACTTTAGAGAGATTCAACAGTTTTCACACATTTGCTGATCTAATCATTGGTAGAAATGGGACTCAAATCCAGTCTATCTGCTTTCAAACCTCTTAATGAAAATGCTCTAATACTACTTAAATTCAGAAGCTCAGATAATTATGTGAAAAGATTTACTTGAGAGGGATGGGGTAAAAGAACTTGATTTGGACTAGCAAATCTAAAAAAAAAAAAAGATCACCATATTAGGAACAATTTATATTTTAATTTTGCAAAGAAGTATATAAAATTGCACTATAGAATATATAGTTTAGTAATATAAAACTGTTAGGAATTTTATACAGCTATTCTGCTTTTTTTTATGTCAATAGTGTTAATGATGAAAAGCAGGCCCAAGGAGAGTGGAAAGAAATATATTGATATTCAGGAAAAAATGTTCTGTGTTTTTAAAAACATCTTTTTTTTAAAAAGTAAACAGTACTATAGCAAAAATCCTGTACTTATATGAATAGATGCTTTGTTCTTATTGTTGCTAATACAGGATGAATATCCCTTTACCCAAAATGCTTAGACCCAGAAGCTTTTAGAACTACAGTTTTTTTGGTTTTTTTTTTTCAGATTTTGGAATGTTTGATTATATAATAATAAGACATCAGGAGAATGGAACCCAAGCTTACATGTGAAATTCACTTACATTTCATATACACCTTACACACATACACTGAAGGTAATTTTATACAGTATTTTTAGTGTGTCTTAACTATAATCCGTATCACATGAAGTCAGGTATGGAATGTTCCGTTGCAGCATCACATTGGTGTTCAAAAAGTTTCTGATTTTGGAACGTTTCATGTTTTGTATTTTTGGATTAGGGATGCTCAATTTACATTTTCTTTAGTATCCATTAGTATTTTTTCAACTATAGCTATTTTTGAGACAAAATATTAAAGGTAGAAAAAAAAGTGTATTCCAAAGGATCACTGTGTAGCGGGGTTTAGTGGAAATTAGATCGAGAGATCCTAAAAGGAAAGTAAAACGTGGTTAAAAATAGAGTTAGGCTGGGAGCAGTGGCACATACCTGTAATCCCAGCAATTTGGGAAGGAGGCTGAGGTAGGAGTGAAAGAATAAAAGAAATTGAAGTTAAAATGTAAAGGACCAGGTTTTGTAAAGTGTCCAAGCTGCACTCAGAGCCTGAAATTCCTGTGGCAGTTAAAACAATTCCCGGAACTGCCTGTTAGATGTGTGTTGAAATCTTCCCCTGACCACCTAGTTACTAAATAACCCCTTCCCAGAAATCGTGCAGCTCAGCACGTATACATCTCAGGGCTTCAACCAATCAGTTTAAATATATACCTATCTTAGTACTGACCAATCACCCCCGCCCGACCTGTTGCCACCAGTGAATGTGCTAATTGTGTTTTAGAGTTGTTATTTGATTTTCCCGCGGTGTGTGATGATTTGCTAAAGGAGGCTATGATGTATGTAAGGCCCCTGCCCTCTCTAAAGAATGTATATAAACTCTGCTCAAGTTGTTCTCGGGGCTCTTGGTTCTCTGCTCTTCTGAAGTGAGCTCTGAGCCCCAGCATGCTGGACCCCCAATAAACCCTTTGCTGTTGCATGAGACGGTCTCTTGGTGGTCTTTTCCTCCGACCCTCGCCCGACCTTTTCAGGAGGACTGAAAGTTTGTGGCCAGCTTGGGCAATTTAGTGTGGTCCTCTGTCAAAATAAAAAATAAAAAGGGCTAGGGATATAGCTCAATGGTAGAGCACCCCTGGGTTCAATCCCCAGTACTGCAAATTTTAAAAAATAATAATAAAACAGAGTCAGGGGGGAAAAAAAACACCCCAAAACTAAAACTTTGTATTTAGTCTCTGGGGAAAAGGGAGAGAAAAGAGCAACCAAATTATGTCTCCTGTTAATAAAAGGGGTTCAAAAGGAAGAGAATGTGGAGGGACAAAAATTTGCCTTGTCACTAACCAAGATGAATAGCTTTCTTACACATTACTGATAATATTTTCTTACACATTACTGATAACATGTTGTTACAAATGATTTCTAATTTGGTCTTGAGGTCTCTTCCTGCAAAGTGTCTTTAATTCTAGCCCTGCTCTGTGAGGGCCCCAGGAGAGCTGATTGAGGGTGTTTACAGTGTACTTTTCAGGGGATTCTTCTTAATCCTGGTGGATGACCTAATGCCTAAGTATCTACATATGAATAGGTGTCTCTCTCACAGGAAACTTATTCATACAAACATGATATATGTGTGGCTCTTGTCTGATCTAATCTATTTTATTCCTACCAAGATAGTCACTCTCTAGGACAACTCCTAGGAAAGAAGTCGGGTTCCAATGTGTTGGTCAGGTGAGACACACAGGAGGCAGTACAACAAAACACAGGAAATAACAGAAAAGGTTTTATTACCTACAAATCTTAGAAGTCAGCATGCTTTGCAGGGCCTATAGGGAGTCATCTAGGATCTGCACACTGTACCAGTGGGTGGAAAATGAGAGAGACAAAGGAACTTGTGGGACTAGAAATTTATTGGAGTCCAGAATGTCACTCAAGCAAGTTCCATAGGGAATTCTAATGATAGATTAAAAGCAAGAAGACATGAGTTCTGCGGGGTCACACTGACTGTGGAGCAGCCACTGTGACATATCTATACAGTCCATACAAGGTGTCGGGATCAGTGAGCTGAGTCAAGTAGCTTGTATCTAGCTGTCTTATAGGGAGGTGTCCATCAGGACACCATTGTTATAATTAATCTGGATTAACCTTAGCAAGAAACTGGGAGAGGGCCTGGGGTTATAGCTCAGCAGTAGAGCGCTTGCCTCAAACATGTGAGGCACTGGGTTCAATCCTCAGCACCACATAAAAATAAATTAAGTAAGGATATTGTGTCCATCTTTTAAAAAGAAAGAAAGAAATTGGGAGAATATACAACTTTGCAGTTGGAGTTGGTCTGTCAGAGCATGATCCCTGCTCTATGTATGCCTTGTCCAGTCACCTGCCAACTGCCACCTTGGACCTCTGGATGGCTATACTACTAAATACCCTTAACTGTCCATACTCCGCCTGATCAAGAACAAGAACTTTGGGTCGCTTCCCCCCAGCTTCACCTACTCTTAGCAGGAAGCAGCTTGGAGATGTTATCATCTATTTTTCCATAAAAATGGGATGTAGAAATTGACAGTGGGGAATGTATCAGTGGTCCACTTTAGGCTTTGAATACAGCCCTTGCTGCTCTGTCACTGTGACTTATTTTTAAAATGGGCACATTTCTTTCTCTTTCTCTCTGCCTCCCCCTCCATAATCTTTGCTTCCATAATCTTGGGAAACAGGATTACCTTTCTTCCCCATCCTAGGCAGAGTTACCTGTTCTTGAGCACACACCCACCAAAGGTGCAAAGTAATTCAGACTTGGATGGCACCAAAAGATCTGACTATCTCCTGAATTAATAAGTGAATTACAGACAACAGGTGGAATGTAGCCTTTGAATCCCCTCTTTAAAAAACTCCTAATAAGCAGAATCACAGTCTCTGGGACAAGAGTCCCCTATGTTAGGAAAGGAAAGGAAAGGAAAGAGGGAGGGAGGGAGGGAGGAAGGAAGGAAGGAAGGAAGGAAGAAAAGGAGGGAGGGAGGAAGGAAGGAAGAAAGGAAGGAAGGAAGAAAAAAGAGAAAAAGAACTGGGAAAAAGTAGAGAACCAGAAATTGTGTTCAGCCTGGCTAAGTTGTGCGTCTAGTATGAGAAAGTCCAACTTATATTCAGAATGCATGCTGAGGAAACACAAAAAATAAAGTAATTAAATTACATATGTTAAATTAAAGTAATTCATTACATATGTTTAAAATTAGTATAAATAAATATCACATTTACAGTAGCAATAAGAACCATAAAATTTTGAAGTTAAATAAATAAGAGCAAAACTTAACATAAAAAATTAGAGCTTCACATATACGAAAATTACCCAACAAATTGAGACATATCATATTCCTAGATACACAGACTCAATATTTTTAATAGTATTTTTTAGTTGTAGTTGGACACAATATCTTTAATTAATTAATTAATTAATTTTTATGTCGTGCTGAGGATCAAACCCAGGGCCTCGCCCATTCTAGGTGAGCACTCTACTGCTGAGCCACAACCCCAGCCCCCACACAGACTCAATATTATAAAGCAAAGCAATTCTGATTCAAATCCCCTTTTTGTTTGGCAGGGGAGAGGTGTTTTGCTTTGCTTTTGTGGTCCTCAGAATAGAACTTGTGCCCTTACATATGCTAGACAAGTGCTCCATTACTGGACTATATCCTAGCTCCAGAGCTTTTTAAAAATAGATCTTGGGCTGGGGATGTGGCTCAAGCGGTAGCGTGCTCGCCTGGCATGCGTGCGGCCCGGGTTCGATCCTCAGCACCACATACAAAGATGTTGTGTCCGCCGAAAGCTAAAAAAAATAAATATTAAAAAATAAAATAAAATGTAAAAAAAAATAGATCTTGATCAGCTTATTCTAAAAATTACATAGAATAAAAAATTATATTTATTCTACTAGAAATCAAAGCATATTGTACAACTGGAATAAACAGTATGATATTAATTAGCCTAGAACTAAACAAATAGATGAAGGAAAAGAATAAAGTATAGGGAAACAATTCTAAAGAACATTTCTACAATTCTACAGAATTCCTCAGAAGTTCCCCAGTAGACTGAGCCTCAGTCATCTTCAGCAGCAACCCATTTATTAACACACCCTTTATTGGCTTTCCTCCCTTTTCCATTTCACTTTGTCTACTCTTCTTCTATTTCCTAGGATTATCTCCCAATTAGAATACCTATATGCAAGTTGTTTTCTCAGTCTTCTTTTGGGAGAACCCAAAATAAAACAATTAATTTAATGCTCTAAATGCTTCTGTATAATAGTAAAGATTCATAGTGATAATATATGTATACATATGTATATAGTACTTGTGTCATTCAAATAATATATTTAAAATTATTAGTTTGACCAAATCAAACCTGTGAATTTGGAATATCATTTTATGGTATGTTTATTTTACTAAGGGAAGTCTTTGTAAATAGTATTCAGTGTCTTCATACTTTTTCAAATTTCTCAAAATTTAGACTATAGAGTTCTACAAACTCTAAGACTTATTAACTCATTTTATGATTACACTTTTGCATTTGTGGAGTTTTTTTTTTTCCTTGCTAATAATTTAGTGGTTATTTTCTTTTTACAACACACAAACTTCAAATCACTGCTGATCATCTGGCACTCATATATTTTATCTCTTATTTTATTTAAATTAACATAATAATTGTATATACTTATGGGATAAAGTGATATATATACACACACACACACACACACACACACATACATATATACACACACAATGCAGGCTGACCAAATCAGGATAATTAGCATTTCTGTCTCTTTATCATTTCTTTATGTGTGGAGACTTTGAGCTCCTCTAGTTCTTCAGAAAATATATGATAGGTTCACAGTAATCTTTGCTAACAAATAGTCAAAGTTTGACTGGCTACCTACTGTTCTGCAGAATACCAGAACTTCCTCCTATCTAACTGTATATCAACCACCTTCTATCTCCCTCTCACTCCCCTTTCTAGCCTCTAGTAATCACTATTCTATTCTTTTCTACTTTAACTGTTTAGCTTCCACATAGGAAAGAGAATATGTTGTATTTGCCCTGTCTGGCTTATATTGCTTAACATAATGTCCTCCAGTTCCATCCATTTCACCACAAATGATAGGATTTCATTATTTTTTAATGTCTGAATAATATTCATTGTGTATATTTGCCACATTTTCTTTATCCATTCATTTATCAATGTACATCTAGAGTGATTCCATAGCTTGGCTACTGTGAATAGAGCTGCAATAAACATGGGGATTCAAAATTTTGAATTCATTTTCTTTAGATACATATACCTAGAAGTGGGAACCCTTTAACATATAGAAATTAATACTATGGAATCATACAAAAAGATTCTTGAAATAAAATTTTAGATTTAAAAATCTACCATTTATAAATCTGCACTTAATGGAATTTATCTGTCCCACATATAAAAATACTTGAAGGTTTATGTACTATGATACTATAACTAAAGGATGTTTAGAAACATTATCTCTGAAGAACATGTGAGTGTGTTAGTCACCAAAAATAATATAGGGAAGTGTACAGATCTGGAAATGTGATCTAGGGAATGACAGAAGAATGGCATCAACAATTGAAGTCAGGAAATCCCATTTATTTTTACTCTAAACTGAAACCTGTTCTTCAAACAGGAAACAGGAAGTTTAGTGCCTAGGCTAAAAGGAAACACAACCTTAGAAGCAGAAAGAGGGTGGTCTAAGAGAGATGTGACACCGTGTAGAAAAGCTGTAATTAAAAATCAAACAATAAAGATATTGCCTAGACAATAGAGAAAATCATTTGAGAGACTACTGTAATTCACATATAAGTGCCATTACTCAGATAAACCACACAAATCTCCAGTGGGTCAGCAAATGGGTAGTTTTTACTACATATGATGATGGTGGGAGAATGGGAAACGTATATCAATTAAATGATACACAGCATAACTGTAGAGTGGTGGGATTATGAGTAAGATGAAGGGAGACTTGTCAGAAACTGATTTCTCATGAAACCCCATATATCCTTATAAAATTACCATAGTGACCCTTCCAAAGAGAGAACTTACCTAAAATGAGCTATTATTGTAGGCATCCTCTGTAAATGAAGAGGAATTATGCAGCCTGAATCTGTTCAGTAGGAAAAAGAAATAAATCTTTCCAGGGCAACGGAAAATCATAAATACATCATAATCAAATTATAAATATGTAAATGAAAAATCGTAAACCAATGTCTTCATAGCCTTCTAAGTCTTTGTGGGAAGGAAAAAAAATTAAGACCAGAGCTACATGGTAGATAGAATTATATATGATCCCTTCATTAATATGTTCCATTGTTCTCAATTATATCTTCATAATGTTCCAAAACAACATTGTCATTTTGATTACTATAAGCAGGTATTTAAACACCAGGAATTGATTAGGTGAATAATAGTCAAGGTTCTGGTACTCAAGACACCAGATACCCATACTGGGTGAGTAGCACACAATTTAGATCATGTGCTAAAAAAAAGGCAAATGCTTCAAAATAGTGAGAAAGGACTCTGAATCCATCTGCTCCCACTTAGCAATATCATATGCCTGTTAGGTCAGAACAATAAATGGAGAATTCTCTATCAGAGAGTAGAACCAGTCTTTTAATTCTGCTGATATATATTATCAGTGACATAATTTGTAAATGAGTGTAAATGTAGTAAGTATATTCTAGCACTTTTCAGGAGACCTCTTAAAGAATCATTTAGTTAGCAATTTCAAGAACAGAGCAAGAGTTCATAAAGCCCAAAAGGAAGACAAAAAGACTCAAAAGTCTGAAGGTTGGTGCTGGCTTTAGCTGGGCCTCTATTTCCATGTAGTCTGTCATCCTCAAGGAGACTAACTGGGACTTATTCACATGGTGATGGCAGCATTCCAAGAGGACAAAAGCAAAAACTTCAAAGGCTTCCTAATGCCTGGGTTTAGAAGTCCCACAATGTTGTTTCCACTTTATGAAGTAACAAGAAGTAACAAGGTTAGCTCACATTTAAAGATGTGGAGAAAGAATTTCATCACTTGATGAGAGAAGTTGCAAAGAAACACTTGTACACGAATGGGAGAAATATCATAACTGTCACTGTAAACAGTCTACCATAGCTAGAGAAATGCCTTTCTCTAGGAGCTTGGACTGACACTAGAAAGGCCATAGGAGGCCTCCACACAAGAAGCCACCCATTTTATTTACAGTGGGATCTTAGAATTGAGCTTCACCACTGAGTGCTTGAATACTAAAGGAGTTAAGGGAAACATTTACCAAGACAAATTGAAACTCTTTTCTTTCACCAAAATATGACCAATTCTGAAACAATCTAGGACTAGAAAATAGGACAACTGGAGGATATGGACAATAGCCCCAGGGAGGGAACTTCCCTTACTGTTCCCCCACTTGCCCTCTTGCCCTGCCCCAAATTAACCCCACTACCAAAACTCCTCTGGTAACCTGCCCAAAGGCCTGCCCAAAGGCCTGCCCAAAGTGGCTTACTCCTCCCATGACCTGGCTCTGCTATAACCCTATAAAACCCAGACCCTCGTGGTGGCCCACCACCAATTTCCTGCAAAGGTGTGCCCCTCTGGTGCTGAATAAAGCATTGCTGGTCCATGAGGTCTGCCTCCATTTTCTTTTTCGTTTTGTATTCTCTTTCATGTGCTTTCAACAACCATTTTAACAATCAAATCATTTCCCAAATGTTCACTTTGTCCAAAATGCTTCTCTGCCTGATCTTCAAAGAGCTGACTTTGTGTGTGTGTGTGTGTGTGTGTGTGTGTGTGTCACTGGTATTGAACCCAGGGTCTCACACATGCTAAGTAAGTAATCTACCACTAAGCTATATCTCCAGCCCTATTTCAAATAGCTGTCTTCTTCATAGTACTTGAGGATAAGCTCAAATTTTGCTTCCTTGGAGGAAACCTCTGACCACCCAAATTAAAGTTAATCTCCCTCATTTCACATCACATTTTTCTTTGTAACACTATTATTACCTGAAATTACTTTTTGTCTACTTGTTTGTGACCTATTTCCATCACTAGCACACAAGCTCCATGAGATTTGATATTCTACTCATTTGTTTAGTATAATAATATCAGCTAATGATTAGTGCTTGAAAAAGTAGCAAGGCAAGGACAAGATTTTGTTAATTACTTTTCTACTAATATTCCAGGTTTGGCTTCAGTCTTAACCTCTATCATAAAGCCCCAAGCAGATGACAGCAACTCTTTCCTGGGCTTGGAGCTTACCATGCATTTCCTGTACAAACATGTCAGCTTGGAACTTCACATTATGTTACAGATTAAAGTGTTTGGAATGCATCTAATTTACCTCAACCTCCTTCGCTTGCAAAACAGAAAGTATTCACCTCACTTACTATGTGAATTAAAGAAGATTCTGTGTGTAAAATTCCTACTAAAGTACCTAGTATCGGACAGGTACTAAATACATGGTAGATTCTGTGATTATTGTCCACAATTCAGTTGTAAATAATTGGGCTTACACATATCTCAAGCCCAATAAATATTCCATTAATTTTGCTTTAAGTTACCAACTCACTTCTTTTTCTCTAAATGATTTTCTAAATCCTTATATTATCCTAGAAAATATCAGATCATTGCTAATTACAATTTTCCAAACTTCAAACCAGAAGTTTCAAACAACCCTACTGGCATTCAGCATCAGGATATCACAGGGAACTTTTATCTTTCACTGTTTTATCTTTCACTGTTGGTGTTCTTATTTGCTGAGCAGCCTGTCAATTTTCTTAAACTTCTGACATTCTAGCTACTCCCTCTCCCTTCTCCACAAAATGACAGGCCCTCCTTCACTTATCTTGCTCATCCAGGTGGTGATCTCCTGACTTTCTTTATTACAATTCCACATTATAGCAATGGGTAGAGCTGCTCTTAGTAATGACACTTTTTAGACTATCGTGCTTCAGCTATTCTAGCATATTCCTTTTATTAATGTTATTGTAATGATTTCTAGTCACATTTTATAGTCACAGCATGAAATCCTTTTCATTAAGCTAAATTTACATTAATGTAACAGCTGAAGCATTCTGAATCTGAAAAGCCTGCTGTGTTTGTCCTAGGAGGGTGTTTTCCCTAGATACCGGAACATTAGTTTGCTCAAATCTTAGGCTCCTTCTCAACCTCCTGTTCAAATACTTCCTGTTTATCCTTGTTGATATGTTAGATGCCATCTCACAGGTGAGGAAAGAATGTGACATGTACTTACCATTCTTACCGTCAATTGGCCCCATCCAGATCCCTAGAGCACCATCTTGGACTTATTGGTCACTTCACTGCATTTCTATCTTTTCTTTTTCTTTTTACACTTCTAAACTATTTTCCAATAATTTATTTATTTATTTTACTTTATCCCCATGAGGAGGCAAATAAACCATTAGGTTCAATGATGTCATAATTAGCATAACTCGCTGACATAAACTGCTAATGGCAGGTTTGATATAACAAGCCAAGATATCTTGATTCCCTCCATGGGGCTCAACAAATTCCTTCAGGGAAAGATATAAGACCTTATTGTCTATGTCACAGGAAAACACATTAACTTAAGAAAAATGGGATGTTACCAAAACATTTTTTTTTCTCTTGGGAAAGAAGATTACTAAATCCAATATAGGGATTTTTAAGAATATGTGAGATAATATATTGTGACAGTTAATAAGAGATCCTTATCAATCATCAAAATCTAAATTAACATCTTAATGAAAAATATGTTCTGCCTTGAAATTTTGGGGTATTTTTATAGATTATACAAAAGGCATTTCAAACCTTTTGGATATTTTCATAGATGGCTACACAAAAGGGTTTAAAAACTCAAGAGTAAAAAACCATATTATTGGTCCCCATGAGACAGAATTCATTCATTTTAGTAAAATACAGAGATGAGAAGTAGTGTCTAAATTTTTTTTTCTCTTTATTATTTATTTTATTTTTTGTAGTGCTGGGGATTGAACCCAGGTACTAGAGATGAACCTAGCTCACACATGCTAGACAAGTATTCTACCACTGAGCTACTCCCCAGCCTTTTTTAATTTTATTTTTAAATTTTGAGACAAGGTCTAACTAAGTTGCCAACACTGGCCTTGGATTTGCAACTCTCCTGCCTCAGCTCCCTTAGTAGCTGGAATTATAGGTATGTACCACAGCACTCAGGCTAAGTTTTCTTCTAGCTTAGATAGTAGTATTTTGTCTAATGTCCATATTTTTTATAAGAAAAAATATTTTTTAATGATATTCTCTGCGGGGGGAAAAGAAGGCCAATTGTCCTGTTGAGCACTTTATTGGGTTTAGATAGGCCAAGATGTGGCTTAGGCTGAATTTGGCAGTTGGGGACATAGAATGCTAAATTACTTAGTCACTAAAGAGTGGGAAGAATTAAAGTTTTGTCCCTTAGAGGACAAAAAGTGAGAAGAATAAAAAAAAGTAAAGGAATCCAGTTGAGTTATTTTGTGTTACTGTGATATGATATGAATCCCTTTATATTACCAATCTTCAGCAAAGTTCTCTCTACAAAGATAGGGCTCTATGAATATTTGTTTGTTTGTTTGTTTTTGTGGTGCTGGGGATTGAACCCAGGGCCTTGTGTATGGGAGGTAAGCACTCTACCAATTGAGCTATATCCCCAGCCCCTGTGAATATTTTTAATAGCCATTAGGGGAAAAAAGTAAAATGCACAATTGGTTTAACATGATATAAAACATGGGCAATGTGAACAGGATGGTGCATGGTCTTTATAAGTTAGACTACATAAATGGAAGCAGGAATCCAGCATCAGAACTATGTGATCACAACCCTCAGGGAACTCACATAAATCTTAAGAAAGAGTTTGAATATCAGTATTACATAGGATCATTGTGGGTTAAATCAACCTCATACACGTTTTAGGTGGCCTCAGAGAACAAAAGTAATATCTCATTTACACAAGTTATGTTTGAGCAGTTTTACTAAAGAAAAAAAATAATGAATATTATAATCTAAAACTTAAATTGAGTTTGAAAATAATCAGATCAGACACATAAGAAATTGTCAATATAGCTTTCACCCATCTTCTTTGTCTTTTGTTAATCACTGAAGATAAATAACTTGGAAAAAATTTTAAAATATGCCCAAGAAAATTAAAAAATACTAAGCAATTGGGCACATTAATGGATAATTTTATAAGTTGAATCTGAATCTTCAATGTTCCCTTCCCATCCTTTTAATTGTCCTGGGTATATTTCTATTTCCAGTTCTTACAACTGTTTTCAAATCTTTACTGTCTTCAAATTCCCTTCTTTGCTTCCCCACTACCTACTCTAACTTTCTGCAGATGACTTAGTTTCTTCTTGAAACTAGAAACTTAAATTCAATAGACATTATTTCCCTAAACTTCTTGCCCACCATTAAAAATATACCTTCATCTATCATCTACAAAAATCTAATTTAATCTCAGGATGAGATTTCTAACCCTTCTATCTGTGTCATTGACCCCAAACCTTCTCACCTCTTTAAGACCTTCTTAGTGTCTCTCTTGTACCATGTGAAACTTTCCTTTTCTATTAGTAGCATGTTTTTAGACTATAATTTCTCTCATTTAAAAAATAAACTTTAACCCACATTCCTCATAACACTGCCCATTACTTTACTTCCTCTTACAGAGTTCTTTTAAGCACAGTTTACAATTTTTTTTTGTTTTTAGTTTCTCACATCACACTTATTCTCAATTCAATTAAACAAACATTTCTTTAGCAACTGCTGTGCATCACTATGAAATGTGCAATCATTGCAAAATTCTTCCGCCCAGGCCTTTCCATTGAAATTGTACTAGGAGATTACTGCAGATTTTATAATTTTCAAATATAAGAGATATATTTTGATCCTTATGATTCTTTAACTCTCTGAAGCATCTGATGATTTTGTTCACTCTTGCCTTCTTGAAATTCTCTATTCTATTGTAATATGAAACAGTTCATTCCCTTCTTTTACTCTTTTGAAGTTCCTTCTTTATATTTTCTTATTGGAAAAGTCTTCAGAGAAGACAGTAATGAAAATTACTATAGTTGAAATTATTATGCCAAACTTTCCCTAGGCAAAAAGTGATAGGACCCCAATATTTATAGTCTATCGGGGACAGAAGCTTAAATTCCAGCCAATATTTCTCTATTTTGAAAGTTTTTTGAGAGCAAATTCTTCAGTGTCTTCACTACATTATTCCTAGAACTGAGAAGAATTTTGAGCACAGAATGGGTAGTCAATAAATATTTTTATAACAGCTTTATTGAGAAATAATTCACATTCATTTATTTTATTCTTTTAAAATATACAAATCATTCTTAGTATTCACAGAATTGTGCAACCATCACCATTATATAATTTTCTAACATTTTTATTACCTTAAAAAGAAACTCTTCACCCATTAGCAATCACATTCTGTTCTCTCCCTCTCCCAAGCCCCTGGAAACCACTAAATTATTTTCTATCTCTATGAGGTTACCTGTTCTGGATATTTTATATAAATAAAATCATATAATATGTGTCTCTTTGTTGTCTGGCTTCTTTTAACTAGCATAATATTTTCAAGGTTCATCCATGTTGTAATATGTATCAGTTCTTCAGTCTTTATGGCTGAATAATATTTCATTAAATGAATTAGTGAATATTTGAGTTGTTTCTACTTTAGGGTTATTATGAAAATGCTAATGTGGACAATCATCTTTTTCATTGCTGTGACCAAATGCCTGATAAGAACAATTTAGAGGAGGAAAAGTTTATTTTGGCTCATGGTTTCGGAGGTTTAGTCCACAGTAAGCTGACTCTATGGCTCTGACCCTGAGGTGAGGCAGAACATCATGGCAGAAGGACATGGAAGAGGGAAGCAACTCACGATATGGCAACCGTGAAGCAGAGAGAGAGAGAGTTCTGCTCACCAGGGAAAAAATATAAACCCCAAAGGCACACTTCCAGTGACTTACTTTCTCTAGCCACACTTTACCTGCCTACAGAAAGTACTCAATTAATTCATATCAGTGGATTAAGTCACTGATCAGGGGATAATTCACATAACCTAGTAATTTCATCTCTGAAAATCCTTTCATTGTCTCACACAAGATTTTGTGTGACACCTCCTGTTTAAAGCGTAACTTTTCACTTCTAGCCCTGCAAAGCTCATTCCCATCTCACAATGCAAAATATATTTAACATATTTATAAGAGTGTCTATATTCTTAACATTTCCAGCATTACCCAAAAGTCCAAGTCCAACATCTCATCTAAAATTCAAGGCAAACTCTTAGCTGAGAGTAAGATCAAAAGCATATTATGAATATCCCACATATAATAGTACAGAGTAAATATTTCCTTTCCAAAATATTAGGTATCCCAAAAGCTCACGTGTGAGACAATGCAAGAAATTTTAGAGGTGAAATTATTGGGTTACAAGAGCCTTGACCTAATCAGTGCATTAATCCCCTTATAGGGATTAACTGGGTGGTAACTATAGGTAGGTAGGGTGAGGCTGGAGGAAGTAGGTCCCTGGGGCCATGCTTTTGGAGTGTATATTTTGTCCTTGTTGAGTGGAGCACTCTCTCTGCTTCCTGGTACAATGTCCTGAGCTGCTTTCCTCTGCCACACTCTTCCACCATGATGTTCTGCCTCACTTTGAGACATGAAGAATGGAGCTGTCTGTGAACTGAGACCTCTGAAATCATGAGCTCCAAAATAAATTCTTCTAATTGTTCTTGTCAGATCTTTTGGTCATCACAATGAAAAAACTGATAAAAACAGGGGCATAGAAAGAGACTGAAATCAGCTGGGCAAATAAGTCTACAGATCCATGTCCAACATCTGGGGCCTAGGGCATCATGAGTTCTTTATGAAGGGCTGTGTATCCCTGCCCACATGGTATCGCTGATTGTTTTTCTTTTGGCTTGTTTCTGTTTGATTTCTGCATCTTCATCTTCTCATATCTTCATGTATTACCTTACCAGAGGCTGCCTGCAGGAACTACGACCCTGCTACACTTTGCTTGGTTTCCCAAGCCTTCCTTTGACATCTCAGTGGAAGGCTCCATGACTCCATAATCCCAGCATCCTGCATTTCTGCAGAACCAGCACCATGTGGTTGACCCTAAGGTCTGTCGCCATCTTGAGCCAAGCCTCCTGGGACCAAAGCTGCAGTAGCCTCTGAGTAACTGGGTGACTGAGCACACTGAGTCAACGTCCTACAACACCCTGTGCAAGCAGAGTACCCTCATGTTTTTTTCTCAAAGGAATTTTTACTTTTATACCCTTGAGCTTTTGATGTATGTGGTCTTGCCAATTCCTGAGATGCCCTCAAGCCATGTTTCCTATGTCTCTTTGTAAAGGCTTTCGAATCTCTTTAGGGATTGCTAGATAAAAATGGTTTTGTCACCTAGCTGTTCACTCACTCCAATTTGATATACTTTAAGAACAATACTTCTTTAACAATCACAACTTCCTTAGTTCCAGTTTTATTCACAATTTCCTGGGCAAACTGCAAATTTTACAAATCTTTCTGCTGTAAAGGTCGGGCGAACGTCGGAGGAAAAGACCACCAAGAGACTGTCTCATGCAACAGCAAAGGGTTTATTGGGGGTCCAGGATGCTGGGGCTCAGTGCTCACTTCAGAGGAGCAAAGAACAAAGAGCCCCGGGAACAACATAAGCAGAGCTTATATACATTCTTTGGAGGGGGCAGGGACTTTACATACATCATAGCATCCTTTAGCAAATCATCACATACAGCGGGAAAATCAAATAACAACTCTAAAACATGATTAGCACATTCACTGGCGGGAACAGGTCGGGTGGGGGTGATTGGTCAGTACTAAGATGGGTATATATTTAAACTGATTGGTTTAAGCCCTGAGGTGTGTACGTGCGGGACTGCACGGTTTCTGAGGAAAGGGGGTTGTTCTCATTGAGCAACTAGGTGGTCAGGGGAGATTTCGACACACATCTAATGGGCAGTTCTGGGAATTGTTTTATGCTTTCACAATTTTCAGGTCCCAGGAGAACAAAACTTAATCTTACTTCAGAAATGTGTAACTTAACAGAACTAGAAGAAAGACTTTAGGCTCATTCAGCCATAGAACAGGTAATTTCAGGCTGCCATTCGCCTGCGGCTTGCAGACAAATTACTCAGGCTCAGTGCTAAATAACCCGCGGAAACTGCTTCTTGGAGCCTGCTCCTTTCAGAACATACACCAAGCACGGAGCGGCCGAATTCCGGCTCCCGGAACTGCTCTGGCTCAGGGATAAAGAACCCGCGGAAACTGCTTCTCGGTCCGGGTCCTGCTGAATATTGTGGAGGTAAATACCAACCGAGCCTTCATAGGCAGTGGCAACAGGACTGAGACGGGGCTTGTGAGGGCTGGTCAGGACTCACCCGTTGCTTTGGTCACCCAGTAAAGGGAACGAAATGCTGCCATTCACATGGGATACCAACATGGCAGAGATCTGATGTCATCAGAAAGCGGCGGAGGAGAGAATTTCATTGATACCAGCGGCGACAGAAACAGTTGGTCTCCTGGTAAAGAAAGTGAGTCACAAACACCCGAGTCACTCTCACTTTGTCATCAAGCCAGAGGGGCAGAGCAGAGCCACCGCCGCGCCCGGAACAGGCCCAGCGGCCTGCTGGCGTGACCCCAATTGGAGTAGGGGCAGAGCAGAGCCGCCACCCGCGCCCGCAAGGTAGGCAGACCTGCGACAGACCGGCGGATCAGGCCCAGCGGCCTGCCAGTGTGGTACACACGTCACCCCAACTGGAGTAGGGGCAGAGCAGAGCCTTCGCCCGCGCCCGGATCAGGCCCAGCGGCCCGCCGGCGTGGTAGTCACGTAACACCAATTGGAGTAGGGGCAGAGCAGAGCCGCCACCCATGCCCACAAGGTAGGCAGACCTGCGACTGACCGGCAGAACAGGCCCAGAGGTCCGCGGGCGTGGTAGGAGGGGCAGGGCAGAGCCGCCGCCCACACCTGCAAGGTAGGCAGACCTGGGACAGACCGGCGGATCAGGCCCAGCGGCCTGCCGGAGTGGAACACACGTCACCCCAATTGGAGTAGGGGCAGAGCAGAGCCACCACCCGCGCCCGGAACAGGCCTAGCAACCTGCCGGCATGGTAGTCACGACACCCCAATTGGAGTAGGGGCAGAGCAGAGCCGCCACCCGCACTCGAAAGGTAGGCAGACCTGCGACCGACCAGCGGGACAGGCCCAGTGGCCTGCCGGTGCGACAGACACGTCACCCTATTTGGAGTAGGGGCAGAGCAGAGCCGCCGCCCCTGCCCGCAAGGTAGGCAGACCTGCGACCAACCGGTGGAACAGGCCCAGTGGCCGGCCGGGGTGGTAGGCATGTCACCCCAAATGGAGTAGGAGCAGAGCAGAGCCTTTGCCCGCGCCGGGAACAGGCCCAGCGGTCCACAGGCGTGGTAGACAAGTCACACCAATTGGAGGAGGGGCAGAGCAGAGCCGCCGCCCGCGCCTGCAAGGTAGGTAGACCTGCAACTGACAGGCGGATCAGGCCCGGTGGCCTGCCAGCGTGGTACACATGTCACCCCAATTGGAGTAGGGGCAGAGCAGAGCCGCCGCCCGCGCCTGCAAGGTAGGCAGACCTGCGACCGACTGGCAGAACAGGCCCAGGGGTCCGCGGGCGTGGTAGACACATCACACCAATTGGAGGAGGGGCAGAGCAGAGCCGCCGCCCGCGCCTGCAAGGTAGGCAGACCGCCGCCCGACCCTGCAAGGGAGACTTTTCAACTATACAAGAGCAATATAAATATATAGGGGAAAAAAATTTTCAAAAACACAACAGATTCACCAAGCAGAAAGAAATGCAAGCAGTATGAAAAGATAAGGAAAGAAAGGACCACAAGCAATGCAGGTCAACTCAACTTTAGAAGAGGTAACAGCTGCAGCAGATAGAATGTCAGATAAAGAATTCAGGATATACATGCTTCAGATGATCTGGAGTCTCAAGGAAGACATTAGACAGCAAAATCAGACAATGAAAGATCACTTCGACAATGAATTACACAAACAAATCCAGGAAGCAAAAGATCAACTATACAGGGAGATAGAGGTTATAAAAAACAAACAAACAGAAATCCTAGAAATGCAGGAAACAATAAACCAACTTAAAAACTCAATTGAGAATACTACCAGCAGAGTAGAACACTTAGAAGATAGAACATCAGACAATGAAGACAAAGTATTTCAACTGGAAAAGAACATAGACAGCTCAGCAAGACTGTTAAGAAACCATGAGCAGAACATCCAAGAAATATGGGATAACATCAAGAGACCAAACTTAAGAGTCATTGGGATATAGGAAGGTATAGAGCTCCAAACCAAAGGAATGAGCAATCTATTCAATGAAATAATATGAGAAAACTTCCCAGACTTGAAGAATGAGACAGAATCCCAAATCCTAGAAGCCTACAGGACGCCGAATGTGCAAAATCATAAGAGATCCACACCTAGACACATTATAATGAAGATGCCCAACATACAGAATAAGGAGAGAATTTTAAAAGCTACAAGAGAAAGGAAGCAGATTACATTTAGGGGTAAGCCAATCAGGATAACAGCTGATCTTTCAACACAGACTCTGAAAGCTAGAAGATCCTGGAATAACATATTTCAAACACTGAAAGAAAATGGGTTCCAAACAAGAATTGTGTATCCAGCAAAATTAAGCTTCAGGATGGAAGATGAAATTAAAACCTTCCACGATAAACAGAAGTTAAAAGAATTTGCAGCTAGAAAACCATCTCTTCAAAACATCCTTGGCAAAACATTACAGGAAGAGGAAATGGAAAATAACAATGAAAACCAACAGTGGGAGGTAGGACAGTAAAGGGGGGGGAAATAATCAAAGAGGAAAACAAACCATGTTTAGTAACATAAATAAACAAATATGGCTGGAAGAACAACGCATATCTCAATAATGACCCTAAATGTTAATGGCTTAAACTCACCAATTAAGAAACACAGGCTAGTAGAATGGATCACAAAACAAGACCCAACAATATGCTGCCTACAGGAGACGCATTTGATAGGAAAAGACATACATAGGCTGAAGGTGAAAGGTTGGGAAAAATCATATCACTCATATGGACTTCGGAAACAAGCAGGAGTGTCCATACTCATATCAAATAAAATAGATTTCAAGCCAAAGTTAATCAAAAGGGATAAAGAGGGACACTACATACTGCTCATGGAACCATACACCAACAAGACATAACAATCATAAATATATATGCCCCAAACAATGGTGCAGCTATGTTCATCAAACAAACTCTTCTCAAGTTCAAGAGTCTAATAGACCACCATACAATAATCATGGGAGACTTCAACACACCTCTATCACCACTGGACAGATCTTCCAAACAAAAGTTGAATAAGGAAACTATAGAACTCAATAACACAATTAATAACCTAGACTTAATTGACATATATAGAATATACCACCCAACATCAAGCAGTTACACTTTTTTCTCAGCAGCACATGGATCCTTCTCAGAAATAGATCATATATTATGTCACAGGGCAACTCTTAGACAATATAAAGGAGTAGAGATAATACCATGCATCTTATCTGATCATAATGGAATGAAACGATAAAAGAAGGAAGGAAAAATCATGCATCACTTGGAGAATGAACAATAGGTTGCTGAATGATCAATGGGTTATAGAAGACATCAAGGAGGAAATTAAAAAATTCTTAGAGATTAATGAAAACACAGACACAACATATCGGAATCTATGGGACACATTGAAAGCAGTTCTAAGAGGAAAATTCATTGCTTGGAGTTCATTCCTTAAAAAAAGAAAAAACCAACAAATAAATGATCTCATACTTCATCTCAAAATCCTAGAAAAAGAAGAGCAAAACAACAGCAAAAGAAGTAGAAGGCAAGAAATAATTAAAATCAGAGCTGAAATTAATGAAATCGAAACAAAAGAAACAATTGAAAAAATTGACAAAACTAAAAGTTGGTTCTTTGAAAAAATAAATAAAATCGACAGACCCTTAGCCATGCTAATGAAGAGAAGAAGAGAGAGAACTCAAATTACTAGCATACGGGATGAAAAAGGCAATATCACAACAGACACTTCAGAAATACAGAAGATAATCAGAAATTATTTTGAATCCTTATACTCCAATAAATTAGAAGATAGTGAAGGCATTGATAAATTTCTTAAGTCATATGATCTGCCCAGATTGAGTCAGGAGGATATAGACAACCTAAACAGACCAATATCAATTGAGGAAATAGAAGAAACCATAAAAAGACTACCAACTAAGAAAAGCCCAGGACCGGATGGGTATACAGCAGAGTTTTACAAAACCTTTAAAGAGGAACTAATACCAATACTTTTCAAGCTACTTCAGGAAATAGAAAAAGAGGGAGAACTTCCAAATTCATTCTACGAGGCCAACATCACCCTGATAACTAAACCAGACAAAGACACTTCAAAGAAAGAAAACTAGAGACCAATATCTCTAATGAACCTAGATGCAAAAATCCTCAATAAAATTCTGGCGAATCGGATACAAAAACATATCAAAAAAAATTGTGCACCATGATCAAGTAGGATTCATCCCTGGGATGCAAGGCTGGTTCAATATACGGAAATCAATAAATGTTATTCACCACATCAATAGACTTAAAAATAAGAACCATATGATCATCTCGATAGATGCGGAAAAAGCATTCGACAAAGTACAGCATCCCTTTATGTTCAAAACTCTAGAAAAACTAGGGATAACAGGAACATACCTCAATATTGTAAAAGCAATCTATGCTAAGCCTCAGGCTAGCATCATTCTGAATGGAGAAAAACTGAAGGCATTCCCTCTAAAATCTGGAACAAGACAGGGATGCCCTCTCTCACCACTTCTGTTCAACATAGTTCTCGAAACACTGGCCAGAGCAATTAGACAGACGAAAGAAATTAAAGGCATAAAAATAGGAAAAGAAGAACTTAAATTATCACTATTTGCAGGTGACATGATTCTATACCTAGCAGACCCAAAGGGGTCTACAAAGAAACTATTAGAGCTAATAAATGAATTCAGCAAAGTGGCAGGATATAAAATCAACACGCATAAATCAAAGGCATTCCTGTATATCAGCGACAAATCCTCTGAAATGGAAATGAGGACAACCACTCCATTCACAATATCCTCAAAAACAATAAAATACTTGGGAATCAACCTAACAAAAGAGGTGAAAGACTTATACAATGAAAACTACAGAACCCTAAAGAGAGAAATAGAAGAAGATCTTAGAAGATGGAAAAATATACCCTGTTCATGGATAGGCAGAACTAACATCATCAAAATGGCGATATTACCAAAAGTTCTCTATAGGTTTAATGCAATGCCAATCAAAATCCCAACGGCATTTCTTGTAGAAATAGAGAAAGCAATCATGAAATTCATATGGAAAAATAAAAGACCCAAAATAGCAAAAACAATGCTAAGCAGGAAGTGTGAATCAGGCGGTATAGCGATACCAGACTTCAAACTATACTACAGAGCAATAGTAACAAAAACAGCATGGTACTGGTACCAAAACAGGCGGGTGGACCAATGGTACAGAATAGAGGACACAGAAACGAATCCACAAAAGTACAACTATCTTATGTTTGATAAAGGGGCTAAAAGCATGCAATGGAAGAAGGATAGTATCTTCAACAAATGGTGCTGGGAAAACTGGAAATCTATATGCAACAAAATGAAACTGAATCCCTTTCTCTCGCCATGCACAAAAGTTAATTCAAAATGGATCAAGGAGCTTGATATCAAATCAGAGACACGCCGTCTGATAGAAGAAAAAGTTGGCTATGATCTACATACTGTGGGGTCGGGCTCCAAATTCATCAATAGGACACCCATAGCACAAAAGTTAATAACTAGAATCAACAAATGGGACTTACTCAAACTAAAACGTTTTTTCTCAGCAAAAGAAACAATAAGAGAGGTAAATAGGGAGCCTACATCCTGGGAACAAATCTTTACTCCTCACACTTCAGATAGAGCCCTAATATCCAGAGTGTACAAAGAACTCAAAAAATTAGACAATAAGATAACAAATAACCCAATCAACAAATGGGCCAAGGACCTGAACAGACACTTCTCAGAGGAGGACATACAATCAATCAACAAGTACATGAAAAAATGCTCACCATCTCTAGCAGTCAGAGAAATGCAAATCAAAACCACCCTAAGATACCATCTCACTCCAGTAAGATTGGCAGCCATTATGAAGTCAAACAACAACAAGTGCTGGCGAGGATGTGGGGAAAAGGGTACACCTGTACATTGCTGGTGGGACTGCAAATTGGTGCAGCCAATTTGGAAAGCAGTATGGAGATTTCTTGGAAAGCTGGGAATGGAACCACCATTTGACCCAGCTATTCCCCCTCTGGGTCTATTCCCTAAAGACCTAAAAAGAGCATGCTACAGGGACACTGCTACATCGATGTTCATAGCAGCACAATTCACAATAGCAAGACTGTGGAACCAACCTAGAT
Source organism: Marmota flaviventris (assembly GCF_047511675.1). NCBI lineage: Eukaryota > Metazoa > Chordata > Mammalia > Rodentia > Sciuridae > Marmota > Marmota flaviventris. The sequence continues at coordinate 47,415,185 of NC_092500.1, read as the reverse complement.
GCCCTTCAATAGATGAATGGATAAAAAAAAATGTGGCATTTATACACAATGGAGTATTACTCTGCATTAAAAAATGACAAAATCATAGAATTTGCAGGGCAATGGATGGCATTAGAGCAGATTATGCTAAGTGAAGCTAGCCAATCCCTAAAAAACAAATGCCAAATGTCTTCTTTGATATAAGGAGAGTAACTAAGAACAGAGTAGGGATGAAGAGCATGAGAAGAAGATTAACATTAAACAGGGATGAGAGGTGGGAGGGAAAGGTAGAGAGAAGGGAAATTGCATGGAAATGGAAGGAGACCCTCAGGGTTATACAAAATTACATACAAGAGGAAGTGAGGGGAAAGGGAACAATAATACAAGGGGGAGAAATGAATGACAGTAGAGGGGGTAGAGAGATAAGAGGGGACGGGAGTGGAGGGGAGGGGGGATAGTAGAGGATAGGAAAGGCAGCAGAATACAACAGACACTAGTATGGCAACATGTAAATCAATGGATGTGTAACTGATGTGATTCTGCAATCTGTATACGGGGTAAAAATGGGAGTTCATAACCCACTTGAATCAAAGTATGAAATATGATATATCAAGAACTATGTAATGTTTTGAACAACCAACAATAAAAAATTAAAAAAAAAAAAGAAAGACTTTATAGAATCAAGTTTTATCCTTTACATTTTAGCTTCTTCAACCTTTCACTGCTTCTGATTATCATAATAAACTTGGTGAAAAGCCACTAACTATAGCCATGCCACTGCCTGAATGCTATGCTGGTTTAAAATTTCCTCCACCAGATTGATTATTAGCACTTCAGCTTTAAATTCAGCCTCACAAAAATTCTCAGGATATGAACAAAATGTAGACAAATTCTTTGCCAGAATGTAACAAGAATGGCCTATTGTCCAATTTCCAATAAAGTCCTCCTTCTCTGAAACCTCATGAGCCCAGTCATTACGGTCTACTGTCCTGCTCTTCTAAGCTCCCACCATAATTTCCCAATAAGCTCACTTATGACATTCTGAAGCTTTTTCATCTTGTGTCTCTAAACTTTTCATTTTCCCCCCCTGCAAACAAGCTTCAAAGACATAGTCAGTAAACAAAACAAAACAAAAAAAAACAAACAAACATGTTTTATTGTAGCTGGAAGGTACCAGAAAATTTTAATCTTTTGAAAAGTCTTACATATTTGTTCATCAATAATGTTGTTTATATTGTTTTTTAATTAGCTATACATATTCTTGCTTATGAAACCATTTTGTTTTTGGAAGTTCTTAACCCCTATATAGCTAGTTTAGAAACTTTTTTTTTTTTCTTGAGATCCAGCCCAGGGTTCCACACAGGGAAGAAAAGAGTTTTATCACTGAGACACATGTCCAGCTCAGAACTTTTTTTTTAATCATCTTGCTTTCCTAATTGGTTTGTTGCTTAAAAGAATGAATTGATATATAATACATCAGAGCTATTCCAAGTCTATAGAAAAATTATAATAGAAAAGTTTAGACTGCCTACTATCCACTGCCCCATCTGACAGTAATCTTATTTCCATTTTGAGAATAACTTCTAACTCTATTACAAAAGTCCTGTGAGACTGACATGCCTTTGATGATTATCCCTGTATCCCAAACTAGACACGTTGGAAACTCTTTGCCTGGAATACAATTTTTTAAAAGTGTTTCACCCTTTTTATTGTAAAATAAAACACAGACATAGAAAATCACATAAGACAAATATATGGTTTAGCGAATAATTATAAGGCAAACACCCCTATAACCCTTACCCACATTAAGAAAAAGAATTTTTTCAGCCCTTCAGTAGGCTTCAATTTGCTCATTTCCAAAGACTATTCCCTCCTTACAAAAATAATAATCATACTAAGTAATTTTTTTTTCTAACAAAGACAATATTAACCATAGAGGGCTGGGGTTATGGCTCAGTGGTAGAGTGCTTGCCTAGCATGTGTGAGGCACTGGGTTTGATCCTCAGCACCACATAAAAATAAATAAATAAATAGAATAAAGAATTTTTTTAAAGATTAATTCCTTCAAAATAATAATAACCATAGACTATGTATATTGGTATTTTAGGATTTGGAGGGACAGCTTATATTCTAATTCTGTCATAAATGCTCTTCAGATAGTTTTATTACCTAGTACCCCTGGTACTTTCTTTCTAGAATTTTGGGTATTTGAATCTTGAGTAGACTAATAAAATGTTTTGAAAACAGTTGAAATTTATTCACATCAGTGAAGATTTCCTAACTTAAATTTCACCAATAAAACTTTTTTTTTTTTAGTTGCTCAAAACATTACAATGATCTTGACATATCATACATTTGGTTCAAATGGGGTATGAATTCTTATTTTTCCACGAGTACAGATTGTAGTATAAAACTTTATTATAGCTGGGCACGGTGGCACATACCTGTAATCCCAGCAGCTTGGGAGGCTGAGACAAAAGGATTGTGAGTTCAAAGCCAATCTCAGCAACAGTGAGGTGCTAAGCAACTCAGTGAAACCCTGTCTCTAAATAAAATACAAAATAAGGCTGGGGATGTGGCTTGGTAGTAAAATGCCCCTGAGATCAATCCCCAGTACCAAAAAAAGAAAAAAAAAAAACTTTATTATATTTCTTATTTATTGATATCCAGAGCTGCCTTAGTTCTCAATGACCCTTTGACAAATACTGTTTTTACTTAAGTTAGCCAGAGTTAGTTTCTTTGGTTTTAAAACAAAGAAACAAACTGCAATGGAAATTTAAAGTCAGTAGTGAAATTTATAGTTTCAGTTCCAACTTTGGAAGTTATTGCTAACATTCTTTTAACAAGAACAATTTGGACAAATTTAAAAATCAGTAACTTTTTTTGGACTCAGCAGAGAACTAACACTTTGGAGTAAATCACTACCCTACAATCTGGAAAGATACATATTTCCAAAGAAATAGAGCAACGAATATCTACCTACTTGGAGTAGAAACCACTGGATACATAAAAGAGTAAGAATACTTTAAAATGTAAATTTTGATAAATTGCTAGAGACTCGAGTATGGACTAATGTGAGAGTGAGAAACTTTAGGAGATGAAGTCTTAGGAGGCCCCCATACTTTCATGTGCTTTCTCTCTAGAAGTCCTACCAAGTTCTTATGGTGATCATCCTAGAAAAATTCCCTCTTGGTTCTGGCAGTGAAAGATAAAAAGTAATATTGCAAACCACATCGATACCTTGCTCCATAACAAATTTATTCTCCTGGAAAAGTCTTTGCCAGAGCATAATTCTTATAACATATTCCAGTTAGGAAAAGAAAATTCCTGCTCACTATAGTCTTCTGTCTCATATAAAGGCAGGGAGGGAGGAAAAGTCAATACAAAATAAGAGCTGGAAAATAGATTGAGAATACTGCAGCCAAAAAGAGTAGGGAAGATGGGATAAAGGCTATATCAGTGAAGAAAAGGCAGAAACCTGTGAAGGCCATAGACCTAAGATATGATCTATAAAATCCTGAGACTCAATCAGAAGATTATATGCTTCTCCTCCTCTACACCCTATATCCATCTAAACCAGAAATGTTCTAGTATAATAGCAGTGGTTTATAGCTGTTACAAGACAGACTCTTTTGGACATTCTCTTGTCCTCAAAAGTGGAGGTAAAAGAAAAAAAGTAAAACAAAACAAAACAAGAACACTAGAGAAATTTAAAGCCACTGATAGCTATTTAAAAAAATCTTTACAAAGCATGCCTACTAGCAAGATTAACATTCATTCTCTCACTAAAGGCCCATTGCTTAATACAATATGTTAGTTTTTAACATGAAATTACCAGGCATACTAAAAAAGCAGGAAAACACACAATCTTGAAAGATAAAGTAATCTTCAGAAATAGATTCAGATATGTCACAGATGTTGAAATTATAAGATAGGGGGTTTAAATATATGTTAAGAGTTCGAGTATACCAAGAAACAAATGCAAGATTTTCTGGAATATAAGCAGAAAGATGGAAAATTGCAGAAATAATTGAAAGGAAATGCTAGAAATAAAATTAGAGAAATAGGAATAAAGAATGCCTTCAGTGGATTCCACTGGCTTAGATTTAATATGGCTAAGGAAAGATTAGGCGAATTGGTAGATAACTCTATAGAAGCTTTTCAATTTGAAATGCAAAGAGGCAAAGAGTAAAAAGAAAGAAAAAAGAGCTTCCAAGAATTGAGGAACAAAAGCAAAAGGTTTAGCTATGTACAGATGTAATACAAAAGGAGGAAAAAGAAAACAGACCAGGAAAAATATATGAAGTAATAACAGCCAATAATTTTCCTCAATTAATGACAGACACTAACCCAGAGATCCAGGAAACTCCAAGAATACCAACAGTATAAATAAAATAACAAAAGGTACCTACAACTAGGCACATATTCAAATTTTATAAAACTTAAGATGAGAAAATCTTGAAAGAAGCCAGGGAAAAAACACACCACCTCATTTATGCTGTAAAATGGATAAAAATTATAGCAAACTTCTCAATAGAAAGCACACAAGTAGTGAGTAGGGATGTAACTCAGTTATAGAGCACTTGCCTAGTAAGCCCTTGGGTTCGATATCTGACAGAGAGAAAGAAAGGAGGGGAGAGGGAGGAAGAAAGAAGGAGGAGGAGAGAAGGAGGAAGAGGAAGAGGAGGAGGAGGAGGAGGAAGGAAGGAGAAAGGAAAGAAAACATGCAAGCGAGAAAAGAATCATGTAACATAAGTGTTGGAAGACAATAGCCAAATTATGGAATCGACCCAGAAGGTTATCAACAGATAATTGGATCAATAAAATGTGGTCTATATACACAATGAAGCTCTACTTGGCCATGAAGAAGAATGAAATAATGGAATTTGCTGGTAAATGGATAGAAATGGAGAAAATCATACTAAGTGAAATAAGCCAGACTCAGAAAATCAAGGGTTGAATATTTTCTCTCATGTGTGGAATCTAGATCAAAATGAGGAAAAGAGGGGATCAGATATCACAAAAATATAGGGAAAATCAATGGAGTATAAGAAGGAGAATAAGGAGGAGGAAGGAAGGGAAAGGGAAAGAAATACGGTATGAATTTAACAACATAATGTTATTTAAAGGTATCAAAGGGAATTTCACTTTATGTATATGTAGAAAGTACCAATCAAAAATAAATAAATAAAGGAGAAAGGAAGATCAGCAGAGTATAGGAAGGAGAAGAGAAAAGGGTGGGGAGAAGAAGTGGGCAAGAACAGGGATTGAAATCAAATTCCTTACATTTATGATTCTGTCAAAATGAACACAAATATTATGCACAATTATAATTCTCTAATTTTATTTTTTCATTTTTTAAAAATACTTTTTAGTTGTAGAAGGACACAATACCTTTATTTATTTATTTTATGTAGTGCTGAGGATCAAACCCAGTGCCTCAAACATGCTAGTAGGAAAGTGCTCTACCACTGAGCCATATCTCCAGCCCTTAATTTTTTTTCTAATTTTTTAAAAAAATCAACTTAGAATTCTATATTCACTGAAATTATCCTCCAAAAGTCAAAAAGGAATGAACATATCAGTAGTATGGGAAATATGGTAGACAGATCCTAAAGCTTTCCCTCCAAAGCCTCCTATAATTTCAGGCAAAAGGTGAACTAGTAAAAAATAAATTAGACTCTGTTGATAACAAAATAGATGTTCTGCCTCAGTATTGGCTCTGGATAGATGTTAAAAAAAAAATCTCCTAGCCCAAAATTATGACAACCATCTGAACTTTAGAAGAATTTGGAGCCTAAATCTACATTAACAGAATATTGAAATTTAAATGGAATTGCATGTGTTGTATTTCTGGGCCCTTGGAAGAAGACAATACAAACTCTCCCTAGAAGAACAAACTCTTATGCTAGACACAAGGAATTCCTACAGTTAATTTCCAAGTATTATTTAATAATAATTCTAAACTCACAAACACAAAAGAAAATAAATTATCAAATGCAAGAGTAAACCAACAGAACAGATGTTGACACACTTCAGATACTGGATATATAGATAAAAGTCTTTTTAAAACTATGTTTAATATGTTTTCAGAAATATACATTGTGAGCAATGAGAAAATATAATATTGTGAGCAATAAGAAAAAGACAACCAAAACTAATCAGGAAAATTTTAAAATTAATCATACTGAACTTTTAAAAGTGAAAATGTAATAAATACAATTTAAAACTCAACCAAGTGTTAAAATTATATATAGCTGATTATAATTAATAAATGGATTATGAAACTGAAAAAGTATTCAGATTTTAGCTTAAAGTAAGTGTGAAACACTAAAGATAAATTTAGAGACATAAATAAGAAGGACTAATTAAGAGTTCCAAGAAGAGGTAATTTAAATAAGGACAAACAATATTTGGGGGAAAAAAATCAAGGCTAAGAATGTTCTAAAGCTTATGAAAGACATCTTTTGTTACATTTAAGAAGCCCAATAAATCCCAAATAGTAAAAATAAAACAAATCCTCACCTAGACATGTAAAGCAGAACAATAAAGACAAGAAGAAAATCTTAAAAGCAAATAGAAAGAAAAGTTATATTGCCCACAGGGGAGACACAAACATATAGCTAATTTCTTGGTAACAGAAATGGGAGTCAGATGGTAGTGCAATAATACACAATTGAGAGATCTTCTGAGATGGAAAACATAATAAAGATATTAGAAGAAGGAGAGGGAGAAGGAAGGAGAGTAAGAGGGGGGGAAAGGGAAGGAAGGAAAATAAAATCCTAAATAGAGAGAATTTATCACCCAAGACCTTCATAGAGGGAACACAAAAAGAATGTTTCAAGAGTAAGTCAAGTGATTCTAGTTGGATGTGCTGAGATGCACTTCTCAAGAAGGAATATTGGAACTTTACTGAAACAGACACTAATGGTGACACATGCTTAGAACCCCAATGACTTGGAAGGCTAAGGCAGAAGGATCACAAGTTTGAGGTCAGCCTCAGCAACTCAAGAAGTTCTAGCTAAATTAGCAAGATCCTGTCTCAAAATAAAAAAAATGGCTAGGGATATGGGAATGTAAGTAAAGCACCCTGGTACCCAGTACCATGCACCCCTCCCCACAAAACAAAACAAAACAGGAAACTAATGATTCTCTGGACTGTATATAATGAAAACTGTATTTATTTCTTTCAAACATAGTTTTAGATTTACATATATTTGATTTTCCCATCAGGTTTAAAAGCTTCTGTCAATAAGAATTTGATAGACATGTACAAATTAAAATTTAAAGTTAAGAATATCACTAACTAGGTGAATATAGTAGAAGAATATTGTATATTTCTGTCATCCAAGAGACTTGCTTTTGGCTAACGAGTACATTTCTAGGACAGCTTGCTCTATGTGAATCAGAAAGCAGAGCAAAGAAGCAGTCAGATCAGCAGGAAGAACAAATGTTGCAAATGAAAGAAAACATAGACAGATGGTTGAATCTGTGGTAATCACACTGAACCATTGTGAAGGATGTTAGTTTGGAGCATATACGTAGGGAAATGAGGGGAAATTATTAAATATTTGCAATTGTATTTCCTGATAGTCTCTGCAAAAAGACTATTAATTTACCTACATGATGTTACCTTGGAGAAAATGAAAATTTGACATTTCTGTCAAAACACATCTTAGTTTCATACTTCCAGAGAAAGGGTCTTCACAGAACTATTCATCCTCACTTCTTTTTTTTATAAAAAGGATTTTACATTGGTTTAAAGGTGGTAAATATTTTAAAAAATTTGCTTACTATAAAGTCTGGTTGCACGTCCTCATTATTTTAATTGATACTAGATGTACTTCAACAATTACTATAACAAATGTGACAACTTTGCTGGTCAGTGGCCATATTGTGAAGAACTCAATAGTTTTTCCCCATCATACCCTACATTTAAAAATAACTTATCTTTTTTCAACATCTTCCCCAGGAATATTTGACCTCCAGAGCAAAATTATTGTTCTTAGCTACATTTATTTCATTTGTATATCAAGAAAACGCAATATAATCTAATTTACACTATAGTATTTTTCATTGGTATCCCTTCAAGGGTTGCATTTTAAAAAGAGTTTCTTTCTAACCAAAATGAAACATTAATTGTTAGAATATCCATCCAAGTTGGCTAATTTCTAAACATCTATTATATCAAGGTCGCATATCAACTCATTTAGGAAAAAGAAGTATTTTGGGGATAAATGGCTATTCATTTGGGGAGAGGAATGAAATGAAACCCCAACCTCAGATCATTGACATAATAATAAAAGACTTGAGATTAATTGTCATAAAGTTAAAAATAAAGGCATAAAAATTTCAAAAAATATAGTAGGAAATATTTTTATTATTCATCATCCTAAGCCTTTCTTAGTATGAAACAAAACTAAGTAAAATGAAGAAAAATGAACGTTTCATTTTAAACCCCAAAGTTTCATCTGAATAAGAATCACAGTTAACTGTAACCCACCTTTAGAGATTCTGATTCAGTAAGTTGGGGCAGACTCCATGAATGTACATTTCTAACAAGCTCACTGATGATGCCAATGCCACTGTTGTGGAGAGTAGAACTAAAGAGTTAGGAACAACTGAGTAGAAGATACCTGTTGTGGTTTAGATATGAGTTGTTCCCCAATAGCCCATGTGTGAGACAATGCAAGAGGTGAAATTATTAAATTATTAGAGATACAAACTAATCAGTGGACTAATCCATTGATATGGATTAACTGGGTGGTAAATATAGGCAAGGAGGGTATGACTAGAAGAAATAAGTCACTGGATGCATCCCTTTGGGGTTTATATTTTGTCCCTGGTGAATGAAAAACTTTTTTAATGTGTGTCTAAGATAGAAACTCACTTTTAAATTATGTGAAAAAAAATATGAATAAAACAATTTTTAACACAACACTAACCATCTGTATAGATTGCATGGGAGTGAAAAGAACCCAAGAGTTGGAAAACTAGGATCATGTCTAATATGATCCTGTGCTATAAGCCAGCTCTGCAATCTTGGAAAAGTCATCAAATCTGGATTTCAGTTTCCTCATATGTAAAATTTGGATGTTGGGCCAAGTTATTCTCAAATGTTCTTTCTGACTTAACATTTTTATGGGTTAGAGACATAATACATACTATAGAAGTATACAGCAACAAAAATACTCCAAGTGATACGGAGATTATTATTACTATTTAGGAAACTATATTATAAAGACTTTTATTATTTTTTATTATTATTATTATTATTTGGTAGTTCTGGAAATTGAACCCAGGGCCTTGTGTGTGCAAGGCAAGCACTCTACCAACTGAGCTATATCCCCAACCCCAAGACTTTTATTATTTTTAACTAACTTTTTCACATATAACATGCCACTTTTTCCCCATTGCCTATTATTACACTTAGTAAAACAATTAATTCAACCTAGGAAGAAATAAAGATGAAAGAGTTAAGATGGATTTATACTCAATGGCAGAGATTATATCACTACTATTTTGCCAAAACATCATTTGCTAAATTGTATCTAAGAAGATAATCAAAGATCCCACCCTTGAGTTGTTGTGAATTATTTTCCTAATAGTGATGATGAGATGAGCAGTTTTTATCCTTCTACTAGACCCATACCTCTTTGTACAAGAAAAATGCCTTTTTGCAAGATGTCTGCCCTTAGCTAATTTAAGGGGCAGTATGTCATAAGTTCAAGCAAACCAAAGTAATTTTTTAGAGTGGTGGTTAAGCTCCCTAGTGACTCCTCATTACTAAAAGTTTCTACTCTGATTATGCTGGAGGCCTAAAATAATTGTGCTGTCAATTATCAATCATGAATACTAAACAAGGAAAGATTTGAGGAATGAGAATTGATATAAATCCAAGGGACTTTATATTAGATTTCAGAATGCACTGTTTATATAGAACTTTCAATTTGCCTTCATAATGATATTTTCTTTAGAATAATCAGTTTTTATTACTTGAGTCAACAGAGATAATTGGCAACAAAAAACTCAGTTACCCATTATTATAGATGTATTACCAAGAATATGCTATTTTTTAAAAGTAAATATATTCATATACATGTGACTTTGACCTCCTGCCTTTTAAGGAACTTTTTTCCCAGATGGAAATCAGAAGCTATAGTAATCTCGTGTTGAAACAAAAGGTGAATAAGATGAATTCTAAAATGAAATGAGGTCAAAACCCTGTGCAATGACTTTATATATAGTTTAAAAAGGACTGAGAATTCACCGATTGGAAGCATCTTAGAGAAGCAGCCACCTTCTATTCAGGAATAAATAGAATGGAAGCTTTTTGAGTTATTTGCTATTTATTCCTAGGTGGTTGTATTCATGTTTTGTTCTTGTAGAATGGATGTTCTTAGTTAACACTGAGATTAATCTAATTATCTGTGCTAATTGAGAAGCTGTACAAAACAGTTTCTTCTCTTAAACCCTAAATATGCCTCACCTCTCCAGGTAAAATATGAACATGTTATCAGGAGTTAGACTCTTCTTGTCTACACTGCCAGAAACACTGAGAAATTCAGGGAAGGTAAACAAGAAGATCAACATCAAGGAGAAAAATCACTGGTGGGCTAGTGGAATCTTGCAACTACCCTGCAATTACAGTATCTATGCATAAGGGCTGGAAAATACATTTTAAGAGAATTGTTTGTAAATGGGAGGTATCAGCTCTGTGTTCTTACAGAAAAAAACTCTATCATTCAAAATCATGTAAAAGATATTTGTAATAGAAGAGGTAACCTGTGCAATGAGGAAAAACAATACTAATTCATATTTGTACAGTGTTCACAATGCTTTAAAAATGATTTTATTCATCATATAATCCTATGAGGGAGATAAAGTAAGTAAAAGCCCAATTTTATACAAAGTAAAAAAGATTTAAATGGAGTACCAGAAATGGTATAGCTAGTACATGGTGGGAAGAAAGGGAGTTTCTTGCATTCAAGAAACTATAATAATAACTACCACTTAATGAATATTCACTATGTTGCAGTCATTATGTCATACATTTTTAAGGATATTACTGCATCTATTAAAATAATATTATTTCTTAAAGACCACAGATGAATGTGTACTAACATGAGGGAGATAAAGAATAGGATAATTTCTTACAAAAATAATTTAATTCAGCAAAATAATTTAAGTTAGAAAATGATAACCATTATTTGTTGAAAGCAACTATTTACTGGACACTGTAATAAGCATTTAATCTAGATTTTTATCTTATTCTCACAACCATCTTGTTATGGGAATTATTTACTTCATTTTACATATGAAAATATGAGGCAAGGAGGGGTTAAGTGACTTATCCAAGATCACACAGCTGGTAAGTGATCAGACATTCTGCTATATGTCATGTGATAACAAATATCTGGCTACATTTGAGTTTTTCTCATAATTATTCTTTATCTGGCATGTAAATTCACCTGTCATAGACTTAACTACATAAGTCATATTTTAACTAATTTATTTGTATTCCCCATGATTTTTTCCATGATTTTTAATATGGACATCCCTTTCCCTACCCTTGGATTAAAACTTAGGGAGGCAGGCCCCACATTTTTTCTGGCCACCCTTTCATAAAGTCCTATATTCACATTTGGCCACAAATACAGTCTGAACACAGTAATGATAAGTGTCCAATAGTAGACAATAATAAAAATTCCAAAATTGTTTTAATGTTAAAATCTTCCTCTCACAACAAGGGCCTGCTGAAGTCTAGACATAATCAAGTTGGGAATGAGTACAGTCCTTCCTTTCCCTGCTCTTCTTCCCTTAGTATATTAACTATGGTTCCTGATTTTTCTGTTTCCACCAGAGTAAAAGTTCGGATTGAAGGAGAGAAGAGGTAAAAAGAATGAGAAAGTTCTTGCATGACTCTCTTTGTTGAAAGATGGCTTACAACAACCTGCTGAAACAGATTGCTTCTAAAGCTAGCTATAATATTCTCCCCTCATCCCATTGCTCTTTTGTAATGTGACTTTTCTACTCCTTCCATCAAGATTTGGAGTCTATTTTCTTCCTTTTAAAACTGGGATGATCCAATAAAATGCAGCAAAAGTGATGCTGTGTGACTTTCAGGTCTATACCTTAAAAAGATCTTGTAGCTTCTTTTTAGTTGTTGTCTTTTTAAATTTTTGCTCCCCTACCCCGCCACTTTTGGAGTCCAGAGTCTTCATTTAAATAAGTCCAATTACCAACTGGAGAGAGAGACTCAACCAGATCAGGTGTTCTAGCCATTTCACTTGAGGCCCAGATATAAAAATGAAGACATTTTAGATCCTCCTCCAACACAGAGCAGAAACATCCCAGCCAATACAATAGAAATAAGCCAGTCGTGCACCTGCCCAAATTGCAGACTCATGAGCAAATAAATTATTGCTTTGTTTTACCTTATGATTTGGAGTGATGTATGGGCTGTTTGTTTGTTTGTTTTAGCTATAACTGAAACAAAGACTTTGGTTTACAGTAAACACTCATGTGTTTCATATTCCAACATATTCTGGGAGTGTGAATTTCTCTCCTTCACTCAGCTGCTATAGTTATCAATGCATCTTGAAGATTTTTGCAGGGGCTAAGGGTGTAGCTCAGTGGTAAAGTGTGTGCTTAGCATGCATTAGGCCCTGGGTTTCAATCCTCAGCAGTGAAAACAAAAAAAACCCCAGCATTCCAATAAAGTTAAACATGAACTTAACATATTGTCCCAGAAATACCACTCCTACCCTAAAAGAAATGAAAATATATTTACACAAAGACCTGTATGCAAATGCTTAAAACAGCTTTATTCATAACTACCCAAAATTGGAGCAATCTGTCTTGGTCCATTTTCTATTGCTAAAACAGAATTATACAGACTAAGAGTTTGGAAAGTTCAAGATCAAGGAGCCATGTCTGATGAGAGCCTTCTAGCTTCTTGGGATTCTGGTCACACCTTTTATTCTCCTTGCTCCTTCAGCTTTGGGAGTAGCAACAGCTTCCCATTGTTGCTAATCTCTTGAGTGTCTCAGAATCTCGGTTGGTTTCTCCAACATTATCCATATCTCTGTAAGCAATCCACATACTCTTTATTTGAACCACTTGAGTTAAATTTTGTTTCTTTCTTGGATCATGATTGAGAAAACAAGTTTTTTAAAGTCCTTTGAATCTCAATAGAGCTCTTGTGTGCACATGTGCGTTCTCTCTCTCTCTCTCTCATTATATATGGGGAGTCAAGAATCATTTGAATTGTTCCCCTGTATGCAGTGGGTCATTTTCCTAAATCTTCTTTCAATATTTTCTCTTCACCTTTGTTTTTCAACAATCTGACTATTTGACTGGATATTTTTGTTTGTTTGTTTGTTTTGTTTTTCGTTTTTATATTTTGCTTGAGGCTTTCTGAAATTCTTGATGCTGTAACATTTCTTACTTTCTTTCACCAAATTAAGGAAAACTGCCACCATTATTATCTTGCTCTTCCCCTGATTCTAGGATTCCAAGTACACAATAGATCTTTTGATATTGTTCCTCACACCCTTGCAGCTATGGTCATTTTTCTAACATTTTCTCCTATTCTTCAGGTTATATAATTTCTGTTAATCTATCTTTTAATTAATTTGTTATTTATTCTATTTACTCATTCTGTGCTAATCACATTAAATGAATCTTTTTATCTCACATATTTCATTTTTTAGTCCTATAAATTTCATTTTTATAGTTCCCTATTCTTCTGCTGAGATTCCTTGTCTTTTCATTCCTTTTGAGCATATTTTTCTTTATGTCTTTTTAACATATTTGTAATAGCTGATTTAAAGTCCCTGTCTGCTATTTCTAACATTTGGGTTTTCTTGGAGGTCATGCTTCACTAACTGTATTTTCTCTTTAAAACTGTTTTCGTCCTCAAGTTATTATGGATCATACTTTGGACATTGTAAATGGTTAAAGCCATGTAGGAGTGACTCTCAGGCATAAACTATAGTTATAGAGAAATACTTTCACCAGTAGAAAGTTTCACTAGGCATGAAAGAGACAAAGAAGAAAATCTGGTCTCTCTCTCCTACTATCTCCCTCTCCACCATATGCTTCCCACTGGCAGAATTCAACCAAGAAGCCCCTGGCAAGAAAGCACAGGAAATAGAGGTTATAGGAGAAAACTCCTGAAAGGACACAGGTATAAAAAGGTGAATGGATTTGGCAAACTATAAATAAATAACCAGTCTGCTTATATAAAATAAATTTGCCAGATTTTGCAAACAAAAATATAGGATGCCCTGTTAAATATGAATTTCAGGTTTAAGATTTTCTTTTAGTGTAAGTATGCCAATTATTCATTTTTTACATTAAATTCAATTTTATCTGGCAACTTGGTTTAGATCACTAAGAGAACACTACTTTTTTAAGTATTTATTTTTAGTTAAAACAATATCTTTATTTTAATGTGATGCTGAGGATCGAACCCAGTGCCTCATGCATGGTAGGCGGGCACTCTACCTCTGAGCCACAACCCCAGCCCAAGAACACTACTTTTAATCCAAGTCTATAGCCAACTTTAAGTAGTCTTTGTTTTATTATCCCAGAACTTTTTGTTTCTTTTTTTAAAAATTTTTTTAGTTTTCGGCGGACAAAACATCTTTTGTTTGTATGTGGTGCTGAGGATTGAACCTGGGCTGCACCCATGCCAGGCGAGCGCGCTACCGCTTGAGCCACATCCCCAGCCCCTTGTTTCTATTTTCTTTTTTCACTTTATGTTGCTACAACTGAATGCCACAGACTGGGTAATTTATGGAGAAAGGTAATTTATTCTTACAGTTCTGGAGGCTGGGAAGTTCAAGGTTGAGGGGTAACATCTAGTGAGAGCCTTCTTTCTGGTGGGAGCTCTACAGAATCCCAAGATAGTGAGATAGTGCAGGGCATCACATGGCAAGTCAGCATAAGCTTGCTAGACAAAACTTGCACTTATAACAAAGCTACGCCTACTCTTGCCCATTAACTCATTAATCTGTTAATCCATTAATCCACAGATGGGTAATCTATTCACAAGGACTCTGCTTCCCAAAGGTCCCATCTCTCAAATACCATTACATTTTTGACTCAGGAATTTGGAGAACACATTCAAATCATAACACATAATTACCTTGAACAACCATTTCCCTAACCGAACTTAAGGTTTCTTAAAGAGAAAGAACATATCTTATTCATCTATGTATCTGATTATTTTCCATCTCTTCCAACCCTATATTTTTGCATGATCTTGTACATAGTAAGTGTTCAATACTTTTGTTGAGCATGAGGGAGTCCTTTATGAATATTTCATTGCATCTAATTTTTTGTTACATGTTTCTGTAAGATACAGCTAAAGTCACATAATGATTTAGAGGAAAGTCTAATGTCAGGTCAATTGTTATAGGTATTCAGACTCCGTTTTATGCCTTTACTTTTCTTTTCATCCTTTCCTCTCAGACTTCCATAATGAGCATACAGCATAACTATTATCCAGAAATCTTGCTTCACAGATTTCATGAAGTTTCTGTGAATAAATGACTGAGCATTGGGTCAACACAGCCTACACTGGAAAATCCAAGCTTTTAAAATGTATTTTGATCTTCATTAAATATTTAGGGGGAAAAAAAAAACCCTGCTCCTTGCTCTAGTATAACAGACCAAAAAAGGCTTCCAAATCTGAGAGAGATAAGACCACAGTCCTGAGAAGAACAGTTGACTTTCTTATGGATCTTTTAAAATCCTGCTGTTTTCTCTTTAATTCTGGAGCAAGTTATCAATAGATCTGTTCTTTCTGGATGATTTGCAGGACTCCTGTATTTATTATTAATGAGTTTTCTGTGTGTGGGTATAAACACCAAAGTTAATGCACAATAATTTTCAAGTAGTTAAATCATTGTCACTTATTTTACCTCTTTATGAAACTTTGAACCTTTCTCTAATGAGTTTTGCAATAATGTTAAAAAGCCAAAATCCCTCAAATCTGAAAAATAAGAGATGAAACAACCTGCTGCTTTCACAGCTCCTAGAATTATGTACTTAAACACTTGATTTTTATCTGTATTGTGTAAATATTTTTTAAATGGGACTATTACTTTTTATTACTCAGGTCATCATATGCTAGTTCATCAGTCTCATAAAAATTATTTTGTGGTCTATCTTCCTTAAAATGTGAAGAGATTTGCCTAAATAATATGTGATAATTGAAGCTTCTCAGACCATAATAATCTCTAATCAGTGTCTCTGAGTGAAAGAAAACCTTGGGTTTAGACTCTGATATTTCAAAGGCTTCCACATGACTCTTCTACATGACCTTCTCAGTTATGAAAGTACCTAATATCTTTAAGAGTAAACTATGCTATAAGCACTTTGCATTTGGTATTTAATTCACTTTTTAAACAACCCTAGGAAAGAGGTATGATCATTACCATTTTACAGTTAAGGACACAGAGGTTTAGAGGAGATATGTAACTGGTTTAAGATCACACAGCTATTGAGAGGCAAGAATCAAATCTAGGCCTACTAGAGAGGCCTACACCAAGCAAGTGTTCATAACTTTTACACCTCTAATTCTCTAACTTCTTTGACCTTAAGTTCCAGCAGTTAAAAAAAAAAAAAAAAAAGTTATGGAGCAAATTGTATTCCATGCATGTGTGATTATATCAAAATGACCCCCACTATTATATGCTGCTAGATTGTAAGTATGTACAAATAATAATTGAAAATTTTAAAATGTTGGTATACACGTTCTATTAGACTGACATTATGTAGACTATAGAACACGTAAAATTTGCAATTTTAAGAAGATAAGGAAAAATAAATAAAAAGAGAAGCATCAGTAGTGTCTTCACAAGTCCTATGGGTTTTTTGCATATGCCATTGGTGTTGAATGCTCACTCTAGATAATGTTGCTCTAAATTCGATTGTCCAAAAAAATTGTTCAACTTTTTAATGAAAATACTATTCTCAGCTTTTGCCAAATCTAGATACACTATGTATTATTCAGTGGTCTCCAGAGGAACAGAAACAATAGAATATATATGACAATTCCCAGAACATCATAATGAACATTGCTTTGATCATGAAAACTGAGCGGCAGAAAGCCACCATGATTTCATTAAGATTCCACTTCATTGTAGCCATTCAAGGGTTCCAGGCAAACCTCCTTTCTACAAAGCTGTATTGGGAGTGGGCACATGCACCAGACGTACGGCCTGTGCTTTTTCCAAGGTTACAATTATGAGCTATCTTTTTTATATCTGTAACTCCTGGGAAGTAAACTCTTTGCCAACAAAACCAATCACTTTAATTCTTCAAGTCGATGAGGTATAATCTACTAAAGTTTTGTTGGTATGTGTATATATATAATATTGCATGATTTTATTTTTTATTTCTGGAAGTGTGTTCCTTCAAACTTTTTTTTTTTTTTGGTACCAGAGCTTGAATGCAGGGGTGCTTAACCACTAAGTCACATTACCACCTCTTTTTAAATTTTTTATTTTAAGACAGGGTCTTGCTAAATTGCTTAGGGCCTCACTAAGTCACTGAGACTGACTTTGAACTAGCAATCCTCCTGCCTCAGCCTCCAGAGCCACTAGGATTACAGGCATGTGCCACCGTGCCTGGCTCTTTAGACTTTTTGACATTCTTATAATGGCACTTGCAACACAAACACCGATGCATGTGATTTATAACATCAATTAATTAGATAAATAATTTACTTTATTATTCAGAATAGATGTAATAGATATTTACTCATTTTCATTTACACTCTGACCCCTTCCTCAAAGAATTTAGATGGTAACATAAAAATTTTAGTATCTACAATGTGAAAACTTAGAGCCAACAGTTTTTACATTGTGCTAGGTTCTAAGTAATCTTCGTTAATCATGGTAAATACAAACAGTGGTAGATAATAAGTTAAGCTATGTTTAGCTATATGTGGTTGTATTTTGAAGTTCTATCACTCTACTTTTAAAAAGCAAACTTAGTGTACTAAAGAATTAAATGTTGACAAGCAATTTAATCAACAACATAAATTAAATTGATAAATATATGATGAAGATATGGCTTAGCATTTTTCACTGTGGAAATAGATTTTTAAGTTGAAACACTGTTAGCTACCTTAGTAGCTACCTAATTATACAAGGATGGAATATAATTTGCTCTAACTCAGTTTGCAGTAATAAAAAAAATTTTACATTTGTTCTACATTTAAATTTTTTTTTCATGTCACAACATATATTGATGTACCTGTTCCATACTATGAAGGTATATTATTTAACTCCTGATGGTTATTCCTGTCATCTCTCTCTCTCCCTCAGCCACTCTCTGTTGTTGTTGTTGGCACTGGGAATTGAATATATATGAATATATTCAATATATATGAAGATCTATCTATCTATCTATCTATCTATCTATATCTATATCTATCTATATCTATCTATCTATATATATATATATATATATATATATATATATATATATATATAATTTATCAATGAGGTACATCCCCAGTCCTTTTATTTTATTTGTTCTTTTTAGTTACACATGACAGAGAATATATTTTGACATCACACATACATGGAATATAACTTCCCATTCTTGTGGTTGTACATGATGTGGAGTTATACTGGTCCTGTATTCATATATGAACATAGGAAAGTTATGTCTGATTCATTCTACTCTATTTCCCATTCCCATCACTCCTCCCTTCCCCCCATTTCCCCACGTCCAATTTGGATAATATTCATTCCCTGCCCCCTGCCATCTATTGTGAGTTGGTATCCCCCATCAGAGAGAACATTTGACCTTTGTTTTTGGGGATTGGTTTATTTCACTTAGCATGATAGTCTCCAGTTCCATCCATTTACTGGCAAATGCCATAATTTCATTCTTCTTTATGGCTGAGTAATATTCCATTGTGTATATATATGTACCACATTTTCTTTATCCATTTCTTTATTCATCTGTTGAAGGGCACCTAGGTTGGTTCCATATTTTAGCTATTGTGAATAGAGCTGCTATAAACATTGATGTGGCTGTCACTGTAGTGTGCTGATTTTAAGTCCTTTGGGTACATGCTGAGGAGTGTGATAACTGGGTCAAATTGTGGTGCCATTCCAAGTTTTCTGAGGAATCTCCATACTGCTTTCCAGAGTGGCTGCACCACTTTGCAGACCCACCAGCAATGTATGAGTGTACCTTTTCCCTCACATCTTCACCAACATTTATTGTTACTTGTATTCTTGAGAATTGCCATTTTGACTGAAGTGAGATGAAATCTCAATATAATTTTAATTTGCAATTCTCTAATTGCTAGTGATGTTGAACATCACATATTTGTTGACCATTCCTATTTCTTCATTAGGGGGTTAATTTTAATAGCAGCTGGAAATACTAATTGTGTAAAAGAGCAGTCATGGGGCCAAATAGAGGCTACCTGAAAAATTTAGCTCTCTGTTCCATGCATAAATTTCATCAATTCCCAAATTTCCCAGAGTAACACACAATCTTAGTTTTCCACATTTTCTATGTAAACCTTGTCTTCTTTCAATCAAATTTCTTTCCCAGGCCCTTCATATGTAGAAATTTGGGAGTTACCACTAGCAATTTGCAAGTTGCAAAGAGATTCAAGTATGTCAACCTCAGTCCAAATCTCTATATGTTACTGAACTTGTTTTTAAAGAGTAACTAAAAGAATGAAAGCACTTTGGAGTTAAAGAAAAATGAAAATTCTACTAACTTAGTTGTACTAGGAGTGGATAATATTTATTAAAATGTTTGATATAAACCAAAAAAAAGCCCAAGTGGGGAGAGATATGAACTTAACATAGATCCAAAAATTATCATTGAAATAGGCCTAAAAGCAGTGTTGTCACTGCTTTTTAAATAGGAATATATGTTCATGTTTGAGTTGTCTCAAGTTTTTTTTGGTTTTGGTACAGGGAGGGGATTGAACTCAGGAGCACTTGACCACTAAGCTACATCCCAAGCCCATTTTTGTATTTTATTAGAGATAGGTTCTCACTGAGTTGCTTAGCACCTCACTGTTGCTGAGGCTGGCTTTGAACTCACCATCCTCCTATCTCAGCCTCTGGAGCCACGGGAGTTACAGGAGTGCACCACTGTGTAGGTTTGCCTCAAGGTTTTAATGTTCATGGCCTATATTTCTTTCCATTCTACTCACTTTTGATGGTAGGTGGGGGGTGGCGGTGTTAGTATTGTCATAATTGGAACTATACCTACATACTATTTGCAACCAAGATATGAGCATTTGGAGCCAGACATGGTGGCTCAGTAATTGAGTGCCCAAGTTCAATCTCTGGTACCCAGAAAAAGAAAAAGAAAGAAAAAAAATCTGATCATTTGGGTTTGGGGATTTAGCTTAGTGGCAGAGTACTTGCCTAGGGCACACAAGGCCCTGAGTTTGGTCCTCGGTCCCGGAAAAAAAAAAAAAAGAAAGAAAAAAAAGCAAGGAAGACCTGATTATTTAACAAAAGTTTCACAATTATATCTAATTATATTCTAGAATCTCCACTAGATACTTTAACCATTTCCTCAATCTCGACTTGTCCAAAATTAAACTCATGGTATCTTCCTTAAACCTACCACTCCTCTTCTAATTATTTAATCACTGGCACCACATTTATCTGATCACCCATGTTAGAAGCTTTGAATCTTTTCTCTCTCTTACTTTCTACATTCAATCAACTATCAAGTTCTGTCAATCTAACTTTACTTTTAAAATCCTTAACCGTGAAGGCCCTCATTTTTGCTCACTTGAAACAATGATCTACTAACTGGTCTCTCTACTATCAATTTTGTCACCATACAGTTGTCTCCTACACTATTTCCAGAGACTTTTGAGATGCTACCAGTGTATTCTGAAACTCAAATTGTCCTTGTTAATTATCTGTTTAAAATTCTTAATGGGTTCCCTAGATATTTCTGCACTACTTCCCAAAATGTGCTTCTCTGTTTGAAGATCATAATACACATTCACATATTTAAGTTTCCACAAAATTCCACTGTAAAGAAATCTTGTTAAGATCATGTTTTCTGAACATTGTTTTAAACATTTTCTTCCACTCCTCTGGCCCTCTCTATTCTCCAATACCACTGAAGCTCTGCTTCTCACTTGTTGAACCCCCAAGCTACTTCTTCCTTCTGTCTTCTTCAAGACTTGTTTCAAAAGTCATTTCCTGTTCACAACTTTCCTAACCCCTCCTATGTGCTTCCATAGCAGCCAGTACTTGCTTTGCCACATTGTCACTCAATGTAACTTATCTAATGAATTTCTTTTCCCACTAAACTTCTTGAAGGCAGTGGTTATATTTAATCACCTTTGTATTCCCTACATAAGCACATGCTATAATTTGAATCATTATATTTCCTCAGTATTCCTAAATTGAAATCTAATTTCCAATGCAACAGTTTTAAAACTTGGGCCATTGGGGAGATAATTAGGTCATGAGGGCTCTGCCTTCATGAATGGGATTTAGTGTCCTTATAAAAAGAGGTTTGAGGGCTGGGCTGGTGGTGCATAACTGTAATCCAAGCAATTAGGGAGGCTGAAGTAGGAGAATTTCAAGTTTAAGTTCAGCCTGTGCAATTTAGCAAGACCCTGTCTTTAAAAAAATAAAAAATTAAAAAATAAAAAATAAACGGCTGAGAATGCAGCATCCCTGGGTTCAATTCCCCAGTACAAAAAACAAAAACAAAAAAAGGCTTGCAGGAACATGTTTGCCCCTCTGTCTTAATGAGAAGGCATAGTCTTTGGAAGAGAAAGTGAGCCCTTACCAGATACTAAATTTGCTGGTGACTTGATCTGGGACTTCCTAGCTTCTATAACTGTAAGTAATAAATTTGTGGTATTTATCAATTACCCAATCTATGGTACTTTTGTTATAGTAGCCCAAATGTACTGGGACTGAAACGTATTTAGCTTTCAGTAAGAGCTGAAAAGAAGCAAATAGTGCCTGGCCTATGTATCAGGTACCAATAAATAAACTCCATTAAATATTAGTTGAATCAGAAACAGGTTTTCGTCAACCATACCTATGTATCTGAAGGTCTTTGAATACAGAAATCTACCCTTCTAATGGTGGCTTTGTATCCTTAACCACCTCTGTGCTCTTACAGACACTGGTATTCTGGCAGTGTATCTCACACATGATAATGTTGTTCTATAAATCTGAACAATGTGGCATTTCATTGAGTTTTCTTTTAAGCTAAATCTTTCAAATGTACAGAACTAAGTAAGCAAAGGGAAGAGGCTGTGGTTAAAGATTCTTGGCTTTGTTCGCCAAAGGATATAGTGAAGTAAATTAATGCTGACACAGTGCCCTCTGTCAAAACAGCCTGCTGGTCTAACAAAATGATCACAAGCAGCATATGTGCTGGTTAGGGAAGAGCAGAGCATTCCAGATGGCTATATTTCATTTGATTTTTGAACAGTCAGATTTTTAGAAGAAAGAAGGAAAAAAAAAATCTGTATCCAGGTCATTCCTGACTCTTCTCCTGGGAGATATCTAAAGTTGTTTTTTTAAGCACCCACGAATCCTGACTGATACTGACTACGTCATTGTAAAGCTAAGCATCCCCTTAAAACTAGAGGCTAGGTGGATATCTACTAAAAATTATGCTAAAGTACCTTTCCCCGCTTCTTTCAATTCTGTTTCCTTTTATTACATATCATGTATAATTTCTATTATGCTTTTTCAGAGCAATTCTACCCTTACTTAGCTTTAACTTAATGTGAATCTATATATTTGGATCCTTTAATATTTCTGGGTAAGTCAGTCTTTAAATATCTCTTCCACTCTTTAATACAACAGAAATAGAGATTATCTGCTGAAAAGTATACTTCAATTACTTTATCCAGTTATGCAGGGAGGGGCCGTTTCTTTTTCTATAGTATGTGATTTCTGAATTGTTTATTTCATAGCAATCACACATGCTGAATTTCATCAGGTCATTATTTATACAGTGGAGAACAGACTTCTTTGAAAGAATTTTAACCCTACAAATTCCAAAATTATAAAAATAAAAAAAAGTCAATTAAACAAACAAAAAGAATAGCCCTGGCCCCAGTCCCCTGGCATCAAGAGTATTCATAGTATTATAGATGGAATCTCTACTGACTCCCTAGCTACAGTTAGTAGCTACAGTAAGGCTGCTTTTTTCCAGACCAACAAATTAGTTAGGATTTATTAAGGCAAAAATTCTGTTTCTTTGTTTTTCCAATGAAGCAACAGAGAAAAGCATAATATACAACAGAGGAAAGAAATACCAATTTCCTTCTTTTCCCCCCTCTCTCTCTTTTTTTAGAGAGAGAGAGAGAGAGAGAGAGAGAGAGAGAGAGAGAGAGAATTTTTTTTTTAATATTTATTTTTTAGTTTTTGGCGGACACACATCTTTGTTTGTATGTGGTGCTGAGGCTCCAACCGGGGCTGCACGTATGCCAGGCGAGCGCGCTACCGCTTGAGCCACATCCCTAGCTCCTCCCCTTTCTAATTCCTCCTTTTTTCCCTTTGATTTAAATGGTATTCTAAGGATACTACCTGCACATTCACAATTCTTTTAATACGTAGCCCATCCCTTTACTTGTTACTATGATATTGTCTCAAATACCACACTCAAAATATTTATATTTCCAATATAATAAGAGAAATCTTTCTATTCATGAACTTTGAAATGAAAAATTTTATGTAAATGTATATAAGTACATAGTTGTATCTTGTTTTTTGGGGTAGTCTCCATCCAAAATTATAATCTTGTATCATTGTGCAAACTATACTAACCTCCTTTATGTTTTTCCTCATCATTTTCTATATCTAGAATTTCTGGAACCAATTTCTATTCAAAACTTGCTTTTGAAATGTACTCCTACTGCATTCTTCTTGGCATATATATCTAAACTTGTATTTACTTTCTTTTATTTCTCTGTTTTCAGTCACAATGACAATGCCCCCAATTTAGGTCACCAAAGGACTTCATTATCTTGCTCCTTGCCTTCCCTGAGTCTAGATAAGGAACAAAATGTCCATTTAAGTAAACATGACCTTATTCTGACTCCTATGGCACTCAATCAGGCATCTTAATACAACAGATTCATTCTTATTCTTTATCTATGACTAAAAAGTATTGTTCAAATCAGATGAAGCCAGATTTCAAATGATATATACCATCTTATGTTTTTAAAATCTCATGAGCCAAATACACACACACACACACACACACATACGTGTGTGTGTACATGAGATATATATGAGATATTTATATATCATATTTTTAAAAAAATATTATTTTAGTTTTTTTTAGCCCTATATCCTTTCTTTTGTTCAACAATTTTAAGGGAAAAAATTATTTAGTATAGTTGATATACTAAATAATTTTTAGTACCACTCTCTAGAAAAGAAAACATAGCTTAGAATTCTATTACACCTAAGGTTCACACATTTTTTTCCTTGGTATTTTATGTTAGACTCAAAGGACTCCTACCTCCCTCTCTCCCTTCTTCCCTCCTTCCTTCCCTTCTTTTTCTTTTTGCCTTGGTTTGTTCCATGTTGTACTTAGTACCTCAACTCGATGCCACTTGATTTTGAGGGTAATCCATTAGATTAGCAGTTAAGAAGCTTGGTTCTAATCCTAGTTCTGCTATAACTAGGTATATTTTTTTGTTAAGTCAAATTGTCAAGACTTGACCTCTTTCATCTATACAATGAAAA
Source organism: Marmota flaviventris (assembly GCF_047511675.1). Lineage (NCBI taxonomy): Eukaryota > Metazoa > Chordata > Mammalia > Rodentia > Sciuridae > Marmota > Marmota flaviventris. The sequence goes on along the minus strand of NC_092500.1, from coordinate 47,390,454 downwards.
AGTTAGATTTATTACATTTCTATGTGTTCTATCTTTTTGAGTGTTTTAAAACTTCCTTCCTTTAGACTGGTTCTAAGGGAAGATTGAACATGGGCTACCAAAGCAAATCAATTTAAAAACCTCTAAAGAGTCTATATACCACAAAACATACACATTTCTCTGCTTTCTCCCTTGTTTGAATACAGTTATCTCATACTAGGCAAAGATACCATAATATGCATTGGAGATAGCCTCTTCAACAAATGGTACTGGGAAAATTGAAAATCCATATGTAGCAGAATAAAATTTAATCCCTATCTCTCATTCTGGATCTCAAAGTGGATCAAGGCCCTAGGCATTAGACCAGAGACCCTGTGCCTACTAGAAGAACATGTAGGCCCAACACTCCATCATGTCCACCTAGGAACTTACTTCCTTCAACAAGACTTCTAAAGTGCAAGATTTAAAAATAAAAAATCAATAAATGGGACTGTGTCCATTTAAATTTCATCTCTTAATGTGTTGTTTGCTTGTGTAACAGCTAAGGAAGAAGAGGCATAATCTCTTCCTGAATATGATTTACTCCTTTACTGAGGATTAACTTAAGTGACTCTGAAATTTGAAGGTGTGAAGGACAAAATAATAAATATATCTTGCATAAGTAAAGAACTCTCTAAACTTCATTATCTAAATGAAACTTTTCTACCTAAATGAAGGGACATGCAGAAAAAAAAAATTGGAGTAATTGGCCTGACAAGTGATGCTTAAAGAGTATAGTTTTAATAGCAACTAACTGGGTCCATTGATTCATTCATTCTCATTTGATGTGCTCTTTCTTTTTCTCTCATTTCCATTTGCCTAACAACTCCACAAAGTTCCAAGTACCTTTGACCTACCAATAAACTTTCTGAGATACCCCAACACAAAATTCTCACTAGAATTGCCTTTCTCAAGTCAATTGTAACCCTACTTTTTACCCAAGCTGCAAAAATTTTCATCAGAATTTCCTGACTCTAAATACAGGAACCTATGCTTATGTGTCAATAAATGCTATCTTCCTAGATAAAATAAGGTAGGTTTCATAGAAAGAGAGAGGAAGATCTTTCATTTCTTTTGTTGATTCCCAAGTATTTTATTTGTTTTTTATTTTTTTAGGCTATTGAGAATGGGGTAGTATTCCTCATTTCCCTTTCTGAGGATTTGTCGCTGATATACAGAAATGCCTTTGATTTATGGGTGTTGATTTTATATCCTGCTACTTTACTGAATTCATTTACTAGTTCTAGAAGTTTTCTGGTGGAACTTTTAGGGTCTTCCAGGTGTAGAATCATATCATCAGCAAATAGTGCCAATTTGAGTTCTTCTTTTCCTGTATGTATCTCTTTAATTTCTTTTGTCTAATTGCTCAGGCCAGTGTTTAAATTACAGAACCCTAAAGAAAGAAACCAAAGAAGACCTTAGAAGATAGAAAAAATCTACCTTGCTCTTGGATAGGCAGAATTAATATTATCAAAATGACCATACCTCCAAAAGCACTATACAGAATTTAATGCAATTGCAATCAAAATTCTAATGACATTCCTCACAGAAATAGGAAAAGCAATCATGAAATTCATCTGGAAAAATAAAAGACCCAGAATAGCTAAAGCAATCCTTAGCAGGAAGAATGAAGTAGGCGGCATCACTATCAGACCTTAAAGTATACTACAGAGCAATAGTAACAAAAACAGCATGGTATTGGCACCAAAACAGACTGGTAGACCAATGGTACAGAATAGAGGACACAGAGACTAACCCACAAAACTATAATTATCTTATATTAGACAAAGGTGCCAAGAACATGCATTAGAGAAAAGATAGCCTCTTCAACAAATGGTGCTGGGAAAACTGGAAATCCATATGCAACAAAATGAGATTAAACCCCTTTCTGTCACCATGCACAAAACTCAACTCAAAATGGATCAAGGATTTAGGAATAAAACTAGAGACCCTGCGTCTAATAGAAGAAAAAGTAGGCCCTAATCTCCAACATGTGGGATTAGGCCCCAACTTCCTTAATAAGACTCCTGTGGCACAAGAATTAAAATCAACAATCAATAAATGGTATGGACTAAAAAGTTTCTTCTCAGCAAAAGGAACAATCTGTGAGGTGATTAGAGAGCCTACATGCCTACATCTTGGGAGCAAATCTTTACCCCTCACACATCAGAGTACTAATCACTAGGGTATATAAAGAACTCAAAAAGCTAGACACATACAAAAAACAAATAACCTAATCAATAAATGGGCCAAGGACCTGAACAGACACTTCTCAGAAGATGATGTACAATCAATCAACAAACACATGAAAAAAATGTTCATCATCACTAGCAATTAGAGAAATGCAAATCAAAACCACTCTAAGATTTCATCTCACTCCAGTCAGAATGGCAGCTATTATGCATACAAACATAATAAGTGTTGGCAAGGATGTGGGGGAAAGGACACACTCATACACTGCTGGTGAGACTGCAAATTGGTGCAGTCAATATGGAAAGCAGTATGGAGATTCCTTGGAAAATTGGGAATGGAACCACCATCTGACCCAGCTATCCCTTTCCTCGGTCTATACCCAAAGGACTTAAAAACAGCATGCTACAGGGACACAGTCACATCAATGTTTATAGCAGCAATTCACAATAGCTAAATTGTGGAACCAACCTAGATGCCCTTCAATAGATGAATGGATTAAAAAAATGTGGCATATATACACAATGGAATATTACTCAGCAATAAAAGAGAATAAAATCATGGCATTTGCAGGTAAATGGATGGAGTTAGAGAAGATTATGCTAAATGAAGTTAGCCAATCCCAAAAACCCAAATGCCGAATATTTTCTTTGATATAAGGAGGCTGATTCATAGTGGGATAGGGAGAGGGAGCATGGGAGGAATAAACAAATTCTAGATAGGGCAGAGGGGTGGGAGAGGAAGGGAAGGGACATGGGATTAGAAATGATGGTGGAATGTGATGGACATTATTATCCAAAGTACGTGTTTGAACACATGAATTGGTGTGAGTATACTATGTATACAACCAGAGATATGAAAAATTGAGCTCTATATATGTAATAAGAATTATAATGCATTTTGCTGTTATATATAGATTAAAAGAAAGAAAGAAAGAGGGAGGGAGGAAGAGCTTTAAACAAAATAAGTTGCTTTATAGGAACGTTGAGAACTAAGGCAGCCAATGAGAGATACTTTGAGGCACTTTAGGACCTGTAGCAATCTTTTTTTTTTTTTAATTTACTTATTTATTCTAATTTGTTATACATGACAGCAGAATGCACTTCAATTCATAGTACACATATAGGGCACAATTTTTCATGTCTCTGTACACAAAGTAGAGTCACCATTTGTGTCTTCATACATGTACTTAGGGTAATGATATCCATTTCAGTCCACAATCTTTCCTACCCTAATTCCCCCTCCCTTTTTGCCCTATTTAAAGTTCCTCCATTCCTCCCATGCTCCCCACTCCCACCCCCATTATGGATCAACATCCACATCTCAGAGATAATATTTGGTCTTTGGTGTTTTGGGATTGGCTAACTTCATTTAGCATGATATTCTCTAACTCCATTCATTTACCTGAAAATGCCATGATTTTATTCTCTTTTAATGCTATGTAATATTCTATTGTGAATATATACCACATTTTCTTTATCCATTCCTCTATTGAAGGGCATGTAGGTTGATTCTACAATTTAGCTATTGTGACCTGTATCTATCTTTAAACTACAACAGAAAAGAAAGGAAGAACTGCTAACAGTATAGGCTAACTAATTTGACTAATATGTAAATTCATAGACTTCTTATCAAAATTTGCCTTCTTACATTTTGTTTTCTAAACTTGTCAAACTTGCCAGGCATGAAAGTAGTAGTTCAAGCTACTCAGGAGACTGAGATAGGATTGCTTGAGCCTAAGGGTTCAAGACCAGTCTACACAATATGGTGAGATTCCCATCCCCCCCAAAAAACAAAAAACTTGTAAGGCTGGGGTTGTAGGTCAGTGATAGGGCACTTGACTAGCACCTGTGGGGCACTAGGTTCAATCTTCAGCACCACATAAATATAAATAAATAAAATAAAGGTATTGTGTCCACCTAAAACTAAAAAAAAGAAAAAAATTTAAAAAGAATAAAATTATGGCATTTATAGGTAAATGGATGGAATTAGAGAATATCATGCCAAGCGAAGTAAGCCAATCCCCCCCAACCAAAGGCCAAATGTTTTCTCTGATAAGTGGATGCTGATCTGTAATGGGCAGGGGGCAAAGGAAGAAGGGAAGAACTTTGGATTGAGCAGAGGGGAGGGAGGGGAGGAATGAGAAGGGAGGAGTTTAAGTGGGGGAAGATGGTAGAATGATATGGACATTATTGCCCCGATGTATGGGTATGAATTCATGAGTTGTGCTCCATTTGTGTAAAAAAATAAAATTAAAATTATTGAAATAAAAAAATTTAAAAATTGTCAAACCAAAGACATATATTGGGGTTGGGGATGTGGCTCAAGCAGTAGCGTGCTCGCTTGGCATGCACGCGCACTGGGTTTGATCCTCAGCACCACATACAAATAAAGATGTTGTGTCTGCCGAAAACTAAAAAAAATTTTTTAAAAAAGACATATATTATCATTCATTAAAGTTGGTAAATATATTTATGACAATTATTTATTCTTATCATTATAACTATATTCAAAGATATTGACCAGATATTGACTCCTCTAACCTTAAATTCTTCCTCATTGCATTTTTTCTGATTAGAAAGAACATATGTTTGTATACAACTTTAGAAAATACAAAAAAAAAGTATAAATAAGCAAGAGATAGTAAATTAAGTGAATAATTTAACTAGTTGAAGAAAATCAAAATAATACCTAGAAGTGTTTCTTTTTAGTCCTTTTCCTTAAAATCTATAATAATTATATGTGTGTGCATATGGTTCAGCTAATCAATATCCTAAAAACAAACATGCTTATGCAACCTATGTGTGTAAATGTGGGAGGCCATCCTCTCACGTGATTTGAGTTACCTCCCTGGCTGGGTGAGAGGCGCTTAGACACAGCTGTGTCAGAGCTATTCCCCACCCTTTTCCAGGTGTGAGGGCTTGTCCATGCAGAGGCGTGCCTGGCCACTGCCCTGAAGACCCAATCGTCGCCCCTGACCTTGGGATGTTGCCCCCCTTAACCTTCATTGGATGGGATTTTCCCTTGAATTTTTTGTTCTCCAATAAAAGCCCACTCCCTGGTGAGTTCTCTCTCTCTCACTAGTCTCTTATGTAAACCTCACCACCGCATTAGGTGGCTGAAGGCGGGAGCCAGGAGAAGCCATCCTGGAGCTGGTATTAAAGGTAATAAGAGTCTTTCTTGTCTCTTTAATTTAAAACTCCCTAGCAATGACTCATGAATCGAACCTTCTTTCATGAAGCCAGCACTGGTCTCGTGGCAGATGTAACCTAGATTATGTAGTGATTTTCTTGTTCTAAAACATTTGTATTATTTCACAATTTTAATTATAAGAAACACTGAACAAACCATGATGCTAAAAAGAAGCCTATTCCCATCTCTATGCTGTGAAATCCCTATAAATACAATGATTGGGTAAAAAATTCAAATATTTTATGAGCCTTGGTTGTATATGAACTTATACTTGAATAGTGCAAGTAGTAAATATGTTAGTGATTTATAAAAGATAATCAATATATATTTTTCTTTTCTTTCCTTATTGAAAATAATGACTGTTAAAAATATGATGCTATACTATAGGGACACAGCCACATCAATGTTTATTGCAGCACAATTCACAATAGCAAAACCATGGAATCAACCTAGATGCCCTTCAGCAGATGAATGGATAAACAAAATGTGGTACATATATACAATGGAATATTATTCAGCAATAAAATAGAATAAAATCATTGCATTTGCAGATAAATGGTTGGAGTTGGAAGATATAATGCTAAGTGAAGTTAGCCAATCCCAAAAAACCAACTGCCAAATGTTTGCTCTGATAAAAGGAGACTGATTCATAGTGGGGTTGGGAGGGGGAGCAAAAGAGGATTAGATAAACTCTTGATAGGGCAAAGGGGTGGGAGGGGAAGGGAGGGGACATGGGGGTAGGAAAGACAGTGGAATGAGATGGACATCATTACCCTAAGTACATCTATGAAGACACAAATGGTGTGAATATACTTTGTATAAAACCAGAGATATGAAAAATTGTGCTCTATAAGTATAATATGGACTTTAATACACTCTGCTGTCATATATAACAAATTAGAATAAAAACAGGATGCTATTAATGGATTTATAACAATATAGATTTAATTTATATGACAATAGTACTAAGTACAAGGGGTAAATTAAATTATACTATTGCAAATTTTCTTTATCTGGAGTAATTAAAAATAATCTAAGTATATTGGGATAAACCAAAGATCCATTTTGTAAATCCTAGAGAAAGTAAAAAATAATGAAATGTAGCTAGGAAGTAAATAGAGGCATTAAAATGGAATATTAAAAAAATATTTGATAAACATAAGAGAAGGAAAGAAATAAGGAAAATAAGCAAAAAAACAATGAGACAATAGAAAATAAACAGCAAAATGGCATACCTAAATACAACTATATCAATAATTATATTAAATGGAAATGCACGAAACACTCCAATCAGAAAAAAGAGACTATACAACCAAATAAAAAAGCAGCACCCAACTACATGATGCCTATATGAGATATATTTTAAATACCAACACAAATAGAATGAAAATTTAAAAGATGGAAAAGACACTGAACACAAACAGTAAACACAAGAGATTGCTATATTGATATTAGACAAAATACACCTCAAGGAAAGAAGTATTACTAGAGACAAAGAGGGAGGCTTCACAATGATAAAGGATCAGTATGTATTATGAAGAGATGATTTTAATGAATACATATGTAATCCATGATGAATGGTGGCTCCCCAGTGAAAACTCCATTTTAGGGAAAGAGGAGCATGAATTTTGGGTAGACAGCTAGCCTTTTCTGCCTCAAACAGATTATTCACTCTCCCTCTAAAATAGGGTAATGCTTTACAGGATTGTGCTAAGGATTAAATGAATGCCTGTGGTAGGCACTTAATCATGTAGGTTGATGTTGATATTGTTATTATCATCTTGTTGAAAACTTTACTTATGAGCAAAAGCTTAGTTAAGATAAATTTGCCTCTCTTTACAGGAAGAATTCTTAAAGAAGGGGTAAAGCAAGCAAGTACAATGCCTACCCCAAAATTATTTAAGGATCAGAGACATGGGAGTGGAACTTGACTCCAAGAGAGGAAAAAAATATTATAAATAGTTGTGGAGATGAAGTTTAAAGGGAATTCAGATCTGGGAAGAGATGAGAAAGCACTTGTATCATGAAAAGATTAAAGTTTCTGTGTGGTGTGAAATATTGCTTTCTCCCCCATCTGTATACATATATGTATGACCAGACAATGAAGAAAATTTGATGATACTTCAGCACAGGTCAATGCCCCTTTCAAGACCATCACCCAGGATGATTCATTCTTTTATTCAACAAATATTCACTGTTATTGACTGTGCTCAGCTGGCTGAAATTCTCTCTGTTCCTTTCACCATTGCATACTTAGTCTCTAGCTTAGAGTGATACATGAGCTTAATTGTTACAATGGACCCTTGATACATACATTTGGTATTTCTGATTGGAGTTCAGAATTTAGAATAAAGCTTTAAAAAACTTGAGAAAAATATCTTATTATTAATTGAATCTTTAAGTTAGTAAAATAAATCATTTCCCACAATGCTCCTAACAACCAGTATGTGTTTTATATGAAATAATTGTTCGTTTTCCAGCTTTATTGAAGTATAATTGAAAAATAAAAATTACATATATTTATGGTGCACAACATGACATTTTGATATACATATATGGAATAATTACTAAAATCAAGTTAATAACATATCTAATACCTCACATAGCTACTTTCGTGTATTTGGTAACAACACTCATGATCTTGTTTTCTCAGAATATTATTAATGACAGTCACTGTGCTGTACATTAGATCTCTAGAATTTATTCATCCTGTATAACTGCCACTTTGTGCCCTTTGATCAACATATTCTCATTCACTCCATTCCCTAACTCCTGGCAACTATTATTCTACTCTCTACTCCTGTTGAGTTCAATTTTTTAGATTTTATAAGTGAGATCATACAGCATTTGTCTTTCTCTCTGGCTCATTTCACTTAGTATAATGTCCTTAGTTTCATCTATGTTGTTCCAAATAACAGGATTTACTTTTCTTAGAAGGAATATAATGAATATATATTCTATATCCATTATATATATATATGGATATCCATTCTGTATCCATATATATATATATATATATATATATATATATATATATATATGGATATCTCCATATATATATGTATATGCACATACAATACATCACATTTCCAAATTCATCTATTGATGGACACTTATTACTGACTCCATAATTTGACTTAATATGATTAATGCTACAATGAACATATATAGAAGTGTAGATATATTTTGGATACATTGATTTCATTTTCTTTGGATTTTGCCCAGAAGTAGGATTGATAGATCCTATGATAGTTCTGCTTTTAGTTTTCTGGAACTGCCATAATGTTTTCCATAATGGCTATACCTTGTTACAGTCTCAGCAATAGTTTACATGGGTTTCCCATCCCTACATCTTGGCCAGAAGTTGTCATCTATTATCTATTTTTTGTTGGTGGTTGTTCCTTTTAGATGTACATGATAATAGTGTATTTTGACATATTATACATACATGGAGCACAACTTATTCTAATTAGGATTCCATTCTTGTAGAGTTACACTGGTAGTGTATTCATATGTGATAGAAAAGTTATGTCCAATTCATTGTACTGTTTATCACCTTTTTGATAATAGCCATTGTAACAGGTATGAGAAGATACTTCCTTGTGGTTTTAACTTGCATGTCCCTGAAGATTAATGGTATTGAACATTTTTTTCACACACTTTTTGGGCATTTTTATTGTATGTCTTCTTTTGAGAAATGTGTGTTTAGTTCCTTTGTCTACTTTTTTTTTTCTTCTAGCACTAGGGGTTGAACTCAGGGGCACTTAACCACTGAGCCACATTTCCACCCTTTTTTATTTTTTACTTTGAGACAAGGTTTTACTAGTTGCTTCGGGCATCACTTAGTTGCTGAGGCTGGCCCCAAACTGTGATTCCCTTGCCTCAGCCTCCTGAGTTGCTGGGGTTACAGGTGTGGGATACCACACTGCTGGGAGCCATTAGCCAAGTAGGTATGACAATTTCCTTGCCAGCGTACCCCATGTTGCAGTGACATTGAATGTAGGTGACCTTGTTCAAGGACCAAGGCGGATTAGGGCGTTCCCGGTTTAGGTTCCAGGTTTAAGGTTTAAGATTATTCCTGCTGGGAATAGGGCGTATCCTGCTGCCTGAGTTCCCCTTGAGTTCTCATGGGATTCAGACAGTATATTTTGGAGATAGAAGCCCAGTGGAGGTGGATTTGGGCAGAGAACGTGGATTTGGGCAGAGAACGTGGATTTCCCCAGAACGTGATTGTAGACGGCTGGTGTGAGTTCGGGAATAAAGAGTTGCTGTTTGAATCTACAAGCTGTGTGGTGGCTCGTGATTGTGTGCCCAGCCAGACTGCGGCATTTGTGCCCAGCCAGACTGCGGCATTTGGCGGCTCGTACGGGGAACTTCTGAAGCTTGGAGGTAAGTGAAATTGCTCGCCCCTGAGGAAGAGCGAAAGAATGGGTGACCAACTCAAAAAACAATGTGTTATTGTTTTGATATATCTTGTTTTTGTTTCAAGCTGCCTATCCCTAGAAATTTCTCAGGCAAACTGGAAAAAATGGTTGACTAAAGGTTTGAAGTTTGTCGGCCCTGAGGAAGAGAAAATTGATACAACGATTTTTTATTCCGTTTTTGTTTCATTCAGTTTCGGTTTTGTTTTGTGTTATCTTATTGGGTTGCGTTATCTTTATAGTAGATTAGAAATTAGTAAAAAACAAACCGAAAAGATGTTAAGTAAATTGTTAGAGGTTCAGACCATAGAGAAAGACATTTTAGATCAAGCAAAAGAGAAGGTCTCTCGAGCTAGTCAGATGGAAGAAGAAAATTTAAAGGAAAAGGGGTTGTTAGGAAAAAGGCCACAACAGGAGGCTGTTACTAACTCCGTTTTATCACAAGAGGGCGTAATTCAACCAACAGCCCCACTGATGGAGACAGCTGAGTGGCCCTCAAACACTGTAGTTGATAAATGGGATCCTGAGACAGGACCTCAAAGATTAGCATGCCCTGTACTTGAACAGGCAGGAGGGCAGTGAATTCACCGTGCTTTAGATTTTAAAACAGTGAAGCAGTTAAAGGAGGCTGTAACAACCTATGGCCCCCAAGCTCCCTTCAAGGTAAGCATGGTCGAGTCCATTACTAACTTGGACATGACACCAGCAGATTGGGCTAGCATGTGTAAATCTGTACTAAATGGAGGACAATATTTGTTATGGAAGGTTGCCAATGAGGAATTTTGCACGGAGACAGCTAGGCGAAATGCAGCAGCCGGTTACCCTCAAAGAAATCTAGATATGTTGTTAGGAAAAGGACCTTTTGAGGGTCAACGGCAACAAATTGAATATGATCCTGCTATATATGCACAAATTGCTGCAGACGCAGTTAGGGCATGGAAGACTTTACAAGGACATGGAGATTTACAAGGTCAGCTATCTAAGGTAATACAGAGAGCTAATGAACCTTACGCTGACTTTGTAGATAGGCTAATTCAAACGGCTGCCAAAATTTTTGGGGATACAGAACAAGCAATGCCATTAATAAAACAACTGGCTTATGACCAAGCAAATCGTTGCTGCAGAGAGGTTATTAGACCATGGAGACATGAAGATTTAAACACATATATTAAATTATGTAGAGATATTAATGAACAAGGGCAAGTCTTGGCAGCTGCAGTACAACAGGCTTTAGATGCCAGGCCAAAAACATGCTATGATTGTGAACAAACAGGACATTTTAAAAGGAATTGCCCCATAGGAGGAGGGTTTAACAAAAGTAGGTATCAAAGGAATAGAATACCGGGTATTTGCCCACGATGCCGTAGAGGGAGACATTGGGCTAATGAATGCCGTTCTCAAACCACCATTGAGGGTACTCCTTTATCAAAAAACGGACAAAGACCAGGTATTTATCCACGATATCGTGGAGAAAGGCATCAGGCTCCATTGCCAAAAAACGGACAGGGGGGCCCAATGCTCCGGGGCCCACAACCACAAATATACGGGGCAGTGGAGGATCCCAGCAACACCATCAGGGTAGTGCCCAGGACACATTGTCCATTAAATCCCTCATCAGACAAACCCGAGGGAGCGCAGGGTTGGACATCTGTGCCTCTGCCAGAGCAGTATTAACTCCAGAGATGGGAGTTCAAATCATTCCCACAGGAGTAAAAGGACCTCTTCCCCAAGGAACAGTAGGCTTATTATTGGGACGTAGTTCATCTATATTAAAAGGACTTATGATAAGTCCTGGGGTAATTGATCCCGATTATGTAGGTGAAATAAAAATTATAGCTAGTTCTCCAAGAGGTATATCAGTAATTTCACCTGGAGATAGAATAGCACAGTTGTTAATAATACCCAGCCTACATAATAAATTTCCTAGTCATAGTGTAGAAAGAGGTTCCAGGGGATTAGGCTCCACAGGTGTAGATTGGGCTATGTTGTCTTTAAATTTAGATTTTCGCCCAATGCTAAAACTAAATATTCAAGGTCATGAGTTTAATGGGCTACTGGACACAGGAGCTGACCTTAGCATCATATCTCGTCAAGAATGGCCAAAACATTGGCCATTACAACAAGCCACTCAAACGCTTCGAGGCCTAGGAGTGGCGACTAATCCCCATAGAAGTTCTATGATATTAGATTGGAAGGATCCTGAAGGATGTGAAGGAACTATACAGCCATATGTATTGGATCATCTTCCTATAAATTTATGGGGACGAGATGTCCTAGATCAATTAGGTTTGACGTTAACAAATAACATCAATCCTAATGCGCCCACTACTAGGGCTAGACAAGGCTTTAGGAAAGAAAAAAGATTAGGAAAACAAGGGCAAGGTATAGCAGCACCAGTACAAATAGATCAAGGAACAGACAGACATGGGTTGGATTTTCAGAAAGGGCCACTGAGACAATCAAAATTACTTGGAAATCAGAAAGACCAGTGTGGGTTCCTCAGTGGCCCCTGACTAAAGAAAAGACACAAGTAGCCCATGATCTGGTCAAACAACAATTAGCAGAAGGACATATACAACCTTCCATATCTCCCCATAATACTCCCATTTTTGTCATCAAAAAGAAATCTGGTAAATGGAGATTATTGCAAGATTTAAGAGCCATTAATAATGAGATGGTTATTATGGGACCTGCTCAATCAGGGATTCCTCAATTGTCTGCTTTGCCAAAAACCTGGCATGTTTTAGCTATAGATATTAAAGATTGTTTTTTTTCAATTCCAATTCATCCCGAGGATAGTCCACGTTTTGCATTTACTATCCCTGCATTAAATCATGAAGGTCCTGATCAGAGATATGAATGGAAAGTACTCCCTCAAGGGATGGCTAACAGTCCAACTATGTGTCAAATATATGTTAACAAAGCAATCCAGCCACTTAGAAATCAAAATCCTGAACTACAAATATTTCACTATATGGATGACGTATTATTGGCACATAAAGATAAAAACATATTGCTGGAATGTTATGCCACACTTACAAACTTATTAAAAAATTATAATCTAGAGATAGCAATAGATAAAGTACAATTAAATTTTCCAATTAATTATTTAGGAGTTCTATTATCCTCAACCATGGTCCGTCCACCAAAAATTCAAATACGAGTAGATCAACACAAATCACTTAACGACTTTCAAAAGTTATTGGGAGACATAAATTGGATAAGGCCTTATCTAGGTATACCAACAGGAGAATTGGGACCTTTATTTGATATTCTAAAAGGTCCATCAGATCCAAATTCACCCCGCATGTTAACTCCTAAAGCAAGAAAGGCATTAAAAATTATTGAAACATATATGGAAAATATGCATTTGGATAGAATTGATATAAGTTTGCCTTTATTATTTATTGTACTACCAACAAAAAATATTCCTACAGGAGTATTTTGGCAAGAAGGTCCATTATTGTGGATACATTTATCTTATTCTCCTAACACTATTCTTACTAGGTATCCTGAGGCTGTAGGACAATTAATACTCAAAGGAATAAAAGCAGCGAAGGGAGTGTTTGGAATTTCTCCCAATAAAATTATTACTCCATATACTATGGATCAAATTGATGAGTTAGCTAATGAGTTAAATACTTGGGCAATAATCATGTGTAAATCTAATATTTCATTTGATAATCATTTACCATCTAATCCTTTGTTGTCTTTTTGGTCTAAGCATCCTGTAGTTTTTCCTAAAATGACAAGAAAAACACCTATCATGAATGCTCCAAATATATTCACTGATGGGTCAAATAATGGTACAGCAGCAGTAGTTACCCCTGATCAAACTTTTACATTTTTAGTACCCAAATAATCAGCTCAAAAGGTAGAGCTTAATGCAGTTTTACAAGCTTTTTTGATGTTTAAAGATTCTGTATTTAATTTATTTTCTGATAGTCAGTATGTAGTTAATGCTATAGTATCTCTTGAAGATGCTGGTAGGATTTCCCCTTCTTCTACTGTTTTCTCTTTGTTTTCCACTATACAAAGTCTAATCTGGGACAGAAAAGATCCATTCTTTATAGGACATATTAGGGCACATACAGGATTGCCTGGAGCCCTTAGTTTAGGCAATGATTTAGCAGATAAAACTACACATGACATACATATTTTCTCTACATTTGAAGAAGCTACAAATTTTCATAAAAGGTTTCATGTTAATGCTAATACTTTATAAAGGCGTTTTAAAATAACTAAGGAACAAGCCAGACATATAATAAAACAATGTCAAAATTGTGTGACATTTTTACCACAAGTTAATCTTGGAGTCAATCCTAGAGGACTGATACCTAACCATATTTGGCAGATGGACGTCACACACTTGCCAGAATTTGGAAAATTAAAATATTTACACGTTACAGTCGATACTTCTTCCGGATTTTTGATGGGCTCCCTTCATGCCGGAGAAAAAACTAAAGATGTTATAGCTCATTGCTTACAAAATTTTGCCACTGTGGGTGTTCCTAAACAGTTAAAAACCGATAATGGTCCTGGCTATACCTCTACCTCTTTTAAACAATTTTGCTCATCATTTGGTATTACTCATATAACAGGAATCCCATACAATCCACAGGGACAAGGCATAGTTGAAAGAGCTCATCAAACTATTAAAACATACTTATTAAAGCAAAAAGAGGGAATTGGAAAGGGGTATATATCCCCCAAAGATAAACTTAAAATAACGCTTTTTACTCTAAACTTTTTAAATTTGGATTCATCAGGACTTAGTGCTGCGGAAAGGCACATGTATCCAAAAAATGTACATAAGCCTAAAGTACTTTGGAAAGATATTCTAACGGGACAATGGAAAGGTCCTGACCCAGTGATTGTCTGGAGTCGGGGCTCTGTTTTGTGTTTTTCCACAGGGAGAACAGCAGCCGATTTGGATTCCAGAGAGATTAACTAAAACAATTTCTACAGATCGAAAAGAAGATGATTTGACTCAAATCCATAACAGCTGATATCCAGAACTCCAGCTTGGCCATTCTTACATCTGCGACAGTGATTAACCAGGATGCTTTTTTCAATAGCTATTTTATTATTGCATTTTTCCACATCATAAGGTTCTATTTTTATTTTTTGAGCTCATACAAACCTAGGTTAATGTTTTTCTGATCAGTTTTATTTTTTGACTGTGGAGTTTTTAAACATTGCAATGGAGATTTCACCCAGGTAAAGCTACAAGGCCTTTACTATTTTCTTATGTGTTGTATGTTTGTGTACACTCTTGTGTTTTGTGTTGTATGTCTGTATGTGCATATGTCCATATTTCTTATATGAGGAGCGCTCATGAAAAAATGGATCCGAATTATTATTATTATTTTTTATTCACGTGATTTAAATGGTTTAATTTAAATTAGGTAAACAGCTGTTAAGGATTGTTTTTAAAGGTGGTTAACAGATCTGTTTGTTTACTAGTTTAAATTAGGTAAAAGGCTGTTAAGGATTGTTTTTAAAGTAGGTTAACAGATCTGTTTGTTTACTTTCACCTTTCCTTTTCATTATATTTAATAATTCTTTTCAGGATAATGTCTCTTTAGCATCATTGCCAGAATTCCTATCTCCATCCCAGTGCCGGTGAAGAACTCAACAAGTAATGCTCAATCAAAGAGTCAACTTACTTTGGGAGGAAACGGATTTTGGGAGGAAATGGACATATTGATAGATTCCTCTGCTTTGAACTGCTTGCAGAACTTGCCTGGACTATGTAACTATCGTTTGGTGCAGCGAATTGTGGTAATGCTGGCATATCTTTGCTGATGGTGTCACTAGTGATGCAATTTTTCCTTGCCAGCGCACCCCATGTTAATTGTGGTAGTGCTGACATATCTTTGCTGATGGTGTCACTAGTGATGCAATTTTTATTTCCTTGCCAGCACACCCCATGTTAATTGTGGTAGTGCTGACATATCTTTGCTGATGGTGTCACCAGTGATGCAATTTTTCCGAAGGAGCCGTCAATTGGCTTGGTGTCTTGGCATTTCTGTATCCTCCTCCCTTCTGCTAGTGATGGTCTAAAATTTGGGGGCCAATGGTTTATTCTGGACCGGTAGTCAGTGACGGGTATGATCCAATTGCAGTGGTATCAACCTAAGACAGGAGGCTGACGCCTAAAGGTCAGTTTTCCGATGACGGGTAAGAACCATATGTTGAATTGGACAACCTACCAGGCACGGTCCTTAAGCCACATTAACCTCACTCCCCCACTGGCACCAAGGCCAAATTTGGGGGCCAACAGAGGTGAGGCAAAGAACCTCACCCCCCCACTGGTGCATAGACCTATCCACAAGTATGGCTGTATGCTGGACCGGTAGTCAGTGACGGGTATGATTCAATTGCAGTGGTATCAACCTAAGACAGGAGGCTGACGCCTAAAGGTCAGTTTTCCAATGACGGGTAAGAACCATATGTTGAATTGGACAACCTACCAGGCACGGTCCTTAAGCCACATTGCTTGTTGTTTAATTAATCAGAAGGGGGGAGATGCTGGGAGCCATTAGCCAAGTAGGTATGACAATTTCCTTGCCAGCGTACCCCATGTTGCAGTGACATTGAATGTAGGTGACCTTGTTCAAGGACCAAGGCGGATTAGGGCGTTCCCGGTTTAGGTTCCAGGTTTAAGGTTTAAGATTATTCCTGCTGGGAATAGGGCGTATCCTGCTGCCTGAGTTCCCCTTGAGTTCTCATGGGATTCAGACAGTATATTTTGGAGATAGAAGCCCAGTGGAGGTGGATTTGGGCAGAGAACGTGGATTTGGGCAGAGAACATGGATTTCCCCAGAACGTGATTGTAGACGGCTGGTGTGAGTTCGGGAATAAAGAGTTGCTGTTTGAATCTACAAGCTGTGTGGTGGCTCGTGATTGTGTGCCCAGCCAGACTGTGGCACCACACCTAGTCTTTTGTCTATTTTTAGAGGGATGGGGTACCAGGAATTGAACCCAGGGGCACTCAAACACTGAGCCACATTCCCAGCTCTATTTTGTATTTTATTTAGAGATAAGGTCTCACTGAATTGCTTAGTGCCTTGCTGTTGCTGAGGCGGGCTTTGAACCTGTGATCCTCCCGACTAAGCCTCCCCAGCAGCTGGGATTACAATCATTCACCACTTTGCCCAGCCATTTTGCCTATTTTTAAATTGGACCATTTTCTTACTATTGAGATGTTTGAGTTCCTGATATAGTTTAGATATAAATCCCTTTCCAGATTTATAGTATGTAAACAATACTTTCTTTTCATTTCTCTTAATCTCCCTCTACAGACTTGGGGAAGTTTCCTGTGATTCTTTTTTAAACAAGTTTTTTTTTTTCCCTTTATTTTCCCACTTCCTCTGTGGGAACTCTCAAAATGCAAATGTTGAGTAACATGTTGGTGGTGTTCCATAAGTCCTGTAGGCTTTTTTCATTCCCTTCATTCTTTGTTATTTTCTTTTGCCTTTACCTGAGTAATTTAAAATGACCTGTCTTCAGTGTAACTGGATCTTTCTGCTGCTTGATCAAATCTGCTGTTGTACCCATATATGAAAAATTTTCAGTTCAGGCATTGTCTTATTCAGCTCCAGGATTTTTTTTTTTTTTAATGGCTTCTATCCCATTGTTGAACTTCTCATTTTGTTCATGTATTATTTTTCCTAATACTGTTTAGCTGTCTCTCTGTGTTCTGTTGTATCTCACTTATGTTCCTGGAGATGATTATTTTGAACTTTTCATCAGGTAGTTTATAGATCTAACTTTTTGTAGGGTGGTTGCTGGCACTTATTTGCTCTTTTGGTGGGGTCATGTTTTCCAACTAGCCATGATCCATGTGACTTTGTATTGGTGTCTGCCCATCCGAAGAAGTAGGTCCTTCTTCCAGTCTTTAGATACTGGCTTTGGCAAGAAAACTCCTTCACCAGACAGTCTAGATATTCTGGGTGGGTCTTCTAGTAAGGTCTGTTGGCAATCATGGTACTAAAGTCCTCAAGTAGGTTGGACTGGTATCTGGGTTCACTTAGATTGGCCACGTGCATGGATCTATGGCCAGGCATGTAACTCTGGTCTATAGGGTGGACTTAAATTTGGGTCTGTGGAGGCCAACCTGATGCTAGTCCATTGGGGTGGGCCTGTTTATTGATGCTACATGGTGAGGCCTAGAGCCAAAATCTATAGGGGCCAGTCTAAAAGACTAAGGTCCACCACAGCCAACCTGGCACTGAGAAAGGCTTGTTACCTGGGTGCTAGGTGGTAGGCCTGGAGCCCAAGTCTAAAGGAGAAGGTCTTGGCCTTGGGTACATGGGGTTAAGCCTGAAGCTTAGGTTGGTGGCATAGGCCTGGAATCTGAGTCTGTTTGATCCTAGGGCTACAGGGACTGGCCTGGTGCTAAGGTAGGTCTGTAACCTGTGTCCACAGGGGCTAGTCTAAAGGGGCCAGGCTGGCACTGGGATGGACTTGGAGCCTGTGTCCATGTGGATTAACCTAGTCCCTGAGGCAGTGAAGGATAGGCTGGTCCTGGGCTGGGTCTGGAGCTTAGAGTTGCAGAGACCAACCTAGGGTCTAGAGTCACAGGGTCTTGCCTGGCACTGCGGTTCCTGGGGTGGGTCTGGTGCTTGAGTTCTTGGGAAATTCACATGCTTAATTCACTTTCTTTTCCCATACAGAGTGTATGTCCCTGCAAGTTGTACTACCTAGGCTTATGGGAGGAGTGACACCATGTTTTATCCCATTTTTTTACTATAACAAAATATCCGAGATTGAGTGATTTAATAGTACTGGAGACTGGAAACTCTAAAATCAAAGTATCAGCAGATTTAGTTGTCTGGTTAGTGCTGTTCTCTGCTTCCTAAATGGCACATTGTTGATGGGAAGAAACATTATGTACTCACCTGGAAGAAGACAGAAGGGCAAGCAAGCTGAACACTGCCTGAGGCCTCTTTTTATGAGGGCCTTAATCCCATTCATGAGGGTAGGAGCCCTTATAACCTAATCACTTTTTAAAGTCTTCATCTCTTAATGCCATCACTTTAGATATTTTTAACACCTGAATTTTGGAGGAAACACATTCAAGTATTGTAAAACTGTACTTTCTTTTTCAATGCAACTTTTCTTATTTCTGTGCTACATTCAATTCTGTAATCTCTGACCTAAATTCTTTTGCTCTTATGAAAGTGTTTTGGAATTTGGATACTTGTTCAAATTGATGTTTCTGTGAGGAGACAAATGCTGTAAACTCCTCTTCTACCATCATGTTGATCACCCTTCAAAAATTTAATTGTTTTAATCTCCCAACATAATTTTGATTTTCATTTTCATGTATGACTTACTTTACCAGTAGGTGGCACTCCAAAGTAAAGCTGAGCATAATATTATTACCTTTTCCTCCTCCTACCCAACTCCCCTCAGAAAGTTTTTCATTGATAACAGCTTAATAAGAAAGTGGTAATCAGTAAGAAAAGTATTTCACATTTTTCCTTGTAATAAATTCTTCATACTCTTACTTGGCAATTAGATAGTTCTTGTTACAGAAGAATCCCTAAGTAAATTCATATATGCCACAGAAGAAATTCTAAGGAAGGAGATAAAAGTAAAAATATTATGTCTGGCTTTCCAACAAATTTAGAACTGAGGAGAGGTGAAATGTAAAAACAAGATCAAAGGAAATGGGAAATCAAATTGCTACTATATATTTTCAAATCCACTCATTTAGAGATCTGACAAATTTGAACTGAGTGATTGGCAGCCTAGGTTATTATATTAGAAGTTCTCAAAAACAATTTTCCTAAGGCTTCTTATTGCATCAGAGGTCAGAATATTCAACTTTACACATAGCCATTATTGTACTAGCTGGATTTTTTTAAAATTAGGGATTGAACCCAGGGTACTCTATCACTGTACTACATTCCCCAACTCCCCCCACCTTTTTAAAAAATTTTGAGACAGGTCCCCCTACATTGTAGAGGCTGGCCTCGAATTTATGATCCTCCTGCTTTAGCCTCCTGAGTTACTAGGATTACAGGCATGCACCACTGGGCCTAGCTTGTACTAGATGTTTTATGGAAGATATATATACACACACACACACACACACACACACAGAGAGAGAGAGAGAGAGAGAGAGAGAGAGAGAGAGAGAGAAAGTTAGATTCCACAATTCTACAGATAAGATTATATTAATTAACAAGAAGATTTTTAAAAAGAAGAAAAAAGACTGTATTATGTGGGATATCAGCAAAGGGGCACATTGTAAGCCTATAGGAAGAATAAATGGTTTAGGAGTAGTGTTAGTAGATCTGTTATTTAAGAGTATAGGATCTTGAAGCCAGATTACCTGAATTTGAACCTAGGCTCTGCTACTTACCAGGTGTATGACCCTGTCCAATTTCTGTAGTCTGTAGATGACAAGAAAAAATATTAATATTTACTTTGTGTGTATTTTGCAAAGGAGGAGTTTGTAGTGAGGGAAAAACAACTTAATTTTAGAACTAGTCATTTTAAATATCTGTAGAATATTTACCACTGACATGAAATAACACCAGTGAGATTACTTTCTAGTGAGATTTTATTATAACTAGGTCATTTTCATTATTTAATTGTCTATGTAAAGGTCATATACTTAGAGAAAGCCTTCTTTACCTATAAAAAGTAGTGTATTTATTTCCTAGCACTGCTTTAACAAATTAACACAGACTGGGTGCTTTAAACAATGTAAATTTACTTTCTCACAGTTCTAGAGCCTAAAAACCCCAAACTAAGGTATTGGCAAGGCCATGGTTTCTCCAAAGTCTCTAGGGAAAAATCTTTTCTTTCCTCTTCTAGCTTCTGGTGGTTGTTGGCAATTCTTGGTGTTCCTTGGCTTGTGGATGCTTCACTCCAATCTCTGCCTCCATTTCACATGGTTTTCTCTTCTATGAATCTGTACCTCTATTTCTCTTTTCATAAGGATACCAGTCAATTGATTAGGGGTTACTCTAATCCAATATTACTGTATCTTAATTTATTACATCTACAAAGACCCTGTTTCCAATATAGTTATATTCTGAGATTCTAGATGGATGTGAATCTGGGGGAGACATTTTCAACCCAATACAATAAAGTGTTGCTAATAAGTCTAACATGCCATAACCATTCTTTATCAAAAACAGATGTTTTCTTAATAGCACAAATTTACTTTTTCCCACTTGTCATTTGTCTCTCTCAACTAGATTTTAGGTTTCATGAAGGAAGGAACCAGTACAGTGCCTGGTATTTAGTTGAAGTTGTAAAAACATTTGATGGAATGAATTAATTGATTTTGACTGGGAGAAATGTGGCAAGTTAATTCAGTATAAAATAAAACATGAAAGTTATTGCTTCAGAAACTTTTCTACCACTTTCAAATCTCATTTTTATAGTGACTAGTAAATAAGCAAAATAAATCAGTTGAATTATAAAAAGTAAGTCAATCAACAGTGTTCAGGATACAACACAGCCTTTTAAATAACATTCTGAATCATGGAATTTATAAGTATTCCTTCAGAGGTTAAACAGGGAATTGAAGAGGGAATTGGGTAAGAAATAAACAAAAGCTACATACACCTCCCTATCTCCTACCTATACCCCACTTCAAAAATACTAATTTGTTTTATGTAATTTTTCTTGGGAAAACACAGCTTTTTAAAGTTTGAAAATCCCTGCTCTATAGACAAGAAGAAAACAGGTCATTAGATTATTTTTTCTTTTAAGTATTTTGTCTAAGTGGTATTCACTTAAAGCTGAAACAAATAATTACTGTTTGGCATTGTCATCATGGTAAGGAGAGCTAATTTGAATCTTAACGCTCATTCAATGTTAGTTTTTTTTTTTTTAAGCAATCATTTCAGTTGGTTGACTTTTAAATTTTTAATTTCTAAAAACTACTTTCAGTCAATATTACAGTTCTGTCAATTTGTCTTAATGTTTAGACACCAACCACATAGCAGTATGGTATCATTTTTAAAAGCATGGGTTTGGAGGTCATATAAAATGGGTTTGAAATTATCTTGGTGATTTTGTTTGTAAGTCACTTCTCAGTATCCTTATCTGTAGCGATAATAATATCTATTTCATAGTATTAATATAAAAATTATATGTACAAATTATGTAAAATCACTTCATACATAGTACCAAATAAATGTTGATTTCTTCCCCTCAAATAGTATATTCAATATTTTTCAAGGATATATTATGGCTCTTTTCCTAATCAACTTACTCATGTTGAAAAATATAGTATTTTCTTATTACATAGTGAAGTTTAAAGTTTGCTGATATTAATGCCTAATTAAAAGTTATTTAAAATCAATAAATGACTAAAGGCCTTTCTAAAAATCTAATTCAAAGAGATTAAATAATAGATGACTTATACAACGCTATATTGCCCATCTTTATTTATGCATGACTTTTTGAAACTGGCATAAATCTGAAGAATGGGCATAATGCCCTATAAACAGATGGGTATGAGAGCTCAGGTGCCAGAAGTCCAACATGACCAAAGTTCATGTAGAATGTTAAAATAGTAACAGTTCTTGCAATTGGTTTTCTGTTCCTACTAATAACTATGTTTATCAGAAATAGAAAACAAATCCTGAAATATATGAATGTTTATTCAATATCCAGAAGGAATTTATAAATGTTTTTATATTAAAATATTTTTGGTATCCTTTAAAATCTACCAGTATGCATCAGATGTAGATAATCTGTTCTTTTTATGGTTATAGTAAAAAAATAAAAATTCTGAGTTGTCAATTTACAGTCATAGTTCCACTGCATGTTTCTTCTTTCTAGTTGAACTTCTGTCATTTCTAAACTTAAAAATGTTAATTACTTAGTTAATAACTAAGTAATGTAGTAATTATATTGCAAAAATATAGCAATGCAAATAGTAATTTTAGTGGTACTTATATTAGAGAAAACTGGAAGATGTGTAGATAGTCAATAATAGAAAATTGCTTAAATAAATTGTTCTATATAGAATGGTTAAATTATGCTTCATCCAAACAATGCCATGTAGTCACTAATACTATATTTCAGGAGTATGAGAAATTGTCATGATATATAAATATAGTAGGTAGCAAAATGATATAATTATATATCTATATACACACATGAACAAACACACATGTACATACACATACATACATATACACACACAATAAGAAGGAATGAAAGCTGGGCATGGTGGTGCACACCCATAATCCTAGGTACTTGGGATACTGAGGCAGGAGGATCACAAGTTAGAGGCCAGCCTGGGCAACTTAGCAAGACACTATCTCAAAATAAAATAAAATAAAATAAAAAGAATAAGAAGGACTGGGGATGTAGTTTAGTGCTTGCCTAGCATGTTTGAGGCCTAGGCTCAACACCTAGTAGAAATAAAAAAAAAAAAATTAAAGAACGAGAGTCGGTTTTTTTCACTTATATTTTTCAAAAAAAAGTACCATGAAAATATAGATCACAAATGATTGTAAAATAATATTTCAAACAATGATAAACTAAATAAATTTTGGAGCTCTTTATTCTTTATCCAGAAACTACTTGCTTCTCACCATCTTTGTTATACCTGTGGTCCAAGTCATTATCTCCTTTCACTTGGAATATTGTTATAGCATCTTACCTGGTCTTCCTGCTTCTCTATTTCTTTTTTTTTCTTTTTGAGAGAGAGAGAGAGAGACAGAGAGAATTTTAATATTTATTTTTTAGTTTTTGGCGGACACAACATCCTTGTTGTATGTGGTGCTGAGGATCAAACCTGGGCCGCATGCATGCCAGGCGAGCGCGCTACCGCTTGAGCCACATCCCCAGCCCTGCTTCTGTATTTCTTATCTCACTTGGGTCAGATCCTCTTAGCAAAACAGGTCATGTCACTCCTCTACTCCAAGTCTTCCAATGGCTTATCTCAGAGTTAAAAGTCAGTTACCAAAATAGTCAACATACCTTATATACAATCAGAGATATGATAAATTGTGGATAAAGGTGTATTAAGAATTATAATGCAAAAATAAATAAATAAATAATAGCTTACATTGATTTATGACCAAGATTCTGTACCCTTCTCTGCACTGTCACCTCATCATTTTTCCCACCTTGTCTGCTTAGACAATTTGCTCACTCCTTTCCAGGCCTTGAACACAACAGACCTCGGCATTTGCAGTTCCCTCTGCCTGGAATGCACTCATCAGATATTCAACGCTAATACTCTTTTTTCTCCAGTTCTCTAGTTGCTCATTATTTCAGAGAGGACTTTCCTTTCAGCCTATCTAATATTGCAATCTACCATACCCTCATCTCTACCCAGACTCCCTACTCATTCTCTGCTTTATTTTTTCCTGGCTTTTCCTATTGCCTGCCTCAAAAGGAAGGGATTAGGGTAGGTTTTGCTAACTTAAGTATCTGTCCCATAGATTACATGATGAGGATAGTATGGGATTTCATTCAATAATATTCAGTTTCTCAAAGCTAACAGCAAGTTTCAAAACTCAAGAGAGCAACTTAGGTGACCTGAACTTAAGTTTTGTATCATTTGTTTTACAAAAAAATTGTCACAGTGATAATTATAATTCCTATATATCAATTTCAGCCATTAGTTAATTAGATGGTAAACCTAAAAATTCCTACTCAGAAATTAAAAAGAAATTTTGTGTTAGGTTGGCTTTCTTAACTGTTACAAAGTTTGTAAGGAGGAAAGGCTTATTGATCTGTTATAATAGATTGGATTGAAATGTTCTTGGTCAATTCTGCTTTCTATATTATGAATATATGCAAACTAAACAACTTTAACTAGGCACATTGCAATTTAACTGTTGTACATTTTAGGTTCTAAAGTCATAAGATTGTCTGACAAATGTAAAATGTAGTGCTATTTTCCTAGCTGTCTAATGATTACTTTTTTAATGTAATAATGCTCATTAACAACATTATTTATTTATTTATTTTTGTGGTGCTAAAGATTGAACCCAGGGCCTTGTGCATTCGAGGCAAGCACTCTTATCAACTGAGCTATATCCCCAACCCTGTCTAATGATTACTAATGATCAGGTCAACAGAGTGACTACTTGGATAACACTAGGGTTCCTTTACTAAAGCACAATTTTTTACTAATGAGGCCAAAGAAGGTTTGACTATGACAAATTCAAACTGATGTCATTTACTTATAGAAAATAAAACCTAATGCTGCTTATAAAAATCTCATTCTTTTAACAGAACTTAAAGGGGGGGATTTTTTTCTTCTTAGGAAATCTGAAATTTTTTAGACTAATAAAAAAAATAGGGTTTAACAAATACAAATTTCTGGATTTTTAATATAGTATACATTTTAATTTTGAATATGTAAAAATATGCTAATAATAACTCTTTATAATATCAAATGCTTTCCAAATAAAACTTTAATAAATATAGGTACTCTTAGAGTTCTTACAGGAGACAAAATTAGAAGTTCTGTTAGGCACAGTCATAGGCCTCTAGGATTTTTATTGTTATCTTGCACTTCTTATATTTTGGAGCCTGCTTCATGAGCATGCAACCTGTGTGATCACATAGGGCTCTGTGCTTCATTGTACTGGATTGTCAGATTAATCACTTGATATGCTTTTTAAAGTAGGGATCACTTGATTTTGAAAAGATCATGTTCAGAACAAGTGAATTTCCAGAACAAGGGAATATGTCTAGATAGCAAAAAATTCAGGGAAGCTATAGCTCAGTATGAACTGCTCAAAATTTCTACATTTATAGTTGTGAACTGAAGTTCACATGAAGCTCCAGCTCTGCCCTAAGTCCACAGACAAAGCATAACTTTGAGTTTACAAGTATAGTGGAAAAATTACTTCTTGAAAAAAATTATCATGCTAACTCATAAGGACTGGTTCTTATGGTTACAGTTACCACCCAGAACAGTAGTCCTTTCAAATTACTACAGTGAATAGATTAATACGCTGGTTAGGTTACATCTCTCATAATTTAATCACTTTACTTCCTGCATTTACACAGGGCCTTTTGAGGGACATCTCATAGCTAAACCATAACAAATTTCTTGTTAGTTGAAGTATACGAAGTGTTTAAAAAATATTTATTAGCTTTTTAGTAAAAAATACTAAATCTAAAGTTATAAAAAGTTACCTATTATTGAACACTGACCCAAAAATTAACACAGAAAGCAATTTGAAAAAAGAAAATACAGTTATATCTAAATGGCTAGTTGTGATTAGTTAATTTTTAAAATTATCATACCTTAAAAACATAATGGTTAGAAGATTTTACTTAAGTCTGCAGAATAACAAATATAATATGTGGATTAACAAGAGTTGTCTAGAATAGTCAAAGCAATTTTAAGCCAAT
Source organism: Marmota flaviventris (assembly GCF_047511675.1). Classification (NCBI taxonomy): domain Eukaryota; kingdom Metazoa; phylum Chordata; class Mammalia; order Rodentia; family Sciuridae; genus Marmota; species Marmota flaviventris. The sequence continues at coordinate 47,364,268 of NC_092500.1, read as the reverse complement.
AAAGCAATGCTGGAGGCATCACAATACCTGACTTCAAATTATACTGTAGAACTTCAAAACAAAAATTGCATAGTATTGGTGTAAACGGTACAGAATAGAAGACACAAAGACAAACCCACACATCTATAATCATCTGATCCTTCACAAAGGTGTCAAAAATCTACACTGGAAAAAAAGGGAGGCTTTTTAACAAATGGTACTGGGAAAACTGGTTATCCATATGTAGAAGAACAAAACCAGACCCTTATCTCTCTCACCCTGCACAAAAATCAACTCAAAATGGATCAGAAACTATGCAACTCCTAGAAGAAAACATAGGGTCAACATTCAGCTTTTAGGCACAGACAATGATTTTTAAATAGGATCCCTAAAGCTCATGAAATTATGCCAAGTGTTAATAAATGTAATGGCATCAAATTAAAAAGCTTCTGCACAGGGCTGGGGATGTGGCTCAAGCGGTAACGCGCTCACCTGGCATGCGTGGGGCGCTGGGTTTGATCCTCAGCACCATATAAAAATAAAAAATAAAGATGTTGTGTCCACCGAAAACTGAAAAATAAATATTTAAAAAATTCTCTCTCTCTCTTAAAAAAAAAAAAAGGCTTCTGCACAGCAAAGGAAACAATTAGGAATGTGAGGAGAGAACCTACAGAATGGGAGAAAATCTTTGCTAATTATTCTTCTGATGGAGGATTAATATCTAGAACATATAAAGAGCTCAAAAAAAACTTTACACCAAAAAATCAAATAACCTAATTAATACATGGACAAATGAATTAAACAGAAACTTCTCAAATAAGAAATACAAATAACCCACAAATGGGTGAACAGAGTTCAATGTCATTAGCAATTAGGGAAATGCAAATCAAAACTACATTGAGATTTCTTCTCACACCAGTCAGAATGGCAGTCATCAAGAACACAAATAATAATAAATGCTGGAGAAAATGTGGAGACAAGGAACACTTTTACACTGTTGGTGGGACTGTAAATTAGCACAGCCACTATGCAAATCAGAATGGAGATAGCTGTCTTTAAACAAATTTGTAATAAAGTTATCAATGTCTAGAAGACAGAATAAAGCCAAGGCAAGATAAAAATGTCAAAATTATTCTAATTTTATAGAATGAATAGAAGTTCACTTTTCTAACTATTCACACCAATAAAACATCAAGCTTGTTACTCTTGTACTCAATTTATAATATGAAGCAAGTAATCTACCATTTTCTCCAATATTAAATTATTTATTTAGTTTTCTAAACATAACGTTAAAAACATCATTACTTTTTAACAAGAAAGGATATAGTATAGTTGCTATGTGACCTACAAATGCCAGTATGTAAATATACATGTATTTCTAACAATAAGGTTATTTTAAGTGCCTTTTAAAATATTTTTTCATAATATCAGATGATAAAAATTTAAAATCACATACAGCAGCTATTTTCCTAATAAATAAAAAATAATATCCACAACTTCCTGTAGGTAATATACAATTATAATGTATTGTATTTATTTTTATTAGCTAGGAATAATTAGGAAAAAAGTAAAAGTGTATGCATATATATATATATATATATATATATATATATATATATATATATATATATATATACATACACACCCATGTATGTCAATAAGAGCTGTTCCCTCAGAGGAGCACTTGGTATACCTGTAAAGATGTTCAAGTGTTTGTTTGGGTCTCACTGAGGCTTACCCTACTTGCCTATTTACCAGCAAAACTTATCCTTTTCCTAGCCTCCTTTCTTTCTGTTGTACTTTTCAATCCTTACAGTATAAATTACCTTCTAACAGTATATAGTTTATTTATTAGACTATTTAGTATCTGTAATTTCCTGTTGGAATTTGTTGTCTCCACACTGTCAGAGATCTTCATCTATTTAATTTACTGTTATATTGCAAGAGCCTAGAATAAAGCCTGGAATATAGCACTCTAAGATCTGTTAGATTAAAACAGAAAAGATCAGAAGCATCAAATAGTTTTTAGAAGATGTATGTGTGTGCATGTGTGTATCAACATGCACTTGATATAACATCAGTTCCTACAGATGTTTTGCTCAACTGTAACCTCAGAAATGTCTTCACTGACCACTTCATTTAAAAGCCTCTCATCTCCTTGTCACTCTCTTTATCTTGCTTCATTTTCCTTCACACTTCTTTTCATTGCATAATATCATATTCATTCATTCATTCTTTCTTTCTTTATAGTTTATTATCTATCTCCTCCACAAAAGGGACCCCATCTGCCTTTCTTATTGCTCTATTTTCCTATGTGTGGATAAGTACCTGACAAATGGTAAATATTTGTTAGCATGAATACACTGGGAATTTGCATGCATTAATGTTGTTCTTCATATAAAATAATGACTCAATTGTTTGTCTTCAGACCTGAAGTTGGAAAGCAATCACATGTATTGTTCCCTCACCAATTAAACAACAAAAAACAGTTCTTCAGGTTTCACACCATATTAAGTAAGATAGTTTAAAGGGTTAATTAGATATATGCAAGATATTATTGCAACAAATGTTAATAAAACTCAATATTCATCTCAATGATTAAATATTAAGTTTTAGATTTACTCTTTGCTCTTTTATAATTGAAACTATATTACTTTTATTTTATTAGATGTATAAACACTAACTTGAAATGCTGAGATTTTTGTCTGACTTAACTTTAGCAAGGCCAATGCTAAAAGTAAAGTGGCAATTCAGGCTCTTTTGCTTTTTAATCCTACTCTCATGTTTAAAATCCCAGCTGGGTGACAATATCCAAACTGATTGATATTGCTGCCTGTGGGTAACAATATCAGGATTCAGTGATACAGCTTCCTATCTTAGTAATGGGTGGCAAATGCAAAAAGGAGCAGAATTTTTAAGAATATCATTCTGTAAAGAATGTTTCTTACCTGGTTGTTTCATCTGGGCTCCAGAATGTCAGCAAAAGGATCAGTTGTACATGGACTTTTAAAATATTTGCAAAGATGTTTAAATTGCAGAATTTCATAAAGTTTGAAAAATAAATTGATAATGATTGAAAACATACTTTGAAATGAACTATATAACTTAAATGAACTATATAGCATGAATGTTTTAAAGTATTTCTGCCTAGTTTATGAAAACATTTCAGCATGTTGGGAGTTTAAACAAAAAAAGCTTTTTTAATTTTTATTTTTTTCCCTTCCCCTATCCCTAACAATACCAGGTAGAATTTCCCTTTATTCCCTGAGTGGTGGCTCTCTTAATGGTATCTTACATAGAATCTATAATCTTCAGCCAATTTTAAGTCCTTAGAACAGTCACAATTTAAAATTAAAGCATCAGTCTTGTTAAACTTTAAATTTCAGACTAGCTTAATTTGAAGCTCTTCTCACCATCCCCCACCCAGCTACTACCCGCCATGCAGGGAGAGCTCTAGTGACTTTGAACCTGTGTGGGAGAAATCTGTTTTAGACATCTGCTTCTTCTTTCAGTGCTCTTGGTTTGTGGCAGAAGAAAGGGAGAGAGAAAGGGGAAAATGTTTATCCTTAAATGGGTGAGGATGCAATTCTTATTAATCAGATATTGATAATTTTCATAAGACCTTGTCCAAAAGCTACATCTCCAATGAGGTTTCTTTCAAGGAGCCTGCAGAGTTTCTGATTACCAGTTTCCTGATGGTGCCCATCTGGATCAAGCTTACCCCTTTCATTCCTCCTGATGTGATCAGCCCTTAACTGACAAATGGTTCGATCCTCCTATCTTCCCTGTTGTTCTTACCACCCATTGCAATCTTCATTATTCTTGCCACACTAAATAATGTGTGTGGAGTCCACTGTCCTGCTGTCCTGTCTCTTAGTCTATCATCTCTTTCCAATTACTTTTCCTCTACTCAGAGAACTTCAGAAGTTCTCCTGCCAAGTCAGCATCCTACAGAGAAAAGAAATGTCTTCCCTTCTTTCAGTAATCTCAATCTTTAAAATTGATTCTCCCAAATACCCCTATTCCAACTACATATTGGAAGAACCCTTGTCCACAAACACCATTTCCCTAAAAGGCCTCCTTTGTATCTCTCAGGCCTTTTTTGTTTTTAACGAAGGGTGGGTGGATGTGAATGCTGTTGATTGCGACACTACTTTTTTTTTAATACTATGGGGTTATTCAAAGTTATTTTAACTTAGGACGGGGAACCCCACCTCCAGAGTACTTACCAGTAGCTCATGGCACTAACGCACTGAGAAACCGAGAAACCTAATTTGGGTCTCTTTCTTCTTTTGTAGTTTTTGTTTCTACGAGAGAACTCTGCAGATTTCATATAAAGTTCTTCAATTTAATTTAAAAGGTGTAGTAAATATGTATGCTATTTGTTTATTCAAAATAAAGATTTTCTCTTCCATTACTAAAGAGGGTATTTTTGTTTTTTTAATTTGATTCCCCACACTTTTAGCAAGAATAAACTAGGATAAGGCTACCAAACAGGTCTGCCCTACAATTTAGAAGTTCTGTTTTATGATTTCTTCTTGTGCTTTATTATCAAAGTTTCTTCTCAGGGGCATCTGTGAGTTTGTCAGTGATCAATTAACTATCTCTTTGGATTTTGCCATTCAGTGGTTCTACTTACGTATGTGGGTTGTTATGGTTTAAATATGGTTTCAGTGATTCCCCCAGGGGTTCATATGTCAGAAGCTTAATTCTCAGTGTTGTAATGCTGGGAGGTGGTACCTTTAAGAAGCAGAGCATAGTTGGAAGTTGTTAGGTCATTGGGGATGCTGCCTTTGGAAAGGATTAATTAAGTTGTGGGATACCAGTCAGTTTCTGCATGAGTAAGTTGTTACAAAAGAGCAAGACTGGCTCCTCTCTGTTCTTTGGCTATGTAAACTCTTCCACATACATTACCACCATTGAACCCTCACAAGAACTAGGCAGAGGCCTGTGCCATGCTCTTGTTGGACTTCCATCCTTGTGAGCTAAATAAACCTCTTTTCTTCACAAATCATCCAGTCTCCAGATTTTATTATAGCAATAGAAAACGGACTAATACATGGGTTATACTTATGAAGAACTCCTTCTTAATTGTAGGATATTTCATTAAAAAGAATAGAGAAGTTTTGGGTATTATATTCCTCCAGGACCATCTTTATCACTCATAGAAACTAACCTTACTGTTATTAATGAAATACAAATGTTTTATGAATACAGTGCTTACCTCTATTCTAGGCAGTTGTTTTTAAAACCCCTTAATTGATTATGACTATAGGTTTTACTTCATATAGAGTGGGATATTACATTAAAAATGGAATGTTGAGAATTAGGTACAAATATTTGGTAGCTATCTTCTTATAAACAACATCTTTTTAAAAATTGACGTGTCTTTTAAAACCCTGTAAATAATTATGAAGGAAAAACCTTCATGTAAGCTAAGTAAGTTAACATTTATTTTAAAAAATTTAAAGTGTTATTATTATGGCAGCAAAATAAATCAAGATCACTAGGACAACTATAAAATGTAATAATTTTCTACCTTATTTATTTTTTATTTTTGGTATTGGAGATTGAACCCAGGGGTGCTTTACCATAGAGCTAAATCCCTAGCCCTTTTTTATTTTGTGAAAAGGTATAGCCAAGTTCCTGAGGCTGGCCTTGAATTTGCCATCCTCCACTTCAGCCTTCTGATTTTAGAGATTATAGGTGTGCACCACTGTGCCTGGCACTTAATTTATTTTTTTTATCTCAACAGAAAATATATAACTCAGCCAGCACATTTATGTTTCTGTTACTATTTATTTAATGGCCAGTTATGTAGCCTATTTCTTGTATTTCCTATTTTGGATGCCTCATTAGAATTATTATACTTTTTATTTAAAATCCTTAAATTACATGTAGTCTTATATAAAATCGCTGTCATCATCATGATCGTCATAACAATTATTTATTGAATGTTTGGTTCAATCTACACATTTATATATGCTCTCTGACAAAATTTTTACAATTCTAAAAGGTACATTAATATTTCTAATGCACAATTTTCAGATAGAAAAACTGAGATTGGAGAGGTTATTCAGTTTGCTCAAAGGTATGTTTTAGTTGGATAAAAGGGTATGTAGGTTTTAGTTGGATAAAATTCCAGGTCTTAGTTATTAAAAACCCTCAAATTCTTAAGCTTTGCTTCTCAAATCCCTAGTGATCCACTTTAATATTTGTGACTTCTCACAAAAACTTCAGTTTTATACTTTCATTTAAAAACCATCTAACAATGAACATAACTACATTTGGATCATAAAGAAAATGATTATATAAATAATCAATATCACTTGATTTGGATGTCCATATTTTTGTGTTTATGACAGTCAGAGCCAAGCTATACATTTTAAATTGTCTTGGGCCATAGAATAAACAAATGAATAAACAAAGAATAATCAAATGAATGATGTGTACATACTAGATAAAGACCAAATACTGTAATTGCTTGTTACTGGAATAAAGGTTTCAAAAAATTACAATAGAAAACTGGTGGGAAAAATGAGTAATTACATGATGATTTAAGTATCCCAAATTCAAATAAACCTATGCTGTCTTAACTTCTAATAATGATTTAGGCTCAGCAAAACAATATTATTTTTTATATCAAAATTAATTGTTATTAGTTTTAAATATTTTAATTTTATTCCTAATTTTTTGAAAAATATAGTTAAAAATAGTTACCTCTGTCTACCTCATTTTCTATTTGTACATATTAGAGTAACTTTATAATAAATTTAATGTAACACTTTAGGTATCCACAACAATATTTTTTAGTATTTATTTTTTAGGTGTAGTTGGACACAATGCCTTCATTTTATTTATTTATTTTTATGTGGTGCTGAGGATCGAACCCAGGGCCTCACATGTGCTAGGAGAGCATTCTACCCGTGAGCTACATCCCCAGCCCCTCCACAACAATTCTTAAAAGGTGTTCTTATGTTGCTGAACATTGAGAAACAGCAATATATAGTATGTAAAGCTAGTATATAATGAGAACTCAATAGTAAAGTTAAATCAGAATTTTAATCATCTATCTGGGTTCCCCATAGTTATTCATTTGACCGACTTTTAACTCTTTTAAACTTGTTGGACGTATTCTGTGACCAGGCTATTTCAGAATTACTTTTTTCACCATTGTAACTGTACTGAATTTACACTGGAGAGTTTTAATGGTTTCTTTGATATTTTTTTTTCCTTATTAGGGATCCTTTGGAGAATCCTATGAAATCTATGGAGACTCTCTCCAGAAGAATGAAGATATAAAAATATTTCATATATTTCAAAAGAAAATGGACTAGGTTTTGGAATTAGAAGATCTGGATTCCAATCCTATCATTTTTTAATCTATGTAATCTAAAGCAAATTCTCTTAAAGTCTCTGTTTCCTCATCTGTGAAATGAAAATACCACCTATCTGAAATAAATGTTCTACAGATTGTCATACAGTGACATCATGTAATTATGGCACTTGCAAATTAGTAGCTGCCAAACTAAGTGCTATAGCAAACTAGGTGCTAACAATATTAACCTCTTATTTTATCTCTAATTAGTATTGTTACAGTTTGTGTGTGTGTGTGTGTGTGTGCGCGTGCGAGCATGCTTAGTTTGCTACACCACTTCTTAGTTTCCAAAGATCTTACATTCTTTTCATTAACTTATTTATTTGGGTGTTTCTTTCAGGCTACCTATTTTTTACAGATGATAGTACCCATAGAAGCATTGAGGGTAACAGCATCTTTAATGTTCAGTTCAGAATATTAAATGAGTTTTAATATTGATATAATTCCAAAGGTGATGAGTAATAACAGAAATTCGGTATATGTACAAGTACTTGAAAGGGAAAATATGGCTCACAAGTTTAAGCTGGAGAAGATCTGCTTACATACACGTGACTACAAGAAAATGGGGAATTATACTACTGTATCCACATCATATAGTTTTCTTGAGACCTAAATGACAATGTGGAAAGATATCTTATATAAACATGTTTTTCCAAATCCCTTGGAACTTCCTGGGAGATAGGAGAATCTTTTGTTCTAATGAGGTTACTCTTGGTGGTCTTCTGAATATCTTCAGAATGGGGACTGGTTGCTACAGGAAACAGCCAAGTGAGTGGAGGATTGAAACTTTCATCGCCCCCCACTCCACAGCTCTGGGGAATAGAAGGTGCTGAAGGTTGAGTTGATCAATGGCTAATGATCTAATCAATCATGTTTATATTCTGAAGTTCCCATAAAACTTAAAAGGAGTTGTATGAGACACTAACAAATTAATCAAAATGGAGGAGGGGGTCATGGGAATACGGATTTATAGTTCATCAGTCAGAAGGGTAGGTGACAACCTACTACTTGCAACTGATATCTGAAGTAGGGAGTAGTTTTGTGGGACTGAGTTCTCACTTGTGAGATTTGATACTATAGTGTCAGGATTGAATCAGAGGATATCCAACTGGTGTTGGCTGAATAACTGATTTCTTGGTGTGTGGGGAAATAAACCCCAAGTATCTGTTGTCAGAAATGTGTTGAGTGGTGTGAGAATAGGGAAAAGCACACTGTTTTTCCCTTCTCTCAGAGATAAAATTAAATGCCTGGCATATATCTGCAATCACATTTGAATAGTGAATGACAAATAAATACTGAGTAGGAACAGAACTTTATATTTAAGTGTGGAAACATTCTATTATTTTCAAAATTGGCTGTATTAAAAGGGCTGGGATTGTGGCTCAGCAGTAAAGTGCTCGCCTAGCACTTGTGAGGCCCTGGGTTCAATCCTCAGCACCACACAAAAATAAATAAATAAAATGAAGGAATTGTGTCCAACTACAACTTAAAAATAAATATCTTTAAAAAATTGGTTGTATTAAAAACATATTCTTATATTTATATCCAGAATACTATTCAGAAAGGATAGAGAAAATTTACAAAGAGTACAGAAAAAGAACTATGAAAATAATGCAAAGCTTTGAAAACTCATAATTAAAGACAGATCTTTATACAACAAACTCTAAAGAGCCATACAAATTCTTTTTATTTTTTTAAATAATCATTTTGGTATTTCAAGCATCAAACATTGCTTGAAATATGTAAGCAAGAATAATAATGTTTTGTGTTTGACATAAGGTCACTATAGGCATCATAATGAAATTTCACAAAAGGCTAAGTTTTCACAAAAATTTTCAGCAATATATAAAATATATATATAAAATATAAATATAAAAAATATATATATAAAATATAAAATGCTTTTTATAAGTAAACAGTAACCTCAATCTGTACACAAGATTTGGACCCATAAAATGAATGTGTACAATGCAACGTGTCCCCTGTCTGAAATGATGGCATCATTAGAGATGCTGGCCATTTCTTGCCATAAAGTCTCTCATTTTAGAATGGTGAATATGTGTCAAAGTACATTATGACCTAGGTTTTAAAATACATTATTTTAGATCTTATGGTTTCATGATTCTATGCAATTTCTAAAAATGTGCATAGAAACTAAGCCTGTGTTCCAATATAGTTTTATTGAATTTGTCACATATTGGGAAGGCAAGCTAAAGGCTTTCTGTCCTTTATCTTTTGAATGATTTCAGAGTTGAACACTAGTCTCCTTAATCTGTCACTGACTTTTCTTAAACTTTAACAACTGGAGGCATTCTGGTAATTTAGTGAAACATTTGCCTTACTGCACAGACTTGTGATCATAACTGTTTAGTTTGTTTAAATGAAACTGGTATCATCTGTGTCCTCTAAAAGTTTCCAATGCGGGTTTTGAGAACACATTTAACTCCTCATGTCTTAACAGTGGTTTCCTTTTTGAAACAAACTGCTCTTCAATTATTATCCAAGCTTTTGATTTCAAAAGCTGTTTCTGATGTGAACTAAACAAATGTGTGTAATTTTCTGTGCCAGACTTTTAACTTTGTTTTCCAGTCCTGTAATATAAGATACATGGTTAGAGAAAATAATGTGTTAGGGGTTCTATTTAACCCTTTCAGAAGTTAACTTTATCCCTTTTTATTAACTCCTCTTCATGATACATGTTTGCAAACACATCTGGACCAACAGATGTAGGTTATATGCTCATTTTTAGCTTATTTCTTGTACTTTTCAGCATGCTCTATACATTCAGTCCTTAGGGATTTATTTCACTGTGTGCTATAAGGTTGATCTGCAGTAGAAAATTGAGTAAGCTTATATAATAATTTTATAGAAGATATTTGCTCAATTCTATTTCATCCATAAAAAATCTTAAATGTGAACAGTTTCAAAGAATACATAAAAATAAAATGTAAAGCCAAAAAAGTAATGTGAAAGATTAAAAAAAAAAAAGTTATGAAAGGCCAGGCGTGGTGGTGAACACCTATAATCAGAGGCTTGGGAGGTGGAGGCCAGAGGATCGAGGGTTCAAAGCCAGTGTCAGGAACTTAGCGAGGCCCTGAGCAACTTAGTGAGACCCTGTCTCTAAATAAAAAATTAAAAAGGGCCTGGTGATGTGGCTCAGTGGTTAAGCGTCCTTGGGTTCAATCCCTGGTATCAAAAAAAAAAAAAAAAAAAAAGTCACTCAAAGCAAAAATTAATAGAATGAGATTATCTTGAAGTAGAGAATATTTAGGTTGTCTCTTCAAACCCAAGATTTTCTTTGGATTGCATTTACTTCAAAATCATCATTTCATTTGTAATAAATGTAGTTTTGCTTTAAGTTCCTTATTTTAAAAAGTAGGTTAATATTCAGCATTTTAATGACCTTCATTAAGGCCATTAGTATTCAAGAGGAGTAAATAATTCTTTCATTGATCTATGTATATGTAAGTTATCTCATTCCTGTAATTTCAGTATTTAATCCCTTTTAAACAGATTTCAGTTAATTTTTCATTGCTAGCAAAAATGTATTAGTTGGTTATTTGTGAGTTTCAAATTTATTTAGTGTTACGTGCTCTTATTATAATAACTTTTGGGAGGTAATTTTATTTTTTCTTAAAAAATGAAATATATCTTACATAGAATAAATGGTGTTTTGACTGAAAAAACATTTTAGCCAAGTATTTAAACATTCAGCAAAAATGAAATAGTTGAGAAAGGTAAAAAGTATTTCATTGATTCTACTGCATGAGTGGGGGATATATTTTATTGTATGAAATAGGGTTAAAAGGATAAAACTTATGACATTAATTCTGAGATGATTTTTAGATAATTTAATTATCTTGGCAAGATAAGAAGTCGTGTTAGATGATAAAAGTGGATATAATATGTAGTCAGGTAGTACAAACTATTCTAACTTGATCTCCCCCCACCCTTTTGGTGCTAATTAAACATCAGGAATGGTTTGAATAGCAGTAATTTGTTTAAAACCATCCATATTGACTCCTCTGCCTGGCATTTAAAACACTCTAAAATCTTGCCACCCTAGTCAACACAAATTCCACCAGCCCCAAGTTTAGTTTGTGGCTCATAGTCATTTCTGCCTCTCTGTTATAGGCTGAATTGTGCTCCCTGCCTCCCAAATTCATGTTAATGTCCTAATCCTCAGTACTTCAAAATGTGACTGTATTTGTGCTTGTAGAAATAATTAAGGTAAATGGAGTCATATGGGTGAGCCCTAATTCAATAACTGGTATTCTTATGTTCCTTCCTTTTATTTACATCTATTTGAACTACTTGTTATTCAACATGAAAGTCAATTTAGCCACTTGAAGCTATCCCTGTCTTCTCTCCACTTCCTTCTTCTGAACTAGCAGAAAATTTACAGTCTGTAACATAGATCTTAGCATTTACTATTACATAAGTAGACATAAAAATTTAATGAGTAATTATATAGGTAAAAAAGTATAAAAAACAGTGTTAGCTTGCATTGAGCACAAGTGTTTTCTATTTCTGTTGCTACTACTGGTGTTTCCAATTTTTTTCTGACTAAATCATTTTACCTCATGGAAAGGAGTTTGTACTTTTATCCTTTGGGTGATAAGGCATCATTATAAGAATTTTATGCAGTAGATACTCCTAAGACATGAACAGTAGGAATCTAAATCTGATGGTAGTCTGGCAGACTAGAAAGATAAAATTCAATGCATTAAGTCCAGTTTAAAACAACCTCTTTTGAAAGTTCAGATGGAGCCCAGTATGGTGGTGCATGCCTATAATTCCAGCAGATCCAGGCTGAGGCAAGAGAATCGAAAGTTCAAAGCCAGCTTCATCAACTTAGCGAGGGCCTAAGCAACTTAGAACCTGTCTCGACCCCCCCCCCCCAAAAAAAAAAACCAAAACACTAAAAAAGGGGTAGGGATGTAGCTCAGGGGGTTAAGTCCTCCTAGAATCAATCCCCAGTACAAAAAAAAAAAAAAAAAAAAGGTTCAGATGGAGGTTTATGAGTATATAATAAAGAGAATGGTTGTAGGAAAAAAGAAGGAAGGATGGATTTTAGAAGATAAAATATATGGGAATTGGTTTAGTTGGGGGCATATGGAAAAGGTTTTAGGCTTGACAACTGTGTATGTAGTACTAGTCCCAGAAACACATACGTGTTTCTTAAAACAGAAAAGCAGCCTTTTACTTAGTATTATACAAATTTTATTGTATGAAAATTTTAAAACTATGAGAATGGGGAAGATTTCTAAATTACTTGGGCAATGTTGATATAAAATACCTTGTGTATATTGTTAGGCCTTCTTTATGAGACAAAGATTTAAAATTTAAAATATTTTACAACTTTTTCTTTACACTTCACCATTTATTGTATCAGTAAAATTTTCTCCATATTATTTTTAATGGTTGAGAATCATTCATTGTAGGTATGTTTCCTAATCTAGTTAACTAATAAACAATGGAATAAAGCACACTCTTGCAATCAAATTACTACACACATCCTTATTTCCCTCATTTCCCCCCCCTGGTGCTGGGCACTGAACCTAGGGCTTCACACTTGCCAGGTAAACACTCTATACCAAGTCTCATCCCCAGGCTGTCCTTATTTTCTATGATATATTTCTAGAAAAGGAATTACTGGGTCAAACATACACTCAAGACTTTTGACATATCCTGCCAAAATGTACTCTAGAAGTATCCTGCCAGTTTATACTCTCCCAAATATTGCTTCTGTGAACTTTTGTCAGTACTATCAAGATAAAATTACTTCTTAAAATAACAGTTGAAGATTAAATTAGTAACACATTTTTGTCATTCTTAAGTTTGACTTACTATTATTTTTTAGGTACTGGGGATTGAACCCAGGGGTGCTTTACCATTGAGCTACATCCCCAAACCCTTTTATTTTCTATTTTGAGAGTCTCACTAAGTTGCTTAGGCTGTCTTTGAACTTGTAATTCTGTCTTGGCTTCCCAAGACACTGTGATTATAGGCATGTACCACTGCACTGGCACTATTAAACTTTTTTTCACTCAAAGCTGAAGATTCTTATATTTTATATAGACAAAAAAATTCAAGTTTGGTGAAATACAAAATAAATCAGACTATTTAGAGAGACTTTCCACCCTAAATGTATTGCTAGTCTTTTGATTTGCTAGTATGCTTCACCAATTAAGCTTTGTTTTTCCTTTCTTTCTCTAATAACCTTATAGGTTTCCCAGAAAAAGATAATACATCTTCATTATCAAGGGCTGGAAACTAGGGATATCCCATTAGTTTAGCACTGTTTTTTTCTAGCTAGTATTTTACAAATTGTCTAATTATCCCTATAGAAGTTTGTATGATAGAGAATAAATGGGAAGACAGCTACCCTTAGATACATTGGCCGACGAAGGCCTGTCAGAGATGATGTGTGAGTAAAGACCTGAAGGAAAAGAATGAGTCAGCCACAGAGAAGACTGAAAAATTACATATCAGGCAGAAAGACAATAAATAGCAAGCGCAAAGACTCTAAAATGGAGTTATCAGTTTAGTACGAGGCCCCAATTAAGGGCTTTAATGAGATAAAAGGTTACTTTCTTTCCATATCAAAACTTGAAGGTAAGGAATTTAAGGCTAGAATAGTGTTTTTATCCATAAACTCAGAAGGATCCTGATTTCCACCAGTTTAAGGATTTGCCAATCCCTAGGGTAAGAGTACTTGCAAATGGTCTGAATTCAAATTAGAATTTCAGGCCATCTCATTCCAGGGTACAAAATACAGAAAAAGCAGCAAAGGATTGAAGGGTGTACCAGGTGCCATTTAAGAATAATTCTTCAAGGGTGTCACATGATATATCTGCTAATATTACACTGGCCATCACTATTACTACAAGGAAGGCTGGAAAATATAGTCTTTATTCTAGGCAGTCATGTATCCATGTTTATCACTACAAAAAAAATGGAGGAAAGTTTAGAGACAACTAACATATCTCTGCTACAGACTAGAAAAAGCCTGGCACATGACAGAAATAGAGAAGCAATTAGATGGGTGAGAACTAGATAAAGTTGGAGAATAGGCAGTGGCCAGAGTATACCATCTTGAAGGTCATGGTAAGGGATTTGGGTTTTATTATGTGTGCATAGAGAAGCTATTTTAAGTTTTAAGTATGGAAGGAACATAACATAAAAATTTGAAATGATGGTTCTGGCTGGTATTATGTTTGAAGGGGGAAATTTTCTTGAGAAAGCAGGGAAAAATAGGAGTAAATGATGAGTATGCGGCTATGATCCAATAAAAAATGATGGTGTCTTAGTGGCAGCACTGAAGGTGGTAAATGGCTGAATTCAGAATATAATTATAAGGCAAGTTTACGGTACTGGTTGATGAGTTGGATGTAGAATGTGAGAAATCAAACAAATTCTTAATTTTAAGCACAAACAACCTGATGAATGGTTGTACTATTTATTGAAATCAGAGACTAAGAAAGAAGATTTAGGGGATGAGCAAGGGGATTCAGATGTTCTGTATGAGACCCATCAAATTTGGGAAGCCTGATCTTTTTATCCATTGCCATGGCAAAATTGCTATTTATAGCCACATCTTTTTAAAAATGGGAGGCATGCTGTTTTTATATACAAAGTCATTCTTCCCTTAACAAGCTATTTTTTTTTTCTCAATTCAAGTCAGTAATTTTTCTGTTAAATCTTTTCTGTAAAGATTTAACACACATGGGGGCTGGGGCTAGGGCTTAACAGTAGAGCATTTGCTAGCACGTGTGAGGCACTAGGTTTGATCCTCAGCACCACATAAAAATAAATAAATAAAAATGTAAAACAAACATACATACATACATATGCCCAATAGTATGGACTGTTTCTCAAGTAAGAAAATCTATCAACTACTCCCCACTCCCCAAAAAATCCCTCAAACTACCAAATGGGCAAATAAAGGTGGACTTTTTGATGCAATAATTTTAAAAATGCACCATTTATTTTTTACTAAAATATCAGTCATATAAGCCCTTAACAAAGCTAGCTCATTTAATGCTGAGAACATTCTTTGAGGCAGTTATTAAAACTGATTTGGCATATGGCATAGGAGTTAAAAAATTTGTTCAACAAGGCTTTTAGTGGATTCATCCTAAACAAACAGTGCTCTCAAAAAAGCAATAGCGTCAGGGTATTTTTTCCCTAACATTTCCATAAATATTATGAAAGTATCTGTTGTTCTGTCTCTTCCAACAACAATCCACATAATTAAAACTTTCAAATCAGACTTGTCTCCTTTGGAAGTGATTTTTCTAATTTTACCAATGGTCATACTATTTAAAATCTGTGCTTTTAAGTAAATATAGAGATGGTAAGGATAAGGTCCATTTCTTGGACTTAATCAAGTGGGCCTATATATAAATCAAATTAATAGATTAAAATGGTAAATAATGGGGCTTGGGTTGTGGCTCAGCAGCAGAGGACTTGCCTAGCATGTGTGAGGTCCTGGGTTTGATCCTCAGCACCACATATAAATAAAAAAGGTATTGTGTCCATCTACAACTAAAAAAAATTATATATATATATATATATATATATATATATATATATATATATATATATATATATATATATATATAAATAAATAAAAAACCAAAAAGGTAAATAATATTTAATGTTACTATATACATGTAAGTATCCCACTTTTTTTTAAAACATATTTATTTATTTATTTATTATTTTTTTTTAGTTATTGGCAGACACAACATCTTTGTTGGTATGTGGTGCTGAGGATCGAACCCGGGCCGCACGCATGCCAGACGAGCGTGCTACCACTTGAGCCACATCCCCAGCCCCAAGTATCCCACTTTTAATCACTCCATTTCATGGCTTCAAATCACTAGTAATTACATTTTCAAATTATTAATAGCTAGATTAGGTGTTCAATAAAGCATATTCATATGTACGCGTACTCACATATATATATTATGTGTATACAGAGGCAGTCTTTTAATACACAGCCTTAAGAAGAAGAGAAAGCAGAAGCAGCAGTAAGAAGAAAGGGTTGGGGGAGGATTTTTTCCTGAAATAAAAACCACAGTGAAGCAGAAAGTTTAATGAAAGGAACGATAAGAGAACATTTTCTACTGGTTACACCAACACCATTTGGAGTTAAATTTATACATCTGCTGGTATATCAAAAAACCTTGTATTCAAAAACATGATAAGGTTATCTTTGATTTCAGAATATGCTATTTTTCATGCTATTTCCTGATTTTGCCTTCAATGACAAATTTAAATTGGATTATAGTGATATTTTGGGGAGAAAATGATTTTATAAAAGAAACCACCAAGAAAAGCAGAAATTTTGTTTACTTCAAATTAACTGTGCTTTACATTAATAAACTCTATTAAATAGAGAACATTTTTTTACATTATGAAACTACACAATTTCAAAACACATACAGAGGCTTTCTTTCTTTTTTTTTTAGTATTTCATTTATTTATTTTTATGTGGTGCTGAGGCTGGAACCCAGCGCCTTGCAAGTGCTAGGCGAGCGCTCTACCGCTGAGCCACAACCGCAGCCCCTACAGAGGCTTTCTTTTAAACCCAAAATGCACAATAATTCTAAAAACTGAATTTATGGATACAAAGGAATAAAGGGAGACTACTGTATTGCAAAAAAAAAGGTTTAATTTCACTTTCAGAGACAACTACTTTTCTGGAAAGCAGATGTCACTCCCTAAAGTTTCCACTAAAGCCATCATCATTTCAAAAGGTCTTGGTGATGACCCAGATGGTTACCCAGGCTTATAAGGACAATGGGGAGTGGCAGCTAAATAAAGTGCCATAATCCTAATTGGCTTGAGTAAATTCATACACCAGTGCTTTAAAAACCAGCTCTGCATTTTTACTTTATACCACCGGTTTGAAAAAAAAAAGACGGAGGAGTGATTAGACACCAATGGTTTCGGCAGAAGACAACTCACTTCTCAGGAACTGACGGTGACGGGCTGTCGGTATCTGGAGGTGAGTGCACGACCACCGGAGGCTGAGGGGCTAGGGAAGGAAACGGGACGGCCATCAGATTTGCTCCAAGAGGTGCGAGGGCGCCGGTCTCGAAGCGGACGTGGGGTGGGGGCGGGGAACAGCACACAAACACAAACACAAACAAGCTCAGCGTCCCCCAGGTGGGCGGACCGACGCCACCTCACCATTCCCCGCCCCTGGACCCCGCGGCCCCCCTCGGACCCAAGGCCGGAACCCAGTGCGAAGCAACCTGGCTTTAGGAGCAAGGCAGCTGCCGCAGAGGCTCCGCTCACTGTAACGGCCGCGGAGCGACAAGCCTTTCAGTCAGTAGGTAGGAGACACCGTAGAGTCTCGATGTGGGCGGTGGGGGAGTGAAGCATTTCTCCTCTTCCTCTCACAAGCGCGCGGGAAGCAGCTTACCCACCCCCAACCCTGTCGCAGCTCCCACCTTCCGCCGCCGCCGCCTTGAGGGAAGTCGGAGCGACGGGGGTCACGGCGGGGGTCAGAGGGTAAAGGTCTTGCTCCCAGCAGCCTCCGCGGTGGATACGTCGCCATCTTGGATCCGCGGGACAAGAAAATTCATGCGGTGAGTTTTTGGCAAATTTTCGGAAGTCTGGCAGCGGGGCGCGCGGCGGGGGCGGCGGATTCGGGGCCCCCGCAAGGCGGGGGAATGCCTCGGGGCCGGCCCTGTCGCACTCGGGGTCCGCGGGTAGCGTCCCGGCCCGCCGCTTCCCGTTGCTTTTGTCTCGGCTCCAATCGAGAGAGGGAGAGCGGAGCGGGCGGGGAGGGGGGGTGGCGGCGGTGGAGGGAGGGAGGGGGTGTGTATGGGGGGTGGTGGACGGGACGTAAAGCGTCGCTGTACTCGGGCCGCTGCAGCGCCGGCTCCAGATCCTAGGCCCAGTCCTGTCCGCGGGCGGCCGGGCTTTTCCCGGACTCCACTCCCCCGGGCTCCCGCCAGCGCGGAGGAGCGGCTGCCGCCGCGCTGCTTCCTGGGGTGAAAAGAGAAGGTGGCAGCGCCGGCAGCCGAGGAGCCCCGGCCCGCTTTGGTCGGCTTTGCCACCTTCCCAGCAGCTGCTGGTCCCTGGTTCTTCACATTCTCTCAATTCACGCACATCATCCTCCACTTGTGTGTTTTTGTTTGTGTATGTAAGTGTAAGATGGGGGACACTGGTTAACGGGCCTCAGGAGCTTCCAGGCCCTGGGCTACCGAAGGCCGTGCATGGTGGAGGCAGGAGGAGTGCAACTGTGATGCTGCTTCTGCCACCGCACCCGGAGGTTGAAGCTTCCGTGGTGTAGTAGAGACCGAGTCCTGACGGTCCTGGGGAGGCGGAGGAACCCGAGACGCTGTTTTTGTTTGTGAAGTTGCAAGCCCTAATGTTTTTACTTCCGCCGGGGCCTCTCCACTTTTTGCTTTTAGGTCTTAAACTTTAAAGTTTCATGGAAGAAATGAATCGGATTAAGAGAAGCCCTTCCTAATTCTTAGTTGAGGTTCTGTTGTATGTCTAGAAAAAGCTTCTGACTCTTGGTAACTATGGCCCTTAGCGAAAACGAATAAGTTTTCTTTTGTAAAAGCATTTTTAAAATTTGCATTTATTCTGGGCGCTGTGAGTACGCTATCGTCCCCACAAAAGTCTTACATACGGGTACCACTGACTTCGGAAGGCACCTTAACATCAACTTCCTGCTAGTCCTAGTAGGCAGCTTCACTTTTCAACATCCAAAGACCACAAGTGCACCATATTTTCTTTCATTTTCGTAAAACTCTTGGTCAGAGGATCTTACTCCTTTATTTATTGTCTGGACAGTTCTTAATAATTAAGTACTCTGATAACATTTTTGGCATAATAGTTGAAAGTACTGTACTGATCACATGGAAAGCCATACTTGAATTTAAATGTTAAAAGTGGAACACATTTCCTGTCATGCTTGATAGTAAGAATTTTTAGAGCTCAAGAATCATAGGTGCCATTGTCCATTTGCTTGAAATAACATAAGTGGAGATTATTAATAAAGAATGGACTGGGGGGCATAGAAATTTAAAAGTATCTATTTACATACCCAGCTTTACATTGAGTTTGTGAATACTAGGTATATTTGACAGTAGTTCTTTGCCAAATGTCAGTAAGTTGATATCTTACAATTTGGGGAGGTAACTTTATCCCAGGTTTAAAGGGCTTATTAAGAATCTCAGTAGACTGAAATGATTAAATGTACATTCAAATGCATGTCCATCTACATTCAGGTCTTGTTTCATTGAAATGTTTCTTAAATGAACTAGAAGACCGAGATCCTTAGTAAACCCTGTATATTACATTACTCTTTGGTTTGTAGTTGTTTTGTAATATTAAATCTAAAGGAAAAGAAATACAAAATAAACTGAAAAAAGAAAAAAATTCCTCTAAAATTCCTTCTACTCTATCCACTTCTTTTCTTGACTTTGCAAGACCTCACTTAATTTAAAATAGTACTTCCCCCCTTTTATCTAAAGATTTGGATTGTAGGGCTTCCTGCTAATACCTTGAGTGGAAAAATGAGGGCAAAGTGCATGTTTGAATGATTTATACCATCTTCATTTGAGAAGTACCTGATCTTAAATATAAAATAAAGAATTCCAAATGATATACCTCCCTAAAAGAACTAATTTTTTTTTTTTTTTTGGTTTATTATTTTGGATGTTTAATTTACTTTTTGATTTTTCAGAGGTGCTTTATAGTTAAAACGTGAAAGTTCTCTTTATTCAAAAATTAGTAAGTACTTCAGATTTATGAGTAGATTTCGTTGGGAATAGTTCCAACCCAGTACTTTTGGTTTTTGTCTCTTTAGTAGATACTGGTGTTAAAAGTACTTAAACTATGAAAAATACCACTAAAGAATTTTTCACATTCCACGAGAAGTTATAGTTGGCTTTATAAAATTGTCTGATAATGCGGAAGAGTTTTAAAAAGTACTTCATATGTAAATATTGTGAGTAGACATTCATAAGCTAGTAAATGTAATTTTAGTTTACAATTTAATTTTTTGCCCTTTAAAAGAGATGTTCAGTGATAATAATATTTTTTTAACTAAAGTTTTTGTTAAGATCACATATTTAAAAATAAAGTCTGGATCTTATATGCTTCTTTAAATAAACATTTGAGGACAACTTAATGTGAATAGTGATACAGTCTGTGGAAAAGATACTTTCAAATATTTACAGTTTTATTTGTTACCTGGGCCCCTAGTGGACTTACTAAAACAAAGAAGCAGAAGAAGTTACCAGATAGAGCAGTTTTGGGGGCAGAGTTAATCTGAGTTCTACTGTAATGTTTGAATAGAATTACATACAGTATTTATCAAGATATCTAGTACTATGATAGGAGTCATTCTGGTCCTTGAGACAGGTGATTGTTCTTCCTTATCAAGGATGATTTCTACCTATAATATTTAAAGGAATTAAATTATGACATATACTAGATGTGTTGAAAAGAGCTTTGCTAAAATTGATGTTGTAGACAATTTGTCTTTGTAAAAAAAAAAAAAGTAGAAGAAAAATTAACTTTTACCTGAGCTTTATTTATTAAGCCCCTTTTCAATTTAAGTAATATATAATTTTTCTTGGTTTTCTGTTTGTCATGGTTTGATTTCTACTTTAGCTCATCACAAATCATGCTGATAAGGCATATTCATTTATATACTATTAAGACTGACCTGGAAATGAAATTCTTACTATTTTCTGACAGCTTGTTTTCTGAACTTTAGATGCAAATCTCTTGGCATGTCACTTAGGGGATATGCTGCATTATGAAATAAGAAAATGCTAAGAGCTCATAGCTTATACAAGAGGAAATGCACAACAGTGAGTTATGTAGGAAAAATTTTCTTTCCTGGACACTCTTTAATATTTTGTCTGTTCTTAGACTCAGGATCTAAGTTCATTTATATATAGTTAGGTATTTCATTTATATTTGCCATTTACTCTGAAATTTCCTTTTTCTTTTCATTCGTGTGTGTGTGTGTGTGTGTGTGTGTGTGTGTATGTGTGTATGCATTTGTGTTGGGGGTTAACTGTCACTTCTGTTGCTTCATAAACTTATTTAAAATTCTTCTCTGATATCACTTTGTTCATGAAATTTTTCTTGACTCCCAGAATTCTCATGCTATGTTGCATTTTATTCTTCAGACTTCCATTATCATATGTGTCACATTGTTTTGTAATTGGCTGTCTCTCCTTACCTTCCAGTGAAACATCCACTGGACTGTGAGCATCTGAGGGGTAGGGCTCTGTTTTGTTTGTATTTGAATTTCTGGTGCTTTCTATACTGCATAATACTTGGTAGGTTCTCCATAAACATGTCTTAACTGGAACTGTTTTGCCAGATTGTCTTTTGACACTTAATACTGACAGAGTGTTCATTTTCCAAGCCACAAACCAGAAGCAACAAGTTTGAAAAGATGGGGAGAAAGATGTCCTGTATTCCTTTACTGTCTTGAATCCTTTCTTATATTTGCTTATTTATCTATGATAAAATAAGTGGCTAGCTTCTTACAGAAATGTGTAGTCTGTATGGAACTAAGAAAATAATGTTAGGAATTGAGTGATTAAGGTCCTGTTTTGCTTTTGACTGTATTTCTTGCAGTATTTTATATGGCTACAATCATTAGTTGAAGAAGATACTTTGTATTTGTATTTATAAGGTAATACATATTTACCCCTAAATGGGGAGTTCCTGTTAGATTTGGGCTTTCTGAAGTTAAGATTCTGTGCCCCTCCCCCCTTTCCTGCTAATACCTGGTCCAATACTTAGTGCAAAGTAGAAGTTCTCAGTTTGAAAACCATTGTTCTTATGAAATTGGGTGAGAAGGTTTCATGTATACTTATCAGAGATGCAAGATACAAAAAGTTCTGAAAACTGATCTTTTTTTGTTTGTTTTTTAAACATGGTAAATTTCAATTGGAATTATTTCTCTTAACTTAATTAGTATTATATTATCCCTCTTACTGTAGTTTTCAAGCAGCTTAATATAGATATGTTAGTGTGTTTGATTACAGTTGCTGCCTAGACCACTTGGAGGATGTGATGCTATATGTGATATACTTTTTTACTTTTCTTTCTAAAATCTTAAAGATTATAATTTTGAGAAATTTCTGGCCATAAGGGTTTGGATAAGAGATTGTGAGCCACCTTTTGTTTGTTTTAGAGTTGTAGATATCAAAACAGGATAAATGACTTATTTAGTTGAGATGCTAATGTTTGGCTTATAATTTTAGAAATCTTTTCTTATATATTACTTGCCTATATATTTTCCAGGGACTTTTTGAATGACAATGTGTTTTTAAAAAGAGAATTTGATCTGGTACTCAGGCTACTAATCCTTTCTCTGCTTTTTCTGAATGGAAACTAAGTGTCTTATGGGAAACTAAATCTTCATTTAGTAACTAAAATAAGCAAGAGAAAAGTACTGTGGCCTGGCAATTTAGGTAGCAATAAAATGACTTGATTTTTGTCCAAACATATTGATACACCATTTTCCCACTTATATATTCAGAAGTAAAAACAACTCCATTGTGAGTCAGCATCTGGACAAAATGTAATGATTGATTATGTAAGATGGTATATTTGGTAGAGGAACATTTATTGGGTTTTATGACGTATCTGACAGGAATGTACTTTTGTGTTACTTTTACATTGTAAGGTATAGTGCTTATCCTGCTTATAAATTTCATAGTTTTCTGTTTGTAAGAGTCTTTCATATATAAGTAAAATAATAATATTCATTAAGTTTACCATACCAATTCAAAAGATCTGGATTCCTTTGGCCTTACTGTGGTTAGTATTTTAAAAATGCTTTACAGCTTGCAAAGTACTTCCAAATACATTATTTCAATTTTATATGGTTGTGGTTTTGATGTTAACTTTTAAAATAAATTTAACATTAACAATTACAAAGAATAGTCAGGATATTTAGATCAGTATAAAAATTAGAAGTTGGGAATTATGAAGGCCGTTTTCACCTAACTCAAAAGTCGACTTTATTTATTTTAGTACCCTCTATAGAGAAAATGATAAGATTAAGTTAGTGTAAGTGGAAGGTTTGCTTTTTGAAACTTGATCATCTTGCAGATAATTGGTAGAGAAATTTGAAAGAGAAGTAGCAGTAGGAAAGTTGTTTCAAACATGATTCTTAACAATACCCAACAGCTGTTCATTTTTAAAAAAATTCTAAACATTCATTTAGAAACACTCAAAACTTAGAAGAATACTATGAGAATAGGTAATAATACATTATATGATGTCGATGCCACATTTTGCATATTTCCTTATTGCACAGTTATTCTGTGAGGCAATCATGTGCTTAAGTAGATATGCCTTGAGCTTTCCCTTGATTTAGTAGTACACAAAATAGTACTTTTGGGATGTAGTTTTTGTGCTTTCTGCATGAGTGAGCATGTCTGGACAGAAAAATAAGCGTCATAAAACGTTCTAATGTGTGCAGTTTTATGAGAAATTCTAGGTGTATTCTTAGACATGTCAGCCTAAACTTTGAGGTCTACAGCAAAACCAATTAACCAGGCAGTAGAGCTAGCAATCTCAAAGTGTTTTAAAATTTAATCTATAATGCACTTTTGTGTATGTGTGTGAATCACATGTCCCAAAATATATGTATATATTTAAAACAATTGTAATCATATGCTTCTGGGATTTTGTGAAGCACATATTTGTGAATTGCTGGATTCAGTGATCTCTATAAAGTTACTGTCAACCCTAAAATTCTCTGTTTTTTTATATTAATTTTTTAATTTATATATGATAGTGGAGTGCATTACAATTCTTATTACACATAGAGAGCACAAATTTTTCATATCTCCGGTTGTATACAAAGTATATTCACACCAGTTCATGTCTTCATACTTGTACTTTGGATGATACTGTTCATCACATTCCACCATTATTTCTAACCCCATGTCCCTTCCCTTCCCCTCCCACCCCTCTGCCCTATCTAGAGTTAGTCTATTCCTCCCGTGCTCCCACTCCCTATCCCACTATGAACAGCCTCCTTATATCAAAGAAAATAGGCATTTGGGTTTTTGGGATTGGCTAACTTCACTTAGCATTATCTTCTCTAACTCTATTCATTTACCTGCAAATGCCATGATTTTATTCTCTTTTATTGCTGAGTAATATTCCGTTGTGTATATATGCCACATTTTTTTTTAATCCATTCATCTATGAAGGGCATCTAGGTTGGTTCCACAATTTAGCTATTGTGAATTGTGCTGCTATAAACATTGATGCGGCTGTGTCCCTGTAGCATGCTGTTTTTAAGTCCCTGGGTATAGACGGAGGAGAGAGATAGCTGGGTCAAATGGTGGTTTCATTCCCAATTTTCCAAGGAATCTCCATACTGCTTTCCACATTGACGGCACCAATTTGCAGTCCCACCAGCAGTGTATGAGTGTACCTTTTTCCCCCACATCCTTGCCAACACTTATTGTTGTTTGTATTCATAATAGCTGCCGTTCTGACTGGAGTGAGATGAAATCTTAGAGTAGTTTTGAAATTCTGTGTTTTTAAAATATTTATAAGACTTCTTTCTGCAGATGCAAGATTTGTAGAATTTACTTGATGTTGATTTGGATAGAAATTGTTTTAAACTTTAGGTTCTACTGGTTAGATATTAGCACTCTAGATGTTTTCAACTAAATCCTTTAGTGTTTGGGTGTTCTGTGTTAGAAATTATTTTTAGATTCTGTAAATATGATGGTGGTCAATAGAAGTTTTCATCTTCATCAAACTAATATTCTGTTGGGAAGTAAATACTTTTAGGTAGTCATAACCAATGAAGAAAATAAAGGTGGTTAAAGGTAACAGCAGTTGACTGGTTTTGAAGAACAGATTATTTTAAATAGAATGTTGAGAGAAGACTGCTGTGAAGGGGTCATTTGAGCAGAAACCAAAAAAGGAGAAAGCCATGCAAAAATCTTAGAGTGAATGGTTTACCAGGCAGAAGAAGTAGAAGGCTCTGAAGTAGGATCAAGTTTTGTGGTTTTGAAGATACCAAGATATTTTATAAACATTTGCTTAGTGCTTTCTGCATGAATGGGGTAAACACTGAAGTGAGGGAAGAGACAAATAAGATGTAATCCATTTAACTGCTGAAAATTTTGTGGTGGATCCTATAGTTACCCATGTCATTGTCTTTTTTATTTTTTTTTTTTTTGAATACTGGGGATCCAACCCAGAGCTTCAGTTGTTGGAGGCAAGAGCTCTACCATTAGCCTTTAATAAATTTTATCGGGAGCTCAAGGAAGAAGGAATTATTTTTCATTAAGTGAGCTTAAAAGTGTTTTCTAGCTCTGATGGAATTCAGGGTTTGTATACATTAGTGGAAAATGACATAAGAGAACAAATTTAAAATTTTCATCAATTTGTGTTTCCCTAAAATAATGAATGGTTTTAGGAATTTTTAGTTTTACAGTTTTAAATACTTCTTAGAAATCAGTTCATATTGTTTTTTATGTTTAATCAGATTACCTTGTATAGTTCAATAAATGTTAACTACGAGCTGTGCACCATTATACGTGTCCTCCATATTTCTCAAGCTTTTAAGTTTTGGTGGTGCATGCTGTAGAAATGCACTAGACTAGAGCAATCTTATTTTAAGTAATTAATGAATTGGTTCCAGGAGATAGTGCTTGAACTAGATTTCAAGTTTACTACATGGAAGCGGTAGGTCATCAGCAGTGTATTTGTCGGGAGAATATGCTGGATTTAGAAAATGGCAAGGTAATTCTTCATCAATCTTGATGGGGTTCTGGGATCTCATAGTTGAAGGAGTAAAATAGCTGCAGTATGAGAGATCTTTATTTTACGTTGGCTTTTTAGAGTACTACCAGTTTTTTAAATGGCTTTTTTAAAAACAGTAGTGATCAGATTTGTGCTTCAGAGGAAATTTTTATAATTACAAGCTTGATGGTGTATTATATGCCACAAAGTTTTAAAGAATTGTTTTGTCTCCCATTAGACAAATAAATATTTTGTATTCATAGATTTTTTATTCTTGTTTAATTATAACTTCAAAACTCTGTAATGTGTACCATCTGGAAAACTTGTTTGTGATACATATATACTAATGCCAATAGTTGGAAGTTTTGACATTAATAGATGAAATTTGATATGTAAGTTTTGAGGCAGGGGGCCGGGGTTATGGCTCAGTGGTAGAGCGCTCTCGCACATGCAAGGCTCTGGGTTCAATCCTCAGCACCACATATAAGTAAATAAAATGAAGTTATTAAAAAAAAAGTTTTGAGGCAGGCAAAATTTGAATGTTGTTATTTGACATAATTTGTAGGAATGATATTTAACATTACTTGGATAAATCAGAGTAATGCCAACAAAATCTATAGTGAAAAAAAATCACTCATAGAAGCTGATACTCTTATGTTCTTAGACATGCCTTTTTCCCCAATTCTGTGATACATGTGTTTTTAGATAAAAATATTATACCCAACAGTTATGCATTGATGTTAGATTGCCAGCATTGTTTAATTCTGACGTGCAGAAACACCCTAGATGAATGTTCTGGATAAAAAGAATTGATTCCCTATGAATGTAGTTTGAATTATTACTTTGATAGTATGCATTATATACCATTTTATAATGGCAAAAGTTAATGTTTTTACCATGGTGATTTGGAGCTACTCACGTTGTCTACTGGTCTATTTAGTTCATTTTTGGCTGAATAAAATAGAACTGATTATAACTATCTCCTATTAAACACAGTTAAATTGTGCTGAAATTTTACATAATTTTGCCTAAAAGTCTGAACAGCTAGCCAACCTGAATTTAAATCACTGTTTTGCTTTTTATTAGCTGTGTGACTTATCCTCCCTAAACTTCAGCTTTCTTGTTTGAAAAATGTGGATAAATAAAAATATTTACTTCAGAGTTGACATATAAGGACTAAAGGTTCATTTTGTTTTGTTTTTGTTTTTTGGAGTGGGAAATGTTACATTAAAGAAAAGCTTCTGAGGCATTTGAGAACTAGCTACTGTTTGATGCACTGTGCTCTATTATGTATCAAATTTGTAAATGTAAACAAGACTACAGTCTTGCTTTTCCAGTCTAGACATGCTTTTCCTACCAGAAATTTTGTTTAAATGGTGTCTGTGACGTATTATGTGTAGTATTTGGATAATAAATCTTAGCATTGCTCTACCTGTAGCACTTGGCACAGAATAGGGGACATTATAGATTATAGGCATATAATAATTTGTTAAATGATATCTAATTGATCTGCCATTTACAGCCTGAATAATGTGGAGTTATTTGTAGTAATTTTCTTAGTGCCTGTTTTCATTTATTTTTCTTTTGTACTGGAGATTGAATGCAGGGGCACTTTACCAGTGTGTCCCCAGTTCTTTTGATTTTGAGACAGGGTCTTGCTAAGTTGCTAAGGCTAGCCTAGAACTTGCGACTCTCTTGCCTCAGCCTACTGAGTCTCTGGGATTATAGGCATGTGCCACTGCACCTGACTCTCTCTCTATTTTCTTTGCCTTAAAATGAATAAAATATTTTTTCTTGGATGTGTTTAATGTGTTAAATTTTGATTCTGTAAAACTCATAACAGTATGTTTTTAACAGTGTTGGTTCTTACCCTTTTCTTTGATTTGAGCAAATATTTCCAAAATTCTGGAAATTTAGAGGAAATACTTGACATAGTACCTAAAAAAAAGTGTATTTTAAAATATTTTTAATTTTAATTTGTTATATATGACAACAGAATGCATTACAATTCATATTACACATATGGAGCACAATTTTTCCTATCTCTGGTTGTACACAAAGTAGAGTACTTAGGTAATGATGACCATCAAGTTCTACCTTCTTTCCTACCTGTATGTCCCCTACCCTCCCTTCCCTCCCCTTTTCCCTTTGCCCTATCTAGAATTAATTTAATATTCCTCCTGCCCTTGCACGCAGCATATTATGGATCAGCATCCTTAAATCAGAGAAATCATTTGGCATTTGTTTTTTGGGTATTGGCTAAATTTCACTTATTTTTTGAAAGTTGAAAAAGTCTGCCATCTATTACCTTTGAAAGTATGCTGATTTTTAATGGAGAAATAACATTTTGTGAACATTCCACATGGATCCAGAAGATGGAATCTAGTCTGGGCCTTAGAAACTTTTAGTTATGTGCTTAAACAAATCAATTAATATTGAAGAACTTTGTCTTTTAAAAAATAATTTATACCTCCCAGAGTAGCTGATGACAATTAAAGATAATTAAAAGCAAAGTATTTGGCTAACTGTAAAGCATGTTGAAAGGGTTTTAGTAGCTATTTCTGATTACTGGTTGTAACTAGTTAAGATGAATCTAGTTAAATATGTGATATTATCTTGTGATGATGTTACATTCATGAGATTTCTCCTTTATGCAGTTTAGTTTAATGAAATATCTGGCTTATTAGACTTTAGGACAGGGGAATTGAGAGATTATTGGAGTGGGCAAAAAACATTCTATGTTCATCATAGCAGGCCATTTAATATAGTACTTGATAATTTTGCATGCTGAAGTCCTGAGTCTTTCTGTTTGCAATTATATATAGTAGGAAGCCTGCTTCATACAGTTCATTCATAGATAAGGGTGAAGATCATGGATATTTTGGGGGTTATTTTTATTATTTCTTGTAACTATTTGCATTTGCATACTTTATCATGGTTAGTCAATTATATTTTTTGTAAGTAGGCTTGTCTTTTAAAAATTCATTTGTAACTGAACATAGAGAACATCAGTGTAATAGTTTGAAACTCCTGTATATTCTTTGCATATATAATGTTTGAAAAACTTAAGTCTCCCCCTCCCCCCCTTAAATCTGTAAGCTCTCTTATTTGAGGACTGAGCCTTTTTTGAGGGGTGTACTGGGGATTGAACTCGGGCACGCAACCACTGAGCCACATTCCTAGCCCTTTTTAGTATTTTATTTAGAGAGAGGGGCTCACTGAGTTGCTTAGTGACTCACTGTTTTTGAGGCTGGCTTTGAACTCATGATCCTCTTGCCTCACCCTCCTGAGCCACTGGGGTTATAGTTGTGCACCACAGAGTCTGGCTAGTGATGAGTCTTTTGAAGCATTAAAAGTAAATACCATATAAGGAAAGCAGAATAGCACTAAGTAGCTGCAATAGCAAAGTGAGGAAAGTGAATCAGACTAATGAATGTAGAAAATGATGGCTGTGCATTGAAGGAAAAGCACAGCTTATACTGTCATTCTTGTAAAACCTAGTTATTTTAAGTGCTTATTGTGTTTGCTGATTGATTATTTAACCTTGCAGTTATAAAAAGCTACTTTCAAGTAAAATACTTTTTTTGTTCTAATAACATTAAAACTCTATAGTAACTCACTCTGCCACCTCAGAGTAGAGCCTCATTTTTTTTCATAGTAACCAAGGCAGATAATTAAAAATCAAACGATTCATCTAAAATTTATTTATATAAAAACCTACAGGGCTGGGGTTGTAGCTCAGTGGTAGAGCACTCTCCTAGCACATGGGAGGCACTGGGTTCTATCCTCAGCACCACGTAAAAATAAATAAATAAAGGTATTGTCCCATCTATAACTAAAAAAAAAAAATTTAAAAACTACAGATTCTTGACAAAATATGCCTGTTCATAATTAATAATTTAATAAACTTAATGATTTAAATTTAATAATAATTTTATAATTATTGTCAGGCAAAACAGCGTGCTTAGGCATCTTATTCAGTTATGTCCATATGTGTATTATTCTAAGAAAAAGATAAATTAGCACATTTTGGAAATTAGAGTAACTAGAGAGTTTATTCTTCAGAATAGTCTATATCCCAAGGTAAAATATTGATAAGGCCTTTCTTTGTAATTGTATATGCCAGCATTGGACAAATAATATCTGTGCTAAAATATCAAGACATAACAAAGGTATATGTTTGCTTTTCTGTTAGCTTTAACAGTATTTCAGAAATGATTTATCTTTATTTCTGATTTATCAGTTGTCTCAAGAAAAAATGATTTAAGTTTCTTGATTTCTAAAACCTTATTCAAATTGATAATTTGAAAAGTTTTTATACACTGGGGCATCTTCAACCCAGGGAATTCTGAAGTGAAGTTTTTTTTTTTTAAGGGAAGACTCTTGTACAGAAATGACTAGTATTATAACTTAGCTATTTTAGTATTTTGGATTCCTCTCTGTGTGTGTATGTATATATATATATACACATATATTTGCTTATGTAGCAGCATGCTAAAGAAGCACTACTGTTAATATATTGGTTTTAAAATTTTTAATATGATGTAAAAAATGTGAGGGAATTGCTATGGTAAAAAGTAATAGTTATGGCATGCGTTTAATATAAGAAGGGTAGTAAGTAAAAATTAGGAAAAAAAGAAAAATTACTTCCAAGCCTGCAACCTCGAAAACTGTTAGCTAGGACAAACATTATTTGTCACTTTGTGTGTGTGCGCGCACATATCTTGTCTGTTTCTATTTGTAAGTACTACAGCCTCTTTGTTTTGCTTCCTGATTATTAAATAAAACATGGTGTGGAAACTTAGAAAATGAAGGAAAGTATAAAAAAGAGGAGGGAAAAGCTATCTAGAGACATCTATCGTTTACATTTTTGTAATAGAGAAATTGAGATATACTCATTTGTAATATTTACCCAAAACAAAACTCTTAATGGCCAAAGCATAACTGATTTAATGATTTCTTATTGTTGAATATTTCATTTTATTTTTATTTTCAGTTTCATAAATAGCACTCTGATGAACATTTGGCTGAATTTTAGTTTGTATGTTTGAATTTTTTTAAAGAAAGCATTCCTGTAAGTTTAATGTAATTTTGATGTATATGAATTCTGAAGTTAAGTAGCTCCAATGCTTAACAAATTTTTGTGTCCTTAGTCAAATTACTTTTCAAGCTTTAATGCCCTCTCTTATAAGAGTAAACATAATAATGGTACTTACTTCATGGGTTAGAAGGAGTAAATGACAATATTTACAGCATTTAGCATAACCTATGTACTGTAGGACCCATCTCAGAGAAGGCTTTCCCTAACTAACATTAAGTAAATCCTGTTCTCCATAGCATCTAAGGTTGAATATCCTTTATTCAGAATTCTGGGAAGTAGAAGTGTTTGAGATTTTTGGAGTTTTTTTTTTTTTCATTTTGGAATATTTATATAGACTTTACCAATTGAGTATCCCCAACCTGAGCAATATGGAATCTAAAGTGCTTAAATTTGAACTTTTTTGAATGTTATGTTGGCACTCAAAAAAGTTCTGTATATGATTATTTCAGATTTTGGATTTTTATATTAGAGATGATTAACTTGTACTGTAATTAGTCATTTAAAAGTTTGTCTTGCATTCTACCACTGGGTCATGAGTGGGGACTAAAGTAATGTTGTTTACTGATGTGTATTTGAAACCTCACACAGCCTGACAAATGACTATTTATTAAATATGAAAAGCTGTTTTTCAAAGTTTTTAATAGTTTATTAGACCAAAGCTGTGCTGATTTATATCCTTATTCTGTGAATTTTCTGTTTTTCACTCTGTTGTCAGTGATACTTAATATAGTTGTGTACAAACATTGTTCTATATTTTAAAGGTATAAATGATATTTTTAAAAATGTGAGTTTTTTAAATTTTTCTAAAGATTGAACTCTTTGTATTGTGTGATGACTTATATTTTATGTGTCTTCTGTTTATTTTCTTCATTCTCACTGATAAGAATAGAGTTAAAACTAATATGGGTTATATAATTCTGTCTGGTCCCTTGACAGGCATCATCCATACTTCGTGGTGTGGGGGAGGAGTAAATATGAGATGAAATTAATACAAACACAGTTCTTTTTCCACAATTGATCACCAAGTGGTTTAAACAGGATAAACTTAATGTAGGAATTTAAGAGAATTTTCGACTACTTTATTGTATCAACACAAAATGTAGTGAAGATAGGAAGTGTTAAAATTAGATTGTACTTTCATTTAAGCTTATGCTGTTTGGAGGGCTTGAAAATCTGAAAATAGTAATTTGCTCTGTGGGGTAGGCAAAGTGTGTACTGCATTAGATACTTTGTGTTACTAATTTATTTGTTCATTAGACAGATACTTGACTCTTATATGCCAGGCCCTGTTGTAGAGAATACAACAATATATTAAAAAAATAAAATAAAATAAAAACAAACATTGGTATGGCAGAAGGTAGTAAGGATGTGGAGAAAAAGACTAGGAGTATGTATTACATATGGGATGCAGATTTACATAGACTGGTCAGAAAAGTTCTTCCTCGGAAGGTGAATGGGTGAGCAATCCTGTGCATAATAGAAGAAAAGGATTTCAGGAAATGACAACAAAGAGCAAATACCCTGGAGAGGTAGTCTTGGTGTTTTATGATTGAAAAATTGCAAGGAAGTTTGTGTGGCTGCAGTGTAGCAGGAAAGAGAGACAATGGTAGATGGTTACAGAAAAGGTGGGGGACCAGGGCAAATGAGGAAAAAACATTGCTGAACCACCATAAAGACTAACTTTTACTTGGGATAAAATGATCTCATAGATCCTTTTTACATGTTATATAAAATTAGCTGAATTCTTTTCATTTTACAGTTGAATAGAGGTTCTGTTGGGTAACAAGTATGGAAACTTCTCTACTTAGAATGAGTTAAATATCTCAAGTTGAAAGTGCATTTAATACACAACCTACTTTAACAACATGGTTTACCAACACAATATTTTATACATTGCTGTGCTTCCCTGCTGCCACTCAGTACGTTGAAACAATATTGTATCACATGCTCCTAGCTCGGGAAAAGATCAAAATTCAAAGTTTGAATCATATTTTCTACTGAATGTAGATAGCTTTGGTACCATCATGATATAAAAAAAATCTTTCTGTGGAACTAGCTCTTTAAGTTGGGAAGCAAGATATAATGCAGTTAGATTATAACAGTCCATATGTGATGTAAATTCTTTGCAGAGAAATTAGTAAATAAACTTTAGATGGCTGAATTAAATATAAGTACTAAGAGGATCAAGCAATTTGGACCAAGAAAGCTAGTGCTGCTACTGATTTCTGCCAAACGTTATAATTTTTTAAAGTAAGTTAATATGCTACTTAAAAGTTTTAGGAAGACTTTTTTTTTTTAAAGTTGTCGAGGGACCTTTGTTTTATTCTTTATTAATATTGGAGTCTGAGAATCGAACCTAGTGTCTCATATTTATGAGGCAAGCACTCTTCTACTGAGCCATGACCCCAGCCTTAGAAAGACTTCTTTAAATTTAAATGTATCTCTTGTTAATAGAGTTTCTCAGGACAGGGTCCATTATTTTCCATTTTAATGCCCATAGGAACTACTGTCATTTTTATATTTATTATATTTTAATAAATATAAAGATGTTTTTACAGTATTACAAGTCACCTACTTAAGTGTCCTTTTCTGTGAGTTTTGACAAATTTACACACTTGTATGACCATTACTGATTCAGATTCAGAATATTCCCATCACCTCTGAAGTTTCATTGATGATGGTGGTCATCGTGATTGTCCAAGCAACCACTGACTGACTGTTTTTTGTTTTTTTTTTAAGAGAGTCAACCAAATGGAAATGTAGAGAGTGTATTTTGTCTGATTTCTTTTGCTACATAATTTTAAAATTAGTATTGCATGTAACATTCATTCACTTCTTTTGGATAGTGTTTTTTTTTTTTTGTCTAGTATTTTACTAACTGGTACCTGAAATGTTTATGGGATGAATGCGTTGGTACTGTAATATTCTTAGTTTTTATGAGGAAGATGCTACAACTTTTTCTAAGTTTTGTATGCTGCTAGGCTTAAATTTGTGTATAGATTATCTGACGGATATGTTAATAATGAAAAATGTGCAATGTTTAAAAGTGTAATATGTTTGTTCACACTGTCCCTTCCCCTGTTGATTTATCTTGGAACTCTTTGTTTAACATGAATTGAATGTAAATGTGAAGATTTATTTCTGGATTCTCAATTCTGTGTAACTGATGTGTTTATTCTTATGCCAGTATGATTATAGACTGCAAGTTTGAAAATAGAAAACGATAATCCTCCTACGACCTTTTTCTTTTTTCAACATTGTTTGGATTAGTCTGTGTCCCTCTAATTTCCATTTGAGTTTTAGGATTATCTTGTTGATTTCTGCAAAGAGGCCAGGTGAAATTCTGATAGGGATTGTGTTCAATCAGTAGTTTAGTGTTGAGTATACTGCCATCTTAAAGTGTTCTGATCTATGAAACTTGGATAGCTTTGTATTTATATAAAATTTATATATAAATTTATATAGCTCTTTAATTTCTTTCCAGAAATGCTTTGTAGTTTTCAGAGTAGAAATTATATACTTCTTTTGTTAAACTTATGCTTAAGTGTTTAAATCTCTTTGGTGGTTTGGAAATAGAATTGTTTTCTTAATTTAGTTTTTGGATTGTTGCTTGGAGATGCAATTAATTCTAGCATATTGATTTTTTACCCTGTAATCTTCCTGAACTTTTTCATTTACATATTGCAAAATTTGTTGCTATATTGTCATTATAGAATCTAAACTATTATTAAACTGCTGTAAAATCTAGACAATTTAGTGTCTTCCTTAGGATTTTCTACGTATGTGATCACCTCATCTGTAGTTAGATAGTTTTACTTCTTGTTCAGTCTAGATGTTTTCTATTTTATTTTCTTGCCTAATTATTCTAGTTAGAATCTTCAATACAGTGTCGAATAGAAGTGATAAGAGTGAACAGTCTTATCTTTCCTGATCTTAGAAGGAAAGTATCCAACCTTTCACCATTAATTACGATGTTACTTTAAAAAAAAAGCCTTTTTATAAAATATCTTTTATCAGTTTGAAAAAGTTTCCTTCTGTTTTGCTGTTTTTATCATAAAGGCATGTTGGAGTTTTTCAAATACTTTTTCTGCATAATTCAAGATGTGAATTTTGTCTTATGAATGTAGTATATTGCATTTTTGATTTTTGTATATTGAACAACTTTTATATTCCTGGGATAAATCTTATGTAGATAAAATGTGTAATCCCTTTTATGTGTTGCTGAATATGATTAGCATTTTGTTGGGGATTTTTATGTCTAATTCCATAAGAGATTCCATAAGAGATATTGGTCTTTGTGATGTGATTAGATTTGTGATGTCTTTGTTGTTATCTAGTTAAAAATGCTCTCAGAGATTGAATTAGGAAGTATTCCAGGTATTTCGGTGTTTTGGAACAGTTTACAAACTAGTGATAACTAATTTCTTTTTTTAACTGTTTAGTAGAATTCATCAAGGCCTGGCCTGGGCTTTTTTTTTTTTTTTTTTTTTTTGTAATTTGTCTTTTTCAACAGTAAACTTAAAATTTTTTTCTCTTTTGCTATTCTGTTCCCATTTTACCTACTCTTGCTTTCATTTTACCTACTCCTGTTCTCATCTTTATTATCTCCTCATTGCTTTTGGTTTAGTTTGTTCATCTTTTTCTAGTTACTTAAGGTAGAAGTTTAGATAATTAATTCTTTTAATGTAGGCATTTACTACTGTAACTATCCCTCCAAACTTTGCTTTCAATGTATTACATAAGGTTTGGGTATATTTTTTTTCAAGTTCATTCCTAAACTAGAAATTTATTGTGTGTGTGTATGTGTTTTTAACCCTGTGGCTATTTAGAAGGATGATTTTTATTTATCTATGACAACGGAATGCATGACAATTCATATTACACATATAGAGCACAGATTTTTCATATCTCTGGTTGTATACACAGTATATTCACACCAATTTGTATCTTCATACATGTACTTTGGATAATGATGTCCATCACATTTCATCATCATTTCTAACCCATGCCCTCTCCCTTCCCCTCCTACCCACCCTCTGCCCTATCTCCTATTTCTATTTTCATTCCCTTGTCTTTGGGGAACTTGCTGTTATTCTGGAAAATGTTCCATTAGCTGTTGAAGAATGTGTTTTGCTGTTCATTGGCTAGTCTATAAACATCTGTCAGATCTTGTTGTTTCATAGTGCTTTCAATTATCTGTTGGCTTGTTGATCTGTTTAGTTGTTGTACTTCCCCATCTTGTGGGGGGCGGGGGGAGCATTGAGCCTGCCTGGCATGCCAGGCAAGCATTCTACCACAGAGCTGTATCCAACACCTTTTCATTTTATTTTGGTATAGGGTCTTGGTATAGGGTCTTGCCAAGGCTGGCCTTAAACTTGAGATTCTCCAGCCTCAGCTTCCAGAGTTACTAGGATCACAACTTGCAGTATCACCTGGCCACAACTGTTATTGAAATGGATTATTATTAAAATCTCACAACCACATTTTTTTTTTTTTTTTAAAGTACAGGGAATTGAATCCAGGGCACTTTGCCCCTGAGCTACATGCCTAGTTCTTCTTCTTCTTCTTTTTATTTTTTCTTTTTTTGAGACAGTGTCTTGTTAAATTACCCAGGCTGCGTGAGCCTCCCTAGACCTGGGATTATAGGTATGCTATACTGAGCCCCAATCTCCCAACTACTACTGTTGAATTGGCTCTTTTTCTTTTCAGTTCTGTGAGTTGATTTGATGAATGTTTATTTAATCTGGTAATAATAGAGTCCCTCCAGCTTTCTTATGGTTTTTTTTCATGATATACATTTTTCTGTGCTTTTATTTTTCTATTTTCATTTTAAAAGATATATACTTTGGTCAGCATTTTTCTTTTTTCAGTCTGACATTCTCTACAATTCTGTAGAGAATTGTTTACATTTAGGGTTTACATTTAGAGTTGTATAAATTGAATAGATGTCTGTCATTTTGTTGCATTTTTATGTATCTCTTTTTAGGTTCTGAACTTTATTTATTACTTTCTTTTATATCAAGTGGTTTTTATACTGTAACAGTTAAATTCTTTTAGTGATACTCCCATAGTATTATTTTGTATTACTTTCTTACTTGGTGCCCTAGGGTCCATCTTAACCTTATTAGAATCTACTTTGAAATTGTACTAACAACTCCAGTCAGATTAAAAGAAAAAAATCTTTTATAAAACTATTTTTTTTATCCAGTTTGGTTCTACAGTTAGGCAGCTATATATTACAAACCCAACAATGAATTAGTATTGTTATTGCTTTACACAATTTCATGTTATTTAAAGGAATTGAGAAAATAAAGGAGAGCAAATATGTATTTATAGAATTTGTGATATTAACTTTCTTTTCTGGTTCAGATAAACAGTATGTTTGTAAGATCTGCTAGCTATTGATTCTCTGTGTCAATAAACTGTGACTCTACTTGACAAAATTGACTCATTATTAAAATTCCAATGAAGAAAATCATAGAGAAAATTACTGAAGGAGGAAAAAAACAGTTCTTGAAAGATTGTTCTAAAGAAATACAGTAAATAAAATATTTAATAAACTGAGTTTAATTTGTCTTTTGAAAGATAGTTGCACAGGATATAAAATTCTTCCTGGATGATGTTTTTTTTCCTTTGAACACTTTTTAAAAAATCTTTTTTTTTTTTTTAGTTATACATGACAGCAGAATGCAATTCACAGTACACAAATGGAGCACAATTTTTCATTTCTTTGATTGTACACAAACTAGAGTCACACCATTCATGTCGTCATACATATACTTAGGGTAATGCTGTCCATCTCATTCCACCATCTTTCCTATCCCCATGGCCCCTCCCTTCTACTCCCTCCCCTTTGCCCTGTCCAAAGTTCCTCCATTCTTCCCATGCCCCTTCTTTTGAATATTTATAATATATTACCCCACAGTTTTCTGGTCATCATTGACGAGAAATCAGTTGTTAATCTTACTGTGTCCCTTGTGTATGACATGTCATTTTTATTGCTTTCAAGAGTTTTTCTTTGTCATTAGCTTTCAACATATTTTCCTGTGATGTTTCTGGGCATGAATCCTTCTTGGAGTTAGTTTGAGTTATTTGGATATTAAGATCTTCTTAAAGATAATTTGTTATATGAGATATAGTCATTGTATCTTCCTTTATTTTTAAAGCATGGTTTTCTTAAATTAGTAAACATACTTATAATGACTGCTTCAAAGTCTTCATTAAGTCTGACATCTAGGTCTTCATACAGGTAGTTTCTATTGCCTGCTTCTTTTCTCCTTTGTATTACTCTATTTCTTTGTATGTCATAATTTGTGTGTGTCAGGGAACTGAGCATTTTATATAATACATTGAAGCATCTCTGGACACTGATTCCCTCCTGAAGTTTTTTGTTTGCTTGTTTAGAACATTGCTTGTTTAAAATGTTTGAAACAGTTTAATGAAATTTTATATCCCCTGTGGTGTATGAAATACCTGATGTGCCACATCAGAGGGTGCAGCTTTGGACATGGGCATATTTATCTTGGAATGATTTTAGTGATTTTAACAGGGCTCTCTATGTCCTTTCACTTGTATCTCTATTAAGCTCTCTGCTACTGTTGGTATTATCCCTAGGTGTTCCTCTCCAGTAATATTTCTGTTGATTGGTCTATTGTTTTGGGTCATAAATTGTTTCACAATCTGATTGAAATAAATTTTGTGCCCTTTGAGAGTAGATGTGTATATATATATTATATACAAGATATGTAATAAATATTATAATATATTGTGATTATATAATTGTATCACATTAATGTGTTACATATTGCATATATAACATATTAACATTATATCTATTTATATGCCAGTCTTTAATGTTTATTCTGAACCTAAAAGGGTTCTTCTTAGCTTCCTAGCTGTCTCTTAACCTAGTTCTCTTAGTAAACTAGCTGACTTGTGGTTTAGCTTTTTGTTTCCTTTTCCTTTTAGTCATTTATCACCATATTCACATTTTTGAGATTGCTCTTAGGTTTGAACTTCGCTATACTCTGTTCGGATAAAGTCATTTCTTTGAGGAGAGTTTCAGAATCTCTGCTTTTAATGTTCTTCTCTGAAGCAGAATCTCTGAGCCTCTGCCCTGGGTAAGGTAGTAACCTCTGGAGTGTGGGCCTTGCTTTCTTTTGTGTGGAACCTCCATTATATTATGCATCATATGGAGATGGGTTGAAGGCAAATGGGGCATCAGTTATTCTAGGCCTTTCATGTTTAGAGTAGAGCCTGTGTTTAAAGGCTGGTGAAGGAAGGTAGGGGAAGGATATAAGAAATTCTGTTGTTCTTCCTGTCTTGGGGGGTGGGAGAGTACCATAACCCTTAAAAGGGAAGTGAAAAGAAAGTGTCCGCTTTCTCCATCTATCCTGAGTAGAGCTTCCATTATGTTAGCTCGTGGTAGTAGGGAGAAAGCAGTGTGGCTTATGTACCATAGGTTCTTATTATTCTTATTGAGATTCAGTAGATTGTCTTAAATAATTTTTTATTTAGTGTATTTCTAAAGCACAACCTCTTAAGAACTGTTTTTCCCCCTCCTCCAGTAGTTTTCTCTTTGTTTTTTTTTTTCATTGAATTTTTAATAGTGAATCAACTTTGTCTTGCCTTGAACAAATCTTACTTGTTCATAGGACACTTTCGTGAATTTGATAAACAGATATTTTGTTGAAGATATTTGCTTATATGTTCAACAGAAATATCAGTCTTTTAGGGTTTTCATTGTTGTAATGTCTTTGGTTTGGGTGTCAGGCTAATGCTAGCCTTATAAAAGTGAATTAAGAATATTCCCTCATTCTATTTTCTGGAAGACATTGTATCTTCTTTAAATATATTACTTATTAAATATTTGTTAGAATTCCCTGATGAAACTACTTGGGACTAGACGTTTTTCAGCAGGTTCAGTTGTTAAGTAGATATGACAGCCCCCCCCCCCCCTTTTCTGAGTAAGTTTTGGTAGTGTGAAGTTTTTAAGGAATAGGTCCATTTCATCTTATTTGTACAGAGTTTTTCTGGTAATACTTTATTATCCTTTTATTGCCTGTAGTTCTGTAGTCTTATATTTTCTCTGTTATTCTCAATATTGATAGTTTCTGACTTGTCAGTTTGCCTAAGAGATGCATTGATTTTTTTTTTTTTTTTTTTAAGAACTAGATTTTTTTTTTTTTTTCTTCCCGGCCTCCCTCCCCCTTTCTGGTGATAATGATTTTTTGCCCTCTTTGTTATTTTCTTTGCTGTGGTCTGTTTTGCCCTTCTTTTTCAAAGTGTAAGCTTAAATGGTTGACTTAAGATCTTTTCAAAGATGAACACTTAAAATTATAAATTTTTCCTTGGGCATTGCTTTAGCATCATTCCACAATTTTTGTTTTATATTTATTTTTGATTAGTTTAAATATTTTACAATTTGCAGTGATTCCATGGTATATGAATTATTTTAGAGAACATTTTTTATATAAATTTGTTCTTTTATTTAGATTTATTGTTAAAAATGACCTAAGTTGTGATTCACTTTGGCAAATGTTTTATTTTCCCTTTTAAAGAATTTTGAAGCTATTATTATTGTTATGGTGTTCTATGAATGTCAGATCTAGTTTGTTCATGGTCATCTATTTTTCTGTACCTTTGCTGACTTTTATTAACTTGGTCTATTGTGACTTTTAATTTCAAAAGAGTATTGAAATTTTCAAGTGTATTGATGGATTTGTCAGTTTCTCCTTTCTGGTTTACCAGATTTTGATACATTTATTTTGAAGCTCTGTTTTTTAGGCCCATTTTGGAGTATCTTCTTGGTGAATTGTCCTTTTTATCATTATTTAATATTTTCTTCATCTGAGGTGCTTTTTCTTTTATCGTCCTGAAGTGTACTTATTCACCTATTAATGTGACCACACTAGCTTTCCTTTATATTTGTTTTTCAAGGATATGTTTTTCGAAGTCTGTTTATTAGCCTATTATTATATTTAAAGTGTGTTGCATGTAGTTAACATACTGTTTTTTAAAAGCCACTTTGACAGTGTCCTTTTTAATATAATTTAATATAATGATTATATATAATATAATTATGATATTTAATACAATTGTTAATTATATATAATACCATTATTGATAAATTTGGATTTAGGTAAAAAGTGTAATATATAAATTTTCTATTGCCTTTGCTTTTTTTGACTTTGATTCTTTCCTGCCATCATTAGTTGTCATCGGTGTTGGCGGCCTCCTCCTCCACCTCCTCCTTTTTTTACTGGACTATTTTTAGTTTTTCATTAAAATTCATCTATTTGATTTTTAGTATGTTTCTTTGGCTGATTTTTTTTTTTTTTTTTAGAGATTGTTTAAGGAATTACATG
Organism: Marmota flaviventris; assembly: GCF_047511675.1. Taxonomy (NCBI): domain Eukaryota; kingdom Metazoa; phylum Chordata; class Mammalia; order Rodentia; family Sciuridae; genus Marmota; species Marmota flaviventris. Next base: position 47,322,660 of record NC_092500.1, on the reverse strand, counting down.
CTTAACTTTTCAGAATTGCTTATTGCATTACTTGCTTAGGTCTGCTGTAATAAATTGCCCCAAACTGGATGACTTAAAAATAACAAAAATTGATTCACAGTTTTGAAGCATAGAAACCTGGAATAAAGGTGTCTCCAGGACCATACTTCCTTTAAAGACTTTAGGGAAGAATTTTTCCTTGCCTCTTTCTTGCAGCTTCTAGTGGTTGCCGCCGTCTTTGGCATTCCTTGGCTTAAATTCTGCATCTCTGGTTTTGGACTCCATCTTTACGTAGTCTCCTGTCCCTTTCTGGATTCAAATCTCTCTCCTTTCTTTTATAAAGGCACCGATGGATTTAGGGCTCCAAAATCCAGTATGACCTTGTCTTTGATTGCAAAGTTACCCTGTTGCCAAATAAGGTTGCATTCAGAGGTCCTGGGAGTTAAGTCTTAGATTCTCTTTGGGTATACAGCTCATCCCGCTGTTCTTTTATTAGTTCAAGTGGAATGTGAAAACCTTGTCATCATGCAGTTCCTTTTACTTCTCTTTATGTTCTAATTGTGATCTGCATATTTCAAATACTACTACAAATATTTCAAATACTACTCCAAATACATGGTAGGGTAATTTTTGCTTTAACTATCATGCCTATTCTTAAAAAAGAGGAAAACAGTAGTCTACCACAGGGATTGGCAGGGAAACTCTCTGGAAGCCAAATCCAGCCTGCTTTTATAAATAAAGTTTTATTGGAATGCATCCCATTTATGGTACTTATGTAAGGTCTGTGGTTGCTTTTGCACTACAGCACAGAATTGATTAATTATAACAGAGCCTGGCCTAAAGCCTAAAATATTTACTGTCTGGCTGATCCATTACAACATAGTTTGCCAACTCTTATTCTATATATTTGCCATTTTTGTTGTTTTTCTTTAATTCATGAAATTCTAAGTTTCCTACTAGGATTATTAACCTTTTGTCCAAATAACCTGTTTTGTTTAATACATCTGTTTATGATGAATTATGTTTGTTAATCTGAAAATGTCTTTATATCAGCTTAATTTTTGAAGGATACCTTTGTTCTATATAGTGTTCTGGCAGCTACCCTCACTAGAATGGTTTACTAACTCTCCCTTTTGCTACAGTCCCCTCTACTTTCTGTTGATACTGATTGCCACTTGATATTTACTATTGAGCCTGTATGATTGTATTTCTTATTACAGCATCAAGAACAAAGTAAAAATTTCACTCCACTTTTGTCTCTATACTGAGAAAATAGACCAAGAAATGTGTGTTCAAGAAAAGTATTAGCATTCAGAATATTTCAGCATACTCACTATGCAAAAAGGGTCTTATCTCTGTTTTCTGACTAGTCTTTAAACATCAGAGTTGACATCTCATGCTGTATATAGCATTATTTTCAAAATGCTTTTTAACATATTAAGCCATTGTGTTTTGTTTTTTTTTCAAATCAGCTTTTTCTTATATCTTTTATTTCTTTCCCAGATAACTTTTGAGATGAATTTTCACACTGATTTGCTGGGTTTTTTTTTTTTTTTTTTGTACTGGGGATTGAACTCAGGGGCTCAGGGGGCACTCAACCCCTGAGCCACATCCCCAGCCCTATTTTGTATTTTATTTAGAGACAGGGTCTCACCGAGTTGCTTAGTGCCTCGCTTTTGCTGAGGCTGGCTTTGAATTCTCAGTCCTCCTGCCTCAGCCTCCCAAGATGGTGGGATTACAGATGTGTGCCTGCTCTGACTTGCTTTTTTTTTTTTTTTTTCAGCCAAGTCACATTAAAGTTGGTGTACCCCTAGATTTGGAGCTAGAGATCCTATATTCTGTTTTCCCTGGCTCTGTCTCTGGTTGTTTATGCAAGAGCTTTTATAGGGCACTCCTACCAAATTATAATATCTTTAAAACAAGGTATTTCAACCAAACTCTGAGGTTTATTTCGGCTCTTAGAAGGCTGTGTGTCTACATAGCTCTCTGCCAACAACATAATCTATGCATTGTTACTTTAATCCAGAGGTTCTTAACTTTTTTGTTCCAGGAACTTTTATGGCTCTTGGAAGCATCTGCAACTTTTCTCTGGATGATATTTTATAGATGCAAAACTAAATATATATGCTTATGTAGACCCTGATTATATTGGAATAGAGTTTTTAAAATATTGATTGAATAAACAAACTCAGTGCCATGCATATTAACACAATATAGTGGAAGGTAGTAATTTTTAGACTATTAATGAGTATAAATGATAACTTGAGATTTGCAGTAACTAAAAGGATTATGAAAATATATATGGTTTCAAGTAGTAACAAGTATCACAGATGCTACTACCTAATATCACTAGGGCTTATTGCCTGCATTTTTAATAAGGAAATATTAAATTTCAGAGGGTTAGTAAAATAAAGATGAAGTTTCTCCCCTCCCCCCCCTTCATAAATTAGTTACTGGTAAGGGGTAGGGCAACTGTATTGGATTAGATTGATCATTTACTCTTGAATCGTGGGAAAAGTTGACTATATGAACAACCATGATAGTTACAAAGTAAAAGGGCTCTTCAAGGAATCAATCAGGAGTATCTGCTGTAGTGAGACAACTATTAAAAAACTGGAAAACATTTGTGAAAGTTTATAATGATTGTACTATTTAAGCATCTTTAAACAAAATTGAAACAGGAAATATTAAGTGGTATGGTTTACACAAAAAAACGTGTAATTAGGTTATTTTGCCTAAACTCTAAAAGCCTGGCAATACATCAGAATATCAGGGAAATAAATTTACATTTATGTCTTTAAAATATTTTAAATGATTTGCAGTAACTAAAATTAACCTTTGATTGCTAGTTGTCTTATCATCAGACAAGATGCTTCTACTGTAGTCCTTTTAAAGAATGATTTTTTGTAAATTGATGGTTAATGAAGAATTTATATTCTTGTGGTTTATTTATTCAGTAAAATGTATCTGTTATGTCTCATGATTTTAGGTACTTGAGATAACAGTGGAAAATATAATAGACAAGTTTCCTTTGTTTAAGGGACTTAGCATTCTAAGGGGGAAGAGACAGGAAACAACAAATGAGACCAAAATTCGGAAAGTTGAGTGTTCAGTGAAGGCTTCTCTGAAGACAATTAGGCAGAAATGTTAATGTCAAGAAGCCCACTAGACATTAAAGATTTGGGGTTAGATCATTGGAATGTAGCAACAAAGGTAAAGGCTCTAAGTTGAGAACTGACTTGATGTGTGGAACAAAGCTAGTATGGCTAGGACTTAATAATACAAGGATAAGATAGCCTAACTTTTTTCTTCCTATCATTATAATTACTACTTTGCCTAAATCCCTAATCCTCTTGCCTTTCATGCTGTTAGATTATCTGTGCTTAAACCCACCTCTGCCTACACTGTTCCTGTACCCCTGTGGCTACCTGTGGCTGGAAAGCACCAATGTTGAGTAGTGGGTCTTTGTACTACTTGGTGGTTCTACTTACTGTATTTCTCCTAATCTTTTTACTCTCTCACTTTTTTAGAAGACTATTCATACCTTTTCCTCTCTCCTTAAATTTCTTATATATATGAAAAAATTAATTGATCATACAGAGGTTAATAAGTTTAAGTTAATTTAAGTTTCATTCAACAGGAAGACTATAGAAACACCCCCCATCTTTTTAAAAAAAATTTTTTTAAAGTTGTAGATAGACACAGTACCTTTATTTTATTTATTTCTTTTTATGTGGTGCTGAGGATCCAACCCAGTGCCTCACACGTCAAAGGCAAATGCTCTACCACTGAGCTACAACCCCAGCCTCCCCATCTTAACACCATTTTCTTTAAAACCTAAAGGAATGGCCTTTTAATTTTTAAGTGTGTGATTCAGAAATTATTGAAATTTTGTCATTTAAGCTCAGTAGTACTTCCCTTACTATACTTCATTTAGGACTTTAAGCCTTGGTGGTAGAAATCTGTCTTAAAATGCTAGACCATTTTAGACAGATCTATGTATCAGATGTCCAGAATTCCTGAAATATTTGTGAGAGAACTATATACATATACTAGAAGTAGTATTTCAAGAAGACTTCCATGACAGTCTCTTGCCAGGTGTCTTTGGGAGCGTGACATCATCTTTAAACACTATGTGATAATCCCTAATGAACTGCTGTGATGCCCAGGCAAGAAAGGGCAACCTGGAAGTTCAGCCACTTCCTTAAGATTATTTAGCTTTTGAATGACTATGCAAATGCTTCATTGTGGGAGCAGTTGTGCTCCATGCAGATGCAGCAGATCCAGAGGGAAGACTATGGTGCTGATGGGCAGGAACACCATGATGTGCAAGGACATCTGAAAAACAACCCAGCTCTGGAGAAACAATTGCCTCATATCCAGGGGAATGTGAGCTTTGTGTTCACCTAGGAGGACCTCACTGAGATCAGGGACATACTGTTGGCCAGGTTTCAGCTGCTGCCCATTGCTGGTGCCATTGCACCTTGTGAAGTCACTGTGCCAGCTCAGAACAGTGGTCTGGAGCCCAAGAAGACTTTCTTCTTCCAGGCTTTAGGCATCACTACTAAAATCTGCAGGGGCACCATTGAAATCGTGAGTAATGTGTAACTGATAAAGACTAGAGACAAAGTTGGAGCCAGTGAAGCTACCCTGCTGAATGTACTTCTCCTGTGGGTGAATCCAGTAGATGTTTGACAATGGCAGCATCTACAGTCCTGAAGTGCTTGACATCACAGTGGAGACTCTGCATTCTTGCTTCCTGGAGGGTGACTGCAGTGTTGCTATTGTCTGTCTGCAGATTGATATTCCAACTATTGGATAATGCCTCATTCTGTCATCAGTGGGTGTAAGTGGGTCCTGGCTTTGTGGAAACTGAATATACCTTCTCACTTGCTGAGAAGATCAAGGCCACCTTAGCTGATCCATCTGCATTCATGGCTGTTGCCCACATTGGCTGCCACCACCCCTGTTAATCCTGCTGCTGCTGTGGCCCCAGACATGGGTGAAGCAGAGGAAGAGTTGGATGAGGATATGGGATTTCATTTCTTTGACCAATTTAGTCAGCTTTGTATGCAAAAAAAAAAGGAAATAAATAAATAAATAAAGACTTGTTTCTCTTAAAAGAAGAAAGCCGCTATCATTACAGAAAATTAACAGTCACAAAATTAAGTTAATAAAACATTAAATTATGACTAAGTTGATTTTAGGGAATATTGTTGATTATATTTTATTTTTCTTTGTAAATGTAGGCAGCTTCTCATTTTGTGTGTTAATTGTAATCCTTTGAAAACAGTATTATTTAAAATATTCAGAATAAAGTTTAAGTTAATGTGACGATATTCTAAGACCAAATATGATATGAAACTGAAATTCTTAAGTTTATTTATTTTTGTCTGCCCTTGGTATGCACCATTAGTCATCAGTAGAGTTCTGAAAACATTCATTCATTCCATCAAAGTAAAAATTCGTTTATAGGAACAAGAATACAGTTTTGTGATTATAATTTATTTACAAGAAAAAGTTACTTGACATAATTTCAGAATTTGAGAAACTCTCAGCTTTTAAAAATAATGGCAAAGTGCATTTACTTCAAGTTTTATTGAGCTTCTGTGAAATTTGTCACATCTTGTAGTTCTAATTAATAGCCAGCCTGGAACATAATATCCTATTTATAAAAAAAGAAAAGAAGAAAAACTGTTTTAACCTGACTAAATTCAAATTTAACTTAAAGCTGAGTGTATAATGACTACCAAATTACAGATGTTTTAGATGCCATTTCCAACCTCCAAAATATTTGGACATTGTTTTAAATACTATTGAGCAGTGAAGTGGGAGAAAAAAGGAAACATGGAAAAAATTAATTGTAATTATCCACTTTTCTGAATAAAGACATGGAATGTTTAAAATAGAAAATTTTGGAGCTGTAGGCATTTAAAAAATTCCATCTAAAACACTATTTTTTATCTTTGAAAACACGCCTGAGGAAAGAAATTGATCAGTTGTTGCTTTTTTTTTTTTTTTTTTTTTTTGCCTTTTCTGGACTCATTAGTGGTCTTTTTTCATCCTGATTCTTTCCAAATTAAGATTGGCATATGTGAATGAATTCGTAGTTGATTCTTTTTTATTGTTGAATTATATTCTGTCATATACTCTATCCATTTACCTATTGAAGAACGTTGTTAGTATAGATGTTCTTCTATGGGTTTTGATGTGATCATGGTTTATATTGTAAAGTTTATACTGCTGAACTGTATTCTACAGTGACTGTACTTGTTTTCATTTTTGAAAGCTGAGTTTTAGAATTCTTTGTTGATAATTTTTCTTTCTGTATTTTAAAAATTTTCATCCATAGTACCCTGATTTGAACTGTTTCTGATGTCATCCCTACACTTGTGGGCTTTAAGATTCTTTCTCTTTTTTTGGAGGGGGCTGTACTGGGCTGTGAACCTTGGGCCTCTCATATGCTAGGCAAGTGCTCTACTACTAAACTACTTCCCCCAGTCCTTTTTAATTTTGAGATAAGATCTTGCTCTTTTATCTGTGCTGGCCTTAAACTTGGAATCCTGCCTCATCTTCCTGAATAATTTGGATTATAGGCATATGCTATCATACCTGGCTGAGGTTCTCCTCTTTATTGCTGTTTTTTTAGTAATTTTCCTCTATAGTGTTATGATTGTTCCCCTTGGAGGTTGTGAGTTTGTAGTATTGTTCTAAACAAATATGATTGTTGTTTTTTATCTTTTTCATTCTTCCTTGGATAGTAGTTACACGAATGCTAGACCCTTGAAAAGATGCTATTTGATACCATTCCAAAGTTCATAGTTCACTTTTCCACAGTTCTTTTTTTCTTTCTAATTATTTTTCCCATCATTTAATTTTGGATTTTTTTCTACTGCTGTATCTTCAAGTTCATTAAGCTTTTTTGTATTATTGAATTTCCTGTTAATCCTAGTCAGTGTGTTTTTCTTTATGTTTGAATTTTTATGTCTAGAAGATAAGTCTCAGCCTTTAAAAATATATTTTTAATTTTCAAGTAAGTATAAAACTCATAAAGATGTTTCATATGCCCATAACTTTTCCTAAAGGTGTTATCTTATATAACTATAGTGCATTATTGAAACTAGTGGTTGATTGGCACAAAATAATCAGGCTTTAGATCTGTCTCAGATTTTACCAGTTTTTGTATGTACCCACGGTTTTTAATGTATTTCTCTTTCATATTAGGCTATTTTATCACATGTCACATAACACCATCAAAACCAAGATACAGAACTTTTCTATTACCATCAAGAAATTCCCTTGTGTAGCCAATTGGGGTCTTTTAAGTGTTTGGAATATATTTTTAATACCTTGTTTACATTTTTTGTCTACTAATTCTATTATCTGTGATGATTTATTTCCTTTTATTGTATTTCACTTTGTTAAAGGTTGTATTTCCTCATTTTGATTGAGTGCCACATACTTAATTTTACATTCTTTTATGCTAAAGTGTGTTGAATTATTTTCTGTATAATTGGGCTTTGTTTTGAGGTATAGCCATGTTACTTAGAATCAGTATGATCTTTTTAGAGGTTGGTTTTAAGCTTTGTTAGTGCCAGTCCAGAGCATCTTTTGGTCTAAAGCTTATTTGATTTTATTGCTGAGGCATTCACTACCTTCTGAACTGTACTTGGTACCCCATGTTAATAAGTCCTTCTAGTCTGGTTGATGCTAACATGAACTCAGAATTGTTTTGACTATTCCTCTTCAGAGGCCTTTTCTCTAGACTCAATAGTTTTTTCACACACACGCTTAAATCATTACTCTGCTTAAACCTTAAGGTAGAAATAAAACTTCCTTTTGTCCATTTGCTCTACAGATTCTAGATGCTTTGGTGTCTCCCAAACTGTAAATATTTTTTAGACCATTGGTTTAATTCTGTGAGAACATTAGGTTCTCACTGAGTTCCACTTTCCCCTTTTAGTATCCTCAAAACTAGAGGCAATGAACTGGCAGCAGATAGAGCTCACTTTATGTTCTTTTTCTTGATGCTCTTTGTCTTAAGATGACTGTTGTTTAAATGTCTTAAAAAAATTGTTTCTTGTGTTTTTGTGTAGTTTTCTGGTTATTTAAGTTGGAGTAAATGTATTTGTTTACTGTCATGTAAGACATTCCTACCTTATAGAAAATTTATTTGTAGTTTGGTAAATCTGTAGTTGTCCTTTCTGACTTTTTTAATATTTGTAGGGCTTTGGAGGAAAGTAGTGTATAAATCTTAATATATACACATATTTTTTCTCATGCTTGTTGCTTTTTACATATTCTCTTTTTAACAATGCTCACATCCTCTTGCATTTATTGTGCATTATCACATTCCAAATATGAAGATTATGAACACAGTGTAATACCAAACATTTTTATTTAATACAATATACTGAAGATAGAGGTGACAAATGTTAGTTTTTTACGTTACTTGGAAGAAGTAAATGTATACTCTTTTTGTATACTAAAAGGAGATCATGATGTTTAGTTTAATATAGATTCCTATATTGGTAAGCATATATGTTGGCTATGGATTAAAACCCTAGGCCATGAAATATTTGAAATTATCCCAAAAGGAGGAAGCAAACAGTGAACAAGGTTTTCCTTCATACTAAAGTCTGTGGTTGGGGCTGGGGTTGTGACTCAATGGTAGAGAGCTTACCTAGCATGCTTGAGGCACTGGGTTCAATCCCCAGGGCCACATAAAAAACAAAAACAAACAAACAAACACAAACAAATAAAGTAAAGGTATTGTGTCCATCTATAACTAAAAAAAATTTAAAAATTAAAAAAAATCTGTTCTCCCAATTGAAGCTTTTTCTTTTATCTGGTAAATTTACAGATTAAATATTAATTTTATTGTTAATATATATTTAGCATCAAAGGATTCAATTCTAATATTTTCTGTACAATTAGGTTGTATTGTTAAAGGTGTGTATGGCATTAAGATTATTAAAATTATTTTGCTTGAGTTTTGATTTTAGATTTTCAAATTTACTAATATTCTGAAATTATGATATTAAAATTATTTAAAAAGGAATAATGTTTAGATGATAATGCTTTTCTCTTTTTGAAACAACTTAAGTTGGAGCCAAATGTCTGTGTCACTTAACAATTCTTGGACATACAGTTTGGTAGTTTTTTTCCTTGCTAAATGATAAAGGATTTGCGTTTTTATTGCAAATATACTTAGGGTTGAGAAACCTTTCCACCTTACTGTATTTGAGAGATAGACTCAATTTTTAAGGTACATATGAATTTAGTAACAAATAATTAACAGTATTGCCACATAGTAAGGTATCCTCAAATATTTCATCCTAATGTATATAATGTAAGATGGTAAAAAAATGAGTAAAAATACAGCTTCCACTGACTTTATAATCAAACATATAAAATGGAGCCAGAAGATAGGTAATCATCACCTGAATTCTTTTAAATATTGAATCTAATAATATTAGTTTTTTAATGATTTGTTTTCCTTAAAAATAGTTATTCCCTTCTTAGCAGATTGGTTTTTAGAGGTAATTGTGTGTGTGTGTGTGTGTGTGTGTGTGTGTGTGTCTCTCTCTCTCTCTCTGTCTCTTTCTCTGTGTTGGTTTTACTAATACTGGTTCATTCTCCTTTTGAATTATAAATTAAGATGATTTTATTATCCCCTTCTAAAGTGTATTTCATATGATAATAAATAATTCTTCTAAATTTGAATATAAATATTAATCATTAGCAACATTATTGGTTCATTTGGTATAAATACTACTTAGGGTAATTGTTTTACTTAAATTTAGTTGTAAGACATTTGTCTTGATAATGTGTCTATATAAATTTTTTTGTAGACACCATCTTTGACTCTTTCAATGTTTGATTTTCAATATACATTTTTGTGGTAGCGTTTCTGATGACTACCATCTCTGCTTCACTGATTTTTGTACCTGACGTGCACAGTGCCTAGTTACTTTGGATTTATTTATCTCTGTCTAGGTTAAGAAATGAGTCCCATTATTGTTTTTGCCAATGTGAAAAAAGTGAATTCTGTTGGAGTATGCATGAAATAGGAATACTGAAGGACCAAGGCATCATAAGATTTGGGATTTGTTGTTTTTCAGTGGAGTAAAATTTAACAGAATATTGAATTAGGTTTGCATCTATCAATCATCCTAAAATATATAATGTATTTCCATTTTATGGCATAGGAATAAGCCTCATGAGTGGCATGAATCAATAGCTATATAACTTATATTTCTGTATTACCTAAATTACGTAAGCTTTGGGGAGAATATATAGTTACGTGGCTGAATCTAAATTGAATATTTCTGAGAGTAACCAGAGAATACTTAAAAGAAAAAAATATATTAGGTGAGGAGTGAGCTTTTTTTACCCACTTAATTTTTTATTTACTTTTAATTTTCTTTTTGATAATGATATTTGGGAACACTTATAATTAAAGAAAGTAGGAGTAGCAGGAGAGAGTTTTTCATATTTAATAATTTCTGTCTCAAAGTATGTATGCCAATTTTAACGCTAAATGTTTAAGAGGAAAGATAGAGTATAAGATAATGACTTTTTATTTTCTTTCTCATGTTTTTGTGTATCATATTGGATAGTTTTGCTACTGTTCAAATATTTTCATGTTAGTAATTTTGATGGCTTTTGGATAATTCCACTCTAGAGGGAGAACTGGTGGGCGGTCCTTCCTGTGACACGACCCTTGAGTGACAGTTCTATTTGATTGCCTCCAGTACTGTGAGGAAAGGACAAGACTCTATGGTGAGGACTGATGGACATACATTATCTGAGAAAAGAAACTACCAGGTAAGACCATTCTTTCTTTTCCATTTTTAAAAAAATATTTGTCATATAGCATTAAACTGTTTTGGTGTGTTATATTTAATTGGAACTAATAAATTCCAAGGAATACACCTTAATTTGGAAAATTTGATTACAATTTTAAAGGTATGTATTGGATTTGACAGTTGTAATAGTTGGGAACATTTTTCTAAATAAAGCATGTTCATAATGTACTTTTTTTTAGTGTCAAATTTTTCTGATATTTTAAAACAGATTATCTGATACATAATTTATGACTTTGTAGCTGGACTCAGGTAATAATTAATGAAACAAAGTGTTGATTGCCTTTACACATATCACTGAGAGACTAAAACCTAAGCCCTGGTTATATTTTGCAAAATAGACTCGTAAAAAATACAGACAGAATTTAATAGAATGTGAAAGAAACAGAAATGAGACACCTAGGGTATTTAAAGATCCAAATTCTATTAAATTTGTAGTAGTTGGCTGTTTTTACAATGCTAGAGTCTTGTTTCTCGTTTAATAGGTTGGTTAATAATATCCATCCCTTATATAGTATGTAGGAATGCCAAAAAGATATTTGAAATGTAACATTCCTATTTCTTTTTGAGCTTTTAAAAAAGGGTGAATATTAGTACTGTGATGTTGCTCAGTGGTAGAGCACTTGCCTAGCATGAGTCAAGCCCTGGGTTCAATCTCCAGCACTGTAAAGAAAAAAGAAGGTGAATTTTAAAGATAATGCTATTAAACAGTGATTTTTGTAAACCAAACATTTGACTTTAGTTTTTTAAGGGAAAGTTGCTTTATTCATTTGATAGTGACTCTTTATTAAATCATGTAATAATCTAGAATAGAAAATAGTTTAAAGCTCAAATAGGAAAAATACATTTCTAAGGCTTTTTGCACAGACACATGTCAACCTTTTTCTCTCACCCCACTAGTTTCATTCCCTCTAGTTTGTCAAAGGTAACTAGTGTGATAACAGCAGCTTTGGTTCATTACTCATTTATCTACCAGTCAATTGTTTTAGTGCAGTTAATCCTTTTTCCCCTGAAATTGGGAAAGTGAACAGTGGAGAAAAATGAAACTTTTGAGTTTTTCACAGTGTGTATTAGCAAAGAGCCTTTGATTATGAGTTTTGGTTTGGGCACTATCCCTGATAAAAGATAAGTTCATATTTAATCTTTTTAGAGTTTGGTCTAACTTGATTTGTGAAGTTTCTTACCAGATCTTTATGATTTTAATAAGCCAGAATAAGCTGGAGCTATGTTGAATCATTTCTTCCTGTAACCATTTTTTCTGATTTGTTCTATAGACTTGACCAATATAGACTTTATTGATTATTTGTACTTGGTGTATCTCTTTCTGCCTTATAACCACTTCCAATAAGCTTGACTCATAGAGTTTGATTGATCATATTTCTTGGGCCTTTACATCTTTTGGTAGGTTCTGCTAAATTATTTTAAGAATATTGAAATTGTAGGTTATGTGGCATTTCAGTGCTCACTATTCAGTTTGTAAAGTGTGAGTAGAGAATATTTGTTGTAATTGTACAGTTAATTTGCCTCATGGAACCATATTCACATAGAATTCCAAAATTTCTACTTAAGAAAGGAGTAAAACAGAATTGTGCTTTACATGTGAAGAGATTTGCTTATTCTTAGCTCATGCTGCACTAAAAATATCCTGTTATTCCAGTCACCTTATTCACGAATAATAATAGGTTTTTGAGCTTACCTGGAAAATACAGTCTTAGTTAGGGTTTTGCTGGCTAAAATTTTTTTCCTTTTTTCTTTTGTTGTTATATATTGATGCTTAACAAACCTGTTGAAATATCCTTGGAAACAGTTGTTTAACGTTGGCATTATAAAATTGTTTTATTTTTAAAGCTTCCTCTGAAAAAAACATGTATAGAAATATGGTTTCCTGTCTAGTTTAAGAGCATATGGGAGAGTCAAAGGAATATTAAGTAAATTACTAAAATAACACTTATATTCATGCTGGTAACTTATTTTGTATATTCTGAGATGAAACTCATTTAGGTTTTTAAAAATTTCTGTTAAAGAAATTTTATTATTTTTCATGGGTAAAATTGAATTTCTTTATCCATATTTATTACTATTTTAATTTCTCTTTGAGGGCTTTTGCTTTTGGAAGGTTCTTGATTCAAGCATCCTGATAATATACTAGTATTCCACAGTTTAATAAGCATAGTATTTCTCCAGTTTTCATTTCTTATGGACTTGATTAAAGCCTTAGGAATTTAGTTTAGAAAGGTGCATTTTTTTAGCTGTGTGCTGAAAGTGATTTTCAGGGGCTGGGATTGTGGCTCAGCTGTAGAGCGCTTGCCTAGCATATGCAAGGCTCTGGGTTCGATCCTCAGCACCACATAAAAATAAATAAACAAAATTAAAGTATTGTGTACAACTATAACTAAAAAATAAATTTTTTTTTTTTTAAAGTGATTTTCAGATCGGCCTTGGTTAAACCATTGATTTTTATGGTGGTATCTACTTTGTATAGCTTCTTTTTCACCATAAACATAAGCCCAGTTTGGCATTCAGAGTTTAAATACAGTAAAGTTTATTTACTCATATTGATTTGTGTATTAGTTCAGGTCAGACAATTTATTTAAATGGTTCACAGTTCATTCATTTTGGAAGAATTATCAAACTTTCTTCGTGGAAATGTAATGTCAGTTTTTTTATAAAAATTTTCTTACCTTCCTCTAATTTACACTTATTTTACCTGAGATAGGAGCGTACACAGATTTACATCATCTTAATTACCAATTTAATTTACCAATGACTTTTCCTTTTTTATTTAAGCTTCTAAACATTACACATAGTCTTTCTACATTCTGAGCTACCATATGGTTTTTACCTTTCCAGTGCCTCTTCTCTTATTCCTTATAGTAGACTTTTCTATTTAGTAACACAAAGATGCTTTTAGTGTCCTGCTGTCACTTTATACTTTCAAGGCTTTACTTATATTGGTTCCTTTTATTTAAAATGCATCTGTTACCTTTCTTCACAAGTCAAGAATTGTTTTGAATTTTTCTAGAAGCTGTGCTACCATTGGTGTAGTGCTTATGCTTTCTTTCATAGATTTTCTGCATACTTGTAGTTTACTGTTTACCATAATACAGTGTACTCACCTATCTGTTTGTTTGTTCTTGTTTTCCTGTAGACCTGTGTTTTCTAATACTGTGGGCATTAGTCACAAATGGCTACTTAAATTTACGTTCGTATTTAAATATTAAAATTCTATTTTTGTCAGTCATATAAGCCTCATTTCAAATGTTCAAAAGCTATATGCTGCTAATGGCTACCATATTTGAAGAGTGCAAATTAGAATGTTTCTATTACTGCAGAAAATTTCATTAGACAATGCTTCAGTTTCAAACTTCTTGAACACTAAAACTGTACCTATTTAGTATTGCCAGTACCTAACATGGTACGTACTATAAAGATAAGGATTCAGTGCCTATTAAATAAAAACAGTGAAACAACGGAAATGAGGAAGTACGGAAATATGGTAGGTAGCCTACTACTGATATTTCCAAGATTTTTAGATGTTACTCTGAATGGAACTTTTCAATATGAGCTAATTTCCTCTTTTAATTTTTTAAATCACCTAAGTAATAGATACTCATTGCAAAAATGTTGACAGAAATATTAAAATATAGGGCTGGGCTTGTGGCTCATTGGTAGAGTGCTTGCCTGGCACACATGAGGCATTAGGTTTGATCCTCAGCACCACATAAAAATAAAGAAAGAAAATAAAAGTATTGTGTCCATCTACAACTAAAAAATATATTTAATTAAAAAGTATTAAAATATCTTTTTTTAAATACTGAAAAAAAGAATTGTGATTAAAAAAAATACAGTGTGGAAGTTAACCTTCACAACTTTACTCTTTACAGTTTGGAGTATATATTATCTGATCCTTGCTAGTAAATATTTAAATGAGATGTGATTTGTTATCTTTGCTTTTAACAAATATGTATTTTGCAGCTTGTTCATTATACTTACAGATATATTTCCATGCCCCATTTCTTTCCTTGCCTTCTTGTCTAGAAGTTGTCATTAGTTTGAATTTTGTGTTCTATTATTCTTAATTTTATATTATTAGATATGTGTGTTTCCATGTCTATAGGTGCATCCTCCTTTATGTGTGATTATTTTTTGGGAAGTGGTACCCTATATTCCATTGTTTTGAATAGGAAAATTAATAATGATTTTCCAGCCACACAAAATCCTGAACAGTTTCCCTGATATCATTTTAACACTCAACGTATATGACAGTTCACCAAGGATTTCTGCATAATATAAAGCATTTAAGACACAAGTTACCTAATTATTTAACACATACAAATGTGTAGTAGAATGTTTCTATTTAATATGTGAGAGTGTTATGTTATCTCATATACATTAACATTTGTTGTCTTATACCACAAAAAATGGAAGTGTAGTCAGGTGTGGTGCATACTCTCCTATGTATTCCTGGCCTGTAATCCCAGGGAATCAGAAGACCCAGGCAGAAGAATTACAAACTCAAGGCCAGTGTCAGGAATTTAGCGAGAACTTTTAGCTCAGTAATAGAGCACCCCTGGATTCAATCCCCAGTACCCCCATCCCCCAAAAAAGTAAGTAAGTGTAAATAAACAATGAAGTATTCCTTTTCATTTTTTGTAGGTTACTTATGGGAAGGTTTTGTCTCTCAGCAGTTCAGGATGCATGTTATAACTGATACTGTCTTAGAATCATAGTTTTGTGGCATAGTTAACATGAATTTTCTGTGGATACTTTCTAGTATGAGTAAAAACATTAAAGCTTTTTAGAATGTGTGCATGGTATACTAAAGATAAATAATTTTAATAAAATAAACAAGGAGAATATTTTATAAATGAATTCTTAATGGTTGAGGGTTTGTTAGGGTAATCTGGTACCCAGAGAAGAAAGTTGGAGGTTTTAGTCATTGCTGCTATTTGGTATTGGAAAAGGTGAACAATAGTGAGCTGATGAAGAAATAGTTTAGAAAATAAGTACCTGATTCAGTGAACTGGTTCACAGTTTTCTCTGCTCCTGAAATTCTTAAAAACAAATGACTTCACTTAATGTCTCTAGCCAGAAATACTGTAAAGGATTAAAATGTATGACTTCATGTTTTGCTCACTTATAGTAATGCAGGTGCTATAAGGAGGTTGGTCTTATTACATTACATTTTTAAATGTGATGCTTCTGTTCATGTCATGATCATGTTAGTAGCAGCGTAAGTCATTTGACTTAATAAGCTAAATATTTTTTAAATAAAATTTTAGATTTTATTTGGCATTCCTGGCTCCTCTTTTTCCAGTTTTTCTGGCCAATCAAGAATTATCAAGTTAAATGAATCCCCGGTTCCCCATTGTTTGGTTCATTGCTGCATGATGCCTTTCTTCAAATGTGTTATATGTTATGGCACTTTCTTCCTTATCTTCTGAAATCATCAAATGAATTGACTTTTTTTCCCCTCTGAAAAGCAAATTTCAAGACACTTGGTTTATGACACCTTTAGTGTCTTGGTAATTTTTTATACTTTCTCTAGACTGAAAGTAATTTTGCTGAGTATTTAAAACCAACTCACTTATGGTAATAGTTTGATAGCATCATTGTGTGCTCATTGTGGTGCTTTTTGGGAGAATTTAGGCTGTAGACTTTCTATGTGAAGTATTGTTTTCTTTCAGAAAAATAATTTACATGCAGTTAATTTGTTTCAATTATGAACATAAAGTATATGTCATTAAATTGAAAGTTAACATATTAGTACAAATATTTCTGTGAACCAGAGAAAATGTAGAAGTAAGAACTCTTTTTACACAGTCATTGGCCTTGCTTGTATTCTGGGATGATAGCACTTAAGGTGACAATTTAGATGTTGTTGTTAATTTTTTAAATGCCCACTAAAAATAGAACAAGTTGAAAGCAAACCAAAAGTCGTTGAACATGTTTGAAATAAAATCGATGACACAGAATCCCCAGGAACCTAAAAATATAAGCAGATGAGAACTAATAAAAAGACCCATATTTATCAGTTTTTCTGGATTAAAAAAAAAAAAAAAAAGTAAAGGGAAGCCTTGAGATGTCCAATAGACCTAAGGACTGGGAGCACCCAAAGTAATCAGTAGGTATCTACTGATTAGCCACTTTGAAATTGGGATAGATTTTGCCAAGTTCATTAGGTAAAGAGTGTAAAGGGCCCATGGAAAGGCTAGAATGACTGGAGCGGCCTAGCTGCCTGAACTCTTAAGAGTGATCTACCAGTGTTCCCTCCTTAGGAGAATAATCATGTAGAGAAGGACATGCACATCAGAGACATTGGAAGGAGAAGGGCCAGATAAAAATGGGAAAAGGGAACAGAGCCCAAAAAAAGTCTCAGAAATCAAGCCTTCGTGTTTTCAAAACTACATGAAAGCAACAGAAGAGAGAACTTTATGAAGTTAGAGAAATTATATGAAACAAAGCCATAATTTAAAATTTCAAGAGCATTAAATCCACAAGACTTCTTCTAGGAATGTGTTTGGGGATATTCATATTGATCTGATACTTGAAAATATCAGAATTTAAATTTGTGTGTTTGAGACATTTTTTTCCTATAGCAATTAAGTAAACAAAGGTGTTTTCCTAAAAGATTTTTCATTTTACCTTTCATATTTAAATTTAATCTATCTGAAATTGATTTTTGCATGTGGTGTAAGATAAGAATCCATTTTTCCCCCCTATACCTAGAAATCCAATTATGAGCATCATGTATTGATTGTTCTACCTTCCTTGACTAATCAGCAGCGGTGCTAGCTTCCTAACTCTTTTATAAACTCTGTTTCTTTATATTCATGGGTTTGTTCTTCTATCTCTGTTCTGTTACTTTGATGTATTAGTCTATGCCTATACCAATCACAGCTCTTAAACTATAATCCTTTGTTAAATATTGATATCTGTCTCTGTCAATCCTCATCTACATGAATGTCTTGACTTTTCTTGACCTTTTGCTCTATGACACATTTAGAATAGACTTGAAAAAAAACTACCCTCCAGGAAAAAACGGATTGTTTATATGTGAAATTGCACTGACTTTATTTTTATTGGAGATGAATTTATAAGTTCATGATATTCTTTCTATTCATGAATTCATATACTGAGATCATCTATATTTTATCTCAAATTTTTATATTTTTAATGGTAAATTTTCATTCATTTTTGTTGCCCTTTTTTTGGTTAGTAAAAGGTATTTTTTAAGATTATATTTTACACGTGTTCCTGTTAAATTGTAACGCAAGTTACTTTCTAAATTGAATTTTGTAACCATCTGTGTTGCTTAACTTTTTTATTTTTATAATTTATGGAATTTTTGGATGCTTTCATGGAAATAAATATATCATTTGAAAATGACAGTTTCTGAACTTCCTTTGTAATTTTTACGACTTGCATTCCTTTTCTGAATTCATTAGTACCTCTATAAAATTTTGAAAACTGGTCTGGGGTTGTGACTCAGTGGTAGAGCGCTTGCCTAGCGTGTGCGAGGCCCTGGATTCTATCCTCAGTACCATATAAAAATAATTAAAATAAAGGTATGTGTCTAATTACAGCTAAAAAATAAATATTTTTTAAAAAAATGTTGAAAATGGTTAATAGTAATATTTCTCTTATTGTCTTACGAAGAAACTTTAAGTTGTCACCACTAAATATGTTTGATATAGAATTTTTCTGTAAATATATCTTATTAGGGTAAAGAAATTGTTCATAATGCTACATTTATATATATATAAATGTACACACACATATATATATGAGTGTGTATGTGTGTGTGTGTGTGTATGTGTATGTGTATGTGTATTTCCCCACCCCACCCCCGCTGCAGAACTTTTTTTATTTTTAAAATTGTTTACTGTGTGGCCTTTCCCCTTTTGTGATCAGTCTTGGTAGAGATTGATCAGCTTTGGTAGTAATCAAATTTTAGCTTCATGTAGTTATTTTTAAATTTTATTTTTGTTTAGTATTTATCAGTGCTCTTTAATGCTTTCCTTTTGTATAGGGTTTGTTTTACTGCTCTTTAATCCTAAGTGTTTAATTTTCCAAACTGAAATCAAGTTTCCTTTGCCTTTCTGTTGCTGGTTTCTCATGTAATCTCATAATGATTAGAGAATGTGGTTAGTAAAATACCAGTCATTTGTTCATATAATTAAAATGTCTAGGTGCTGAATTTCATTTCCTTCCTTCTAGGTTCAGCAATATATTTGAAAATAAAAATGTAATCTCTATAGTGATTTTTTTCATTACTGTATCCCTATCTGAGAATAATTAGCTGACATTCAGCAAATATTTGTTGGTTGGATAAATCAGTATTTTGTGGGGCATTTTAAATTGTTCTTGAACATTTTAATAATCTAATGTGTTACCAAAAAACATTATATATATATATATATATATATATATATATATATATATATATATATATATAATTTTTGGGTCTCAGCTGAAATTTCATGTCTAAGGGAAATATTTTCTGCTTAGTTCTCTGTTTACATATTCCTCATTGTAATTTTACAGGCTGTGATGGTGTTATTTCTGCTCTTTATTGTTATCTATAATTAAATAGATTTGATGGTTCTTTTTCTTCTCTTCCTTTCTCTCCTTTCTCTCCTTTCCTTCCTTCCTTCCTTCCTTCCTTCCTTCCTTCCTTCCTTCCTTCCCTCCCTCCCTCCCTCCCTTACTCTGCCTACTTTCTTTCCTCACTTCCCTTTCTTTTTCCTTCCTTCCCTTCTTTATGGTATCATTTCCTTTCTAGCTAATGTACTAAAAAATTTTTCTAACTCATTTCTAGTGATAAATTCTTTTAGGTTTTGTGTGTCTGAAAAAGTATTTCTTTATCTCCATTTACAAGAATATTTTTTCTGCATAAGTAATTCAAAATTGGTCATTATTCCTTTGGAACTTTAAAGATGTGCTCCAATGTCTCCTGACTTATTTCTAACAAAAAAATCTGTTGTTATTTTATCTTTAGTCTTCTGTACATAATGAGTCATTTTCTCTGACTACTATTAAGATTTGCTTTAAAATTTTTAAGTTTAAAATTTTTTAAATGCGATACTTTTTTTTGATGTGTGATTTTGATTGTGATGTGTCTTGGTATAATTTTTTCATGACTCTAGTGTGGGGTTTTTGAAATTGTGACTTTATAATTTTTATCAAATTTGAAGACTTTTATAGTTCTTTATTTCTTTGAATATTTTTTCTGTATTGGCTGTCCTTTGGGGATTCCAATTACACATTAGACAGCCCTGAGGTTGTTCCCCATCTTACTGTCATTGTGTTCATTTTCCCTCTATTTTTTTTTTTTTTTGGCGGGGGGTGGTTGGATTCTGGGTATTGAACTCAGGGGCACTCAACCACTGAGCCACATCCCCAGCTCTATTTTGTTTTTTATTTAGAGATAGGATCTCACTGAATTGCTTAACACCTTTGCCATTGCTGAGACTGGCTTTGAACTTGTGATCCTCCTGCCTCAGCCTTCTGAGCTGCTGGATTACCGGCGTGCACCACCACACCTGGCTTCTCTACATGTTTTATTTAGGGTAGTCTTTTTTTTTCCTTTGGCGGTGTGAGATTGAACCCAGGGCCTTGTGCATGTAAGGCAGGCACTCAACCAACTGAACTGTATCCCCAGCCCTAGTGTAGTCTTTTATTATGCTTTCAAGTTCACTAAGCTGTTTTCAGGATGCCAGTCTACTTTTGTATATGAAATGTAATTAAAACTTTTGTTGTTATCTGTGTCATTTCTATCACTAAAGACTATGCCTGTTTCTCTTGATTTTTGGGTTTTTGTTATTTTTTTCCTAACTATTAGCTGTTATATTTTATTACTTCTTTGTATGCTTGGTTATTTTTGCTTGGGTACCAGTCCTTGGTAATTTTATTCTATTGGTTGTTTATGTTTTGTACTGTTGTTACAGTTCTTTAGATTTCATTGAGTTGTAGTTAAGAAACTTAGAAAGCATTTGATTCTTTTGGGACTTCCTTTTTAAAAAACTTTTATTAAATAGAACCACAGTAGTTTTTAGTTTAGGACTAATTTTCCTCCAGATATGGACCTAGTACTTTTCTAAGTACTTTATCCAGTACCCAGTGAATTATGTTTTTCTACTTTAGTTGGTAGTAACTTTAACTAATTTTCAGCCCTGTGTTAACTTGTATGATTGATTCCTCTGTTCTTTTGAGTCGGTTCTTTTGCCAGCTTGAGATAATTCTCTCATAATGCATGTACTAAGCAGTACTGGCTCAAGACTCCAGAAACCCTCTCCAAATCTCTAGAGTGCTTTGTCTGTAATTCTATTCTAATTCTCTAGCCGGCTTACTCTAGCTGCCTTCAACTACCCTGACTCTCAGCTCCACTTCTTCAATTTATAGAAGTTTTTGTGCTCCACCTACCCAGGCTTTTTCTCCCTTCATTGCAGCCTGAAAACTCTTTCAGTCTCTAAACAGTCTGTCTGAAAACCAGGGTTTAGTAATCTTTGTTCCCTTTTGGGGGAAGGGTGTTCTACTCTTACTCTTAGTTAGAAGTGGAAGCTACTTTGTTTTATAAAATTTTAAGGTGAGAATCACATTCCAATATAGAGAAAAAGCTTTTGTTCAGTATTCAGTCAAGGTTTGGATATTTTCTGTTGTTTATGTAATATACAAAAATATCAGACCTGATCTTAGCACCAAAGGTCATTTGGAAAGAAATAGAAAACAGTATAGATCATTAAATAAAGTTCGAATTATAATAGAGACATTACAGCCCTGATTTCATTTGGAATAAAGCAAAAAATTATACCATTTACTTTGAATTTCCTCCTTCTAAGATTTCCTCAAATCTACAGGCCTATAAATTCAGTGGCCAAAACATTGGACCATATCACTTGAATCCCCTCCTTCAAAATTCCCTCAGATTTGTAGGCCTGCCTGTAAATTCAGTGGTCATTCATCATCTCATCTAAGGTAATAATTTTATTAATTAATATTTCTTATTTAAAAAATCTGTTATACAGCATAGAATAGGATATTACCTATTATTTAATCTGGCTCAGTAAATTGAACACAGTATAGTAAAATGCTAATGAAAATAGGAAAGTATGTTTTCAAGGGTATAAAAAGGTAAGGAAATTGCTAGGAGAGAGCCTTGTGGCTTATGATAGTTTAAATCCTTTATGTCAGGATAAATGTACTATGGTAAAGCTAGGAAAATGTGGTTGTTAGTCAAGACCCCTGAGTTCGAGTCATTGTTCTCACCTTCTGACCTACCACTTTGGGCCAGTTATAGACAATCTTTGAAAAGCTGTGTTTTTAATTAAGAGAATGAGATTGTTTAAAGATGATTTATTTACTTTCGGAAAATATTTCAGTTAAAAAATATAGAAGGAATAAGGAAAATAGAAAATCACCGTTAGAATACCGTAGTAATAGGTGTTGCAAGCAATATCCATGGATGAGTGTTATAATTAGGGGGCAAAAATTTAACGACAGATAGACTGCATGCTCTCAGAGTACTTCTTCAAAACATTATTTTAAAAGAGAAAAAAATAGCAATGTTGAGAAAATTAGCAAATGTATCACCTTAACCAACATCCAGGTAACATTACCTGTAACAAGAAATGTTAATATCATGTGCTCACGTATTGGAGTCTATTGATTTTATATGATGCATGTAAGAAGGGCATGCCTGTGTGGTGACGTGCCATTAAAAATGGATAACTTCAGTCTTGTTATGGGAAAACATCAGACAAATCACAATTGGGGGACATTCTACAATGTATTTGACATGACCTCGATGTTGTGAAAGACAAGGAAGTACTTGAGTAAAAAGTCTCAGGTTGGAGAGGACAAAGGAAATGACACTAAATATAAGTGGTCGGTGAAAGGGCTAATTTTAAATAGACGGGGAAATATAGACAGGGAAATTCTTACTGAGATGATTCCCTTGATACCTGAAGTGAGTGAGATAGAGTAGAAAGCCATATGGGTATATGTCTAGGGAAAGAATACTTCTAGAGGATACAGCAAATACAGAGACCTGGAGACAGGAATATACCCCCGTGTTTGATGATCAACAAGAAAACCAGTGTGGTTGGAGTACTGTAAGAGAAGGGGAGAATTAGAGGTAACAAAGGGTAAGGTCAGTAAGGTCTTTGAGACATTGGTAATGGTGCAGTAAGCCATTGTAAGTGTGTTTTTGCCTCTGTTTCCTTTTATTTGTGATGTTTCACTATTCTGAACATCAAATGGATAAAGTATGTAAAAGTCTAAAGTGTAATATTTAGCATCTAGCACTTTTGGTAGTAGATGCTCAATAAATGTTTTTGAGAATTGATTTATATGGTAAGATGTTTAGACATGTTTTAAAAGAAAGTCCCATGTTTCCTTGCTGAAAATACTTTTCAATTTTGACTGCTTCGTATACATAACCAGGATTCTGGTACACCAGTGTATTTTTAAAATGTAAACATTTTAAAATAATATGTCACTTTCGATAATATCTATTTATGCTATTGAGTTGATATTGTCTTGAAATAAGCATCTATTAGTTTTAGTATTTATAATAGAATTTGTTTTTCTATGAATCAAAATATTTACTTTTTATATTATTAAACAAGGTTTATGTTTTTATAACTGATTAGGATTGGGGGATGTAGCTCAGTGGTAGAACACCTTTTTAGTGGGTATAAGGCCCTGGATTTGATCCCCATCACTGCCACAGAGAGTGATGGAGAATAACTTGGATATTTCATTCAAATCCTATATTCAGATTTTAAAAACCTTTCTTTGAATTTTTTTATCATTTAGTTTGATTCAAATGCCCCTCTATCGAATGGTCTTTATTTGTTTTTATCAGTGTAGAGCACTTAAGAAATTAATTTCTTCCCAATAAATATACTTCATAAAAAGTTATCTATTTTTTTAAAAGTTCACTTGTCCGTTTTTAGAAAACATATCCTATGTGGTCGCTTTTTGCTGGATGATGGTGTTAAAATGTATGCAAATCTTAAATTTAATGTTGAGTACTTAGGAGAACAAGAGACTATTTAAAGAGTGGATAGGCAGAATAATTGAACAGTTGTCTTAATACGTTTTCATGATGGCCAGGTAAGCCTATCCTTGCGTTTTGAAAAAGTGTGCAAGTTTATAGAGAGAGCCACCTTTAAAAAAAATTTTTTTTATTAGTACTTTGAATTGGTCTGCAAGGTGATATCGGGGTTGGGTAATAATGAGAAGTGAACAGGGAGTCATAATGTTGAAACTGGACATTCAGATCTTTATAGCATGATTTCCTTATTTTTCAAAGAGCAGAAGAATCCCATCGTTTATCATGTTCTGGTTGGACTCCTTTCTTATCGTTTGCTGGAGTTTGAACTTCAGAGCTATGGTGTCAACCCTGCTGTAATATCTCAGGGGAGCTCCTAGTGTGGGGCTGGTGCCATGGCTCACCCTCCAACCTTTCCTTCTTCACTTCAGCCTCCAGCTCTGAGCTTTCCAATCCCCAGAGTAGCAAATGTTGAAAGAAGTTGCACAGGTAAGTATGTGGCGGGAAAAGCTGGGGGAAACAATGCTACTGTTATCAATATTTGAGGGTGGATATCGGGCCATTTTACCAGTGAGCCAATCTTGTTAGTTTAGAAATAATAATGTATTTTAAAAATTTTTCTTCATAAAACTGTCTCATAAATTATTATATAAAAATCTAGTGCTGCAAGAAATAGTTTTAATTTTTGTTAATATGCAATAGGAAAAAAACTTACACTGAGTAAACCATTAATACTATAATACAGAAAAAGATTGTTAGATTTAAAAAACAAAAAGAGTATAACAGAACCAGAAAACTCATGTTCCAGAAAAGAAGCTAAGAAAATTAACTAGGAAAAGCATAAATCCATAGATTACAATTCTGTCTTATAAAATGAGGTCCTGGAAGGTGGCATTTTATTTTCCTTCTACTAGCTTTAAACATGCTGTGTTTTTTCCAGAGGTATTAGGTGACTGTGTTTTAAAATCTCTACAGGAATAGATATTTCAGACATCTTTTTTTTTTTTTTTAAGTTTTGACAAGATAACTGGGGCATGTCTACCAATCTCTAGGCTTGAAGTTATCAAAACTTAGTATAGATGCAGTGAAGACACAGACGGTACAGTGAATACCCGTTGAATGAGAGAATACATTTACCAAATCCTCTGTTTATGTGAGAGAGACAGAGAGAAAAGGTGGGGAGGGTGCCAACGCTCTGGAATTTATTGATTTCTACCTGTACAAAAAATACTAGCATTACAGATTTTTTTCCCTGAAGTCATGATTTTTAAAAATAATTTTATGGTAATATAGACTGGGTCTTCACTACCTTACTTATTGTTACTATATTTGAGGCTCTTGCTTCTCAGAAAGCTTTTAAAATTGAGTTTTTTAGCTCTCCCAGATCCAGTCCATGTAATTTATATTCATAGTCCATGTAATTTATATTCATGCTTTGTAGATTTTGTTCATACAAGAAGACATTTGGAATTGAACACAAATAAAACAGATTGTTAATATGGCCTGTGATTACTAAGATTTCTTCAGAGTGTATGAGATTGGAACACCAAGTATCTAGCATTTAGAGTTTAGAAACAGGACCTCAAAAGATAGAATTCTCAATAGTTCCGTGTTTCTAACTCTTTAAATTGTGGCATTTTAAATTTTACTGACAGCCTTGTAGAAATATATAACCCTCAGCAAAGTGGACTGTAGATCCATTTTTTAAATCTATATTCTAAATCTCTCTTCTTTCCTTTTTTTTTTTTTAAGACTGATCCTTCTTTTAAAGATTGATTTAAAAAATGTACATCATTAGAATATTTCCTTTATGCTTAGAGGATTTGTTTATATTTTAAACTTACAGAGTTGTCTACTGTTACATGTCCTTCCACTTGGGTTTTATAATTTTGCATTCTAATATATATAAGAAGAAAATACTACATTAATTTTAGTCTCTAGTATTAGTTTTCAACTCTTATTTCTGTTTTATTATAAATACTAGTTATAGTTGATTATTTAGTTGGTATATGATTATGTATTTTTTTCCCCCTGTGGATTAGCACTTTTTGGTGTTTATAACTTTGTTAAAATGGTGCACTTACCTTTTAAAGCTTATATGTTGGTGATTCAAATTTCATTCTGAATAAGTCTTACTGGTTTGGAGAAACCACAAAATCTGTATTTTCAAGTTGAAGCATGTGTTAACAAACCTTCCAGATCAAAATCAGATTGATAGGGAGCACTTATAGAATTTTGGTAACACTGTTCAGAGGATTTGTGAATTTTGGGGGTGCATATTAAGGGATATGATGTACATAGTTTTAAGGAGTATCATTTGAGCAAACAGTTTCAGACATCAGATTGCAGTTTTTGTATTAGCAAGAGTGATGTCTCTTATCTTTCTGTCTCCCTCGCCCTCTCCTATCTCTTTGACACAGGCCACCGTGTTTTCTTGGATGAGCCTTCCAGAAATGTATAAAATATTTCTGTAACCCTTGGAGAGGACTCTACCAGGATACTTACCTACTCTCCAAAGTAATGATTGTGTTTTTCCAAAGTCATGTTTCCTGTATGTCTACCTGTTAACTGCTTTCTGTTATTATTCAAGATGGCTTTTATTGCTTATTTATTGGGCATTCTGCATTTTCTCTAACTTTGGCATGCATTACTTTTATTTGTTTTTATGTTATTTGATTTTGTGAATTAAAAAATTCTATATTTAAAATTTCTCTTAGCATCTTAATACTTTTCTTGGTCCATTCTAAGCAGTCATGAAATATTCATTATATATTTATCATATTAGAAATATCAGACTCCACAATATTCTGGAACCAGGAAGACTTTTGAGTAATATCCTTCTTTGTGAAAAGAGAGAAATCATTTGTTCTTTTTCTAAAAATTTCCATGTGTTTAAGATCTTTGTTCTCTAAGAAGCTAGATTTTTTTTTTCAGTGCTATTTGTTGCCCTTTTTCTCCTTTTCTTGAATCCATTTCCTTCCTTCTGTCCTTCTGTCCTTCCTTTCTTTTTTTTAAGTTTTTTAAAGGAAGAATTATTTAAATACCGTGAATCAGAATAGGCAGCTCAAAATTCTACTACAAAGTGTTAAAAATTCCTACAATTTTCAGGTTGAATATAAGATTTGATATAGGCATATTCTAGTTCGATACAATTTGGGCAATGATGAAAATACTAGTTAGATATTATGGCTCCTCATGAGTAGTTTGAAATGTTAATGTTATTACCTCTTGGTAAAGTTAGGTAAATATTATTACATTGCTGTGATTTTTAATTAGTTTCTGCTTACTTTGTAGACAAGAGAAAACTTATGCAGGTATAATAAGAAAGTATTGATACTGAATATAGAATTGGAAGGGACAGTAAAAAGTTAAATTCTATAGTAGCAATCAAAATAAGTTACTAAAATATTTCTATTTGGAGAACAGAACTTTTTCCCCTTCTTCTCAGGCCAAGTATAACTTGCAGTTGGCACTCTATCCTTTATAATGCAAAGTGAGTGCAAACTCTTGTAGCTTGAAGGGAAAATTTGGTGCCTCTGAAGAAGTGGAAAGATATTTTCACTGTTGTAAGAAAATTGGTTTTATGATGCGACTCCTTTTAGCAATAAAACCCCTTCCTACATTAGAGAGAGAATCCACAAGAAAAAGTTATTATTAGGGATATGTTCTCTTTTCCAGATGTATCTAGTTTCTAGATGTATCTAACATATTTAATAATAAAATATTCACATTAATAGCTTTATAACAAAATTTAGAATTTTCTTATAATCATCCTAATTCTAGTGGAGAATTAAATTATGCTCACTATATTTAGAAAGTACTTAAAAGTGTTTAGTTCTTTTAGAATGTGAAAATAGGATATATGTAATTTTTATTTCCACTTACTTGCAGCCTTCCTGACTTTTTTTTTTTTGTTTGGAGATGCCAGGACTCGAACCCAGGGCTTCACACATGCTAAGCATGTGCTCTACCACCAAGCTAAACCTCACTCAGTCCAATAATTACTTTTTAGTTGATGGAATAGTACTCTTTCTTTTAAACATAATTTTATTATAAAATAGATAGTCTTATAGAGACTGGCTTTTGTCTTACATGCCTGTAGTGAATCAACCAGACCATTCTCTTTATTATTTGTCTTATTGACAAACATACAAATACTTGATTGTGGCATACCCTACTTACTATCATTCACCACAAAACAAATGTTAATTAATTTATGTATATATTATCAGATACATAAAATCTTGGGCAAGTTACCTAACTTATCCGGTCCTTAGTTTTCTCTGCTACAAAACAGATATAATAGTTCTTCTTACCTCATAGCATTAGGATAATTACATGAATAAATTTAAAGCACTTGGAATATTGCCTGGCATATGGGCAATAAAGTAATTTTTATTGTATAATTACAGTTGTGATAAAGTATTCTCAATGACTATGTAAAACAGGAGTTCTGACTTAGTGTACAAGTTTCAAAAAGAATGAGAGAAAGAGCATTTGAAGTAGAAGCATCACTGGATGCAAAAGCCCTGAGGTGAAAAAGAACTTGTGTTCCAGTAACTAAGCGTGTTCCAAAAGATTAGTGGTTTCAGGGACCTGTGAAGAGAGATATCAGAGTGAGTATAAGGTTTGTTGATTTGGGAAAGCTATTGGGCAATTTTGATCAGAAGATCCATGAAGATAAGAAAATTTTACTTAAAAACAAAACAAAACAACACTTTAGATGATGTGAGAGAGTAGATGTAAGAGGAATAAATAATAGATTAATAAAGACCTATTTACCCCTGTATCAAAATAAAAAATAGAAAGGGCTTGGGGTGTGACTCAGTGGTTGAACAGCCCTGGGTTTAATTCCTGGTACCAAAACACACACACACACACACACACAAGACCTATTTGTAGACTGTTGGCATGGCAAGTAAATGACAAATAGAGAAAGATACAGATAATTTAATTGAATATTTAGAATTTTATCAACTTGGGTTAATTGTTGAAGATTATAAAGGTTGCAATAAAGGGTTAATAGAAGTCTGTTTGTCATCTAGTTTTTTGTAACTGACTTCCTTGTCTGCCCTCTTAGCATTGAGATTTTGCCTACTTTTCTTCTACATGCCTTTGTGTTGGCCTTATTCAAAGTTTTGGTGTTTCGTGGACTTTCTATCACTTCTGAGTCCTTGCATATGTTTTCTCTTTTACCAAAGTTTGCTCCCTCCTCCCACTTCACACTTTTTTTTTTTTTAAATCAACCAAGGGTTTGTCCCAACCTTATTTCTTTTTATAATACAACCTTTCTGTTTTCCTCAGAGTTAAATGTTCCCTTAATTTGAGTTCTCAAAGCACTGATAGAAATTTTTTCATTGTAATTGGTTGTTTATGGGTTTGTCTCCTGCCTAGCTTGTACTTGTTCGAGACTAGGCCTGTTATTTAGCCTTTGTCTTTATCAACACAAATTTTCACAAAATCTCTGTAGTAAACTCACAATGTTTATTGAAATATGAAAGGACATTAGTCAAGAGTTTAAAAAATACTAGTCCAGAACTAAAACTAAAATGAAGATAGGAAGAATGACAAAAACAGACAAATGTGAAATCTATGAAAAAAGAATTCTACTTGGTAGATAAACAGAACAAAGTCACTCTGCAAATTAGACTTAAGTGTTTCTGACAGTTTACTAAATTAGACTTTCTAAGTAGGAAAGCTTAGCAGCACTTTAAAGTATGCTGCTAAAACCTTGAGTTTAGACTGGGGAGTTAGAAAACACCCTAAATTTGCCATTAAGAAAGAACTCTTCTGCCTCGGGATGGGTTTCCAGGGAATAGGATTTCATGCTTCACCCAACATTTGATAGTGTTTCAGATAACAAAATTTCAGAGAAAGTTTCTCTCCAGAGGCCTTGCTGAAGAATATTTATTTTAAAATACTGCCCTTTTTGGATGTAGTCTGAGTCTGTCTTTATATATTCATGTATATATTTTCAAGTTACATTTATAAAGTGTCCTAGTTTTATATCTCTAACAATTTAAAAAGCTCCAGGCTTTTCTTCTCATTTCTTCTTTTCTTGTATCAGTGTCCACTCTTTACATGTCTTTTCTGAAATTGTTGATTAGATTATCTAAAGTTTGGTGCTTGGCAGTTTTTTTTCCCTGTTATTATTCTAGTTTACTGCATTTGGCTTTGAAATACTATTTTTAAATGTTAAGAATACCATAATTTAGGAATTCATAACTAGTCCAAACTAAATAACTAGGGGGGAGCATACTGGGAAAATTCAGCCAATTTAGTGCTTTCATTTCGCTCTCCCACATAATTCTCTCTCCACCACTTTCAGAGGCCAGCTCTTTTTGTGGAGTCAGGCTGGTAGAGAGGATTAGTATAAGCTATCTTTCTGTGTGCTTTAGAATATGCTGCTTAGTTCTTGTAGAATCAGGGTTTGGAAGATAAAATGTCTTGATTAAAGATTTAAAATCTGTGTTCAAAAAAGGTTTAGGAGAGATTGCTTTTGGTATATACATTTACCATTCTTTCTTGGTACAATCTCGATTTTTGCTGCTTCTTGTCCTTATAATATGGTGTGAGAGTTAAGAGAAGGTTGTCAGTTAACAAGGTTACACCTATAAGCCCTTGATAAGTCATTTGTTCGAAATTGACAAATTGTGCATAGAAACAATTCTAAAATGTTTTATATCTAGTTGAAGAGAAAGTATGAAGTATAAAGTATTTAATTATTAGAAAATATAAATTATTTAATTTTAACTAAATTTTTTGGTGGGGTGGGGGGCGTGTACTGGGAATTGAACTCAGGGGCACATGGCTACTGAGGCACATTCCCCAGCTCTGCTTTGTGTGTGTGTGTGTGTGTGTATGTGTGTGTGTGTGTGTGTATATATATATATATATATTTTTTTTTTTTTTTTTTTTTTTTTTAATTTAGGGATAGGATCTCACTGAGCTCCTTAGCAGCCTCGATTTTGCCGAGACTGACTTTGAGCTCTCAATCCTCCTTCCTCAGCCTCCCAAGCCACTGGGATTTTACTCAAGTGTATTGGCTTAGTTTTAACCAGTTCTAAAATCTCCATTTAACACATCAACTTTAATGTATAGCCAGTAATTCAATGTAGTATTGACATATTCCCTTTGAAATCAGTAGAATTTGATTTCTAAGTACCAAACTTTATTCTTTTTCAAGAGGAAAATGTGAATACCATACCTTTTTATTTGCCACATTTGGTCATTTAAATTGGCTCTTCTTCTAAAGTATATCCTTTACCTAGCCACTTCTTACCACTTCTACTGCTGCCTCTATAATATAAGTCATCTTCATCCTCCTAGCCCATTTTCCTGCTTATAGTCTTTTCCCTCCTTAGTCCATTCCTCATGGTGTAAATAGAGTCATTTTTTAAAAACATACTCCCAATTATGTCAGTTTTAAAAATACAGCCTCCAGATATCTCTTCTTATTTCTTGTCTTACACAGTAAAATCCAAAGTTCCCCAGACCTGCAAGGAACTAAACGATCTGGTTCTTAACCTGTATCTCTGACTTAATTTCCTACCATTCACCATTACTAAATTCATGCTGTTTGAGTCATATACTAAGGGTCTTGCTGTTACCTTCTGAACTGAATATTCTTCCTACAGGTATTTTCCTTGTAGTTCCTTTAGTTCTCTGCTTGTTTTCTTTCCAGTTCCACCATCCCTGGCTGTTGTAAAATATTTTCCTATTCTTTTCCAAAAAAATCATCTATGTAAAGGACAGCTCTTTAAAATTAAGTAAATTATAACTTTATGAAAACTTGTCACTTTTATTTTTTTTCTTCTAATTTTGCCATAGATCAGAAATCTTTGTCTTATCCCAGAACCCATCCCTGGTCTGAACCTCACATTTGGGAAGCATTCTATTCTTATCTCTCATTTTGCTGAAGAAATATAAAAATAATCGTCATTCTCACTGATACGTAAATTCTGTATTGAAGCACACAAAACAGAAATGAGTTTCTGCATTTTCCCTCTCTATTTCCCTCCTTTCTTCCTCTCCTACTTTTTTTCCTTCTCTCCTGCCTCCTCACAGTGCTTAAAAAGTCCAATATTACTGAAAGAGGAACATTTCTGAATTTTCCTTTGAGACATTGCATTTTACACAATTTTAAGCATAAAGTTTTTCATTCTATATAGTTACTTTCAATTTTGGCATTCTAAGAGTCTATAATTGTTTTTAATAGTAAAGTTATGCAGATGTTGTCAAAAGAAGAATATACTTTGTATCCATTTGAACTAATTTATGTGTGTAAAATTTGATGAGATATGCTCTAGTATTCACCTACAATTTTATTGTATTATGTATATTTTATGCCATTTTCCCATGTGTGTTCTTTCTTAGAATTAGAGCTCAGGAGTAAAGGTCCTGTAAAGAGAATCAAATGTATTCTTGGTGTTTGCAAATCAAACTCTTAAAATTTCATGTATGTTGAGTCTTAATTTGTAAACTATAGCATTATTTTTTGTTTTTGCTATGTTTCTTTTTTGAATTAAACTCACTAAAGAGCCCTTTTTGCGCCACCTCCCAACCCCCAGTGCTTAGGAGGTTTAATAGCCATGTGGGATTCTAGTTTGGAATGATCTTCAGAATTATATATCATGAGAGTCACCAGAGTCCTCTGCCCAATTATTAAGTACCTATGTTCTAATGAATTAATAGATTCTTTAAAATATCTATATTTCACACCTAAAAAGATTAACAGTCCCCAGATGTATAGCAGAGTAATGGTTAAATTGTCCTTAGACTGCTATTCATCTGTACCCCAGTAGCTTTTTCTGAGACACCATTAGGAAGGATTCCTACAAATTTAATAGAGGACTTGAAATGTAAAGAAATTATTTAATAGCATGGATGATTTCACCAAAGTTGCACATAAAATTTGGTCTTTAGCCTGTAGAATGTCAGTTCACCATGTCTACTGGTAAATAATAGTGACTAGAGTGTTTCATTTTGAAATAAGACAAAGGAATTTTTGCTTGTGTCTTATTTGCAATTGAAGAAGATACTCTTATCCATAATGAGTGTTTAAGACATACCAAATTTGAGGTGAGATTCCCTTCAAATTTGTACTTTTGAAAAGATATAGTCACCTTTTATTCAAGTCTTTACAATTTTTCTTCATCACTAGCATTTCAGCTTCTTACTCTGAATTTCAAAGTACTATCAGGGAGAAGACATATTGACCTGAAAATAATTTACTTAAGTTGGTTGATAGTTTTGGAAACTTTATAGAGGTCACCTTAAAAATAACCAAATAAATAAAAATTAGCACGGATTTTAGTAATTTTGGTGTGGACTCAAAATTGCTAGTGTTGGATATGGTAATGATTTAAAAAAAACAAGAATAAACAGTAAAAAAGATAAAAATTTATACCAGTATGATGAAGGAAAAATTGCCTGCTTATGGGCGGGTACTTGTGACTCAAGATAAAATTCTAGTGTATCACTACATGCTGATTCAAAAAATGCTATCTCAAATTTTGATTGTAAGGAAAGATAATATGCTCTGGAAGACATAATTTTAGAAGTAGATAGTAACAAGACACTAATGTTAAAAGATGCATGTGAAGATTGTGAGTGATGGAATTTAAACTTTTAAAAAGAATCTATGGGAAATTATATTTGGGGTTATTTTTCAAGAGTGATATTAAATTCCTTAAAAGTAAGCAGAACTCTTGCATGAGACAGGCTTTAAGATTCATCTTTTACATTGGGGACTTAAAACTAAATGTCTAATGCTGTGTTGTTATAGTCAGATTTTATCATGAGCCCATTTAGCCCTTAGTTGTTCTACTTCAGAATCTCAATAGTATTCTCTTAATTTGGAAGGTAAAGCTGTGGACACTTTTCAAAATACTATTCTTGATAAAAGTAATATTTTTGTTTAGGTGACAAACAGCATGTTTGGTGCTTCAAGAAAGAAGTTTGTAGAGGGGGTCGACAGTGACTACCATGACGAAAACATGTACTACAGCCAGTCTTCTATGTTCCCACATCGGTCAGAAAAAGATGTAAGTTCATTGTTTGCATGTATTTACTCACCAGTGTCTGTTTCTGGGTTCCTGCAAAGCAACATGTAAACTGCGGGGTTCTGTGTGGTTGAGTGTTAGGCACAGTGCTAGGCTTTGGAGATACAAAGACAAGTAACTTTGATTCTAACCCGGAAACATATTGCCCTATGGTTCTTACCTTGGGACATGATAGTAGTGTGGTAGGAAGTACTCAAGGACTTAGTGTTAACGTTGTATGTATGACTTTTAGATCATCTGTTTTTTTGTTTAACATGGGAAGTAACTTTTGTATTAAAACTAATGGACACATGGAGAACAGATTTGCATAGATTTGAAGATAAAATGGCAAGCATAAAATGGACAATTTTCTGGCTTTAGGCTTATACCTTAAATAGAGTATTTTTTTCTCTCTTCATCCTTGGGGATAAAAATGTTTGACACACTGCATTCAGGATATAGTAGATGAGATAGAGACATAATCCCATTACGGGGTTTAGAATACAGTGAAATCATAATTAGCAAATGGGTAAAATTTTTAAAAATAAAATTTTGAATTATATTAAGTCATTTTAAGTTATAATTTATACCTATGTCATACTAGTTGCAGTTGTCTTATACTTTTTACCTATCCAATCCTTTTCCTCTTTCAAAACTTTACATATTTGATGTTCCTAATATTCTTTCTATGTGACAGTCTCCTCTATTAAACTAATGAGATTTTTACTAGTTTAAAGCACTTATAATGTTCTACGATTTGTAACAGTGATGCTCATTTTCTTTAAAATCTATTACTAGTAAATAACTATCATTTTAGAATTTCACAAATTAGCTTGACCTAGGTTTCAGATAGGATTTTAGTTTTTTGTTGTTGTTGTTTTTAATTCTGTTTTTTTAAATTGTCATTTTGGAAACTGATCAATTGCTTTATTAGGACTCTTTTCAAATTATGTGTTTGGTGGCTTGGTTAATAATTAGTGTGCACTTTAATAGCTTATGGAAGAATGTCATCTAATATTCTGTTTGCTGTTTTCTTACTCTAGTTATTTATTATTTGATATAAATTATATTTGAATTATTATTTACACATATGTCTATGTTTAAATGTTGACTTTGTAGATTAAAATTGGGGATGTATATTTGATAGTATTGCAGAAACTGTAAAGCTATGACTTGTGTATTATTGTGATGGTTTAGTGAGATTTAAGTTTGATAGAAAAATGGTAGTAAAATTCTATAGATTAAAAAGCATTTATTTTAAATTAGGAAGATATGAAGCTTTCAAACAGAAATCTAAAATAGAGCATGTGTAGAAGGTAAATTTCAGAGAAATGCCTGTCTTCTAGAAAGCAGAAACACTGCATTTGTGTGAGTTCTAAAATCAGAATTAGTACATGCACTCACATTTATACTCAAATATTTTGGTTATCATTTCAATCATGTTGATTTTCACAGAAGTTACTCATCCTGGTTTACTCTATGAAACTTGATTTTTAACCTTATTAATAAGGTACTATGACATACCAATTAACAACTTGGATTCTAAAGCAATACACACGTGTTTGATTCCTGATTGCCTGTTAACAAGAATTTCTTCAAGCATCAGTTTCTTCATCTATAAAGTGGTGATAACAACATAGTAGCTACCTCATAAATTGCTGCTGATACTGTTACTTTTTTTCTTATTGATAAAGACAGGGAAACTACAAATTTGTGAAAGTACAGATGAGAAGAATAAAATTAAAATTACTCATTCTTACCAGGAATAATTTCTAGAATTTTGATTTTATACTTCAAATATCTTCATTAAAAATTTTATAGTTTTTAAAATTTCTAGAACATACTGACATTTTCCACCAGAAATTTTGTACTTATTTTTACTCTCATTACCACTGTTCATTCCTTTAATACAACTATTACCTTTTATTTGCTAATAGAGAAAATAAGTTTATTGTTTTAATGTAGATTAATGTCACTAATTTTACGCACAAACACACATGAACACATGGTTGTCTTTTTCTTATAGTTATTGGCCATTTATATTTCTTTGTGTGGGTTATCTATCATTTCCTTTTTTGCTGTTGATAATGAGTCTTGTTATTACTTTCCACATATTAGGGTTAATAACCTCTTGTCATTTGATACAAAAATATTTTTCTGTATTTTTCACCTTTAATTTAGTTTATGGTATTTATAATATTCAGATATTTTTCATTTGATTTCAACGTGATCTCTCAATCTTTTTTGCTCATTTTCTTCTTTTAAAT
Source organism: Marmota flaviventris (assembly GCF_047511675.1). NCBI lineage: Eukaryota > Metazoa > Chordata > Mammalia > Rodentia > Sciuridae > Marmota > Marmota flaviventris. The sequence goes on along the minus strand of NC_092500.1, from coordinate 47,286,446 downwards.
TAAAGTTTTGTTTTAACAAATACATGGATAAAATCAGATTAAACGTGTCTCCTCAGATATTTCTGTTTCTTTATGGGATCATAGGATTTTCTAAAACTGTTTCTGTTTTCAAAATATTTAGAAAGACCTTTACTAATAGCTTTTTCTAGTAATTTAAAAAAATTCTTCACCTATGGCTTATTTCCATTAGAAATATATTTTGGTTTAAGAAAAATATTTTGGTTTAAGGACTGGTATTGTAAGGTTTCAAACATTTTTTCCCTAGTGAAGTTATCCAGTTGTCTCACCACTATTTATGCTTTATATCATGGGACAGAAAACTTTACTTACAGTACCACATAGAAACTAGGCTTTGTGAATTAAGGGAAAAAATCAAAGGTATTATATAATCATTTATATTGTAAAACCCATTCTTAGTTTATACATCCTACAAAAACTGTCCGTGTACTGATTTGGCTCACAGGTAGTAATTTGTCCACTCCTGAACCTTTCACTTATGACTAATTAAAATATTCCCTTTAATATATTAGTGTCTTATGTGTTCTTGGGTCTTTTTTAAACCCTTGGTCTATTTATCATACTGATTCCATGTCAGAGCTACTATTCCAATTGCTGTAGCTTCAGCTTTAAAGACTATTTTAACATATTAGGTAAAGTCTTATACATCCCTTTTTTTCCATAAAAATGTTTTTGACTACTACACATAAATGCCAATGTTTACCTTCCTTAGAAGGATCTCTCCTTTTAATCCTATTCTTTTTGGCTTTTAAAAAGTAGGCTTTGGGGCTCAATTGGTAGAGTGCTTGCCTCTTGTGCACAAGGCTCTGGGTTCAATCCACAGCACCACCAAAGGAAAAAAAAAATAGGCTTTTATAGTTGCCATTTTCATTGCATCTTTCAGATTGACTTTTACTAATCTGTAAAAAATATTTATTTCATAATCAACTACCTTACAAAACTCTTACTAGTTTTTTTTTTTTTTAAGCTATTGGAAATGTGGGACTCAGAAGTCCCTACTATATAAGTTTCTATCTCAGCTTCATGATTTACTGGCTATGTTTAGTAGCGAAAGTTACTCGATTTCTGTTTTATCTGTTTTCTCATTTCTACAATCGGAACAATAGTAGGTGACTCATGGGTTGTTGTAAGGACTGAATGGATAATTATATGTAAAACTTTAAGATGAAGAAATAATTAATATTGCTCTTAATATGATTATTAATAACATTTCATTTGATTCTGTTTGATTTTCTAGGTAAAGTATCTGCAAATAATGATTATTTTCATTCTTTATAAAAGCTTATAAAGAAAAATATTTTAACATACCAAATAAATTGGACAGTTTTATTATTTTTTCTTTTTGTAAGTAAAAAGTATTTTTAATTGTAATTTAAAAAAAAAAAAACTGCTTAGTGGTTGAGTGAATCTTCAAGCCAGTTTAATGAGATGTTAATAATATACTTTATGTGTGAAGTTTTTGAACGGGCTGAAGCAGTGGTTTGAGTTAATATTTCTTTAAGTAGAACTCATTCAATAAATATCTTATTCTGATGTCTGCAGAAGTGATTAAAATCAGTTTCTTAATGTCATTGAACTATATACACTTAAAAATGTTTAATAGTTAAAAATCAAAATTTCTGATTTACCCTGTTCATATAGCATAAAAGCTAACTATTGCTGCTTCATCTGTATGACTGTAGAGGCATTTAGGAAAGTATTCTCTCTGATATTGTGTGCTAGTTAAATTGGTAAGTAATTTTTTTAGAGCTCCTCCTTTGATAATAAAGACCTTTTATGAGGTGCCTGTACATTTATGTGACTTTATATATAGAATGCTCTATTTGATATTTTGAAATATAAAAGTGATGTTATACATAATACAGTTGTTGTTACAATAGTTTAACCAGATTAAGTTAATCATAGGCATATATGAGCATATTTTCCTTGTTATAGTTATTGTCTTTTTGGAATCTTTATAAAAATAAAATCCAACCAACTTGTAGAATTTTAAAAATATATATATTTGCAATTTTACTGCTTACACATTTTTTCTAGTTTATGAATCTTTGTAAAATGTTACACATTTCGATGATTCTTAAGCATAAGCATTTGAGAAGCACAAACTTGTGGGAATCTCTTTTGTTTTAATGTATGGTGAAAAGACAAATGAGATGTGACACATATTCCTTACTTTTAAAAAGCTCTTAAAACTAGAAGGAGTAGACTGTGTACTAATTCTGCCAAATCATTTTTGAATTCATACCTAGCTTTCATTGTTAACCTATAACAGTTATAACAACAAAGGTTTCTCTCATGCCAATTATAATGAATAGTTTGTTAAAATCTAGTATAAAATCTAGTATAAGCATACCTTTTGTCACTCATTATCATCATCCTCATGATTAGTGTTTGTGTATAGGAGTTAGGCTGATTAAATCTTTACCTATAGGTGATCTTCTTGTCAACTTATTTTCCCCCAGAATTTCCTGAGGCTTTTTCTTTCATTATATCCAACTCCTTACTAGAATTATCATACCCAAGAAGCCTTCCCTTGACTTCCCTTTTCATAGATGGCATTGTATATACTATAATCACTATCCTCTAAATTCTTTTTGCATTAAAAAAAAAATCAGAGCAGGGTCTAGGCGTGTAGCTCAGTAAGCACTTACCTAGCAGGCTCAAGGCCCAAGGCCCTGGGTTCAAACTCGTGTGTGTGTGTGTGTGTGTGTGTGTGTGTGTGTGAGAGAGAGAGAGAGAGAGAGAGAGAGAGAGAGAGAGAGAAAGAGAGACAGACACAGGGAGAGATAAGATACATCAAGTATCACTACCTGAAAGTACATGTTTATTGTCCTGTTTACTAAATTTTAAGCTTACCAGTGACAGAGACTTCAATTACTGCCATGTACTTAGAATCTATAATATTTAGGAAATAGGAGACTCTCAGTGTTAAAGAGAAGAAGGGAATGGATAATGAAAAGTAGCAGTTACCATTTGCAGATGGGATTATGAAAAAATCTCAAAAATCATCTTGTAAACTTTTAAAAGAAAGTATGATTTACTTGTAAATGTCAGATTTTTATATGGCAATGATGATCTCATAAAAATTAAGTGTAATTAATAGCCAGCATTTTTTAGAGTATGCTCGAAAAAAATTGGAATTAAATATTAAATTATTTGAGGGGAACTTCCAAAACCCATTAAATTCATTGACATTCACATACTCTTTAGACTCATTATTTTAAAGATAAAACCCTGATAAAATATATGCAATCAGTGTAGATACAATTTCAGTGTATCTACAAAGGAATCACACACAAAAAAAGCTCAGTTGTGTGTGTTGTCATCCTCATCATTCTCATCATCTAAACAGTAAGCATTATCTATGATATGAGTTGAGTGTGCTTTATCCAGAGTGCTTCAGATTAGAAAAGTTTCAGATTTCAAATTAACTTGCCTAGACTTTGGTTAAATATCCCTAGTTCAGATGCATGAAATCTGTAATGATTCAAAATTCAAAATCTTTGAGGGTATTTTTGTTTGTTTGTTTGTTTTTGGAAATTTGACATAATAACACTAAGTCTATACTAGTGAGGATTTCTTTTCAAAAAAATTTTTTTGAAGTGAAAGACTAAGCCAGCATTTTTGAGAGAACATTGAGGTGACTACTTTGGAAGTGTAATTAATAGACTTTGTTAAAAATAATGCATTTTAAATGCCTTTACAATGTAAATATTTAAACCAATTATTTGTCTTTCCATAAAACTGTACTTTGGTTCTAGCCTGGAATTCAGGCAATACAATAAAAAGATGTTCATAAGCATATTTTTTTAGTAAAAATGTTTAGTATTAATTGTTTAATACTAAGGAATTAATTACATTGATGATTTCACTATTTTTACAAATATTCTTTATATGTAAACATAGAAGTATTTTAAGGAAAATTTCTTGAACTAGTAAACTCATTTTATTATATCTAATTCATAAGCTGTCAGGTTCTGTACCTTAGTATTTTTTTTCCTGCCTCTAACCCTCTCTTGCTCCTTTCTTCTTTTTGATGTGTTATCTTCTCAGTCTTTCTTTCTATGCCTGTGTGCTAGATTTCATTTTTTAAATGATCCTATTTTAAAAATGTTTGAAGTCTAGACAGGTGTGTAGTAAGTGACGCATGCCTGTAATCCCAGCGGTTTGGGAGGCTGAGACAGGAGATTCATGAGTTCAAAGCCAGCCTCAGCAAAAAGCAAGGCGCTAAATAACTCAGTGAGACTTTGTCTCTAAGTAAAATACAAAATTGAGCTGGGGATGTGGCTCAGTGGTTGAGTGTCCCTGAGTTCAGTCCCCAGTACCAAAAAAAAAAAAAAAAAAAACCAGTTTGAATTCTTTCTAGATGTAGGATTCTGTATGCATACACCCTTGTTTTGTTTCTTTGTGTGAGTATGTGTGTTTGTGTGTGTGTGTAAATAAGATGTAGTTAAAAAAAAAAATCATGTTTTTTATGGAGTGACAACATAATTATAGGAATTTGTTATCACCATACATTTAACTGTATCATACAATGAATTTTTAAAAGATTATTTGAAAAATTATTTCATTTTTAAATTTTTTGTTGTCAGGGAATTTTATTTAACAAAATTTTGTTGTGATTTGAAGCCCAAAGGATATAATTTCTTGACCAAATTTATTTAGTGTTTTTTAAAATAGGTTTTATGGTTGGATGTAAATTTGTCAGAGAGAGGGAGTAATTTTTGAGAAGTGATCACTGTTAGGAAGACTACGGGAGGTAGAAGACTTAATACTTTGTTGCTATGGAGATCTGGTAGGAACCAAATTTGCCTGTTACTAAGTTTTTACAATTTTTAAACAAAAATTGAAACTATTTGGTCATGAATGTCAGAGTTCTATCTATTAATAATGCAAATAATTTTTAAATGTAATTCTGTTTTATTGATTTCCTATGTTAAAAGATAAAGGAGTTCTTTGGATCAGGAAAATAAGTAATTAGAATCACATTATATTAGTTCTTTTTGTTTCTCGGTTTTTATTATTTTCATTGCAGTGTATATTATAGATTTCTTGAGAGTTATGGAAGATGTATAATTATTATGATAGTTTTAGACTGAGAACACAATAACAACTTGTTGGTTTCATCATTCTAGTGATTATGTGACATTTACTCTTCTGTTTACCTTTAGCTTCTCTTAAAAAAACACAAGTTCTGCATCTTCTTTTATCTGAAATTTGTGAAGTAAACTTCTTAGTTTAGCTCCTTGGCAAAAAGCTATATAAATTTAGGGTGTTACTTAATAAATTTCCCAGTCTGATGCCCCTCTGTCTGAGAAACAATGTCTTGCACTGAGAGGAAGATTAGATTATTAGCAGCTGCTGTTACAATTATTGAGCACTTACAGTGTGCTGTATCTTATCTCATTTAATCTATACTCAATTCTATGAGATTGGTAGTGTTATTTCATCTTATAGGAAGGAAACTGAGCTTCAGCTGTTTCATAGGTTAAGTGGCAGAACTAGGATTCAAACCCCAACTCCAACTCTAACTCTGGGCTTTCTCTGTTTATGCTGCATTAGCTATTGTAATGTCTCTTGTCCTAAGGTTTTGTATTTTTGTCAGAAATGCACCTTTTATCATTAAATTTCAACATTTAAAAATAAATATAATTTTTCTGATGTCTGTTAACAGTAATCATTGCTCTGTCAGAGTACATTTCTTGTGCATTTTTGTTGCTTTCATCAATAGCATTCCTGTTCTGTTCACATTCTTTGATTCCTCCATTTTTAGCACTGATTTATTTCATGAAATAAACTTTCAGCATCTAAAAATATATACTATTAGGAATAGATTTTATGATTTTGCATTTTTGACACATTATAAGGCACTAATTTTAACATCTATATAGCTAATCATCACTTATTCTATGTGGAAGTGTTGAAGGTTATAAACTCTTTAAACTACTTTCATATTCCTGGAATGTACTGTTTATAAACCTTCATGTAGTAGAATAAAGAAAATGATATTTAATATTATGCACTACAGTAAATGGGTCACCCTACTACTCTTGATCTCAAGTAACTGAACCACAACTACTCTACCTTCATGTTGCGCCTTACTCCTTACCTCTGTCCTTCCATGCCGAGAGGGCTGATCTCTTGGCACACTTTTAACACATTTGTGCATCTGTAACCTTCATGAGAAAGTAGACTAAATGTTCTTTAAAGTTTAAGTATTCAGTAGGCATAAACTTTTGAAAACAGTAATGTTTTAAGTTGTTCATTTGAAAATGTTCACTTTATGTCATGCATTTTCACCATTGTATATGAAACCTAATAGCTGATAATGATAACAAAGGCATAATTTTTAAGCATTTTATATGTATCTTTTTCCTGTGTCACCAACTAAAGCTTTGCTATATATTATGTGTCTCCTTTGAATCTTGTTCTTGCATTTGGAAGTGAATCTTTAACATGCTTAATATTTCTAGTTAATATTATGATAATAATTATAACACCTAAGAATAATTTGATCTCACATATTTTGATCTATTTGGTTATTAAAAATATATAGTTTGCATGATAGTGTAATTGTCTAGATTGTACAGCCTCTGGATTTGAGAAGAAATATTTATAAGGTTTGATACTTTAATAGAAAATTGATTCCTGTATTATAAATAGTGCTGTTTTTGGAATGGTATGTAATTCAGCCCTGCCCCTGGAAAGTCTGATGTGCATTACCAGTTTACAACTACTATTGCATAAAAAGTTTTGTGAGCTAATCTAGAATAATTAAAACAGCTTAAGTATTTTGATATGAAAATAACATGAACTGTGTATTATAAACTTCATTGTTTAAATGGGTTTTCTTAACTGTGGTCAATGTCATCATAATTTTCCTTCCCTGGAAACCACAGCACAGCAGTCCCTGTAGATAGTTCTCTCTTTTTTTTGAGTCTCCTCTCACCACCTTTTTAGGATGTAAAGTACCATTAATTCTGCTGTCTGAATATTTTGTTTGTAGTCCTACTCTGCTGTTCTAGTTTGATATCTCACTGTTTCCATTTCTGTTTCTGTTCTAGGATTTATCTTCCCAAAGTTCATTTTGATCATGTAATTTCCTTGCTTAATATTATTTTTCTCTTTATTGTCATCCTTAGTAACCATCTTTGTATAACATTTATGAGGACTGTTTGCACTCTGATCCCAATTTTCTTGTATTTTTCCCATTCTTATATTCCCCATTTGGATGAGCTTTGTCTCCTTTTCTAATTATCCTGTTATCCAGCCACCACTATTTCTTATTGTTTTCTCACTGACCTTATTCTCACTGCATATCCTTGGCCTGGTAGGCCCCTCATCTATACCCTCATCAAATGTTATCCCCTATAGAGTTTTACTGATATATCACTCTTGTGCAGAATTACCTTCTCCAGTGATTCTTTATACTTCTTGATAGCATTGCCACACATGCCTTAGAATATAATTTGTATAACTCATTCTTTTTCCCCACTGGATTATAAACCTTTTGATGGCATAGCCCATACCTTATTTAATGAAAGTGTTTTGATGGTTGTCTAATATGAAACAGGAAATACATAAACACACTTACATATGTACATTTTTATTTACTCAGCTTAAGTATCTATATATAGTATTACTACATTGCTGTGTCTGTGAAGAAATGTAAAGATGAATGTTTCATATGCTATACCTTCATTTATATTCTACTAGGAAAAAAAGATATTGGTGCAATAAATGCATTGTATAAGTACCATGAAAGTCATATCATTTACCAATAAATTATATAAATCATATACCATGTCTTTTTGTATGCTTTTTACTTGTTTCTTTGCTCTTGTATCTTCTCTCCACTTTTAAGACTTCATGTGTAGTTGTTCAGTTTTTCTCCCAATTTGATACACATAATTTAATTGTATGTAAAAACCAGGGAGTATTCTTACAACATAGAAAACTTTTCTATTTAGAATTTGTTTAATATTATCTAGGAATCAAGTCATCTCACTTATAAATTTATAAAACTGATTTTTTTTGAGATGTTATCCTTGTGTTTTTGTTAGATATGTTAGCTTTTTTTTTTTAAGGGAAGCAGTAATGCTGTTTTAGGTTAGTATAATTTTTAGAAAATTTGTATTAAAAATTATTTCCAGTTGCTGTTTGATTTATCTAGTTATTATCTCTTAAGAAACATGATTACATATTTATGTTTTGAAGAATGAGAAATGTGCGTTAGACTGATTTTTATGGTGTGATATACAAGATTTGTAAAATATAAATGCAATGCTTTGTGCTCTTTCTTTATGCTCTAATGTAATTAATTTGTTTCTAGATGCTGGCATCACCATCTACATCAGGTCAGCTGTCTCAGTTTGGGGCAAGTTTATACGGGCAACAAAGTAAGAATTTTGTATTTATTCTGGGATACTTTATTTAAAGAGAAAAATAAATAACTACTACATAAAAAACAATGGATGCTGCCCTTTGGGGTTTATTGTAGGGCTTAGCAGGAAAAATTCTTAATTTTCAGAATTTTCTTTATTTTACTATATAGTAAAACCTCATTATTTCAGGCCTCATTCTAAATTGGTTATTACTTATGTATAGCATAGATTGAAATTTATTTTGATATCTTTTGTATCTAGATGTTCCTTTGTAAAGTATTGTTGAAATTTTGGGTAAACAAAAGTAGATATTCTATTTTTCAATTAGAGGAAGTTAAAAGATTTTTTCTTTTCTTTTCTTTTTTTTTTTTTTTTTTTTTGGTTTGGTTGGTTTGATAAGATTGTTTCATTTGTGTTTTTCGGCCTGTCATTGTAAACCTATTTCTTAGCAGCAGTGTATGATTTTTTTTGTTTGTTTGTTTTGGTTTAGCAGTGTTTCTTCTTTTGCTTTAGATCTCTCTGGTTATAGAATCTAGATTTTTTGACTCACATTTTTTTCATTATATAAGATTCTTCTTTTTAGAAGTATTTAATACTTTAAAAGCGCTTAGCATAGTGCCTGGCGCATAGTAAGTGCTCAATAAATGCTAGCTATTACTATCACAAAATTTTTATAAAACTCCAAATTATAAAATATCTTCATATTTTTGCAAATCAAGTTTTTAGAATGTTACATAGTAATAAGATTTTATCATCTCTAGTATCAAAGATCTGTTGATTTCTCATTTCTGTTAATAGCATCTCTGTTAATGAAAGGGGGAGGGAGTTAAAAGTGTTATAAATTCTCATCAAAGATCATAGAATAATTGAGTAACTGGAGTAGACATCTAGTGACTACTTTAACCCACTTCAGATAAAAATTAATTGTTTAATTTGGAGCTCTTCTGGTATAATGGGAAGCAACATTTTGATTGGTATCAGAATAGCTCATTATATCACTTTGCCCTTCACATTGATTTTAGTTTAGTAGAAGGATAAAACTTATTTTGTATACAAGGGTTATTTCCATCTATTTTTCTATCTTTTGTGTCTTTCCTCTTTTGCTCTGAAACACAATTTTGCTAGTACAGGAGTAGTAAATAAAATTTATTAATTCTTTATATGTATTTTAGCAGTTTTCCTGTAATTAAACAAAAACATTTACAAAACTTTTTATTACGTAAAAAACATGTGGCTTATTTATCCACAAATGTTTAGCCTAGGTGTTGAGGAAATATTATTAGCAAGTAATGTGTTGTTTTTAGCCTGTGCTTTTACCCTTCTTGTAAGGCTTACACTAGAAATATGTAGCTATTTTAAAACTATATTTTATTTAGAACAACTGCGAAGACCTAATTTTTCTTTTGAAAGTCCAGGGTTTATCATTGCAGAAAGTAGACATAGAATGGAGAAAAATTTATAAGTGAGAAGCTGAGGTGATTTTATAAAGGATAATGGCAGTGATCAGCTGTCTGGATTTTTAAAAATCTAAGTTTTTTTTTTAATGTATAGATGTGTAATTATAATTGGGCTAAGGTATAGGATAGATTTGGTTTGAAATACAGTAATATCATTGGTATGATGGACATTGACATTCAAATTTAAGTTATCATTGTGTTTCTTGCCTAATAATATACAGAGAATAATTAGTGAACAAATTTATTTTTCTTACAAAATGTGTTTTAAAAGAAACCATATATGATAGGTATTCTCTGTTGGACTGTAATTATATTGAATGGCTATATTCTTATAATATCTGTGAAGCAATTTGAATACATAGTTTACTTTTTTAAACTGACATTTCAGGTATTAACCTACTGAAAAATTGAACCTTAGATTAATAGGAACTGAACTGTTTTGATTCAGGATACAGTTATTTTCCAGGCTACACCTTTAGAAGCTGTAACTAGTGAAAAAATGATAGCATGGGTTGCCAGTTTCTTTTAGGTTCAGAGACTCTAGAGAGCCAAATGGATCATATAACTGGCAGGTAATAGGAACACCCACATCGTCAGACAGGAGAACACAAGCTACCATGTGGGACTTGGAGGTCAGAGTTTTAATAGTTTTAACTAAGTCAGAATGGTAAAATTTGGAGGATGGAGAGATTGGAACGTAAGTGGGATAGATTAGAAATGTAACTCTCAGGGCAACTTATTGTATTTGTACATTGAGGTTGGTATAACTCAAAGCTCTTTTTCTCAACTGCCATTGAATTCCATCATTAACTCTATTCATATTGGCAAAGTTCAATAGGGATTTGTGCCATTCAAATATGAGGTCTGCTAGTAATCTGTTGTTCTTGATATTAGAATAATTAAGAGGTGGGAGAAGTGGAAAAGAAAGAACACCCTCTCTAGAACTAAGACTTATAATAAATTTAAAACAAGAAAGTGAGTTCCTTTTGGAATGGGTATACAACTATTGAAGCCTACATTTTGCCAGATTTGAGTAGAAGGATTGTGTAACACATTAGGTACACTGAAAATACTGGTTTGTACAATCTTAGATCCTAGTGGGTATGATTGTATCCAAATGTGTAAGTGACTTAGCATCCAAGGGTTTGTGTACCAGGTGATAACTGTAGAAACCAGTAAACATAGTGTTAAGTTGCATAATGTTCTCTACTTGTCTTCTTTGAGTTTATACATAAGATTTGAGCTCTGCCTTATAGACCCCTGTGCTCTCCAAACTGTCTACTAGATTAGAATGAATAGGGGACAAGGAATTCATTTCTCCTGAATGTTAATTAAGTACATTGAAATTGTAGTGGTTTAGTTGATGTTTTCTTATTTATGAATAGGATTTAGAACAGTGTAGGAATAGAGAAAAAGGAAACTACCATTTATTGAACGCTTCCTTATGTGTGTATTGTCTTATAGTCACCCGAGTTAACTAGCTATCTAGATGAATTCATTATCTGCATTTGTATCTGAATCCTGAAAAGGACCCAGACCTTTAATAGTTGTGAGAAGAAATACATCTTTCCTTCTGGAATCTGGACTCTTGGGTTGGGAATGGTGGCATCATTTCATGCTTCCAACAGACATCCTTTTGACCTTTCTTTTTTTTAAGAACTCCTTTGTGAAGGCTCCTTGCTTTATGGAGAACTAGAGCACAAGTGGAGTGGCTCAAAAGTGATGCTGCTAACAATGTAAAATAAATAAAAGACAATTTTTGGTTGCTTTAGGACTTTGTAGGACACTTTAACAGACATTTAATACTTAGTAATTTGTATTGAATGCTCTGGGAAGCCTTGCTTTCAAGTACATGTTATAGTAAGGAGGTATGACATGTATATATAAAATATTTAATAACAGCCTTTCAGGCTAGGACAGTATTTTAAAGTTTGGGGTGAAAAGCACAGTAAGCTACAATGTTAGAGGAAAACTCCAAAACAGGCAGGAATTGAGTTTGACAGATACTTACTGAGTCCTATTATACTGCAAATGGGTATAGAAGAGACCACTCTTTCACACCATCACTGTACAGTGTACGTACAGCTGTGGTGTTACTGCATTTACTTTTGCATGTCTTTGTTGCCTTCCTGTCCTTTGTACTTTGTACATGACAGGCACTCAGTAAATATTTGTTGAATGCATGATGAGCGATACATGGTTTCCACATATAATCTTAAAAGTATAGGTACATAGATGGTTTCACTATAGAATGGAATAAGAAGTTAGGAGTTTTCTGGATATTTCAAAGGCAGGAGTAATCATCTGTCTTTGACAATGATCAAGAAAGGATTTACACATGAGGTCATGTTTGAAATTGACTTTGAGGAGACTCTAATTGTTTTAGCAGTGGGAACAATATCCGTAGCAGGGGATAGATTTTGGAATGGTCCACTTTGTGAAGGCAAGGGAAACCTAGTAGGCTGTTAAATTGATTTCAACCAAGAAGTACAATCTTCACTTTTCTGTGAGATTCATCTCAAGATCTTTGCTACTTTCCAAATTCAAGAGCATGGCTATAGTGTAAAAAGTTTTGCCACATAAAACATTTATTTTCTGTTGAAAACTGTCATTCCACTACATGATACCATTTTATCTTCACCATAGGAACACTTGTTGACTTTCTTTCCAGAGGTTTGTTTTACCAAAATAAAACCACAGAAACAGAGCTAATATTTATTGGTTATTTAATGTGTATCAAATGCAAATTTAAGTGCTATAGGTTAATTTATTAAATTTTCATAGTTCCTTGACAGGTTAAGGAACCGGCCCAAAGTTATATAGATAATAAGCAGTAGAGCTAGAATTGCATTACTTTTAAAGTAACTCTATGAATATGAGTTGAGAACAGCAAATTCTTTGAAACCTGTAAGCTATATACTGCTTCCTGACTATCAAGATCCTAGAAGGCCATTTGTACATAGTAGAAATTACTAGTGTTAAATCCACAGATGCCAACAGCCTACTGAACCTTCTACTGAAGATAGTGTGATAGGATTTTTTCGTTAATCATGTATTATTGAATAACTACTCTGAGTATGATATTATTCTAAGAACTCACCAGGAATATGGCAAATAACAAAGTTCCTGTTTTCATAGTGCTTACGTTTTAATGGAGACAGATGATAAACACGCAGGCAACTAATTGTGTTACTCTGGTAGTAAATACCATAACAACTAAGTCAGGTTTATGGGGTAAGTGGATAGAAGTAATTTGTTGCATTCAAATGCATCTCTGAGAAGGTACTATTTGAATGGAAACCTGAAAGTTGGGGATGGGTAGTCCTTGGAACAATTTAGATGAGAACTTTTCAGATATAGGCAACAGCAAACATGATAATTCTAAGAATATAAAAATGTCCAGGCATGGTGGTGCACACCTGTAATCCCAGCAACTCAGGAGTCTGAGATAGGAGGATTACAAATTCAAAGCCAGCCTCATCAATTTAGCAAGGCCCTAATCAACTTAGCAATATCCTATCTCAAAGTAAAAAATATAAAGGAAAAGTACTGGGAATGTGGCTCAGTGATTAAGACCTCTTGGGTTCAGTCCCTGGTACCAAAACAAAAAGGAATGTAAGACTGAATTTAATGTGTAAAGGAAGAGTGAGAGGGCCAGTGTAATGAATTAAGAGAAAAATCAATGAATTAACAGGTTTCAGATCATAGAAAGTCTTATAAATGTTTGGTAAAGAATTTGGATTTTTCTAAGTTTAATGGCAAAGATTTTAATATGCAGTTTCATTCTTAATATCTCTTTTCTGTACAGAAAGTGTGCTTAATGGGGAAGAAACAGGCTGCTACTGTACTACAGTAATCTGGGCAAGAAGGGGTAACTTGGACTAGGAATAGAGGTGTTGAGAATTGGTCAAACTTGAGATATTTTGAGGATCAAGCATAATTTCTGTAGTTTGAGACCTGAATTACTTTGTAAGTGTGTTTAAATTTATAAGGGAAATTTAGATTGAGAGGAAGTGCAGAATATACTTGTAAGATTGCTGTTTCACGGGTAAAGATTCTGTAGAACGGTAAAACCTTTTTTATTATTTAATTAAACAACAATCTCCTGTAGGAACCCTCTTCTGATCTGACCCACTCTATCCCTGAATCTGAGTTAGCAGTCCCTCCTGCATGTACTCAAACCCACTGAACAAAATAAACACCTGAGTAATAGCACTTATATATTTATTTTTAAATAGGCCTTTGTATCTCTGCAGAACAAGAGAAGGGAAAGTAATCTTTGTGGGAAAATGATAATGAATGGTAAAGGTATAGGGACAGTATTGAAGAGGAGAACTAGGCAAAGGAGAAAGATTATAAATCAAATCTGTAGTATGTAAATAGCAGAATGTTAAGATTAAAGAAAAAATATTTTGGTTCTGAGAGAATTTTAACTGTGATTGGACTTAATTGTATGGAATAATTGTTTTCAACCATGGCCGCACTTAGAAACACTTGAGGAGTTTTTTAAAATCTTACTGCCCATGAATTATCCAGACTCCAACCAAATCATAATTTTGTAGAGATGGGACCTAGACATGGAAATTCCTGGGTAATGGAAAAATTAGCAAGTGCTATAAAAAGTGGAAAGTGATATTGATTGTAAAAGGGCATTGAAATACAAGTCAAAAAACTGAGCATTCTTTTTATACCTTATTGCTTGGGCAAGTAACTTAATGCCTGGTTTGAGTTCATCATCTGTAATTTGGTTGTTTGTACTCTGAAGTCTATTTTATTACTGAATCCATTGAATTTAATGAAGGAAATTACAAAATTGAAATACTTTTATGGAGAAGATTAATCAGCTAAGTGCAGGAGAGGTTGGAGTTAAGAAGACATTGAGAGAAAGCACCATTTTGGGGTTGGTGGCCTTTTTTAATGTGAGTGTAACACTGAGTTTCTATAGGAAGCTTGATACTTTGAGAATGGAAAAGGGGACACTTTACCCTTTCTTTTTTCAGGATTCCGTCTCCCTCCCCCCAAAAAGATTCAGGAGCGTTCATTTAAGTAAAAATCTTGAGGGATTTGGTTGCTATGATTGAATTGTTTTTATTGTAACTTGTATTATTAATATTGTTTATCTCTAGCAAAAGATTGAATTCAGGATGGCACATCTTGCCATAAGTATAAAAAGATACACTATTAATCAGTTGTTACAACAAAAATAATTCATTAGGTCATATTCTTTAGGGTTTCTGAAAAATGACCAATAAGAAATTTAATTAATTCTTTGCTTAGCACCTGGCCAAATAAGAGGTAGGAATCTACTTGGATATGTTCCTATAGTCCTTTAAGAGAAAAAGATCAATGTAGTATTATAACCATTTAAATGATTTTTTGTTTTTTCTTTTATTCCTTATCATAAATTAAAAATGGAGAGGATAAATACCTTTCCTGTAGGTTGTTAAAAAGAAGGACAAGAGGACTGAGGATGTTGCTCAGTGGTTAAGTACCCCTGGGTTCAATCCCTGGTACCAAAAAAAAAAAAAAAAAAAGAAGGAGGAGGAAAAGAAATGAAGTAGTAGTATGTAGTATGTTTGGTTATGAAGTGCTCCATAAATTTTTATTTTGCTGTCCTCCCACTTACTCATGTATGATCATGGGTGTGTGTGTGTGTTTTCTGTTGTAGTTGTGGTTTTTTTTTTTTTTTTTTTTTGGCGGTATCAATGTTTCTTTATTTATTTATTTTTTTTTAGTTTTCGGCAGACACAACATCTTTGTATGTGGTGCTGAGGATCCAACCCGGGTCGCACCCATGCCAGGCGAGCGCCCTACCGCTTGAGCCACATCCCCAGCCCTGTTGTAGTTGTTTTAACCTACAGTCTAATCTCTTTAATTCTTTTTTTTTAATCTTTTGTTAGGTCTGTATTCTTGGGCTAATATTTTGGAAGTGATTTTGTGTTAATTATTCTAGTAAAAGATGAAATTTCCCCCTACTTTCAGCCTATCCACTGCTGATAGTTTGACTCGGGTAACTCATTAAATTAATGACTTAGTATATTTTATTGCCTAAATATAAATCATTGTATGTTCATTATTCGGTGCTATTAATACTTTATTGTACAACACAATTTTAAGTTAAGTTTAAAATAACCCCATTACTAAATATTCAGGAATTAATGATCCAGTTTGTAATGATCTTTTTATATCTAGTTCAATAAAACTAAACTAAGACCTTTGAAATTTATCTATTAACTTTTTATGAAGAACATGAATTTTGAGGTCTGAAATGAAACAATAATATTTATTTTCTTTATTTCATAGTCTTCCTTCCCTCTTAGCACTATGAATTAATTCAAGCATGCCAATTCTTAATTAAATTGTGTATTTTCCTTTTTCAGAAGTATCTTTGCTAATATCGATAATCTCTAAAATATTTCTGAAATTATAAATTTTTATTATACAGCATTGAATGTGTGTAAACAGAGTTAAAGAGGATGAATCTCCATGAGTCATTTGTAGGGTTTCTTTATGTTAAAAAGGGTCCAAACATTTACTAGATTTTTGGAAAGTGTTTTAATGATGAGTGGGTAGAAAAGAGTGAAAAGGGAAAGGAAAACTTGAAAAAATGGGCAGGTATTAAAATGAGAAAGCAAATGAAGGGAAGATATCAAGAGATGGAAATTTGGAACAAGTTTTGAGGTAGAATAAGTAGATCAGTGTTAAATTAGAGTTGTCTTCAGCACTCAATAGTGTTGCCATTTAAAGAACACTGGGTGTTAAGAGATCTAATTTCTTGTCCTGGTTCTTTGTGTCACCTTGGGGAGGTCAGTTAACTTATCTGAGCCTCAGATTCCGAATCTGTAATATGTCAACATTGTACTAGGGTCATTTCTGGATGTAAAATGGTGTATTTTTTTAGAGAACATTAACTATGGGAAACATCCTCCTATAGGAAATTTGCAGCTATGGCTGACTACAGGACAGCCTGTTTGGGGAATAGGGATTTCAGGTCCCTTAGGTAGGAGCCTTTTCTTTCTATTTCACTGCTATATCACCTGAAGCTAATGCAGTAGGCACTCAGAAATGAATGTTTGAATGAGTGATGGGAAAATGTGATTTTGGTTATCTGTTATGGGAGCACCTAGGGGGCCTGGAGGAAAACTGATATGCTTGAGGAGAGAGGGAAATGACCAATTTCTTTTGAAGAGAAGATCTTAAGTTAGCTGATTTTTTAATCTCTTGTACTTCCTTATTTTATCCCATATTCAGAGAAAGTGGCTATAGCTAATGGGATCCTCATGTTCACAAAATTTAAGAGTAAACAAAATAAATGCAGTGACCAAGTCAGTTCCCTTTATGTGACTGGGAAAGTGACACATTGTCATGCCAATAAATTTTATAAAGATGTTTGAAAGAAAATATTCATGGTATATACAGAACTGTATTTATTTGGAGGTCATAGTTTTTAAAATCTTCAGGTCTTTGGAAGTTTTAGATCCAAATTAGACCAGTAAGGTGTGTGTGTGGGTGGGTGGGGGATGTCTAGCACTAACATCACCTACTTACTAATTAGCTCTTCCTCTGTCTTATTACTTTCACTTAACTTCCAACTTACAATACATTTAGTTGATCAATGTGCCATTCCTCAGCAGACTAGAAACAGAAAACATTAAAAATATGGGTAAGGATGATGAAGGAAAGGAAACATTTTCAGGCAGAATGACAACACAAATGACAGCTGTACATCTTTACTTTGAGGAATAAAAGGGTAAAAAATAAACATATACATATAACATTAGCTATCCATGATAATTACTCTGTATCATTAAGAAAATAACTTACAATTTCATGTTATCTGAAAAAGTCAATAAATGTCAATACATTTTTAAAACAAATTTGTCCAAATTGGTTAATTTTTTAAAAAAATATATTTTATATCTCAATGGTAAAACCCTTACTAATCTTAAAAATAACATATATGGAACATAACCATCCCTACATCTGACCCGAGGAGGACTTAGATGAACAAAATCATTATACTTCGAAATCTTTTTAAATGTCTTAAATTTTTTGTTGCTATGTCTTTATCAGGTTTTTTTTTTAAACAGTTGGCATTTTATGTTGGGTTTGTAACAATTGTAATACTGAGAGATGTATAATAGTAAAGAAATTTCTCAAATACATTTTAAAAGGATCATATAAAAATTAAACCTACTTCTGCAAAGGGGGGGTGGATGTCTTTCTGTGTACATCAGTTGTGAATTTAAACAGAAACACACAAGATTGCAAAATTTCTTAAAGGTATATTTGTCTGTACAAATTTTGCAAATTTGCCTTTAATAAATTTGAAAACTATTCATTCATAATATTGTAGCATTCTGTTGCTTCTAGGCTTTTTGGCTAAGATCAAGCATAGTATAATATTGTAACATAATCATTGACAGACATAGTTTATTGTAAGATAGAAATATGAAAATGATATTCATTCAAAATGAGATTTCAGACTAGAATTTTTTGTTAAAATCACAGTCCATTTGGAGTAAATTGAATATATCCATTTAAAATTTGCATATTACATTAGGTCATTTTAAAATGTTTTAAATTGCCAGCTCCAGAAGATGGATAACAATTTCATTCCTGATGGCAATGAATTTCCTTCTTCTGAATTTTTTTATTAGGTGCACTAGGCCTTCCAATGAGGGGAATGAGCAACAATACCCCTCAGTTAAATCGCAGCTTATCACAAGGCACTCAGTTACCGAGCCACGTCACGCCAACAACAGGGGTACCAACAATGTCACTTCACACGCCTCCATCTCCAAGCAGGTATTTATTGGTGGACCAGAATATTTCTCCAAAAAAAAAAATGTATCTTTGTAGAGCAAGCAAGCTTTTAATTTTTTAACAAGGTGATGATTGAATTTCTGGTTCAGTGCCTTTCACCAAGAAAACAAAAATACCTAGGCGCATTTTATTTCATTGCCGATTGATTAGTGCAAGATGTTTTTATTTTATAGCTAGCATACTAGTTGTCCAGTGGGTGAATATCAAGGGTTAATCTCTTCCTGGGGAGCTTTTTCAAAAGTCATATCTCTCTTCCTCAAAGATGTACAATTTAAAATGACTCCCCAGATAATTCTGATCCTTGCTCTCTCACCACACATTTATTACTTTAGTGTGAGTAAAAGAAAAGGAGGATGTAGATTATGCAGATTATGCATATTAGTATGAAGAGGATAGAATGACAGGAATTTGGAGTAAAATTATTCTAAATATATGTGAAATACATTTAATTTTTATCCTAGTCACACCAGTAGTTCTCTCATTTTAGATGTCACCTATTTAGTTCCACTATAATTTGCCCGTTTTTAAATTGGTTTGTTTACTTTAATTTTTCTTTTTAAAAAACTAGAATGACTAAAATAAAGGATTTAATAAAATGTAGGAATACAGTTTGAAAGTATATTTGAGATTCTAGGATTATACCAATTGATTATTTATAGATAATTTTAATGAGTGATTGTAGAGAGCTTATTTAGTATAATGGACTTCTTTTTCAGGGGTATTTTGCCTATGAATCCTAGGAATATGATGAACCACTCCCAGGTTGGTCAGGGCATTGGAATTCCTAGCAGGACAAATAGCATGAGCAGTTCAGGGTTAGGTAGCCCCAACAGAAGCTCGCCAAGCATAATATGTATGCCAAAGCAGCAGCCTTCTCGACAGCCTTTTACTGTGAACAGGTAAGATGTTTATTGATACTGTGTATAATTGTCTTTTTGGGTATCTTCAGATTTTCCTTTTCATATTCAATGCTTTGTTCTTGAGTCTTGGCTTCTGTCTCATAAGTGTGTTTCATCATATATTTATGAGCAAAGATTCTGTTACATATCACAATTGTAAAACTAAAGATACATTCTTTTGAATTAAGTTTGATTTTAGAAAGCTCATTAAATCTTTTTGTTGTTGTTGTTGTTGCTGCTAGAAAAGGATTGTTCTTGGGTTGCCACCAGGCAAATTTTTATTGATATGTCCTACCTTTATTAATTGAGGTTGGTCACCTGTGTGGTAAGAGTTCCAGATTGGTGAATAGGACTAGAGACATGTTTGACTATTACTGCTTTGCTTTGGTTAAATATATTCTCAGTGAAATTCATTTTGTACTTTGGAGGCTTATTGACCAAAGACTTGTAAGGTTATGTGAAGAGTATTTAAAAATAGTATTGTGTTTAGGGATTCGAAACAAAAACATAAAGTTGTGTTTTTTCACTCCTTTTTGCATTGTCCATTTGCATATACTGTGCAAATGAGAACTATTTTGTTAGTATTTTCAAGCTGTTTGGGTAATTTATATGAGTTATATCTAAAATATAAGACTTGAAAAACATCATTTAAGCTTGATTGCACACACACTTTTTTTTTAAATGGGGGATTGTGGGAGTGCTGTAGGACCTTGAGCTAAGTATTATCATTATGCCCATTAATTTGCTTTCTTCTTTCTAGTACTTGTAGTATCTGGATTAAAATAGGTTATTAGTACATTTCCTGTTTGTTCTTCATCCCATAAGCTCCAGTTCTTTTATGTAGATTCATAGTATTTCTTTTATAATTTTATTGCTCTTTAATTTTTAAAAAAATTATGTGTCAAGGGTCATCAAAATTCTCATCTGATAGCTTCCTTACCATATAATATTTCTTAGGCTTTATCACATCTTTCTGCATTCTTGTAATATTGTTCATTGAATGTATGAATTTTTGCCTTTCCATATATTTTCATTTTGTTTTTTTAAAAAAATACTGTTATAAGTTGTCAATGTAAAGTGAATCTCTAAGTCCCTGCTTATTTTTATTATTGATAAGTTGTATTTATTATAAAATGTTCTCATCTTTGAACACTTACTCCATGTTTGAGGGTACCTATATCATCAGCAGTTCTAACATGTTAAACAAATATTTTCATTGATTTACCTGCTCTTCTTTAGAGTGCTGTTTCTCTAGCTGCATATTTTATCAATAGTTGTTTGGCCGTAGTTTTACAGATTTAGGAGGGAAAAAACTCAGCTTAAAACAAGTTAAGCCTGCTCAACATTGATATACTAACTGTCTTTTGTCAGATCATTATTTGATGTCAAAGGTATATAATTTCATTATAGAATCTGCATTAATAATTCTTGTTGACATTCTTAATTTGCCTTGCCCTGAGTTCAGCTTTGTTCTTTTTTTTTTCTTTCTTTCTTTTTTTTTTTTTTTTGCTTTTTTTTTTTTTTTTTTTGCTTTTTCTTGTCATGCTTAGGCTTGTGCATAACAAGTAGGTGGATAGAGGCATTTGTAATTATTTACAAAATACCAGTCATACATTAATTTGGAATTGGTACTATGGAGAGATATTCTTTCCATTAAATAGATGAAAAGTAAACTATTAGATAAAAATGATGTGTTTTAGAACACTCAATTCAGTTTTTAAAAAGCATCATTTAATTCAGGTCAAGTAAACATTTGTTGAGTGCCTGTTATATCTTAATAAACACTAAAGGGCAGAGGATGCAAGGATGAATATGACATGGACTCTATCCATGAGTTTATATTTTGGTTGGGAGGATATATTATGATAAGTATTAATAAGTTTCACCAGTAAAGGAAGTAAAGTAAAACAAGTTTTCAGGAAGAATAGTCTTAAACCTACCTGCATATTTTTGAGATTAGGAATACTTTTAGTGTCCAGTAAATTGGCTCACGAGGGACATAAAATGGTACCCTTTAGCCTCTGTTTTCTTGAAGTTTCATTCATAAATTGTTTGTTTTTTTAAATTAATCTGTTTAAGATGT
This sequence comes from Marmota flaviventris, assembly GCF_047511675.1. Classification (NCBI taxonomy): domain Eukaryota; kingdom Metazoa; phylum Chordata; class Mammalia; order Rodentia; family Sciuridae; genus Marmota; species Marmota flaviventris. The sequence continues at coordinate 47,264,779 of NC_092500.1, read as the reverse complement.
TTTAGTTCTCTCTTGTTCATGAAAAGACTTTTAGAGAAGCTTTTAAATAAAAATAAAGATTAAACTCAAGAAGATAAAATCAGTATTGATTTTGAAGCATATTGTTGTTTGTATGAGGAGACCAAAAGTATACACTTTTGTTTTTCTTCATCTCAAAGTTAGTATTCTTACTGTATATCTAAAATTATTTTCTATGTACCCAGTATGTCTGGATTTGGAATGAACAGGAATCAGGCATTTGGAATGAATAACTCCTTATCAAGTAACATTTTTAATGGAACAGGTAAGCTTATTCTGGAGCTAGTACCCTATAAAAAATACAGTAGATTTCTGAAATATAAAGCAATTCAACATACTGGTCTTTAAATATTGTAGAATTTCTTATTGTGTTAAGTGGTAGAATTTAATTTAGTGAGAAATTATTAGGAATAGGCTTTAATAAATGGTAGAGAGATATAGTTAAAGACTTTTTTTTTAACTTGGCATGGTAATACCAAGTGATTTGTATTATAACATCAGGATTATTTCCTTGACACAGTGGAAGAGCCTAAACATTAATTTAGTCTATATTTATGCCTCAGAATTCTTTTTACTTCACAAAACTTTTTCTGTCCTCAGCCCTGTCACTAGGAAAACAATAATCTAGACTAGTTTGGGTGGTATGATATTCTGATTATAGAGATACAGAAAACCTTTCCGATTATATGGAGCGCTTACCATTCTTTTCTTAATACTAATTTTGGTGTTTAACCCTTTTGAATTTTTCGCCCAGTTGTATGTACATAATTCAAAAATTTAGTTGCATGAAGAACCAATTCTCATTTTGACAAAAAGTTCCTGTAGTCTGTTGGTTTATTTCTTTTATCAACTGCTTCAGCCAGAAGCAAATAGGGAGCAGCGTTGCTATTTTGCTTTAGGTTTTACTCTCTTCACCCTTGCCTCCAGACCCTTTCCTGAGAAAGGAAATAAAGGATGTTGTTATGATTATTGGAGCAAAATTGGGCTGGATTTCTGGGAGAGAAATACTTGTAAAGGAGGAAGTAGGTGAAAGAAAAGGAGGAAGTAGGTGAAAGAACAATAGTGAAATGGTGTATATATTGGAAGCATGAGAGAAAATTTAATAAGGAAATGTTATTGGTGGCTATGGGCTTTTAATTTAAAAAATTTTAATGTATGCTCAGCAGCATAGGTTGACCATGATTAAATCATTTGAAAAAAATTCCAAATTCAGCATTGGTATGTGGTGGTTTTGTGTTCAAGGTGTTAAAATACTACAAAGTACTATATCTCAGTGTTTCTAAAATGTACATATTTTTATATTATAATTATCTGTGAAATTAGGCTGCATGCCACAGTTCAGTCAGGTTTTTCCACAAATGGAACATAAAGTAACAGTGTATCTGACAGTGTCATCTTAGATTCTGAATTATGGTTCTGTACACTGCTATAAAATTTTAGAATTCTTTTTAAAATTCTCTTTTAACTGAGTGTTTTTAATGTGGGAAAATTATTTTCAAGTTTTTCCCTAAAAATACAAATTTGGGAGTTTATTAACTTTTTAGGTTAAAATATATTCTCAAATAATGGCAATTTTGAATTGCATCTTGTAAGTCCTAAAGTCATATTAAAAGTTAACATATATCCAAAGTTTGTAATTATTGTGTAATCAGATAATTTAAGATATTATTTTATAAGTGGAAACAATATGTAATTTTAAAATTTCTATTGTCTTGTTCACATAATAGTATATTTAGTTGAAAATTTATAAACTAATTTTTAAATGATGGGGGTATGAATCATTTATCTTTACCCTTGTAGTTTTAAATTATCACCTGTGTTAATGGAGTATTTTTTTTTCTTTAAACAAAATAATCGAAGGTAATAGTTGAGATTCCTTTAATTACAAAATTCAGGGAAAAATGAGAATGAATTTGATAATAGCAAAAATTTGAAAATAGTTATAAAGCAAAAAAATGAAATAAAAATTAAAGCGGTAGCATAGGGTGAATTGGAGGTGTAGAAAATTAGGTTCTTCAAAAATTAAAATAAAGGTTGTAAGAATACTAAAAGTTGAAAAAAATCAAGAGATGATTACTGTAGGCAAAGTAGAAAAGTTGGGTTAAATTTTAATTTTAAAGGAAGCAGACTGGCTTAAATGAGTAAAAATAAATTTCATATATTTAGTATATATTTATTGAGCGCCTACTGTGTAATAGGTAATACAAACTTCTGAGGTCGATCTGTTTCCTAGTAACTCCCCAGACATGGGAATCCTACTTATACCTCTGTCCCCAGAATAAACAGACACACACACACACACACACACACACACACGCATATTTGTATATGAAACCAGTAGGTTACAGGGAAGAAGTCCTCAGGTGTTCTTCACTGTCCCCCAGTCTCTTTCTAGCCATTTGGAGGTAATTTTATTGTCACATATGTGTGTAACTGAAGCTCCCAAGCATTCCACATAAAACCTCCACCAAATACAATGAAGATATCATTTACAACAATCTCCCTCTTGTTAGCTAATAAGCTGTAAATTTAGGTTGCCATCTTCCAGCGGGGGGAATAATATACAGTCTCACTCCATATTCTCTTAGGTTTCCAGGATTTGGGGTTTTAATACACTGGTTGCATATTGTTTTCCTCAGTTGTTCATGAAATCATTCCACAAGTATCTTTTGAGCACCTCCATATAACCTAATACAGTGCTCTGCATTATTTAGGAACAAGGCACTATTGTCTCAATTTATATTGTGATTGGGTTTTACAATCTTGGTTTAAATGTTTGTGGAACCAATAAATATTATTCTTTCTTATTATTTAGATGGAAGTGAAAATGTGACAGGATTGGACCTTTCAGATTTTCCAGCATTAGCAGACCGAAACAGAAGGGAAGGAAGTGGTAACCCAACTCCATTAATAAACCCTTTGGCTGGAAGAGCTCCATATGGTAATTAAGCTTTTTTATGATGGCCAATGCAAACTTTCTTTTGCATGTACACATATGTACGTATACATGTGTGTGTGTTGGAAAACACAAATACATATATATTTGTGTTTTCCAATCAGGTTAGTATAATTTCGTCAGAATTCACACAGAAGAATTTCTGTGTCTTTCAGAATATGTAAACTGTAAAACTGTACAGAAACCCAAAAGGAAGTCCTTATTGTTATTCAAAAGTTATTTTCTGCTGATATCTCTGCATTCACCTAAGTGGCTATGTGGTCTGCCTTTTAAAACTTGCCTTAATTGATCCCACATTTTTTCAAAAGCGTATATTCCTAGTTATTAAAAATGAATGTCTATACATTGAAGATGTTTCTTTAAACCAAGGTTTCTTGACATTCACACTACTGACATTGGACTCAATAATGCTTTGTAGACAGGGGATTTGGATGTGCTATCCTGTTTGTATAGAATGTTTAGCAGCATTCCTGCCTTAAGCCCACAAGCTGCCCCCACAATCATTGTTGTTTCCAGACATTGGCAAATGTCCCCTGGGAGAAAAAATAACCCCTACTGAGAACCACTGTTCAGGGAATATATAATAGTTTATGTAGACTCTTGATCATCATTAATACCCTTCATCATCCTTTTTCACTGTGCTAATAGATAAAGGATTTGGCTAATAAAAGTTAAATAAAAATAAAGGGAGGGAAGCATGCAACAACAGTATAGCAGTTTTGGCGTGAAAATTCTGTGATGGCGGTATACCCATATTCTGCCACATAGTTGGTTCCTTTTGGGAAGACTCCTAATAGAGACAAAGAGCAAAACAATGCATTTAGAAAAGGGATCAGTTCATCAGTTATTCTAAAGTAGAACTAATAATATTTTTCCCATTATCAACCAAGAACAATTTCTGTGTCTTTCAGAATATGTAAAAAAGGCAAAGTTTTATTGTTCATATTCTAAAGTTTCTAAATTAATCTTCCAAAAATTGATCTGTCCGGGAAGTTGAGTACCTAGCTGCTTAGTTCTCAGTTGAGACTCTAATGTTTTTAACCTTTCCTCATAGGTCCATTTTTTCATCCCTTTAATCATTCCCGTTGCTCTTCTTGGACCATCTCTAGTTTCTCCATATTGTTCTTGAATTGTGGAGCCCCAAACTGCATATTGTTCTCCAATAAGGGCCCGACTAATGCCATGTATAGTGGGAGGATTATTTCCCAGATCTTGCATGTTTTACATCTATAACATGGAATCCAAGAAAATCTGAAATAATATGGAGTTGTTTTATAATTGATTGCAATTTGCTCACTCTGTAAGTTACTTTCAAGTAGAATACTTCCATGTTCTTTTAAAATTTATTTTGTTCATTTTTTATTTGAAAGTTAACTAGTATTTATAATATTTAGCCAAATATTTAAAGCACGTTTTTAAACAAAAAATTTTAATAATCCTTACCAATATCATATCAAATCATATTTTTAAGAACCTATGTATGGCATTAGATTAGAATTACAGGATTACCCACTAATTTCCCTTGCATTACTTTGTGTGTTGAATTCTTAATCAGTACACCAAAATTTAGTTCTTCATTGCTGTCCTGATTACTAGTTTTTTGAAGTATGCTTTCATAACATTAAAAAAATCTTGTGGTATATTATGATGAGGAAAGTTAACTTTTTATAGCATGTAGCAAAATATAATGAATATCAATTGCAATTCTCTGGATTATTTTTATTACATAGTTGGAATGGTAACAAAACCAGCAAATGAGCAATCCCAGGACTTCTCAATACACAATGAAGATTTTCCAGCATTACCTGGTTCCAGCTATAAAGATCCAACATCAAGTAATGATGACAGTAAATCTGTAAGTAACTGAGAATTGTATATGTGAGTGATATAGTTTTCTTCCCTTCAGATTTATATTAACAGTTACTTACTAAATACTTTTACGAAACTGTTTATCTTGAATATCTGTAATAACCTAACTTCTGAAGAATGCAGTAAAGCTTTATAACTTAGAAGATAGCCTATTTTTTTCCTATTTCATATAGGTATGCAAATTTCTGTTGAACTTCTCAGAGTTAATTTAGACTTTTATTGTAGTCCCTGTCAGCTGGATCCCATGAAGTTTGATAATATAGCCTTCTAAGGAGCTGTGTTTTTCTTGAGTAAGTTTTCTCCTTGAAGAATCTTTATACACATTTTTATACCTGTGTTGATTCAGCCAACTCAGCTTCTTTCTGCCTTAACAAATGTATTTATTTGTTCCACATTTCACTGAAAATAGCCTTTTGTATGTGTGACGGGAGTTTGTATATTATTAAAATCAATAATAAAAAAGATGATTGGGTAAGAATTCTAATAAGTTTAACTTTTTTAAAGTCCGTGTTTCTAGCTAGTCTTAGAGGTTGCTTTGGTGATATTTTAGGTAATGTACTATTTAGTTCTTCTAAGTGAAAATATCGAAGAGTGTAACTAATAGTGTATCTCAAAGCAGAAGCCCGAGAGGGGTTTTTCTCATTGATTTAAGATCCAACATAGTTAAGAATATTTTCCCTGGATTTCTTGTCCATTAAATCTTTAAATGTGGATGATATGGGATTTGTTCATATAACATGGGACAATTATGGAAACAGAATTTTCATGTAGAACTTGAAAAGCAGGTAAAAATGTACTACCAATTTAAATATGGTAAAGAATGAATAGTAAGGGATTAATATACTGACGTGAATGTATGTACTTAAAGCATTTTAATGTCACATTTAATTTTTTTCATGCTAGAATTTGAATACATCTGGCAAGCCAACTTCAAGTACAGATGGACCCAAATTCCCTGGAGATAAAAGTTCAACAACACAAAATAATAATCAGCAGAAAAAAGGGATCCAGGTGTTACCTGATGGTGGGACTCTATAAATATGTCAAAGATATTATAAAATGCATTTTCTTTACTTTTTCCTCACAAATAAAAATGACTTTTCTTATCCAGGTCGGGTTACTAACATTCCTCAAGGAATGGTGACGGACCAATTTGGAATGATTGGCCTGTTAACATTTATCAGGGCAGCAGAGACAGACCCAGGAATGGTACATCTTGCTTTAGGAAGTGACTTAACAACATTAGGCCTCAATCTGAACTCTCCTGAGTAAGTTTGTTTCTTTCTTTTTTCACATTTGTGTATAATATTTCTACTATTTAATCTTAAACTTGTAGCTTTTTATCGTATCACCAATTATATCTTTTGCTGACATTCATTGTTACTGTTACCTGCTTACTTTTTGGGTTATTCGTGTCATATTAGTACCTGATTCATCGTCATCTGTATTATTATTCCTCTTATAATTGGGTCCACTATTATAGATGTATATGTGATCCTTTAAAAAAATCCTGAAATCTTGGTTCCTTGAACGTCTTTTTTCCAAAAACTTTGTTTTCTCATACTTCAGCCACACCTTACGTTATCCTTTTGATCTGTCATTGCTAATAATTACAGTCTTTGCATCATTTTAAGTGATGCTGTTATGCTTTGACCATTACTTCTGTTTTCTATCTGTCTCCCTCTAGTATTATAACTCTTATAATCATTTGGGACCTTTTTTTTTTTTTTAATGTATTTTTTTGGTTGTTGATGGACCTTTATTTTGTTTATTTGTTTATATGCGATGTTGAGAATCAAACCCAGTTGTGTCACACTTGCCAGGCAAGCACTCTACCACTAAGCAACAACCCCAGCCTACTCCTTTGGGACCTTTAATCCATTGATTCTTATACATTTTCACCGTTCCTTGGTATACCTGTCCATCTTTCCCTTTTGTGAACTCATTTCCTTCTCATTGATTAAATGCTGTGGTCAGTCATAATTGTTCATTTACATATACCCTTGACTTCTTTGCCCCTCTTTCACTTTCTAACACTTGCATGTAACTACAGCCTGGTCGTTTTTCTGCCTGTTCTATTCCTGAGTGTGCTGCTGAACTCAGAGTAAAGTCATACAACTTTACTGCCTTTCATTATGGCCAAACCTCAAAAGCAGATCCTTAATTTTGCCAGATCTACTTATACCTGAGATGCCTAGTCTATTCTTTTTTCTTTTCTAAACAACTATGTTACATTTCTGCAAACCCCTAATACCTTCTCTCCCTGTCCTTACTCTCAGATGATGACCTTGCTTTTTATGTGTACTTTTCTAAGAAGGAGGGTGGATCAATCAAAAAAGAACATGGGGCCAGGCGCAGTGGCCCATGCCTGTAATCCGTGGCTCAGGAGGCGGAGGCAGGAGTTTTGTGAGTTCAAAGCCAGCCTTAGCAAAAGCAAGGCACTAAGTAACTCGGTGAGATTCTATCACTCAATAAAATACAAAGTAGGACTGGGGATGTGGCTCAGTAGTTGAGTGCCCCTGAGTTCAATCCCTGGTACCAAAAAAAAGAGAACATGGGCACTTTCTACTGCCATCTGCAACTACTTTATTCTTATCTTTTACTGTTTTACTTTCTACTCTAACACTCTCTTGAAAATTCAAGGATATGACAGTTTTCACACTTAATTATTTCCATTAGCATTCAAATATACTACTACTTCTCCCGTTTTAAAAAAGAAATCTTGTCTTGGTCCAGCCTCCTTCTTTGTTGAGTTTATGTCCTATTTCTTTATTCTCTTCAAAGCAAAACTGTTCAGAATAATCGCCTGTTTCTCCAATTTGTCCATCAGGATTTTGTCCCCACCATTTCACTAAAACTGTACTTATGAAGGTCACCAAATAGCCTCCAATATTAGTAAATTCAGTGGTTTCTTCTAGAATTTCTTTCTCCTTGAATTGGAAGACACAATTCTTATCTAATTTCACTGGTTGATTCTTTTTATTTATTTATTTTTTATTTTTTGCTGATACCTCCTTCTCTTTTGACCTTTTTGTGTTCTTCTTTTATCTATTTACTCTCTTAGAGACCAGTTTCATGGTTTTAAATACCATATATATTGAGGAACCCTCTCCAGCTTCTCTCCTGGACTTGAGATTTCCAGATTCAATTAAATATTATTGAGATGATCTTGCTCAGATTTAGTGCATCTGTAGCCTTCCTAATCTTGGTTTATACTTCCAGAAGCTTAATATCATCTTTAACTTCCCTTTTTCTTTTGTACCCTATATCTAGTCTTTTTCCAAAATATATACATAATTTGTGATCAGATTATGTATATATTTAAACTGCTACTAGTCTGATTTGAATCAACATCCATCCTCTATTGTCTGGCTGTTCTGTTAACCAATTATCAGGTATTCCCAATTCTTTAGTTTCTAAATATTGTAGCAGCCAGGACAATCCTTTTAAGTTATTTTATTAAGTTAAGTTATTATTTTAAGTTATTCCTTTACTCAGTACCCATTAAGGATTTGTGGTTTCATTATAATTAACCCCTCCCCCCCCTAATTTTTATAGCCCTACAACATCTTGCCTAGTCATTTCGTCTCCCCAAACCCTACCTCAAAAGCTTTTTCGTTTGTTCACTGTGTTCCATCTTCACTGGCATTCTTGCTATACCTAAGATTTCAATCATGTTCCTGCCTTAGTTGATCTAAGAAGAGTCTAACTAGAACAGTTTCTACCTGGTAGTTAATATGATTATCTCCTTCAGTCTTTGTCCAGATCTGACCTTCTCAATGGTACCTAAACTGACCACCCTATTTAATTATGCAATCATTTCTCTTCCCCTAACATGGGTTATTTATATATTATCCTAAATTTTTTTACATCTCTAATCTTTCACACTTAATCAGAAAGTAAATTTTATATAGTCAGTAATCTTTGTTTTGTTTACTTATATATCCCAAGCACCTAAAGCAGTGCCAGACATATAATAGGTACTAAGTAAATATTTGGTGAATTTGAAATTTGCTCTTACTATTGTGGGAGGTTCATATAAATGGGAAAGTAATTTAACTTGAAGGCATAATATTGATGAATTTAAAGCATTCTTAGTTGAAGTCACTTAAAAATAGGAAATTTGAATCATACTTTTTTAAAATATTGTGATAACTTTTTTATATTATTACAGGAATACTGAAAGAAGCAATCCCACTGTATTTTTCATATGTATAGATATATGTTTCAGTTTTCTGCTGTGTAAGTCATAGTAAACCCAAGAAATTAGAAGTAAAGATGGTCATTTTATATTTGAGGTCTGTTTTTCCTAGTTTTTGTGAAATTAGATTAGAAATTTGTTTTTCTACTTTGGATTTCAAAGTGGTTTTTTTTCCCCCCTTATTCAGAAATCTCTACCCCAAATTTGCATCACCCTGGGCATCTTCACCTTGTCGACCTCAAGACATAGGTAGGAGAAGCTGTTTATGTTGAGAACTTTTTGAAAGATATTTATAACTGAGAATCAGTTAATAAGGCTTTTTTCATTCTATTATCCAGACTTCCATGTTCCATCTGAGTACTTAACGAACATTCACATTAGGGATAAGGTGAGTGTAGTTTATTATTCTACTCAGTCAGCATGAATTTTATCTATTTTTCAGGTGCCGATTTTCAGTTTAGACAGCATAATATTTTTAAAATAATTAACAGTGGTCTTGGGGATATGCTTTTGTATCTTCATTCAACTTATATGACAGTTTTACTTCTATTTTTGTTTATGATCTTAATATTTTGATAAAGTCCTAGATTGTAGTTTAAAAGTAAAACAATGTTAGGACTGGTAAAATATTTCTCACAGTTATTAAAAGGATGTAACCATAACCACATTCAGTGGGAATAAACTTGTGGAAAATTTGATAAATTTTCTTCTGATATTTTTACTTTATGCCTTACCCATGAGAAAGAGTTTTTCTTAAAAATAGTACATAGGTGCAGTTTTTTAATGGAACAACTGTACATCTTTTAAAATTATTTATGACCTTGGCTTTTTTTTCTTTTACTTTGTTTTAATTACCTACAGTTCTAATTATAAAGTAATTATTAACAGATTACAGTTTTTATCTGTTTCTTTCACTGTAAGAAAGAAAATGGTAGAGTTCATTTCCATTAGAAAAAAATTCAAATGAAAAAAAATGAAATCTAAATTTTTGAAATTGTGAAAAGATGACTTAATGGAAGTGTGTGTGTGTGTGTGTGTGTGTGTGAGAGAGAGAGAGAGAGAAAGAGAGAGAGAGTGTGTGTGTGTGTGTCTGTATTTAAATGACAGCATTCTGATTATGTACCACACAGTTGTATGGTCAAATGGATATTGATGTTGTGGACAGGCAGATAAAGAGAGAAATATATCCCAAAATGTCTTTTAAGTGTCTGAATACATGGAAAACAAGAATTATGATAACAGGGAGTGCTGGTATTTTTCATTTGTGGATTTTGTGATATTCTGTCATCTCTACTATAGAACTCTTTTGCTCCAGTTTACATATTGGTTGCAGAACATTTCCTTAGACCAGTTTGAGAAATGCTGAAAATCGGTTGCATTTGGTAACCGCCACCTGAACAGGGGTCACATGAATGGGGAGAAAAATAACATTCAAGAATGTGTGACAGCCAAGTAAACACTTAGGTGTAAAACATCAGATAAACAGACACATTTTTTGTTATTGTTGTTTTGGGGTGCCTTTAAGGTTTATTTTAATTTGAAAATTTGAGACTGTTGAACTCACTTATAGTTTGGTGACTGGTTATTTTCTACCTTGTGAAGAGAAATATAGTCATTCTTCAGTCACTTAAATCATAATTCTGTATTCCCATCTGAAAACAGAACCAAGTGATTTGTGAATCACTGTCAGGTATAGATTCAGTCTACACTTATTATAAGCCTTCTGTATACATGATTCTTTCATAAACCCTCACTCATTTAATTTCATTTACTTTTTAGTAACTTTCGTAGGTGTCTTTTTCCACATTTTGCAACCGAAGCTCATAGATGTTAAATAACTTGAATGTGGTCATAGAATTAGGACTTGTATTTAAGTTCTAGATCTTTGAGCACAATATTCTTGTGTTATTGCCACATTGGATATTAATAAATCCATGTAGTGAGATGATAATATTTGGTTTCACTTGGAAATTTTTATTTAGCTTTTTCCCATTGATATTATCAAATAGAAGTAACAGACATAATTGTTGTCATTTGAGTAAACCAGTTACCTGCTATGAAATGATAAGTTTCTGTGTATCTTAAGATCTTTGTTCTTTTTCTTTTTTTTTAACGTCAGTGATAGCAATTATATGTTAAGATTTTAGATTTATTTAACATTTCAGAATAATTTTTCTTTTCTAGCTGGCTGCAATAAAACTTGGTCGATATGGAGAAGACCTTCTCTTCTATCTCTATTACATGAATGGAGGAGACGTATTACAACTTTTAGCTGCAGTAGAGCTGTATGTTGAAAGTTTTTTAATCACTTTTTTATTATAGTGAATCTTGACTATTCCGAAAACTTTTTAAAATGATAATGCCATAGTTGAGTAAAAATCTTTATCAATAAATTTATTTTTACATTTAATAAAATACCTTTAGATTGAAATTATATAATTACCGTGGCTTCATAATCGTATACATAAAAAGAATTTCACAATTAAATAATGCCAAATTTATAAGAAAACAATCAACTTGACTCAGATTTGGTGAATCATTTTGTTAAATGTATGAATTATAAGGTATGCCTGTGGTTCTTTTTAGTCCTTATGGAACCACATATATTAATTAGAAACCAAATTTCATCAACCAATAAACATTTGTTGATTATTATATAGGCAAGGCACTGTGCCTATTTGTTGTGCGTTTTGAAGTGCTATAAAATAAGGTCCATATTATCCTAGTATTATCATAAGGACCACATTATTATAGTTTTTCTAATTATGTTTTTATAAATGGCCTTGAATCCAATACTTCAAAATGTATTTAAAATGACTGTGTTGATAATGAATTGTATAAGTTTTTATTTCAATTGAGAGAAATTTCCCATTTTCCCTCATTTTTATAAAATAGGAATTATCATTTGTTCCTTTAATTTGTTCATAAGTAAATTGACTCATCCATCTATAATTAGCCATTGTTGTCTTTATGTCTAAAAACTACCTCATTGTGTTGGAAGGAAAGTGTTTATTTACATGAAGTCTTTAATGTCCCTTTTGGAGGACATTAACTAATTCTGATTATTCCACAATTTTTAAGTTGTATAAATCCTCACTAGTTTTTGCATGAACTCTAATAAGATTTTGAGAATTTAGGATTGATAATATTTGAGTTAAAAAAATAAAGTAATACAATCATTAAATTTTTCAAAATGGATATTGTTTTCAACATAGTTATAAAATTACATCAATTTAAAAGTTTAATTCAATAATAAACATCTCAATTTCTGTTGAGTGTTCAGAAGAGCAAGTCAGGAATGAAGTTTCTAGAACATGTTGAATCTTTATTTGGTCTGCCCAAGTTTTTATTACTCATTGGACTTTTGACATCTCATTTGTTTGCATAAAAAATTAACTTTCGTTAAATAAAGGTATGGGATTTAGTAATAAATTTGCTTTCTGGATAAATTTAAAAATTATTTTTCTATATTCCATTAGTGTTGTATTTAGTAACAATAAAGACTCAGAAGCCTTGTAAGAAGAATCCATATTTATGTATATTTTTGTGTGTAATTTTTTCTGAGAAAGGTTTTTCAAAATATAGGAAATGTTTGATGTGAGCCACAGGAAATAATTACCCTTTTCTTTTAAAATTTGAAGTTTTAATCGTGATTGGAGATACCACAAAGAAGAACGAGTATGGATTACCAGAGCACCAGGCATGGAACCAACAATGAAAACCAATACATACGAGAGGGGAACATATTACTTCTTTGACTGTCTTAACTGGAGGAAAGTAGCTAAGGTATATTTTTTTCAACGTGCAACTGTGTAAATCTAGACTTTAAAAAAGAAGTGTGCTTTTTATTCTGTTTATGTGTACCAATATGTCCATTCCAATAATGTGCCAGATCTACCCACATCATTTTTTTCTCTACGTGCTTGACTTGATTTTACCTCTAGGACAATGTAAAAAGAGTTAATTTCACTATAATAGGTAAACTTGGGAAGAGATTTGTAAATTTGCACAAGACTTTATAACATTTGAAATTTTTTTTTGTCTAATGAATTGTAAAATAAAGATACCCTTTTACAGGACAAGTCATGTATTTTCATGTTATTGTTACTGTAAGCAAGGATGAGATTTCCCTAAAAGGAGTACATAAAAGGCTTTTTATACTTGCACTCATTATGGTAAAGATACATGAATGTTTATTTGCAAATCATTTAAAGGAAGAAAATTGCAAGGATTAACCATTACTACTTCGGTGACAACTATGCTAAATATGAGGGGGAAATGGGCTGTGCGGAAAAGTTGATTGTTTTATTTTGGTTTTGCAACTTTTGCCTCACGAAAATGCCCTTATAACTGTCCCATGTGCAAAATTTCCATCAGTGTAAACATATATTTCACATGTGTCCACTACCTTGTGTGTACTTAAGTCTACTCAGTTAAGAATATAGCCTGTATTATCCAATTTCACCAGTTATTTTCCTGAATTGGTTTTCTATTAATGATTCTTAGGATTGTAAACTCAGTAGTTAAATTTACTTAAAACCAATAAAATTTAAACAAACAATGCTCACAATCAGTTCTTTGGATAATGTTTTAGCTATTAGTTTTGAGTTGGTTTGTGGTTTTGAATCAGCTTTAGTAAACTGATAACTTACATTTTAAGAAAACAGTTTAAAATGCTTAACAGATATATATATATATAACAAAAAAGTTTGATATCTCAAGATTTCATGTAGAACTTGGATCAAAAAAAGAAGTGACCCCAACACAAAACACCAAAATAAAAAACATACAGCAGGCTAAACCTTATTTTTATTGTTCTTTTCAGATTTCTTTACTTCTCAAATCAAGTCCATATACTAAATGAGTTAAATATTAAAGTTAATATGAATATCTTGGTTTCCAAAAGAATGTATGATTTAACATTTTGGATGGAAATAATTGTGCAAATTAAAAAATAATACATGGGACATTATGTGTTTTACCTATTTAAGAAGTATGTTATCTCAGAAAGCCATAGCCTACATGTCATGTATTTTGTTTGTTTTTGAGGGGGTGGGTACCAGGGATTGAACCCCAGGGTGCTTAACCACTGAGCCACATCACCAGCCCATATTATTTTTTACTTTTGAGACAGGGTCTCACTAGGTTGCTTATAGCCTCACTGAGTTGCTGAGGCTGATTTTTGAACCTGCAATCCTTCTGCCTCAATCTCCTGAGTCGCTGGGATTGTAGGCGTGCACTACCACACCTGGCCATGTCATGTATTTTAATTTAACTTTTATTCATGCTTTATCCTTGTGCAAGTTTCCTTTCTATGCCTATTTCTTCTTTTGTAAAATGTAGATGTTGCTTTCCTCTAGGCTGTCATGAAGATTAAATGCAATTTAACACACAGACATGCATACATATATATCATGAGTATAGTCATCGTATTTGATACATGGTAGTAGTTGTGGCAGTTTTGTTGCTATTATTTTTATCATCACTGTGATAGCTTACTACTTCATTCTTTCAAACATGGAAAAATTGTAACTGATTGTTTTTAAGTCACTGGTTCTCAAACTTTAGCTGACTTTTCAGAATACAGATTACTAAGCCATACGTGGACTGTTTCTGATCTAGTAAGTCTAGGTGGTCTGAGAATTTGCATTTCTGACAAGCTCCCAAGTTATGCCAGATATGACACTGGTCCTGCTCCACACTTAATTCCGAATTAAGGGATACTATGGGGGAGAGGGTGTTTTGGGAGGGGAAAATATTCTACTTGTAAATAATTGAAGTTTTTTGCTCAGTATCATTGTAAATTTCAAGCCTATATATGCAAAAAGGAATAAATGTTTGCAATATACAGCTGTGTAGTTGTAGTTAAATTTTAGTTAGACATGTATCAGGAAAATAACTTTTGTGAGAAATTTAGTTTTCCATAATTAAGTTCTCCCTGTAAAGCTAAATATTCAGAAATAACTTAAACATTAATATAGAGCCCTTTTAACTTTCCAACAAAAGTAATTCATCATTCAGATAAATGTTAAAGAAAATTATATCTAAAATATATATTAAGTATATATAATAATACATACAGTATATATAGTTAAAACTAATTTTGACTTATTTTATCTGATATCCTTTTTAGTTGAGCTTTTGTCTTTACTTTTAAAAATTTTAGCTGTTAAGTGGGAAAGTAAGATTTGAGAAATATTATTCTTCTCTAAGAAATCTCAAGTTAACAATTTGTTGGCCACTTGCATGATGATATCACCCTATATAATTTTGCTAGAATTACTCGTCTCACTAATTTCATATTGTGATAATTCAAATAGCGTATACATAATCTTAATGAACACATTTTTAAAACAATTTTAAAAGAATTTCTTCCACAGTGAATTTTTAGGTGATGCGGCCTCTCTTTCTCAGTTAAAGACTTGAAAATTTGAGAAATTCTTTTAGTCCAGTCATCTTTAGATCTAATAGGATTTGTTACACTAAGGATTTTTTTTTATCATTGCTTGATATACATGTGGGTTTTTTTCATTAATTTTGCTGATACATATTAGTACATTTTATATTTTCATAATATATGCTTTTCTTCAAAATTATTACTCATAATTATATTTAAGATAGTTTGCTACTTCCTAAAATTTAAATTAATATGGATTTATTAAGTAATAGAAAGCCAAAATTTTGT
The DNA here is from genome assembly GCF_047511675.1 of Marmota flaviventris. Classification (NCBI taxonomy): domain Eukaryota; kingdom Metazoa; phylum Chordata; class Mammalia; order Rodentia; family Sciuridae; genus Marmota; species Marmota flaviventris. The sequence continues at coordinate 47,249,050 of NC_092500.1, read as the reverse complement.
GAGAATTTTTGGAAACATTCATACAGTATAAGTCTCTATATAATTAGATCACTGGTAACATTGTCTTTGCAATAATTACTTATTTGGTTCCTTTGAATCCAGTGTGTAATTTCATTTCTGCTTGAATTAAATAACCTTTTGAGAGTATATAACCTTATTTTATTACTGGGAAAACCAAGTCATTAAAAAGTTACTTAAAAAGCAAATATTCTGTTCCTAAAGCAAATGAATAAAGGTTTTTTTGTTTGTTTGTTTGTTTGTTTTGTTTATCAGATGTTAATTACACTCTTGCTAGGAGTTTTGCACTATTGCAAGCATTAGGTAATAATGTACAGACAAATTTCTTGCTCCTACGAAATGTTCAAAGATGTGCATGTATGTAGTTATATGTATACATTTTACAAACATGTAAGAGATCTTACAACTTAAGATTTGTGAACCAAAGCAATGTGTTTAAGCTTTATATATTTTTAAAAGGAGAAAATACATAGAAGACTAAATATGACCTGTATAATATCCATTGAATACTATTAAATAATTAAATATTTTTAATTATTAAAATATTTATGCTCCCTAGGTTTAAACTAATCTTTTTCTAGAATGTTGGGGTAAAAATGTATGTAGACTAATAAAACTAGCCTGGTTTAAATTCTAATAATAATTCATTGTAGGTCATCCGTGTGAATGAAATTTTAGTTTATGTAACTTAAAATTTTATGCATTTTTATACATTTTGAAAACTAATATGCCAGTTTTAATTTGAAAAGAATGATTTTAAAAAATGATTTTTTAAATTACTAATTTGGATAATCAACTTCAGTCAAACAATAAAAATCTTTTAGTTCCTAGGTAGGGGTAGGGAAGAGCGAAAGGCAGCTACCATAGTTCATTAGGCAGATACTGTGGCTGTGGTAGTTTTGGTGTTTGTTAGTTTTTACTGTTAAGCAAATAACCTTCATACTATGAATCATCTGAAAAGAACCTTTTTAAAAAGCCAGAGTCACAACAGTGTTCTTACTTTATAAACTAATATCATGAAATAATTTTTTTCAAAATTACTTTTGGATTGGATATATTTGAAGTAAATCTGTTTTGGAACTTGGGCTAAACATATTTTAAAAAATGTGTTACACTAGAAAAGACAAAAGCTTTGGTGTCACATGGGTCTGGATCCTAATCCTAGGAGTTCCACTTATATGCCTTGGGTAAGTTACATGTGAACTTCGTTTCCTCAGGTGCAAAGTGAAAATAATATCTACTGTTGAGTTTAATATAAAAATTTGGGATAAAATTAGCCATGTCTCTAGTTTTGGCACATACTAGGCTTTTAATAATTATAGCTTTGGCACATACTAGGCTTTTAATAAGTGTAAGTGGTTTGTCTATAGTTGTAATATACTTTAAATACGTGATTCTATATCTGAAATTTTGATTACATGACTTCAGTTTTCATTTTAATAATGGAAACATTCATTATGAAATCAGTTTGAAACTAGACACAGGTAAAATATGTTAACGCATGGTTGCAAATGTCACTAGTTTAATCTTTAATATATAATTCATATTGAGAGAATCTTTATATGGAAATATGTAGTGATAGTCTGTGCTAATTAAATTCAGGTTATAGTATTAGTAATTTTAGAGTGTCTGTTTTTTGCAGCTGCAGAGGTGTTTGTTGTTTTTCCCCTCAGTATACATAGTTATATTTGCATTTCTGTTCTTTAAGCATGGAGGAAAGGAGTCTGAAAAAATTACCATTCTTAAATTTTAAAACTCATGGAGTTTTGAAAGTTTGCTTAAAATGAACAATCTAATTTAATTATCGGATATGCCTGCAGCAAAAGTACTGTCTTGCTTTGGCAGTTTGGGGTTTTGAGTTTGTGAAATGGGAAGTTCTGGAGTGTGAGTTTTAAGGTCACTGTCTTCCTCAGATTTTTATGAAGTTAGAAGAATTTTACTTGTTTAAAATAAAGCATGATAAAGACAAATAGGAAAAATCTTCATTTTGAACTTTTTCATGAGCAAAAAGTAAATTTTTAGGTTTTTGTACTTTTGAGAGTATGAAATGGTCTTTTTTTTAAATACACTATAATCTTCAGTGCTTTGCATTAAATGTTTAGTGATTTTTCTCCTTTTAAGTACAAATTTATAACATTTTACTAAATGTTCATGAATAGTCTCAACTTAGATGCAGAAAGTCTACAATTTTGTACTTATAAAATAGAATCACATTTTTCTTTGTATTTCCATTCTTCTGTAGTTATTTTAATTGGTTCATATGGTAAAATGTATTCTGATAAAATTTTGAGATCAAAAAGATGAAATCATTTATTTCATGATTTTTTTTTTTTTTGGTAGGAGTTCCATCTGGAATATGATAAATTAGAAGAACGGCCTCATCTGCCATCCACCTTCAACTACAACCCTGCTCAACAAGCCTTCTAAAAAGACTTCCCTTTTCTTGGGGTATGGCTGTCTCAGCACAATACTCAACATAACTGCAGAACTGATGTGGCTCAGGCACCCTGGTTGTAATTCCTTGAGGATCTGGCAATTGGCTTACGTAAAGGGTCACCATTTGAGGTCCTGCCTTACTAATTATGTGCTGCCCAACAACTAAATTTGTAATTTGTTTTTCTCTAGTTTGAGCAGGGTCTGAATTTTTTCATTTATTTTCATTTTTGCCAGCAGACAGACTTGGGTCTGTAAAGACAAGCAAGTACACTGACAGAAGTTTACCATTTAGTTTCTTATATGTAAAAAAGAAAACCCACAAAAGACTCAACAAAATTAGACCACAAAATTTGCTTTGTTCATTGTAGCACTATTGGTAATAAAATAACAAATGTTTGTGCATTTTTATGTGAAGATCCTTCTCGTATTTCATTTGGAAAGATGAGCAAGGTCTGCTTCCTTCATTTTACTTCCCCTTCTGTTTTTGAAAGGCAGTTTCGCCAAGCTTAATGCAAGAATATCTGACTGTTTAAAAGAATGATATTGCCACAATCTCTGGATGGTCTCCAGGGTTGTGTTATTACTGAGCTTCATCTTTCCAGAATGAGCAAAACACTGTCCAGTCTTTGTTACGATTTTGTAATAAATGTGTACATTTTTTTTAAATTTTTGGACATCACATGAATAAAGGTATGTATGTACGAATGTGTATATATTATATATATGACATCTATTTTGGAAAATGTTTGCCCTGCTGTACCTCATTTTTAGGAGGTGTGCATGGATGCAATATATGAAAATGGGACATTCTGGAACTGCTGGTCAGGGGACTTTGTCGCCCTGTGCACTAAAGGGCCAGATTTTCAGCAGCCAAGGACATCCATACCCAAGTGAATGTGATGGGACTTAAAAGAAGTGAACTGAGACAATTCACTCTGGCTGTTTGAACAGCAGCGTTTCATAGGAAGAGAAAAAAAGATCAATCTTGTATTTTCTGACCACATAAAGGCTTCTTCTCTTTGTAATAAAGTAGAAAAGCTCTCCTCACTGCAGTGTTGACTTTGATTTTAAATTGTGAAATTATTTCTTCAACATGAAAATTAGAGGGAAAACAAGTTTTGCAAATATCAAACTGAATGGTATGACTGAATTTAAAGTGTCTTTTGCAGCTTTCAACAAATAATTTAATAGAACCATAGCAAACCATTTTACTTGTAGATTAAAAATGTAGACAAAAAGATTAACTGGAGAAAACTTTTAAAAGTGGATTATGGCAGCATACGGAATATTCTCGGGGCCCAATGGGAACACTTTTTCTCTGAGGAATTTGATAGAGTTTTGAGATCTATCTTATGAAGTAATGCACAAATTAAGGTAAGACAAAAAGCAAGGTGGGGTAGACTTTACCTTCAGTTTGCTGGCCTGGATATTTCATTTTTATGGGTTGATGAATTCTTTTCTCATATAAATACTATATTTAAAAATGTTTAAAGACTGAAGCTACCAAAGCAGAACTATAGTAGAAAAAAGCCAGTGAGTTTTAAATTTTTAAATTTTTCATTTTTAACCTATTTTTCTATAAGAGTGAACGTTTATTGACATTTACCAAATCATTGTTTGAAAATTAAACATTTATGACATTGATGTGTTTTTGTATCAGGAATGAAAAATGACTTAAAATTTACCTTTTTCTATGTATTTTGAGATATTAGAAACTGACAAAAATATCAGGATTTTTTACTTTTCAGAATTAAACCAAAGCATCTCCTCAGTAGGAAAGATGGCAGTTAGGTTATCATAACTATTGTGCAAAAATAAAATAAAATAAAACCCTACCATAGTTGACATAAACCAGAATCAAATGCTACAAAGCAGTTTCCTTAAAGATTACATCTTTTCATAATAATTTGTTTTGTAAAATGTACCTTTTACAACATAACCATAAAAAATAAATAGGAAGAAAAACACAGTTAATGGGAGGGAATCTTTATTCTGATGAATGAAAACATAAAGTCTCAGCTGAAACATGATCATGATTGGGACTATATGACTCATAATGAAGACAGCTCGTATCAAGTGATTTGTTGTGTTTTTCCTTCTTTTTTAACTGCCGTAGACATTAAGTGTACACTTTCCAGTTTTCTGGGGTTTTTTATATCCTGGATTATCAAAATTTTTATAACTTGTTGATATTAGAAGTTACCTATTGAGTTCAAATACACATTTAAAAATTATACTTAAAATCTTTAAAATATTATATTAAACTAATACAACACTCAATTCTTTGTACATGTACAGGATTTGACTTAAACTTACTAAATTTATGATTTTTCTTAGGTTTAATTCTGTTCATATTCCCCTGTATAGCTAGTTGAATACATTTGTACACTGTTACATAAATTTTGAGATGAAACTATAATTGGCTTTCTGGAAACAAAAGCTCTATTTAGTTGTAAAAGGAAGTCCTTTAATCTATTTGGTATTTCTTGAAGTGGTACTATAATTTATATGGTTGAATTTCATTTGCTGGGGGTTTTCATTGCACAAATAGTTTTCCTCAGATAAAATGAATTTTAATTTATAACAAAGTTTATTTAAGTTCTTACAGTATTTATAATAAAGCCAACCATTTAACTGGTCTTTTATTTTTTTGCCACTGAAATCGGGACCCAGCAGGTGCTTGATTAATATTTGTTCACTGAGTGGTTTAATTTGATATTTCAATTTGAAAATAAAATGTACAAATTAAAACATTGGGCTTTGAAATAATTTACTTTTACTATAATTTCATTTTCGCAAGAATATTTTTAAGCATCAACTAATTTTCAAAATTTTTCAAATGTTCCTCTCTACAGTAGAATCGATTCTTCCTCTGAATCCTCTTTCATTCACAAACCATATATCTTCCATTCTGTTATATCCATTATCCATAATATATAAGGCATCTGAGCATGGCTCTGAATCACTTATTTCATTTAACTTAGATTTGCATTAATAATAACATCAATTTTGCAAAAACAGTTGCTGAAAACCTAAAAGTGTGTGTAGAAACAGATGTATTAAGTGTTTTTCTTAACCATGTTTTGTCTATGTAGTTTATAAAGAAGAAGCAGAAATACATACTAACTAGATTCCATTAGCAGTCTCTGCAGGGTCAGGGTGTACTCAGTGGTAGAGCACTTGCCTACCATTCTTGAGTCCCTTGTGGTTCCATTCTTAATGTTGGGGATTTAAAAAAAAAAAAAAAAAAAAAAGTCTGTGGAGAATGAGATAAGCCAGATGTTTGTCGAGCTGTCTTTACTTTCTAAAAGCTAGATCCCAATGACATGTCCCAACTTTTCTTGCCCACTGGCATTACCTGTGAATTAGATCATATCATGAATAGAGGACACATCTGGGATGAAGTGCATAAATGCATCAACAGTCAAAATTGGGATCTAAAGCTAACCCAAAAGCATGGTGTATTACGTTTAATCAAGTAGGGTATAGTGAATCAGAATAATGATATAGCTTTGATGTGAAAATAAAAATGGAGGGTGTTAGCTATAACATGGCTTAACATTGTTTATATGTAAATTAAGATCAATTGTGATTCTGTTACTAAAAATAATGAGTGTAATCTTCAGCTATATTAAGAAAAATGCACTGCTGAAAACAACATGGGGATCCTGCTGTCTTAAAAATACACATCTGAAATGTCAGGTCAAGTATGAATGCTGTGTTTTAAGAGCTGTCACATTAGCCAAAGGGGAAGGAGTTGTGGCGTGCTTCCTAGCTACCAAGCAATATACTGAATGTTTAATTATTGTGTCCTGTTCAAAGAATAGCTTGATAAGGTAGGTGGGTGTTAGTATCTCCATTTTACAAAATTTAAAGTGTTACCCACCAAAAAGGAATTAGGGATACTTGTCATTAGAGAATAAACTTTGGAGACCTAGTATTTGTCTTTTCAAGAACTGTCAGTGAAAGACATATTAATTTGTGTGATGAAAGAGTAGAAAAAGGACCAATAAGAGATTTCAATGCAAATATTTAAAAGTAACATGTAATTTTGTGGGGGGTAGGGGAGGTTGAACCCAGGAGGTCTCACACATGCTTGGTAAGCACTCTACTACTGAGCTGTATCCACAGCCCCATAATAAGATTTTGAAATTAGCTGCTGTGCAAGGCACCGGACTCAACTTTTATAAAACAACCAAAGAGAGACTGGCTGAAGAGTGTTCTTACCTAAGGTAAGAAGTTGAACTGAATGATTTTGTTTCTGTGGTTAACTGAAAAAGTTAAGGAAGTGAGATAATTATTGTATTTCAGCAAACCTAATTGCCAACAATTTCAACAATTATCAATTTATGTTCCACTAAGGAAGAAAAGGTTGCTTAAACTATAATAAGCCACCAGTTTCAAAATGCATTCCAGTTATTTTTTTAAATGTTTCATGAGGAGAATGTGCATTTTAGTATTGATGAGATGTAGAGCATGAAGAAGAGACAAAGGGCAGCTAAGGGGGATATACATGATAACTGTCTGGTAATATATGAAGAACTTATTAAGGAGAGAAGCATGTCTTAAAACCAAAAAGTGGAACTTCAGAGATTACGGTTCTGTATTAAGGTGCTGTCCCACTGCACTACCTGCTTCATGAAGTAAGGATTCTGTCAGTAACACTGCTTCAGCAGAAACTGGGAAACTCAGAATTGTTACTGACATGACTGTTGATTAGTAAAAGTTGGATTTGATAAATTCCAGGCCTCTCTCCAGCTCTTTTCAGCTCTTGACAGGTTGATACTCTTGATCTGAAGCTGGGGACTAATGTCAGGGCAAAAAAGTTTACACTTAATTTTGGCAGTTCTGGGGATTGAATTTAGGAGCATTCTACCACTGAACTACATCCCCATCCCTTTTTATTTTATTTTGAGGCAGGGTTTCACTAAGTTGCCCAGGCTGACCAACTGGTGATACTCCTCTGCCTCAGCCTCCCAAGTAGCTGGGATTCCAAATGTGCACCACAGTACCTATTTAAAAGTGTATACCTAAAGCACATTTTTTTTTCTGTGAGTCATGGGTATGGTTTACTTAAAATCACTGCCTTATATTTGGAAAGAAATTTAAAAATTAAAAGCTTTAGTCAATTTTAATTTTCCCCCCATTTTTGATATTAGGAACAGGAATATGAAAAAATACTAAAATATGTGTATATGTTCACCAGTGTTGTTCAGTTGCATATTTTAGTTCTGTATTCAAAGGAAGCAATAGTTTTTGTTAAATTTTAAGGTAAATGTTTAGCCTGAAATGTTCAGTGTATTAGTGTGCAACTTGCTGTTTTCTGCTGTGACAGTGATCATATAAATTAGATTGAGCAATATTTGTATTATTTTTAAAATTTGATCATAAATGTGGCTTATAAAAGGCTCAATTCGGACTGCAATAACTATAGGAATTCAATCAAAAGTATCTTCTAATTAGATAATTCTCAAGTTAGTGTACTGAGAATTACCTAGGGAAATATATTTGTTTTGTTTTATTTGTTTCTTTTTTCTTTTTCCAGGGCTAAGGACCAAATTTGCACGTGCTAGGCCAGCATCTTGCCACTGAGCTAAATCCCTAAACCCACTGGGGAATATATAAATGTCCTTTTTAGTACCCACCTTCAAACACTGATTTTCAAATGTCTAGAAAGAGGCCAGAGACATGTAGGCTAGCAAATATCACAGATCATTTCTGAAGTTACTGAGCTATCAATCACGATTAAAATTCACTCTGTCTACTATAAAAGTACTAACTAGAATAAAAGCTTAAAAGGTTTTGGTGAAATCTCACCAAGTTAATGTGGGATAATTCCTGTGTTCATTTGCTTTTTTCCTAAAATATCTAGTGTTCTAACAGACCATGTTATTACAGTAGTATTTATTAGCAGAGCAAGAGGAAAGCTAGATCCATTCTAAAATAACAAGTGTTTTACCTCAGCTATATTTCTGGGAATATTGTTACCGTATCTAAGATACCTACGTAGGTTTGTATGCATAGAAACTGCTAACGGCAATTGCATACAGTATCAATATACTCATTAATTGAATTTGTCCAGTTGTGAACATTGTGACTTGACAATATTTTAATGCTTAAGAACTCTATTCATAGGGCTCTGTAAAAAGCTTATCATTTCCATGTCTTATCAATTTTCTGTCCATTTAAATGGCTTTTTGAAAATGTCGTGAAACTCAAAATGGTCAGAATTGTCATAATTTCCTATACTGAAAACCTAAATTATTACATAAATAATATATGATCACAAGTTGACACACTAAAGTACTTTTAGCTAACTTATGTTTTATATAGTAAAACCAACTTTTCATTCCTCACAAGATTTATCTTATTAAATCTAGAATGTTCAAACTGTGTTCTAATCTATTTCTAAGGCCTGATTTGCACCTGCATTACACAAATATGTTTTGACATATTGTCAGGTGAAATGAGTCTGACTTTATCCCTGAAGTGTTAATTCCTTTAAACTACATTTGAGGGTACTAGCTGAGGAAAACAAATTGAATTCTTCAGGATGAATTACAGCAGATCTTAATTTGCATAAGCATTTCTTTAAATGTAATGCTTTGGTAATTTGCATTGGGGGCCTAAGTGACATTTTGACCTCATAATTTAATTACAGTAAAGTTCTTTTTTCTTTCAGGCTAATCTATTCTCTAGTGCATGCTTAAGATACTTTTTATAACAACACATAAGAGTTCTTCAAACATTTTTGGAAGAAGTGCCTCAAATTTCAAGGGTGATATACTGTCCATAAATGACTGCATCTGCTTGATTCTTTTTTAGACTCAGGTCTCAGTACTCATAAACTTATAATAGAAACTTTTAAACATTTTTCAAAATTTATATATTTCAATAAGAAAACATTACATGAGGGAATGGCATAAATAGTTCCAGCTTCTTGTGTATAAAAATAAAGATTTGGGGCAGCCAGAATGTTTCAAAGCTACCTTTAAATCTGTTACATACTGAACATTTATTTTAAGATGTAGTTTTAATTACCATATGTAACAGTGCATGAAAAATGGGCTGCCTTTGAGTCGTTAAATATTTCCCCTCTTAAGATTTTTTTTTTATTTTGAATGTTTTAAGTAACTGTCTTCAAATGATTAGTATTCGTCAAGTATAAAGTAAGTTATCTATTACATAAAACTTACACCTCAATTTTTCAAAATGAAAGTTTTATTACTCTACTGAGAAAAACTATTTCTAGATTTCCCTTTTTATCAAAAGTTTTCCATTTTTTTCCAGTTCATTCTAAATAATGTAGATGTAACATTTGAATATTAACATAGTTGACTTGCAAAACTATTTGGAATACAAATTCTTGCTAACAGAGATAAGTCAAAATCATTTCTCTGGCTTCTCTCTACATTTGCAGTGACATGTGATGTGATTTTGATGGTGAATCTCAAAACCATTGTCCTGGAAGTGAGGGTAAGTCAGATAACGGAAAAAAAAAAAAGTGCAGACTTTCATTTCAGTGCTAAGAAGGGTGTCATTTACAACTCTGAATTGTCCATTTTCTTAGCATTTGGGGAGTAAGGATTAGTTTCCTAAACCCTCTGGAGAAAATACTGCAAAAACAAGATTAGCATAAGAAACAAAGCCTAAGAGGCACAAAATCACTATCTTCTTCACACATCTGAAATGGAGTCATTTGTAAAGCTTTATCCTATAAAACACCAGAGGGCAGAACTAGGTACCATACATGGATGTTATGGCAAGGCAGATCTAAAATATACAATAAGAAAGAACCTAATAATTTTTTAAAGGTCCCCAAAAAGGTAGCATTAAGAGTTCAAGGTTTTGGAAGTATCCAAGCAAAGGCAAGAAACACTTTTATAAGTGATTTTAAGTGATTTCCTGCATTAAAAGGATAGGATATCCTTCTACCCTAAAATCATTTAATGACTTGTTTTATTAACATCTAGTTTTTCCTTATGTATATCTTCAAATTTTAGCTTGAATTTCTTAAGCCACTAGAAACCTAAATACATCTCTGTCCCACATAAAACAGTACTACTTACTTGCTTTGCATCTGAAAAAGCTACTTTCAACATAAATGTGTTTCAGAGTAAAATTAAATGGGGACTAGATTATTAGGTCCATCATTATCTACTGTTCCCTTCATAGGTTTCACAGTAGGACTTTTGATCAACCCTAACTATCCTTGAATGTAAGTGTATACATACACTTGAAATCCATTTGGAAATGTTTCTTTCATTACCAAATACAGAAATTTCTTATGGGTAGCACAGCATAGTAGGAAAAGAATGTGTCTCAATCTACTGCCCTGTCAATATGTGTGCAGCCTTGAAAAAGTTAATCTTTTGAGTTTTGTTCCTCATAAAACAAATTAAGGCATTTGTGAATAACTTAGTTTATGTCAGTTATTCAGTAGATGTTGGCCAATTTCTCCAAGACACTGATATTTATTGTGGGGAAGATGATTTCCACTTATCTTGGGATATTTTAATTTGGCTAGGTGCTGTTTCTTACATAGCAATTCTTAAGTTTTTAAGACCATGGCAAGAACAAAATAAACCTAGAATTAAATCCTAGAATGTTCAAACTGTGTTCTAATCCAACCTTTTCACTTCAAGAAGAGGAAACATCAATTATTTACCTTGCCTCAAATGAATTACTATTCAAGTTGTGAGCCAAACCTTTCCGTGTCTAGCTAGTTCCAAAGCTGACTGCACATAAACATTCACTTCAATTATCACAAAAGACCAACAGTGAGAATTTAGCACTACCAGTGTGATACTACAAACTTAAGTATCTGTTTTTTGCTTTACTCAGTTGCAAACAAAGACTGAGTGCAAACAAATCTGAACTTGTAAAAATATACCAAATACTATTTCAAACAAAATGCAAAGACTTAAGGAGCTTCCTGGCTTATTTTCAATAAGGTGATATTTAAGATCCTTTCCTGTTCTAATATGCTCTCATTGTAAATATCTAGAAATAGTAATGTTCTCAGTATAATCATATTCTCAATATAATAGGAAAAGTTTAGGGCCAGTAAAAGATACAGGTAGAAAAAAGCAGTGGCCACAGAAGAAATTTATTCCGAATCCTAAATTCTGTGGCTAATTACAAATATTTATGGAAAGAAAGTTAATTTCTTGATAATAGCAAGTTGGAAATCAGTACAATGGTAAAGTTAAAATCAAACAAAAAATAATTTTCTATAATTACATCTACTGGATCAGAAAGAAATTTTTCCTAGATGGTTTTCTTTTGGATCACTCTACTTTCATTATGTTTATTTTTACCTAATTATTCCAGGTGCAAAGGTCTAAAATCTATCTAGAATATGAATTTTAATGAAAAACAGGTGATGGTAAAATACTCATCTCCTTGCCAGTGTATTTTAGCAATTCAAGTGTTTAGTAGCAGTGTGTCATCCAAAATCTTCACAATTTGCCAGTTTTTTGAAAGTGTATTTTCTCAACGTGTTAAATTCCCTTCCATTCCTAGCATAAAAAATCCTTCCTTATGCCGATTCTTTTTTAAAATGTATGTTTAGTTGTTGACAGACCTTTATTTATGTATTTATATGCAGTGCTGAGAATTGAACCCAGTGCCTCACACATGCTAGGCAAGTGCTTTGCCACTGAGCTACAACTCCCAGCCCCTTATGCTGATTCTTTTTAGGATTTAACAAAATGGTATATATATTAAGTACAAGATTGAATTCTTTAACTTAAGTGATGGAACTTTTAAAAGAATATTGATCATGAGAACAAACATCATAAAATAACAATGACTAATATCCTTGTTTAGATAAGTTTTATTTTCCTTTAAAGTTTCTTAAGATTGTCCATGATTCCCCTGGGGGGGGGGGGCGGGGGGCGCACTGGCTGCAGACAATGACACACATTAAATAAGTGGATCTGGTTCTGAGTATTACATTTCTTATCTTAGTTTCCGTAGGCAGAACACTATCCAGAGAAGACTAGCTTTCCTGTGCTGCCTCTCCTCTGCAAGAACAGAAGATGCTAAAAGACCTCAGAACTTCTGAGGTTCTGACAATTCTTACTACCATTCTGATGACCTGTTTTCTGAAACTGAACAGAAGATATATCCAATCTTCCCAGGGAATGCTAATGTAGTTTTACCTCAAGAAAAGGAAATAATAGCAAACATTTGAAGTATTTCCTTTAGGATAAAAATATAAATTAATCTGTGAAGTCTTCTGATATCTTTTGACTCTCAGTAAGAAAGACATGAAGATAAAGGAAGACAAGCAAGCTAATTCAATATGAAACAAAATTAAATGTTTAAATAACAGAAGACTGGATGACAACAGTTTCTTCAATTATTTTGAGAATGTAAGCAAAGAAACGGACTAAATGGAAAACTAAATGGATTTAAAAAGATGTAAAGAATTTAAGTTAAGGTCTGGGGTTATGGCTCAGCAGTAGAATGCTCGACTAGCACGTGTAAGGCCCTGAGTTCGATCCTCAGCACCACATAAAAATAAATAAAATAAAGGTATTGTGTCCAACTACAAATAAAAAATAAAATATTTTTTTAAAAAACTAAAAGTAATGTGTCCAACTACAATATATATATATATATATATATATATATATATATATATATATATATATATATATATATATAAAATTTAGGTTAAGACAAAAATTTATGATATTGTTCCATATACTTAGAAGACCATCTTCAGTTCTGAGGGACAGGTTTCATTCATAGAACACTTTAAGCTCTGGATTCAGTGAAAATTGAATCATATTCATGATTATTATTGGCCCCTCCCATTCCGGTGGTTTTTTATAAACATTATTATGAATCAATTTTGCCTCAAGATTCAATCCCTCAGCATAATTGCTCACTGCTGTCACAGGTCTATATAGGGGAGGCTGCAGCTTTCTTGAAAAGATTACAATAATCTGCAAAGGAAGAAGATTCAGAGTGAAGATTTGTTAGGTCAGGTCAAGTTGTTTCAACCATTAGACTAACTTTTCCTTTCAATTAATATAATTCTCACAATCGTCTTTATGCCAACAGAAAAGGAATAGTATAATTCCTAGATAAAAGATGAAAAATAAAAAAATCTCTCCAAAAATTTGAATGATATATTAAAGAACATAGCCTTTTCTGGATACGCAAGGTTTCCAAACCTTGCATTTTCTTTATTTTGAAAAACACATAGCATACTTGCCTTCCTTACCCATTGCTTGGAAATACTTGTTACCTATCACATAAAGGAATGTGGTACTTCAGAAAAACGTATCAGAACTGCAGTCAAAAGTAGAATTTTAAATCCAAGAAAGAGTTCTTTGATTCCGTGTTTGATATTCACCAGGAACATAATTCAGTTTGATTAAGAGTTTATTCATTTGGGACTTGCAAACTAAGAAAAAGATGTATATTATGAAAACTGAATATTCCAATTTTATTCTTCAAAAAGAAGCCGTTCGAAATAGTGCTCAAGTTTGATTTTATGATAGAAATGCGGTTTGGAAAGATAGTTTACAAAATAAAGGTCACGAAAGGAATAGAAGCTGAAGGATGGAGGGAGCGGGAAGAACTAAGAGAGCCGACAGCTCTAGAAAGGGTACCTGTCCCAAAGTGGGTCTGCACGCCGCTGTCGCCTTACACAGCGCTCCTGGTAATCTCATCTACAAATCTCGGGGTGGGCCCCAGGTGCAAGACTCCTAAGGAGGGAAACCACATAAAGGATTCTGTTCTCCTGATGGGAAAAGTGGTCTCTACAGGCTGCAAGCCTCTCCACCTGTTTCCTTTGGTTCCTTCTCAGTCAACTCCAGCTAGGGTCCACTCGGCTGCCCAAGACCTAAGTTTGCCGCGAGGTCCACTGCGGACCTAGGCAGCAAGTTTCCTGATGTTGCCAGTCGAGGAATCCTGCCCCCACGCGCTTTGCCTCTACAGCAAACTCCGCCCTACTCAGCCTATCTTGCTCGGATCCTGCCATCCTCTGGGCCGGGCTGGGGCGCAAAACTGGGCCCTTGTTAAGGCGGTTAGGAGGGAGGGCGGGCACCCGCGGCAGGACCGTTAGTGCGCTCGCCCCTGCGGCGTGGGCGCGGCTGGGTCACACCTCCCATAGCGGCGCGCGGCGTGGATACCTGCGGGGGCCTCCCGGGGCGTACCCCAACTCACGCCGGTCGCCGGTGGACTTCCATCTCCGTCCACTCGGCTTGGCCGCGCGGCTGTCCTCCCTCCCTCATCGCCTCCCGTGGGCCTCCCCAGAACACCGCTACTTGGCAGCTGGCTCACTGTCCCGGCAAACTGACCAATCCTTTTTGGAGTTCAAGATTCCCGCCGCTCCACTTGCACTACGTCGGTCCCCTCTTTTCTTTTTTTTCCCTTTAACTTTCACCTGGGTTAGGCTATGCTGAACCTAAACTTTCATCTAGGATGTCTTTCCCAGGGGATTTGGAGAGGATTCGGAAAGCAAGTAGCCGCTGTCCCGGGTGTACGCCTACAGGCGACGCCCCGGGCGGGGCGGGGCGGAGCAGGAGGGCCTGGGTCGGCGGCGGGCGGGGCGGAGCAGCTCCCTTACGGGGAGCCCCCGGGCTCGTCCTAGCCCGGCCGCTCCTACACTAGTACAGCTGCCAGCGAGTCCGCGGAAAAGCGGCCGGCGGGCGATGGAGACTGGGAGACTCACGGCGAGAGGAGGCGGGGTTGGGGAGGCGCGGAGAGCGCGGGGGCGGAGGCTGGCAGGGGGCGCTGGAGGCTGGAGCGGTCCGTGCGCTCCCTGCGCCCGAGGGTACTGGAGGCTCTGAAGCGGCTGCCGCACCGGGGCCGGGCGGCGGCTGGGCCGGGGCGGGGGGCGCTGCCGCCGCCGGGGGCGTCGCCGGCCTCGGCCCCTTTGTTCTCGCGCGCTCCCCCTCGCCGCCCACTCCCCTGCTGTCGCGCGGCGGCGGCGGCGGCGGTGGTGGCGGCGGCGGCTCCTCCCGCCCGAGGCAGTCGGGCTCGGCGCCGGGGGCGGGAGGGGGCGGGGGGAGCGCGCCAGCCGCCGAGAGTGGGGGGCGATGGCGAAGCTCCGGGTGGCTTACGAGTACACGGAAGCCGAGGACAAGAGCATCCGGCTCGGCTTGTTTCTCATTATCTCCGGCGTCGTGTCGCTCTTCATCTTTGGCTTCTGCTGGCTCAGTCCCGCGCTGCAGGATCTGCAAGCCACGGCCGCCAACTGCACGGTGCTGTCGGTGCAGCAGATCAGCGAGGTGTTCGAGTGCACCTTCACCTGTGGCGCCGACTGCAGGGGCACCTCGCAATACCCCTGCGTCCAGGTCTACGTGAACAACTCGGAATCCAACTCCAGGGCGCTACTGCACAGTGACGAGCATCAGCTCCTTACCAACCCCAAGGTAAGGACGTCCGCCCCTGGCGCCCAGGGGCTCCAGCGAAGAATGCCTTGCTCCTGCGGAGCCCTGGAGATTTGGAGACAGCGTAGGGTTAGACCCGTGCGGAGTAGTTCGGAATGGGTTCCGGTTGCTAGGAGGAGACAGGCATCGAAAGCTGTACTCAAACCCAGAGTGAGTTCATCAGGGAGCCCCAGGGATCAGGTCCTTCCGGTGGGTTTGTGCAAGTGACAATCAGTCGTGCCCCCCCAAAATCTCTTTATACACCTATCTTGTCTGGCCTCAGATTTTGAGGCCCAGACGCAGCCGGGTCTGGCGCTTACAGGACGGGATTTGGAGAAACGCAAGCAGCAGAGAAAGTTAACTTTTCCTTCCATGAAAGCCCTTGGGCAGCGAGGATCCACCTACGGTCAGCGACGGTCCGAGCTGCAGCAAAAACTTAGATGTAATGACTTTTTGTTAGGAGGTCGATGGGGGGGGGGGTCTCTTAGCCCCTCGAAAGATGTTAAGAGAGATCCTTTCTTTTACCACTAAACAGACCTTTTAAACCTGTCGTCTAAAGATAAACGTGAAATTCTACGTAGGTCCATTTTGGAGGGTCCTGTGGGATGCTAGTGACTCTGTGTATCTAGGGACAATCAGGAGCGGTCTGTAGAACAGTACAACTTACTGAAAATAGAAAACCCTCAGTGAAATATATATACCAAACAGTCCTTTCCTGACAACTTTCGATGTCACAAGCATAAAAGAAAAGAAAATCTGGTTAGGACTCTCGGGCTGGAGAGCTGAGGAGACTCAGAAAACTGTTCCCAGTGGAGAAAAATACTTATAAAAAGCAGTGAACTAATTGAGCTTCCTAGTGCATCTGCTTCTGCAGGAAGGGTTTTGTTTCTTCCTTTGGTCTTTCCTATTATCTTTGTTGCTTAACTATCAAAGTAAGGGTGTGTGTGTGTGTTTTTAAAAGTTACTGACACTTTTTCTCTTTGTGAGGGCCCTGCCTGAACACCAAGCAGGAAAGCAGTCCAAAAGAAAATGAACTATGTGTTCACAGGATAACTTTGTATTAAATGTGGCAAATTGCATTTATATTTGTCTCCCAAAAAATTCTGAATTAATATTTTAAAGTATTTAAAACAAACTTACTATTGCTGTGTAGTAAAATTCATGATCTTTTCTTCAAAACAGGAAATCCTTGAATATGAGAAAAGAAAAATAATTACATTTTAGAAGTAAGACTCTTCTTAGAAAAATGCTCATGCTAACAAATTAATATTCATTTGCCTTAAAATGAAGATAATACAAAGAAATTAAGAAATATAGGAGTAAGAACATAGAATGCAGAATTTAGAATATGATGTTCAAGCTCATGAAGAAGTGAAAATTTCTCAAAGACATGTTATAAATTAGTCTGCTTAATGCTTAGTTATGTTTAAAAAGAAATATGAGGGTTTTAAAAACTATTTTTTCATTATCAAACCGTAATATAAAAAAAAGGGTGCCAAGGAGTAGTAATGATTTAGAAATTATATGATAGTTTATCATTTAGTTTTTACAGTTGGTAAAACATTGCTAATTACTTGAAGACTGTGGTTTAGTCACTAATAAATTAATTATATGTATGTACATGTATGTGTATATACATGTACGTATATCTATCTATATCTATATCTATCTATCTATCTATCTATCTATATATCAGTAAATGATTAGTATCTAACCACGACATTGACAAATTAGAATTTGCTACAGGAAGGCTGCTTCACAATTTCCAGGCAATTATTCAGGATCTGGCAGAAAAGGTAAATTGAAATCATTAGGACATTGATTTTTAAATCACTGGAAAGCAATCACAATTGTTTTATGTAATACCAAGATATTTCTCTCTGTGTCTGTTTCTCTCTCCCCTCCCCCCCCCCTCTCTCAAATAATCTGGTATTTTCCAGTATCAGTTCGGAACTCAGCAATAGTTATTTTAAAGAAGTACCTGAACAAAATCACATCTTATGAAGGGAAGTATTCAGGAAATGACAGAACAGGAAGATGATATATTTATGTTACAAAAAGTGAACAACATCTCTATCAACTTAGGCCAGGTTTCCTCAGTCAAACCAATATTTCTCTCTTTATCCAGATGACAGGGTGTTGTGGCACATATAGGACATAAATTTGCTTTTCAACATCACCTTTTTATTTTTGATCAATTAAATACTCAATTTGGAAATTTTTGTAAGCAATTTGTGTTGAAAAAATTCAGTGCAACTACAATATTGTGGGAGTCAAGTACATGAGCGGATTGTTTACCCAGTGTCCTTGCAATTAGATAGTGTCCCCTGCCCATGCAGTTGCACCTTGGCCCTCTAGACCTTTTCTTGCCTTCCCTTACTTACCTCTTTAATGGAGGTTTAATTTTCCCACCCATTCCTTTCATTCAATAGATCCCAGCCACCTTCCACCTTCTCTTCACATCCCACCACCACAGGAAACCACTTAGGAAATCTCTTAGAAAAATAGAACAAGCACTTTTTCTTCTCCCTTGAATTTGCTGCATTAATCACAATAAAAGACAGGACAGGGAAAGAAGTTTACAAATGTATAACTTCATAAGCCATAAACTACTAAAGATGTTGATTTTTGATTAATAATTTCTTTAAAATTAAGTTCTCTTCAGTTTACTTACATTTTTCTTCAAGTCCTTATTCTCTAAAGCAGTCACTGTATCTATCATGTAACGTAGTATTCAAGGCAAGTAATTATCCACGAGAGATGACATGTTCTGAGGATTAACCATAGTGAAATCTAAATTTGGGGTTCACTTTCTCTTACTACTCTCCCCATCCCTCCCCTGTCCCTGTCACACCACTGTCTCTTTGTAACTCAGGGGTTAAGTGTGCCAAGACCTTGGGTTCTCAACTATGGTTGCACAGTGGAATTATCTGGGAACTTTAAAAAGAAATTCTTATGCTCGGGTCCAACGCTCAGAGATTTCAACCTTCAGAGATGTCTTGGGTGGGGCCTGGGTATTGGTGTTTTTATTCAGAGTTCTTCTCGTGATTCTAATAGGTAGATAAGAAATGAAAAGCACTGTTTTGGACAGTGACCTCATCTACTGTTTAAGAAAAACAACAAAAGGACTCATGTAATTGATATTTGTGTTTTCGGGATAAAAGATCTTGTTGACACTACTGAAGACAGGAGGTTGATATAAAAAGAGAAACCCAAGGAAATTCTTAAGGGAAGGAAGAGAATAATTTAAAATTAGGTGGAAATGATCATTTAAAATTAGTTTAAGTGAAATGAACTCATGCAATTCCAGACGTTTGGATTTGCATCAATATATACATTGGATGGCAAAGAAAAGATGAATTTTTTAACCTCATTCTTTTTTTTTTTTCTTTTTTCTTTTTTTGTGGTGATGGGTGCTATATTCTTATATGTGGTGCTGTATTCTTATATGAGGGATAAGAGAGAGCTGGTGATTAGAGACCACATGTTTAATTTTGTTTTGATTTTTTTTTCTTCCACTGATGATAAAAACCTAGAAACAAAGGATAAGTCTGTTTCTAAGAAACTGGTACTCTACAAGTGACAGAAATACATTGGAGAGGAAAACTTAGGTGGGAATGAAAAAGGCTTTGGGCTTTAAGTACCATCCCCTGATGCTGTAGGTACCAGCTACATAAGCTGTAAGCACTGTGGCTTCTATGGCTTCTTGGAATTCTTCAGGTCCACATTGGTGCACCCATCCCCAGCACACAATTAGACAGTGTGGGCTGCTGGAGTTCATTTGTGGACTCCTTTTTTTGTAACATATGTTTAATTTGTTACAGTTTGTGCTCTACAGAGTCCATCTCTCCTCTCAAAACTACTTAGTAAAAGGCTCTGCAGGGTTGTGACTTCTCTGTATTAGTAATACAGTCTTTATTTCTACATGAAGAAGTGGCTTTCCTTGTTTTTTTTTTTTTCTTCTAGTGAGTATAATGAATAATATTTGGTGTAAACTTAAAATTCAGTTGATCAAATAATTTTTCTTTATCTATTATGATCAAAGAACCAAGAAAGAAACCAGAGGTCATACAAAAATGAGTATTTAACAAAATAGTGTCTACTCTGTGACATGTGTGCTTCTAGGATCTGAGTCTAGAACAGATTGAAATGAAGTCGGTGGCCACATGGAACTTACATTTTCGTGCAGGGTAACAGACAAGAAGTTAATTTATAATGTTATGAAATGATAGATGGGTAAAGAAAATTCAGGCAGGGTAAGGGAATAGACAGTGATGGGAGAAGCAAAGGGCTGCTCTCTGGGGACAGGATGCTCCAAGACCACCGGCCTGATGATATCTGCACAGACACCCAGAGAAGGTGAGGCATATGAAGAATCTGAAAGGAGATAAAGCATCAAATCTCATGGCTATCTGGGGAAAGAGCATTCCACAGGCTGAGCAAACAGTAAGTGCAAAGGCCCTGAGACAAGTGGCTACCAGGTCTGGGTGAGAAACAGTGAGGACAGCGCTGAGGTTGGATCACAGTGAGCGGGGCAAAGAACAGAGGCAGATGATTAAGGTCCCCAGAACAAGACAACTTTGGGTTTTATTCTAAATTTGATGGTGAGCACCTGACCTTGAGCAGGGCTGAGATCAGACTCAGACTTTGTAAAGATGTAAATGATTCCTTTGGTTGATGAGTTAAAAATGCAAAGTATGTGCACACATACTCACTGTGAAGAGCAGGAGGGACAAAGGCAAGTTCAGAAACAGGGTTCAATAGAACAGATAAAAGATGGTGGTGGCTGAGATCCATGGATAACTTTGGTAAAATTCACCGATAGGTTGAATATGAGAACTGAGGGAAAGAGAAGTCAAGTATGACTCCAAAATTTGTGGCAAGCACAGCTGGATGAATGGAGGGGACGGTCCTTTTGTTAGTTGGAGGAAACTAGAGGAGAAGTGGGTTTGGAGGAGTGTCGGTGAGAATCAAGGTTTCTGTTTCACATCTGCCCACGGGATGTACACATGAGGAAGCCCTTCAAGGAGATTATTATCTAGCAGAGGAGGTAAGAACATAGGTAACTATCAGAGGAGGCAGAATGTCCAGTTCCACAGGGAGGCCCCAGCAATATGGTTTGATCATTGAGAAGGAAAAGGAGAAAACTTCATAAAGAAACATTTTCCATGAGTCTTGCTGAGGAAATTTTTATGTTGGTGCTGAGGAAAGGTAAGGAGGAATGACGAGAATATCAAGTAAGAGAAAATGCTGGAAGCAAGGCCAAGAGCTGTGTGGTATGGGATGTGTTGGGGGGTCCCCAGGTAGACTGGCATGCCCCAAACACACGCTCCATAGAAATCTTGGGGGAAAAGCAGGAGATTAAACTAGGGCCAGTAGTGTAAAGGTCCTTTACAGGCAGGACAAGTTTGATGGACACTAAGGGGCCTTGACAGGAAGAATAATGTACCCCTTCTCAAAGATGTTCACATCCTAATCCTTAAAACCTGCAAATATCTTCTGTTTCATAGCAGAGGAGAATTAAGGTTGCAGATGGAGTTAATGCTACAAATCAGGGAGATTGTCCTGATTTATGCACACAGGCCCACTATAATCACAAGGGGTTCAATGTGGAAGACACGGGCAGAAGGGGAGGTCAGAGGAATGCAATTAGAAAGACTCAACTAGCCATTGCTAGTAGCTTTCAGCCAAGGAGTATAGGCAACCTCTTTTTACAAGGAAGTGGGAATAGGCAAAAAAAAATAAATTCTCCCCTAGGCCTCCAGAAAAGAATGCAGCCTAGATGGAGTCTTGATTTTAGCCCAGCGGGATCCACTCTGGACTTCTGACCTCTAAAATTCTAAGAGTAAATTTGTAGGTTGGTTTTATTTGTTTGTTTAAATCCAAGGGTGCTTGACCACTGAGCCACATCTCCAGCCCTTTTTATTTTTTTTATTTTGAGACATGGTCCTGATAAGTTGCTTAGGGCCTCACAAAGTTGCTGAGACTGTCTTTGAACTTGCAATCCCTCCCGCCTCAGCCTCCCAAACCACTAGGATTCCAGGAGTGCACAACTGTGCATGCCCAGCTCTTCTGTTCTTTTAAAATAACAGTGATATAATTGCAAATCATTAAATTAATTACATGGATTTTGAAAATTTTTGCAAATAAATGAATTTGAATAAATTCACTTTATGTATTTTATTTGCTTTCTTAAGTAGCAGAATCCAGCAAATTAGGTCTCTAGAAGCTCTGGATACTGAAGCACATGCAAAGAAATATCTCGACTTATATATCATCTAATTGGTATATAAGATCAAATGAAGTTTGAAACCTTATCCAATGTCCGGTTTACTAATTCTAACTTAACCATATTACAACAGCATGTGTTGATGTTCTGTTTCATTGGAGAAAGCTAAATTCTAGAAAGTAGAATTTTAATCCTTTTTTCTTTGTAATAAAGTTATTATGTAGTTATTTTTGTCAGAACAACTTTATTTTAAAATAGATTTAAAGAACTGAAAACCAGACGATAATACTTGTGAGAGCTAAATTCTCAGTTCTATTATAATTACCTTTTATTTTCTCTATTTCAAGGATAAAAATGGGAATAAAATTTATCATTATTTTCCTAAGACCTGCTTCTATTCGAGTCTTTTATTTCTATCAATAGTACATCATTCCCTCCTATTAATACTTATTTTTTTAACTTTCCTTGACATTTAGTCAAGACAGTTATCTTTTGCTTTGATTATTACAATGCCTCTTCACTGTCCTTGTATTTAATATATTTCTTCTTCTATATTGGTGGTTCTCAAAGTATTATCAGTGCGCTAGCAGCACCAGCATCACCCCTAGAATTCCTGTCCCACCTGTGACCAACTGAAGAAATTCCACCCACATTCTGAGTTGAAGTTTGAGAATTTGCAGAGTTAAAAAAAATTAAAAAGTAAATAAACCAAGCACTAAGGGGGGGGGGATTAATATAAACAAACAATCCTAAATAAGACAACAAAAGAGAGAAGAAAGAATTTAGGCAGATGGAACAAGTAAAAAAAAATGTTATTAGATTTAGACCTAAAGATATAAGTAATTATATTAAATATAAATGGACTAACTCCTCTAATTAAAATACAGAGATTGGTAGACTTGAAAAATCAAACCCAAGTATATTTGGTTCAAGAATACCAACCAAAAAATGGCAATGGATGTATGTAGCTATTCTTCCAAAGAAGGTGTATAAATGACCAAAAAGCACATGAAAATATGTTCAACATAATTAGTTAAAACAAAAACACAATGAGATATCATTTCAAACCCAACAGAATGGCTATTTTTTAAAGACAATAAGAAGTATTGTTGAAAGTGTATAAATCACACATTACTTGCAAGAATAAATACAGCCACAGTGGAAAACAATTTGCCAGTTTCTCAAAAACCTAAACATAGAATTAACATATAACCCAGCAACTCCAGCAACTCCATTCCTAGGTGTACTCTGCAGAGAAATGAAAATAGATATCCACACAAAAACTTGAACGTGACTCTTTGTAACATTACAACCCAAGCATCTGTCAACTGATGAATGGATAAATAAAATTTGCTATATCAATACAACAGAAAATTATTTGGCTATAAAAAGGAATGAAGTTTAATACTTTCTACAATATGGATGCACCTTGAAAACACACCAAGTATAAGAAGCCAGACACAGAAGACTACACATTTTATAATTCCATGGGCATAAAATGTTGAGAATATGGAAATTGATAGACTGAAAGTAGACTTGTGGTTGCTTAGAGCTGGGGAGTATAGGATAATTGTATTTGACAGCTAAAAGATACAGAGTATCTTTGATGTGATGAAAATACTCTAAAATTGATATTGGTGATGGTTGCACACCTTTGTGAATCTCCTAAAAACCTTTAAATTGTATGTATAATTAAATGGTTGAGTTGATGGCATGTGAATTATATTTCAATAATTCAAAATTATA
This sequence comes from Marmota flaviventris, assembly GCF_047511675.1. NCBI lineage: Eukaryota > Metazoa > Chordata > Mammalia > Rodentia > Sciuridae > Marmota > Marmota flaviventris. Next base: position 47,225,227 of record NC_092500.1, on the reverse strand, counting down.
TTTCAATAATTCAAAATAATTCCCAAAAATAATAACAGGAGATTTGCTCTACAAATTTTGGCATTTTAAATAATTTCTTAAGAGATGTTTTTTTTAATATTTAATTTTTAAATTTGTTCTTTTTAGTTATAAATGACAGTAGAATGTGTTTTGACATATTATACATATATGGAATATACCTTCCCATTCTTGTGCTTGTACATGATGTTAAGTTACATCGGTCGTGTATTCTAATATGAATATAGGAAAGTTAGGTCTAATTTATTCTAGTGTCTTTCTCATTCCCATCCTCCCTCCCTTCCCTTCATTTCTATTTGTCTAATCCAGTGAACTTCTGTTCTTTCCTTCCATCCCTTATTGTGTGTTAGCTTCCACATGTCAGATAGAACATTTGGTCTTTGGTTTTTTGGGATTGGCTTATTTCACTTAATGCAATACTCTCCAATTCCATCTATTTACTGGAAAAATGCCATGATTTAATTCTTTTTTATGGCTGAGTAATATTCCTCTGTGTGTGTATACTACATTTGTATGTGTGTACATACAAATGTATACTACATATGTATGTGTGTGTGTGTGTATACACACACACTTCATTTGTGTGTGTGTGTATATATATGTATACACACATACTACATTTTCTTTGTCCATTCATCTGTTGAAGGGCACTAGGTTGGTTCCATAATTTAGTTATTTTGAATTGAGCTGCTATAAACATCGAGGTGACCATGTCACTGTAGTATGCTGATTTTAAGTCCTTTGGGTATATTCTGAGGAGTGGCATAACTGGGTCAACTGTTGGTTCCATTCCATGTTTTATGAGAAATCTCCATACTACTTTCCCTAGTGGTTGTACTACTTTGTAGTCCCACAAGCAATGTATGAGTACCTTTCTCCCCACATCCTCGCCAACATTTATTAATTGTATTTTTGTTAATTGTCATTCTGACTGGAGTGAGGTGAAATCTCAGCATGATCTAATTTGTATTTCTCTAATTGCTGGAGATGTTGAGCATTTCTTCATGTAGTTGTTGACTGATTTTACTTCTGTGAAGTGTCTGTTCAGTTTCTTTACCCATATATTGATGGGGTTGTTCATTTTTTTGGTGTTAAGTGTTTTGAGTTCTTTATATTTTCTGGAGTTTAATGCTCTATCTGAGGTGCAGATGGCAAAAATTTCTCTCTGCTTACATTCTTGATTGTTTCCTTTGCTGTGAAGAAGCTTTCTACTTTGATATCATCCCATTTATTGATTCTTGATTTTACTTCTTGTGCTTTAGGAGTTTTATTGAGGAATTTGGTTCCTAAGACAATATGATGGAAATTTGGACCTACTTTTTCTTCTAGTAGGTGCAGGGTCTCTGGTGTAATGCCTGGGTCCTTTGAGTTGAGTTTTGTGCAGGGTGAGAGATAGGGGTTTAATTTCATGTTGTTACATATGGATTTCCAGCTTCATTTGTTGAAGAGGCTATCTTTTCTCCAATATGTTTATGGCACCTTTGTGTTGTATGAGATAACTGTATTTATGTGGATTTGTCTCTGTGTCTTCTATTTTGTTCCATTGGTCTTTGTGTCTGTTTTTGTGTCAATACCATGCTGTTTTTGTTCCTATCACTGTATAGTATAATTTAGGGTCTGATATTGTGATGCTTCCTGCTTCACTTTTCTTGCTGAGGATTGATTTGGCTATTCTGGGCCTCTTGTTTTTCCAAATGAATGTAATGACTTATTTTTCTATTTCTAGGAAGAGTGTCATTGGAATTTTAATAGGGATTGCATTAAAACTGTGTAGAGTGTTTGGTTGTCAAACACAATATTTGACAGTATTTATTCTGCCTGTCCGAGAACATCAGAGATCTTTCCATCTTCTAAGGTCTTCTTCGGTTTCTTTCTTTAGTGTTCTGTAGTTTTTATTGTAGAGGTCTTTCACCTCTTTTGTTAGGTCATTCCCCCATTTTATTTTGGAAACTATTATCAATGGGATAGTTTTCCTAATTTCTCTTTCAGTTGATTCATCACTGTTGTATAGGAACACAATTGATTTATGGGTGTTAATTTTATATCCTGCTACTTTGCTGACTTCATTTATGAGTTCTAGAACTTTTCTGGTAGAGTTTTTGGGTCTTCTAAATATAGAATCATGTCATTATCAAATAGGTAAAGTTTAAATTCTTCTTTTCCTATCAGTATCCCATTAATTTCTTTCTTCTAATTGCTCTGGCTATAGTTTCAAGGGCAATGTTGACTAGAAGTGGTGAAAGAAGGCATCCTTGGCTTCTACTAGTTTTTAGAGGGAATGCTTTCATTTTTTTCCCATTTAGAATGATGTTGGTTTAGGTTTTTAAATGTTGAGGTATGTTCCTATTATCCCTAGTTTTTCTAGTGTTTTGAACATGAATGGATGCTGAATTTTGTCAAATGCTTTCACTGCATTTATTGGGATAATCAGGTGATTCTTGTCTTTAAGTCTGTTGATGTGATGAATTATTTTTATTGTTTTCTGTATGTTGAACCAACCCTGCATCCTTGGGGTGAACCCCATTTGATCATGGTGAACTATTGTTTTAATATGTTTTTGTATGTGATTTGCAAAAATTTTAAGGATTTTTGTATATATCTTCATCAGGGATATCGATCTGAAGTTTTCTTTCCTTGATGTGTCTTTGTCTGGTTTTGGTATCAGGGTGAGAGTAGCTTCATCAAATGAGTTTGGAAGGGTTCCCTCTATTTTTTCTATTTCATGTAATAATTTTCTATTTCATGTATTAATTTGAGGAGGGTTGTTGTTCGTTCTACTTTGAAGGCCTGGTAGAACTCCGCCAAAAATGTGTCTGGTCCTGGGCTTTTCTTTGTTGGTAGGCTTTTGAAGGCATCTTCAATTTCATTGCTTGGCCTGATTCAATTTGGGTAAGTCACATGTGTCTAAAAATTGACAATGTCTTTATGTTTAAATTTTCTATGTCCTGTTTCAATTCAGGTAATCATACATCTCTAGAAATTTGTCAATGCCTCCAAGATTTTCTATTTTATTAAGAGTATAAATTTTCAAAGTAATTTCTGATTTTCTTCTGTAGTTCAGTAGTGTCTGTTGTGATGTTTTTTTTTCATCACAAATCTTAGTGATTTGAATTTTTCTCTTCATTAGTTTAGCTAAGGGTTTATCAATTTTATTTATTTTTTCAAAGAACTGTCTTTTTGTTTAATTGATTTTTTTTGAATTTTTTGTTTCAATTGCATTGATTTTGGCTCTCATTTCAATTATTTCCTGTCTTCTACTGCTTTTTGGTATTGATTTGTTCTTCTTTTTCTAGGGCTTTATGATACAATGTTAGGTTAATTATTTATTTATTTCTGTTCTTTCAAGGAATGAGCTCAATGCAATGAAATTTTCTCTTAGGACTCCTTTATAGTGTCCCAGAGATCTGGGGATTGAACGCAGGGCCTTATACATGTGAGGCAAGCACTCTACCAATGGAGCTATATCTCCAGCTCCAACCTCTAAGTATTTTTTAAATTTCATCCCTGATTTCTTCTATTATCCATTTGTTATTCACTAGCATACTTTTTAGTCTCCAATTGTTAGAGTACCTTCTATTTTTTATTTTATCATTCATTTCTAATTTTATTCCATTGTGATCTGTAGAATGCAAGGTTCGTTCCCTCCCCCCCCCCCCTCATTGGCTAAGAGTTGCTTTGTGGACTAAGGTATGGTTTATTTTAAAGAAGGATCCATGTGCTGCTTAGAAGAAAGAGTATGCAGTCATTGATGGATGAAATATTCTGTGTATGTCTGTTCACTCTGAATTGTCAATTATATTTTTTAGATCTATTGCCTCTTTATTTATTTTTCCTTTGGAGGATCTATCCAGTGGTGAGAGAGGTGTGTTAGAGTCATCCAGTGTTATTGTGTTGTCATCATTTGATTCTTGAAATTGAGAAGGGTTTATTTGATGTATGTAGATACTCCAATGTTTGGGGCATAAATATTTATGATTGCTAGGCCTTGTTGATGTGTAATTCCCCTAAGCAGTATGAAATGTCCTTCTTTATCCCTTCAGATTAACTTTGGCTTGATTTCCACTTTATCTGATATGAGGATAGAAATCCCTGCATGTTTACGAGATCCATGTGGATGATATGTTTTTACCTATTATTTACTTGAAATCTGTGGATGTCTTTGCCTATGAGGTGAGTCTCTTGGAGATAGCATATTGTTGGGTCTTGTTTTTCAATCCAATCTGCAAGTCTATGTCTTTTTTTTTTTTTTTTTTTTTTTTTGCAAGTCTATGTCTTGATTGATGAGTTTAGGCCATTTACATTCAATGTTATTATCGAGAAATAATTTTTATTCTCTGTCATTTCGACTTATTTCTGGTTTTTACTTTGAATTAGTTTCTCCCTTGATTGATTATTCTTCTAGTGTAGTTCCTCCCCTTGCTGATTTTCACTTTTATTTTTCATTTCTTCTTCATGAAATATTTTATTGAGAATGTTTTATGGTGCAGGCTTTCTAGTTGTGAATTCCTTTAGCTTTTTTCATGGAAGGTTTATATTTCATCAACAATTCTGAACTTTTATTTGCTGGGTATAGTACTGGCTGGCAAACATTTTCTTTCAGAGCTTGGTATATGTTATTCCAAGACCTCTGAGCTTTGAGGGTCTTGGTTGAGAGATCAACTGAGATCTAGATTGGTTTCCTTATAAATGTTACCTGTCATTTTTCTCTGTCATCCTTTAAAATTCTATCCTTATTTTGTATGTTAGGTATTTTCATAATAATATGCTTTGGTTGTGGATCTGTTGTAATTTTGAATATTTGGGATCCTCAAGTGTCCTGAAGTTGATTTTGCATTTCATTCTTTAGGTTTGGGAAATTTTCTGATATTATTTCATTGAAAAGATTGTACATTATTTTGGTTTGTATCTCAAAACCATCCTCTATCTTGATAAATCTTGTATTTGGTCTTTTCATGTTATCCCATATTTCTTGGAAGTTCTATTTACAGTTAACATCTTTTCTCCACTGTCAACTTTGTTTTCATTGCCTGAAACTCTGCCTTCTAAGTTGTTTAGTCTGTTGGTTATGCTTTCTTTCTTTCTTTCTTTTTTTTTTTTTAAAGAATGATTTTTTTTAAGTAGTTGATGGACCTTTATTTATTTATATGTGGTGCTGAAATTTGAACCCAGGGCCTCACACATGCCAGGCAAGCATTCTACCACTGACCCACAACCCCAGCCCCACTGTTGGTGATGCTTTCCATTGCACTTTTAATTTGGTTTATTGATTCCTTCACTTCTTTGATTTCTGCTTGATATTTTTTCAGAATCTCTCTTTGTTGAAATGATCTTTCACTTCCTGTATTTTCTCTCTGATTTCACTCCTTACATTGTCCTTTACCTCAAAGATCAGTTTAACTATATACATCCTTAAATCTTTCTTTGACAATTCTTCCATTGTTGTGTCAGTGGATACTATAATTGATGCATCTTGGTTTATTTAAGGCCATTTGTTCCCTTGATTTCCCATGATGTTTGTGTGTCTACCAATCTAATGGTATAGATCTGAGGCAGCAGAGTTTCTGCCCTGTGGATTTGTAGTGTCCCTGAAGATTTCCAGTACCTCACCATTTAGGGGGGCATAAATAATAACAACAACCCATGCAAACAGTATACAGCAGAAAATCAAATAGTTTCTGCCATGGCATCTACAATGATAAATTGTCACAATAAAAAGAAATGATATGATCAGTTATTGCTCACAGTAAAAATAGTTAAGTTTGCAAAAGGGTTAACAATTTTGAATGGTGGATTGGATGAGAACAGGTATGATGTAGGATCTGATCATTATGATGTAGGAGGAGAGAAGATAGAAGTAATTAAAGGAAGAGTGAAAGAAAGAACGATAGAGATTGGCTTGCTGAGAAGCTCCCTGTCTGCTTTCTTGATTTTTCATGCCATGAAGAAGCCAGGAAAGCAACCTTCTCTGTTGCACCATCTTGAAACTCCCAGAGATTTCTTATCCAGTAAATGATGTTACAACTCCCTATTATTTTGAAAAAAAAATTAAATATTAATTTTGAAAATAAAAGTTGTTTGGAAAGAATTATTATTTAAAAATTATTTTGAAAAATAGTTAAATAAAAGTATGCATTTAATTACAATTAAAATTACAGTTTTGATGAAATGACATTTTAAAAGTATAAAGACAGATTTACGGAAGTATAAATAAAGTTTCGGTAAATACTTAGATAACTTTTTTTTTTCCCATACCAAGGATTGAACTCAGGGGCACTTAACCACTGAGCCACATCCCCGGCCCCATTTTGTATTTTATTTAGAGACAGGGTCTCTCACTGAGTTGCTTAGAGTCTCGCTTTTGCTGAGGCTAGCTTTGAACTTGTGATCCTCCTGACTCAGCTTAGATAACTTTTTTGGGGTGGGCAAAGCCTTTCTAAACATGACACTCAAGGTGTCAGCAGGACTATGTGTCCCTGAATATTCTAGAAACACATCTTTGTTTCTTACTAGCTGAAGGTTGCCTGCATTCCTTGGCATTCCTTGGCTTGCAGCTGCATCAGTCCAGTTTCTGCCTCTGTCTTCCCATGGCTCTCTTCTCTACATGTCTCTGTTTCTTCTTCTACTCTTATAATAAAGACACCAGTCAGTAGACTTAGGACCCATCCCAATGCACTGTGGGCCTCAACTACTTATATCTGAAAAGATCTTATTTTCAAATAAGATCACATTCCAAGGTTCCAGGTGGACATGGATTTGAGGGTGGTCACTGTTCTCTGCATGCGTATGCTGTGTGCCTCAGTAATACTACATCTGGCAGTATATCATAAGGGAAAAAAATTACAGAAAGATATAATTGTTGAAAGATATAAATATATTAGTTGCAGCATCACATTTCACATGCAAAACATCTGAAACAACCTAAATATCTAATAAGGTACTATTATTATTATTATAATGTGTGTACTATAAATGTATATTATATCTACTATTAAATAGATACACATTATATGAATGATGAAATATTATGCATAGAATTTATGGAAGAAATACATGTTTTACAATAAAAGGATTTTTGTTAGTGATGAAAAAGTAGATTACAAAACAGTGTGATTCCATATTTGAAAAATAAAAATGTTTGTTTTTACGTATGTATACACCCTCCCCCCACCCCCGCCCCCCCCCCACACACAGATTTTCTCTCTTTCTTTGTAACTTCTTCCGTTATGTGTGATTTTTAGCTACATTATTCTTGGATAAATAATAGTAACAGGGCTTCAGTTGAAAAATGCAAGAGGATGTGAGATTTGGTTTGGGGGTTCATGTAAATTTAAAATTTGTATATGGAAGCAGACAATATACAAAGGAAAGATAAATGACAAGATGAAAAACACACACCATTGATTTTATTTTTGATTACCTGTAGCTTCTAAATTTTCTCCAATAAAGATAGCTTATTTTTGTGGTGAGAGAAAACCCAGAAGCATTACTTTAAGTGCTCTGTGAAAGACTAAATAATGCAACTGGGCTCTTGATGTCTCTGACTTTCTCCATTCCATACTCTTCATAACTGGTGGAAAATGCCTACTTGTACAAATCATTACAGGTCACATTACTCAAAAGGATCTGTAGTCATTAATTGGGCAGTTCTTTATTGAGCACCTGCCACAGGCAAGCTCTGCTCTGAGTTCTAAGAATGCAGTCAGCATGAGCATAACCCCCTGCTGGGTTGGAGCTTGCTCCTGGTACCATCTTTGGAAGGCATCACACAGTGCTGTGGTGGGTGCATTTGCTGCTTAGTTTTAAGGTATCTGCCTCCCCATCCCTGGAGCTTGCTTCCATTCAGCTTTATCTCCCATACTCTTCGGATGTACTGAAAGTTTTCTTGTGACTCATATCAAACACCTTGCCCTTCAGCGTTTCTCAATTAATGTTTATTTGATTTTGCAGAGCAGCTATTACAGAAAAGTAACAACACAAATTTATGGTATTAAAATTTTGCAGGACTTCGAAATTCCCATTGGAGATGTGCTGAGCATCTTCAAGTACTGCAGAATTGTCTTTGTTTTCAGAAAGATGAATTCAGATGTGAATTCTCAGCAGGTTGTTACCAAGGAAGTCTTCTTTAAAAACACAAAATCAGAAACTAGAATGAGGAAATAACTACAAATACAGGAAAAGTTAAAATAATTTCAAGTGAATAATCAATTCTATGCTAATAAGTTTGAAAACCTAGGTGAGATGGTGATTCTCTAGAATAATTCAAACTTCCAAAATAAAACAATCCCATAGAGACTACTCACCATAGAGGAAATAGAGAAAGTTCTCAAGGAACCATAATTGTAAATGTTTCCAGGTCAATTGTGTGAAAATAGGGAACTTAACCCTACTTTAAACTATGCCAGATAACATAGAAATGGTAAAACTTCCCTATTCTTTTATAATTTTAGGATTACATTAAAATAAAAACTCATTATAATATATGAAAATTACCAGATAGTGTCTCTTAATAATATTTTACTTAATGTCCTACATGAAATAATAATAGTAATCTTGGTGTTAGAACTACCAGAAGTTTTAAACTTTAATTTTGTTTATTTATATTTTCTAAAACATTTTTCCAGAGTCACATACCTCATCCTATAAGCCTGAGCCCACACGGTAGTAGTGGTGGTTTTGTTTCAGTGATTACAATGTCTGCAGATAATGGTTCTGCCATCGAAGCAGGTCTAATTGTATTAATTTTCACAGATTGATTTCATAAAAATTACATATTGCTAGGTAGGAAATGTAGCTAACACACCAGAAATTAAATCAAGATAAACAAATGAGGGGGTGGGCATTGTGTGACCAAGATTTAATTTCCTCACTATATTCTTTACCATCAGAGAGAAAATGACTAAAATGGTCAGAGATCATTGATGGTCCCTTCACAGGAAAGAAACGACTTAAAAACAAAAATGAAAGCAAGAAGCCTGTGGTTTACCCATCAGAAAGTTTCTTGGTAGCAAGTTTTGTTTGTTTTTGTTTTTTTAAGAATGGGGAAAGATGGTCTGTAAAGCCCTGGTATACAGTCTCTTTGGAACACTACAATTGTAATTTATGAAGATGTACACTCTTTCATTCTATTCTTAAACATGTATGCCTAGATGCCTGTGAAAATGAGTTTGTTTCTTCTTTGTAATTGCTTACAAAAAAAAAAAAACCTAGTAAAAGTTTTAATGTTTTTCATTTGAGGACCAATTAATAAATTTAGTACAGCTATGCAGGGGTCTTCAAAGAAAAATGAGCTGGATCTCCCCATGCAGATAAGAAAGCGAATGGTATGTTAGCAAATGAAAGAACAAAGAGCAAGACCCAGGAGAGTGCTCACCTTCATGTTAAAACACAGTGTAGAAAGTGCCAGGAGGAATCACAAGTGGCTGCTAAGCACCACTGCGTGGGGACGAGGGTCACTGAGGGGAGGCATTTCATCTCATATAACAGTTTCCACTGTTTGCATCTTTACCTGGTATATCCATTATGCTTTCTTGTATTTGGTTTCCTCATCTACAATATGAAGATTATGATACCTGTCTTCCTGGGTTATGAAGATTGTGAGGTAATATGTGGAAAGCATTCAGAATAGTGCTTCACACTTTGATGAACAATGGCTAATGTTATTTGAAACATAGTTTAAAAAACCAGATAGTACTGCAGCTTTATTTGGGGGCGAGTGTAGGATACCTCTTCCCCATGCCCTTTTGCTACCTAGAGACAACTGCTTTTGCCTGTTTTATTTATTATTATTATTATTTTTGCTATTATTCATGTTTTTAAACAACAGTTTCCCGGATGTGGACATTTTAGATACTGTTGAAGTTGCCTATGACAGAACGTGAGGATTTAGTTTCCTTACACCATCCCATTCTACCCTATTTTTTTTAAGAAGTTTTTTTAAATTGATTTTTTAAAAAATAAATGACAGCGGAATGTATTACAATTCTTGTTACACATGGAGAGCACAGTTTTTCATATCTGGTTGTATATAAAGTATGTTCACACCAATTCGTGTCTTCATACGTGTACTTTGGATAATGATGTCTCCATTCCACCCTATTTTTATTTCCTTCATCCTTTAAGTATAATTCTATTACAATGATTGGCTGAATTAATATTGAGTATTTAACTTATTTTTAACAACGTAATGTCCCGTTCATTTCTGTAACTTCCCTGGAGCTCATAATCATCCTTTAAAATTTTTTCTTACTTTGCTATGTACCTTTCTCTTAATTTTCCAAAATTCCCCCACATTAAAAAATTATATAAAATCCCTCTGTCTTATAGTTATTCACAACAGGTAATCTTTTTTTCCACATTTTTTTCCCCTCTCAATTTCTTGAGACATCTTCTCTGGAACGTTTCAGCCTGCTGCCCAAATTGAACTGGATGCACCTGAGACCTATTGCATCTCTCCTGTGTCTGGTATCCTGCCTTCTTGACTCCAAACCTTCCTCTTTCTTGGTTTATTCCTTTGGGCTCTTTGTTTATTTTTGGAATCCTTCCTGAGAAAGGGTGTATGTATATATAATTTGTAAATCTTAGTGTCAACCAGTTATGATTCCAAGACTTTAACACATGCTAAGTTATTTAATAAAAACACAGTTCATTGTTTGTTAGCCAGCCCTCATAAACAACATCATTGTTCTTAACAGAAATAAATAATCAGATGTTCTGTCCAAAATTATGCTCACTGAATGCAAAATTGTTTCACCCATCAAAACTGATCATAGGTTTTACTTATTCCCTAGCACGCTGCAGAGTCATCTGGGAGTATACATATACATATAAAGAAAAACAGGCCTATATTAAAATTGCAGCTGGGGAAGGTGGTAGTACAGAAAGAGAAGTTGAGTTGAGCCATTTGCTTTAGACACTTACTTGCCTGCAAGACCTGCTTCTGATCTGTAAATCCCAACTTCATGGTCAGACATTCAGATCCTCCTGGGACAAAACAGTGGTTTCTCAAAAGTAGAATAGTCATTTGCCAAAGAAAGGATAGGTCTGCTTTATACCATCGGGGCTCTCTGTAGGCTCCATATTTCTCCTGATCTGTTGCAGACCTCTTGTAAACTGTATGAGGCATTGGACTATAGAGCTGAATTGTGACTTCTTCCTTCTCTATAGCCTGGAGCAGGTTTTCCTGGCAAGGTTGTGGGTTACTCAGTAAATAGGTTGGAGTAGCAGTCCCAAATGTTGATATGTGTTTCCTCCAAAATATAGAGAGCCAGAAAGCATTGTGTCTCTTTCTTAGTTTTCAGGAGTGAATGATAACAGCAATTTGCTTTTCATGTTGGAGGAATTTCCAGAAATTCCCTAAACCAGTAGACCCTCAAAAGAGTTACTGAGGGGTCGGTCAGTCCCTGAATTTCCACTCTCTGGCACATCAGTGCTTTACCAAGGAATCTAGGACACTTTGTACTCCCTGCTTTCCAGGCCCAATCAGCATGATATCATCATTTTACAGACAAAGTGATGTTCTGTGGGATTGTGCAGGGGTCAAGGTCCCTGCAGACTAGAGCATAACAGAGAGAACTGATGCAATCTCAAATAAGACAGTAAAGTTCACACCATTTCTGCTAGGTGAAAGCAAACTGCCTCTGTACTTTTTGTCCACAAAGATGGAGAAAATAGTATTTGCCAGATCAATAGCCATAGAATAATACCACACATAGTTTATTTGGTCCAGTAGAGACTGAGTTTGAAACAGTAGATGAAATTGGAGTCACTACTGATTCATTTAACAATACAGTCATTCTCCAAGACTTGTCTGCCTTCTTCAAGAGTCAAATATGCTAGTTTAATAAGGGTGAGATAGACTCTAACCTCTGTGACTTCCCCTAGGGATACAGAATTGGCTTATTCATTTTCTATTTTGGGAAGAAGTGGGTACTTTCAGAGTTACCCACCATAATATCCTTTACTCCATGAGTAAGAGGGTCAAAATGTGAGTTAGGGCAGTTGCATGTATAATCATTCTCTTCATGTACATATGTACAGCATCTGTCCATTCAAGGTCTGTAGGAACAACCACAGGAAAGTCCATGGACTTACTGGGCCTATCATGAAATTGGAGTCTTAGTTTTCTTAGTTTTCAGGAGTGAATGATAACATGGCACCAACTTAGGCCAAAATCCCATTTTCCTCTGTCTCCTTGAGCACAGCTCTGAGCACAGTCATACAGAGTCCCTAGGGACTGGAGTTAGTACAGAACCGGTGTCCAATAATACTTTAAATGTCTGCCCTTTCCCCGCTGCACAGTTACTCTGGTAAATGTCAGTATGTTCCACTGAAAAAAGTTAGACCATGTTCAGTGGGCCCTACTTAATGTTCTGCCACAGAAAGAAGAGTCTTTCTTCAGAGATAAGCAGCCACCCCCCACCCCACCCCTGCCTTCATTCAAGGCTATCTGGGCCTGGGATTCCAAGAGGTATAAAGTGTGAGTCCTGCCTTACATCTCTTATATCACATTGACTTGTAAGACTTCTCTTCAACAAAACTCAAGGTTTTTTGTTTTTGTTTTCAGATATATCAAAGAGAACCTCAGAAGGTCTCCACCTATTTTAGTCCTCAGTGTCCCATAATCCATTAACCACTATGAAAAGTCCCTGTGGATCAAATTGTTTTTATTATGTTCATGAATTCTGTGGGTCAGGAATTTAGGCAGAGCACAAGAAGATAGTCTATCCCTGTTCCATGATCTGAGGTTCCAGTTGGAAGACGTGAAGGCCGGAGGCTGCAATCATTTGCAGGCTCTTTTATGCACATAATCAGTCAGTTAATGCTGGATATTGGCTGGGGACCTCAGTTCCTCTCCATATAGGTCTCCCTATGTGATCTCTCTGCATGGATTAGTTTGGGCTTCCTCACAGAAGAGCATTTGGTTCCAGGAACAAGCATTCCCAAGAGAAGAGATGAAAGCAGAAGCTTTGTCACTTTCTGTGATTGAGCCGTGGAAGTCACACTGCATGCATCATTTCTGCTATAATCACAACCTTATCTATGCTGTAGGGAAGAGAAGATAGACCCCCACCTCTCAGTAGAGGAGTGCCAACATCAAGTTGTACGAGTGCATAGGACAGAATGTTTATTGGCACAGCAATCTTTAGAAAACACATCCTGCTACAAATAGAAGCCCCGTTTTTTCTTTTTTTAAATCAATGCATCTTTCCATCCTGATGCTAGGAAACTTATCATGGATAGGGTTTCTTGGTTCCCTTCATGCAGAACAAGTTTTTACTTCATTATTATGCTCTATATAGTCATAAAGAGTACTGACCATCTCCATAAGGATTTTTTAAATTTCATTTTGGTGCTGGGGATTGAGCCTAGTGGTTCACACATGATAAGCACACACTTTGCCACTGAGACACACCCTAAGCTCTTCCTCAAGGACTTAGAATTGGAAGCATAAGCTACTGAACAAATTTTTGCATGTCTTGTCATGCTTATTATAAATAATAACTACTGAGCTTCATCCAGATTAAAATTCTTGTTTTGGTCTGATTGCTTCTATTTAGATTCAGCCTCTATTTTTGGCAAAGACAGTGTGTTTTTATTTTCTAATTCTAAAGCTAAATGAACTCTTCCCTTGAAGGTGGAATGTCATTCTCAGTTTTAATAATATCACCAATTTTAGCAGTCTGCCTGAATTAAAAAGTTATATGAATATTATTAAATTACCAAAAAAAAAAAGTAGCTGTGGCATCTATACGCTTGGTGGGTGAGTGGGCATACTATCTGGAGGGGAGTGAACAACTCGTCACAGAAGCATTTAAGGAGAGAGGAGCAGTTCTTTAGGGAGTAGCAGGCCAGGTCATTTGGTCGTTTTCCAATACCATCTCCCATGCCCCTTCTTCAAGCACATTAGATGACTCAGTCTTTCTGGAACATCCACACGCAGTCTTTGCACATTGTGTTTCTTCTTGGAATGTCACCTTCCCAACCCATTCTCTGACGAGCAAATTCCTGTTCAACCTTAATGACAAAAATCAAAAGTCAGCCTTCTCTCATCCCCCCACAGCTAAAATATTCCCATCCTCTCTTTTAGTCACAAAGCCCTTTGTGGATATGCTACCATTACTATAGCGTATGTTCTTGGGGAGGTGCAGAGGGAGAAGGGAGTGAGTAATAGCTAATCTTTGTATCTTATCTAGTTCTCACCAACCAAGAATGGTTTGTTGCGTAAATTATCAATTCTAAAAATCTGTCATTCTGAGGCAAGAGCTGTTAAAAATGCAGATTCCCCATCTTAATGAATCAGACTACCAGGAGGGTGGATCTTTTTGACAAGCAAGCCAAGTGTTCTGTGGAACATACTTTGACAAACATTGTCTTAGGCTGGGTACCACCGTAAGAGCTCATTTTAGCTTTGGTTCTTAGCCTTGCTTTTCACATTTTCTGAGCCATTTATTTGACCTTTAGAGTCTTCTATAACATCATCTTCATTTAGCTTTTTCAGATATGGATATGCATTCTAGAACCACCTGCCCTAGAATTTAATTTTTTAGCTGACGTATAATTTCGTATGTGTTTCTTCAATTAACCTACATTCATAAGGACTCTGTGTGGGTGCGTGCATGTGCATGACATTTGAAACATTGTGGAGTATATAAATGGCTCAGTTATACTTTTTATTCCACAGAGCTTTTCTGATTATATGTTTATGTCATCAAAAATATCATTAGAATTACAAATCATAACTGAAAGTGTTATTACAGGATTTCAAAAAAAGGGAGGGATTATGATATAAAATATGATTAAACCTGTGTTCCAGTAGATAATATGTTAAGAATTCATTTTCTAACTAAATTTATTTGGAAAGTATTTAATCAGCAAAACCCACTTTAGTATTACGTCTTTCATTATGTCCTCCCTAAGTGAAATCAAGAAAAAACACTGGAGAAAAAATTTCTCCATTTCTATTTCTTAGATAATACTTCACATAGAATCCAAGCCCCAATATTTAGTTAAATAGACCACATGTTTTAAGCAATAATTTTTTTAAAATGACTCAGAAAAAGAAGAAAGTGAATTCTGCCTACTCTGCCCACATGATAAAAACACAGTCCTCAAGATACTCAAGACAAAGAACCCACTCAAGAAAGGTTCTCGTAAAAATGTAAATGCATTGTGGTGGGCCGGAAAAGAATGCTGTAATAAACATTGATAAAACCTAAAATAAGATAATGGAAAAATAAGTAATAACACAATCAAACATTCCACATTGAGTTATTATAGTGTCTTAATAAACCTAGTGGAGGTTTTTATGTTAAATTTGGAATATATTGCTCAGTTCCATCAATTTTGTTCATGAATGCAAAAAAAAATCAAAAAAGATTTTTTTCCCTACAGAAGGAAGAAGTCATATATTTTCTTTCATATGTGGAAATTAGAGAGGAAAAAAGGAAAAGAAAGGTGAGGGGGCAGGGACTGATGAAAATTGAAGGGAGATTAGTAGAAGAAAGGAACAGGGGTGGGGAGGGAGAAGAGAAGGGAAAGGGGAAATAATGGGGATGATATTGGCCAAATATTATTATTATATTGTGTGTGTATGAATATGTAACATCAAATCCCACCATTATGTACAACTATAATTCACCAATAAAAATGTGGGAAAATTTTTTCTAGAAGATAGGCATTAAACAACTATATTTTATTGCATGCTGCTTTTTTGGTATGTGTGCTTCTAGAGATCCAACCCAGGGGCTCTTTACCCCTGAACAACTCCCTAATCCTTTATTTATTTATTTATTTTAGACAAAGTCTGCCTAAGTTGCTAAGGCTGTCCTCAAACTTGCAATCTTCCTTCCTCAGCATCCTGAGTTGCTGGGATTATAAACATGTGCCACTGTACCTAGTTTCTCCTGATTTTTTTAAAAAAAGTGATCTCATCCAAGTTCTGGCTGCAAACAACACAGGTTCTTCTGAAGGTTTTTTTTTTGTGTGTGTGTGTGTTAATGGTATTAGAAGTGGGGAAATGCTTTGCAAATGAAAAAATGATACATATCAGAATTGTGTGAAGTTGTTTCTCCAAGGGAATATTGTCCTCCGTGAGCACAGGCACTGTGTCTGCAGATTCACCTAAATGAAGTTACATCCATAGCGCCAAAATCCAAACTTGAAGACAGAGGCAGGAGCAAACACAGTGCATTTTTCTTGGAACTGATCAGGAAAATGAAAGGCTGCACAGAAACAGTATGCTGGTTCTCCAGATGAGGCATGCAGAGGGCAGGGCATCTCCCAGATCAGGGAACTCCAAAAGAGAGAAATGGGAAGCTCTACAGACAGAAATGTGGAAGGTAGTGTGGAACAGTGTCAAGAACACTCTGCAGTCTGAGCCCCAGATTGTTTGCCATGGTGATCTTGGGAATGTTTTCTTAAATCTCTCTGTCTTGACGTTTCCTCATCTATGCAGAGGGCATGATTATAATATTTGTTTATTTGGGTTAATGAGATGCTTGACACAAAGTCAGTGTATGTTAATCATTATGATGAAGTAGTGATGATGATAATGATATGATGTAGATTATTATTTGCCCCCCCCCCCCGCACCAAAGGAGGGATATATTCATGGTGGAGCTCTTACAGAGAATGGAAAACCATCACACTTGAATGACCTAGAAAGAAGTCTGTGGTTGATTTTCCCAGTTTTGCTTCTCTAGAACACTGCTTTGAATTTTCATTTCTAATGTATTTAAAATTCTTACCATCTATAATGATCTATTGCGTAGAATTGAGAAGGGACATAGGGAAGATCTGCAATAGGCCTCACAGAAAATTTAAGGACAAATCAATTGGAGAAAAAAGATTTGAGAAAATATAACATTAATGATTCTTAAGAACACAAAATTTAGTCTTGAAATTTTTCCTTTCAAGACAGTGTTTTACAAAGTTTTTAGAGTGTTACATGATATTTAACTTACGATATTCTTTGAAAAGAATGCAATCCAGAATACTTAATTTTAAGTATAAGTTTTAAGGATACTTAATTTTATTGTCAAGTTATTTTCTGCAATGTAAAAAAAAAAAAGGTCTTTGCTCTCAGAATCTATCCACACTAGCTCTAAATTTCCTAAAGCCAAGAAATATATATATTTTGTTTCACATGAAACTATATATATTGATCACTTGAAAGCTCAACATATCTAATACAAAACTTTCCACACTCAGTGAAAGTTTTTGTCTGATTGTTTTCAGAAACATGCATGCGGTCAAATCTTAGAATTGGCATTTTGTAGACACATTTCTTTTAAAACAATTTTTCCCCCCAAAACCTGAATAGTAAAGAATTCAAATTGAGTTATCTTTCAAAAATTTTAAATATACTTTAATTACTTTTGGTTGTTAATTATCATTTTTTGAAATACTGAGTCTACCTCTTGTGTCAGGGATAACCATTGCTAAAAGGGCTTTGATGAATTTTGGGACATTTATACCCCACAGTTTCTTCCTTCAAAACTGAAAATTTCTCCTTCCTAGAAATACCACAATAAATGGGCACTTATTCTTGCTTTATAAACTAATTGACTGTGTATAGAAAGAAATTATTTTAATAGAAAGGAAATATCCAACACATTGTATAAAGTTAAGCAATTGGAAAATCACGATCCTCTTATGGATGTTTTTCTAATGCAAAGTCCAGACCTCCAGGGAGGGACCTCCCACACTGATCTCCTTTGCTGGCTGGAGTCTGGGGGCTTCATCAGGGTTCCCAGCCCCTCCCCAGTGGGCAGGATCTCTTCTGGGAAAATCACTGCAATAGTGTTTGTAGTCCTGTCTTCTGTTGGGTTCTCTCTTGATGTGTCTCCAATAATGTAGTCATTGAAATGTAGTGCTAGAAATTATTTTGGAGATTTTACAGGTTAGAAAAAATGAAATCCAGAAAAGAGGAGACATTTGTCCAAAGCCCAACACCTAATGAATCACAGGACTAAATCCTTTAGTTTCCTTTGCTTCTAAGCCTAAGTGCAGCATTGGAAGAACTCAAAATCTGTCTCACAGCTTTATATTACTGCTAGTAATAAAAGTGACACTATATGTGCACAGTAGTCCAGTCATTAAAATAGTATTTGTATAACATGTTGTAAATTTGTTTTATATAATAGAAAACAACCAAATATATTAAAAATTTAAGCACACTGTTTGTATATTTTTAAGGTATTTACTGAAAATAGCTTTATCATCTTGAATAAAAAATGTACAGAAGACCTTTATTAAATCAACAAACATTTTTGAAACTGCATCATTTCTAGAAGGTCCTCAGTGTGAAGACAGAAAAGAAAAACAGCAGTCCTTTGCTCTCAACCTGCCAGCTCCCAGGGGAGGCTGACAGGCAGTGTGAGACTGTGGTTCTGACTGTGATATCATGAGATGTGCATCATGGGGTAGCACAGGGGAAGAGCACCTAATAGGCAGCAAAAAGAAAAGGTCCCCCAAAGAGGTGACACTAGACCTGACTCCAAAGAAAGGGATGAAAGAAAAGGGACATTGAAAGGAGATAAAAGTTTGTGCCAGGCAGGTAAATGTCACAGCATGTGGCAGATTTGTGGCTTCTGTCTAGCTGTATCCCAGGATTAAATGAAGATGTAACCAGACAGGGGCCAGATCATAGTTTTGTACATAGTGCTCAAATTTTTGAATTTCACCAGAAATAATGGGAAGGCATTGCAAAATGATTTGCTATAAGTAAAAGAATGTAACTCAAATTGTATTCTAAAGCTAATGCTTTGTCTTGTTTTGTGTTTCTGCTTCTTGATATCAGACACCTTGGTAAAACATCTGTGAGTAGAATGTGATAAAATCACTGGGATCTATTTCTAGTTGTAGACCTGACAGAAATCTCAATTTCCTCATCTATAGAATGGAGATCATTAGAGGGCTGTTGTAAGAAATACGTTGAGTGCTGGGCTTGGTGGTACATGCCTGTAATCCTAGTGGCTCTGGAGGCTGAGGCAGGAGGATTGCAAGTTCAAGGTCAGCCTCAACAATTTAGCTAGGCTCTAAGCAACTTAATGAAACCCTGTCTCAAAAAAAAAAGCCAGGTGCAGTGGTCATGCCTCTCATTCCAGAGGTTCGGGAGGCTGAGGCAGGAAGATTGCAAGTTCAAAGCCAACCTCAGCAACAGTGAGTCACTAAGCAACTCAGTGAGACCCTGTCTGTATTTAAAAAAATACAAAATAGGGCTGGCGATGTGGCTCAGTGGTCAAGTGCCCCTGAATTCAATCTCCAGTGCCAAAATAAACAAATAAACAAATTAATTAATTAATTAAATGGCAGAATATTTACACAAATACTTTTAAAAAAAATCAATAAAGGGCTGGGGATGTGCTCAGTGATAAAGCATCCTCAGTGCCAAAAAAGAAAAGAAAAAAAATGTACACGAGTTCTGTCCCATTCAGTACTCATTACAGTCTCTGGCATATTGTAAATAATAAATATAAGCTGGAATCATCTTCATCTTTATAAAAGTCTGAATTGGAGAAAATGGCCTAGGATGTTTAGGGCTCATTTTAACAACTGGAGTTAAAATCAGTTTTTCAGTGGTGCTGAATCTGTATTGTTTAGGGTAATTGAGCCCCCTGAAGAGATTTACTCTGTCAGCGGCATGGCTAGGAAAAAACATCAGTTAGCAAAATACATTGATTATATGCTTGAAGGAAGTTTTCTGCTGATTTCATTGCCTAAGAGAATGTAAGAAAAGAAAACTTAAGTTTCAGTGATTGAGAAGTAGGATCTGGAGAAGATCTAGGCATGAGCTTGATTTAATAGTTAAAAGTGGAAGAGAAAAATGCCAAGGTCCACAGATAGGAATTGATGATAAAAATGAACTTTCCCCCACTCCCTCTGTTGACTGGCAGGCTCCCCAGAAGAGAAGATATATTATGCTTTTAATTTGTCATTGGATTGTAATTCCTTGTTTATGAAATGTCCTTATATCCTAATGGCTAAAGGTATTTTAGTTACTGGAGGGTTTTTTTATTTCTTTTTTTTTTTTTTTTGCCATTGTACCAAATTGGAAATTTGAAATATAGTGAAGCAATTTCAATTTGGTTGTATTTAAAAATTAGGTTTAAATTAGATTTAACATCTGCACAGTGCCATCTCCCTGTAAAAATGGACCAGGAGCCAAGGCCACAAGCAAGATGCCAATTGCTGTGGGTCCTTGTGGATAGTCCCAATCCAACTACTTTGACCATATTAAGATGGTAAGAGTATGATGGCTAGGGCTCTCTTTGGCAATTTTTCCTGTCTCATGATTAGAACACCTGAGCAGGAGCTGATGGGTAGCATTGTGAAAACCCTAATGCCTAGTGGTGACACCGTTGGCACATTTGTGGCCATCAAGATGGGCATTCGAGGGGCTGAGGCTGTAGCTCAGTGGCAGAGTGCTTGCCTAGCACGTGTGAGGCACTGGGTTCGATCCTGAACACCACATAAAAATAGACAAATAAAATAAAGGCATTTGGTCCATCTACAACTACAAAAAAAAAAAAAAAGATGGGCATTCAGTGCTAACCAGGGCAGTAGTTGCCCTGGTTATGCTTTCCTATCAATCTGTGCTTTCCTATCAGTCTCAAGCCATGCACTATAATCAAAGAACATCTTTGAAGAAAAATGGAGTATATTTTAATATTCTATAGAATAATAGCTGTACTTTCTGTGTTCTATTTTGTTAGTGCTCCTATATTCCTCCCTGTAAGAGAGAAAATCAGAAGAACTTGGAAAGTGTCATGAATTGGCAACAGTACTGGAAAGATGAGATTGGTTCCCAGCCATTTACTTGCTATTTTAACCAATATCAAAGGTAAGTCAGTATTTACTTGTGGATATTGATGTTGTCTGTAGCCTGCGTAATTTATTACACTGGCAAATCACATATTGTGCCCACTTGACAAAATATGCACCTTGGAAGTAGACTCTCTCTAGCTGTAGTCTTCATTCTTTCTAGCATATGGAGACCCCTTCATGCTCTATAGGATAGGAGAATCTGCAGAAAAGAAACAGAGAGAACTTGTATAATAGAACTTACCCTCTGGAGATACCGAAAAGTGCAGCAGTGCCTTGTATAGGACCACTGTATGCTACAAGTGTGCTCTGAGATTACAGATTAAAGCACATAAGCTAAACAGTGTGCAGATTTATCAGCATTTCAGATTGCACAGACTCTTAAACTTTCCTTTTCCTTTATATTCTGATGAAGTGTCAATAGAATGAGTTCACACCATTAAAACTTTACTTGACTTACAAAACTTCACCAAGATTTTATCTCACTCCAGTTAGAATGGCAGTCATTAACAATATAAAAAATAATGAATGCTGGTAAGAATACACTGTTGGTGGGATTGGAAATTAGTACAGTCACTGTGGAGATCAGTTTGGAGGTTACTCAAGAGATTAGGCATAGAACCACCTTATGACCCATTCCTCAGTATTTATCCTAAAGAATAAAGTCAGCATACTAAAGCTGTGCATACATACCCATGTTTATAGCAGCACAATGCGCAATAGCCAAGTTATGGAACCAGCCTAGGTGTCCCTCAAAAAAGTAGATAGAGAAAATGTGGTATATATATATATATAGAGATAGATAGATAGATAGATAGATAGATAGATATAGATATATACACAATGGAGTTTTAGTTAGCCATAAAGAATTATAAAAATTGTGACATTTTCAGGAAAGTGAATGGAACCAAAGATCATGCTAAGTGAAATAAACCAGACTCTAAAAAGTTCCTAGGTTTTCTTTCATATAAAGGGACCTCATGAAAATAGAAGAGATACCAGTAGGGTAGCAGAAAGTGACCAGAGGAGGGAAGAGGGGAGGGAAAGGGGAGGTATGAGGGAATGAAAGAGATGAATTTGTGCTAGGTGCATATATAAATATATCACAGTTAACCCAACTATTAAGTATAATTATAACACACCAATAAAAGTTTTTGAAAACTTTACTTGCTTTAGAAGGCACTCAAATTTTGCCATACAGATCAAATCAAGATGATTCCTTGGACTACAGTACTTCAGTATTCTCCCAGATTAATCATAGTAATTTATGTTTCAAACATTTATTTAATATTTAAAACTCCTTTTCTGTACATCTCCACTTGGGCGTACTCCAGTTACTTCCAACCTTCTCTTCCTCCCATGATCTCTCCTTTAGTGATTGGTGCCATCATTCCTTTGTTTACCTATCCCAGAAAACTCTGGTACCTAATTTATTTCCTCCTTTACACTCTTTAACCTGTATTCACCATCATGTGGATTTTACAAACTTCTGTGATGACTTTTCTGTGCCTTCTTGCCACCACTGCCTTAGTTCAGTTCCCCATTATTTCTCAACCCTGCTAATGCAGCAGTGATGTCATAGTTCTTACTACTCTAGATTCACTGGGCTCATACTCAGTCCTGTGATGGTGGAAATAGCCGCATGGTTCAAGATGGCCTTTCCCTCACGGCCCAGCAGGTGGCACTGGGTATCGAGGGGCCACCTCTGTTCTCCACCTGTCCTGTCATGCTTCAGTGGGCTAAACTACCTTCCTCATGGTAGCATGGTAGCCTCTAGGCAGCATTCAGGAGAGGCAGGCCTCAGCTCTGGAATTAGAATAAACATAACTTCGTTATGTATTCTGTTGGTCAAACCAAGTCACAAAGCCAGCCAGATGCATGGCATATTGACAGATGACTCCTCCTGTTAGGAAGAGCTGCAAAGGATTTGTGGCCATATTTAATCCACCACAGCAAAATCTGACCCAGTCTACCACCCCCCAGCCTTATCTCCCTGCTTAAACGCTTTGCAGTAGCTTTCTGAACTATACAGTTTCAAGAATATCTCATACTTTCATACCCGTGTCTTTTAATTTGCTGCTTTTGCCTCTCAACTGCCTTGCTGAGGACTCCTGTCAGATATCACCTTCTCTGGACTACACTCCTTTCCTTGATCCCCAACTTTGGTTTAGTTGCATATCAGTTGAGATGCCATCTGCTACAGGTAAAGAGTGTATTCGTATTCGAAATAGTATAAACAATTAGAAAATTACCTTCATACATGAAGGAATGCACAGGTAGACTGACAACAGGGTTGTCTGATGCACTGACTGACAATTGCATCAACCAGAACCCATCTCCTTTCTGGATTTCAGTTCTGCCTTTGTGGTTACAGTATGACTTCTACAGTTCCAGATATTACAGCCAGACACAGCATTGTCCAGAAGCAGAAACAGTATATTTTTCCTGGCATATTTTCCTTGGGAGTAGGAAACCTTTTTCCAACTTTGCACAGTCAGCCTCCCACTCTGTATCCTTGTTCAGAGTGAGTTTCCTTTGCCTACCTAAACTAATCACAAAAAGAACAATCAGAATCTACCCCTGAGTGGAGGGTGGGACATTGTCTCCTAAGTCACATGGAGAAAGGAAGGACAACCCCAAGTGCCAGCTACCAGATGAGTCTCTCATGTCCCATAGTCTCCTGTGTACAACTCTATCCCAGAGGTTTGCAACACTCACTTGACATAACTGCTCCAGAGCAGCTTTAAAAACACACACACACACACACCACTGGCCAATTAAATCAGCATCTTTTGTAGTTAACAAAGGCATTAGCATTTTTAAAAGAATTCAGCTAGGCACAATGGTGCACACCTGTAATCTCTGGTTTGGGAGGTTGAGGTAAGAGGATTGCAAATTTAATGCCAGCCTGGGCAATTTAGCAAGACCCTGTCTCAAAATAAAAATTAAAAAGAATTGGAGAAAGAGCTCAGTGGTAGAGGCCCTTGGGTTTAATTTGCAGTACTGAGAAAACAATTCAGTCCTGGGAATTCCGACATATGATCAGGATTTAGAGCACTGCTCTGCCCTTTCACCTGTTACCCTTTAATGGAATCGTATGTGTATCTATCTCCCTAACCACACTATACACTTGTTAAGGGTATGGGTCAATCATTCTTTGTGGTTGTTTCCTTAATGCTTACACAGTGCCTGGCTCTCAAAATAAATATTTGGTGAATAAATGAATGCGATGTACCAAGTTAATAAGGGAGGGTTCTTTGCTTCCAAGGAATTTGTATTCATTGGTGAAAACAGGTGCTTATGCAAAAATAAATACGATTTCCCCTCCTAGAAGTAAAAGAGATCTGAGCACAGTGGTGCATGCCTGTAATCCCAGTGGCTCAGGAGCCTGAGGCAGGAGGATCGTGAGTTCAAAGCCAGCTTCAGCAATTTAGTAACACTCAGTGTCTAAATAAAATATAAAAAGGGCTGGGATGTGACTTGGTGGTTAAGCACCCTGGGGTTCAATCCCTGGTGGTACCAAAAATATAGAAATAAGGGAAGATCTTGGGCTGGAGTTGTGGCTCAGTGGTGGAGCACTTGCCTAGCATGTGTGAGGTACTGGGTTCAATCCTCAGCACCACATAAAAATAAAAAACAAATAAAATAAAGGCATTCTGTCCATGTACAACTACAAAATTAAAAAAAAAAAAATAAGGGAAGATCTTGAGAATGGGATGACTACAATAAAGAAAGCAAGGCTTAACTAGGTATCTTAGATATGTATGTTATATGCTAAGCAGTGGGGAGTTTTTATCAGGAAAGGTAGCTTGGGGTTAGATTTCTAAAGTCATTAATGCCTTTAAGAGACAGTCTTTTAAATATAGGCAATAAAAATGCATGCAGAGTTTTTTACTTTTAATCAAAGACTGACATGATTTAGGAAGTAACTGGTATAGCTGAATGAGCATTAGACGGGAAATATGTGTTAAGGCAGGCAGGAAGGAGAATACTGATGTGAGAAAAATGACATTTTTGAGTGGCTACCACATGCCAGCCATTGTGAATGACATTTTATTGAGATCATGAAATTTCTTACACTAGTTCTAGGTGCTAGTCCCACTCAACAGATGAGGAAACCAAGCTTTAAAGAAGTTAAATAACTTACCCAAAGCACACAGCTATTAAGTTAAAACAAACAAACAAACCTGGAATTCAATTAGTCTGATATTCAGAGTTCCTTTAATTAACCATCTACTAGTCCTGATGAGGGCCTAACTGAGTAGTGGAGATGGAAGTAATGAACAGGGATTGTTCTATAAAAAGACATTTTAAAGTTTAATGACAGTGTAAGTGATGAGGCAAAGGAAGGTGTCAAATTTGACTGAATGTGAGAAAAGGATAGTCCAGCTCTGGAAATATGCTGAATTAGAGGGACTCGTAAGATATCCAGAAGATGCTTTGGTTCAGAAGCAAGAGATCAGGGGAGAGAGAAGGGAAATTGCATGGAAATGGAAGGAGACCCTCATTGTTATACAAAATTACATATAAGAGGAAGTGAGGGGAAAGGGAAAAAAAAACAAGGGGGAAAAATGAATTACAGTAGATGGGGTAGAGAGAGAAGAGGGGAGGGGAGGGGAGGGGGGATAGTAGAGGATAGGAAAGGCAGCAGAACACATCAGACACTAGTATGGCAATATGTAAAACAGTGGATGTGTAACTGATGTGATTCTGCAATCTGTATACGGGGTAAAAATGGGAGTTCATAACCCACTTGAATCAAATGTATGAAATATGATATGTCAAGAACTATGTAATGTTTTGAACAACCAATAATAAAAATTAAAAAAAAAAAAAGAAGCAAGAGATCAGGAACAGTGCTGTGCAGATTTGGGAATCATTGGCACACAAGCTGCAGTTGAAACAGAGAGAAAAAATGCATGTTGGGAACTCGCAGAGAAGAGAAATGTTGACGGAATTATATGTAACTTACAAGCAGAGGAGATGGAGGAAGAGTGGCCCACAGGTGAGAGGAAGCTAGAAGAAAATGCTGTCTTGAAAGGAGCGTGTATTAAGGAGAAGGAAGTAATCAAGAAGAATGCTGAGAAGTCATTGCTTTTGACAATTAGCAGTCTGTAGTGGTCTTGTAAAAACACTCAGTGGAATGAAAAGGCAATCTGCAGAGTGGAAAAAAATGTTTGCAAAGCATACGTCTGATAAGGGTTTAATATCCCAAAATGTGTAAAAACCCGTACAACTCTATAAAGTAAAACAAACAAACAACCTAATTTTAAAATGGGCTAAGTACTTAAATCATCTCTCCAAAATAGACATAGAAATGGCTGATGGATATATAATCCATTGCTCAGTATTGTTAATCATCAAGAGAAATGCAGATCAAACCCATAATGAGATATCACCTCACATGTCAGGATGGCTATTGTGAAAAGAAAAACAAGACGAATGTTGGCAAGGATGTGGAGAAATTGTAACCCTTGCATACTGTTGGTGGGTGTACAAAATGGTGCAGCTATTATGGGAGAAAGTGTGAAGATTCCTCAAAAAATTAAAAGATCTGCCATATGATCCAGCAGTCCCACTTCTGAGTGTTGACTTCAGGATTAATACTTGAAATTGGGATTGTGAAGAGATATTAGTATTTCTAAGTTCATTGCAGCAATATTCACACTGGCCAAGATGTGAAAACAACTTAAATGTCCATGGACAGATGAATGGATAAAGATATGGTATTTTCCAAGCATTGTGGCACACACCTGTAATTCCCAGCTACTCAGGAGGCTGAGGCAGGAAGATTGCTCCAGCTTAGGAGTTCAGTTCCAGCCTGAGTAACATAGCAAGACCCCATCTCAAAAACAAACGAAGAATATGGTATATCCATATGATGGCATACTATGCAACCTTTAAAAAGAAGGAAAGTCTGCATTTGTGACAGCATAGATGAACGTTGAAATAAGCCAGTCACAGAGAGAAAAATATTCTATGATTCCACATACATGAAGAATCTGAAACTGTCAAGGTCATGTACTGAAAGAGTGGTTACTAGTGACTGAGGAAATGGGAAGTCACTAATCAGAAGTCATGAAGTTTCCTTCAAGTAAGATGAATAAGCTCTGGAGACTCGCTGTACCACATTGTACCTATAGTCAACAGCAATGGATTGCACACTTAAAATTTTGAGAAGGTAGATCTCATGTTAAAAGTATTCTGACCACAATAAAGTGAAATTTCCCATTACTAGAAAAATAGTGGAGATGAGCAGGAATGGACACAGAGAAATGAACCTGTTACAAACTAAAACTGCTCAGTAAGAGAGAAAAATTGAATGTATATAGTAAACAAGGCAAAAGTGGAACGTGCCCTGAAGAAAATGAAATAGGACCGAATAAAAAGGTTAAGACGTAGGGAGGACTTTTGTGTGAGGTGGAAGCCCAGCAACGTAGCCCATCACTATCAGAGTCAGGTGCTTCACCAAAGCTTCCCGCCCAGACCAGGAGCTGGTTTCAGAATGCATGTGACTTGAACTTGCATTGGAGGCAAACTGGGCACCTTCTCCTGCCCCCTGTCCTGACTAGCAGGGGATGCCCACCCTCTGCACTTGGTACCAAGTTTTGTAAAAGCTGCATCCCCTGACAGAGCTATCTTCCATGAGGCTGGAATTCTGAATATCTTCAATACCAATCAGGAAGGACCATTCCTTTAGAACTTTCTAAAAAGAGCTAAACACATATTATTTGCTGAAAGGAAACATTTTTGCTATTCTCACAACACTTCTGGCTCCAAGTGTGTGTGGTTTTTCCCACTCTAAGCAGTTCTTGAATTCTCTTCGGACACCTCTGGTATCCTTCATTTCAATTCAATTCTAACACTCCTAGAATTACCATCAGAATCTAGAAATTAAAGAGCTCAGTCCCACAAGGCCATCCCCCTTCAGACACCAGTCTCATATCCCGAGGTCCCATTTGACCAACCTGCACAAAGTCAGAGGTTCTCAATAACCTTTCTAGCTTTCAATAATTTGCTAGAGGGTCTCACAGAACTCAGGACATGCTTTACATACTATGGCAGTTTGTTGTAAAGATCCAACCCAGGAAAAGCCAGCTGGAAGATATACACTGGGCAAGACACCCTCTCCAAGCCTCAGCTGCCCCAGAACCTTGATGGTTTGGGTCTCTGAACCCTGTTGTTTGGAGTTTTTAACGGAGGTTCCATTTCACAAGTGTGCTTGAGTAACTCATGGCCCATTAGTGATTCAGTCAGTCTCTGGTCCCTTGCCCTCTCTGGAGCAGGTGGTATGGAAAGTGCCAACCTTTAATTACCTGGAACCTCTGGTAACCTGCCCCAATCCTCCAACACACACTTCATTAGCACAGACTCAGGTGAAGCTGAAAGAGACTTACTATGAACAGCAGAAGAGGCTCCACTCACCCCTAGTAACCAGGAAATTACAAGGGTTTTAGAAGATCCACCAGGAACCAGGGACTGAGACCAAATAAGATCCCTGATTATGTCACCGTACACCTCTTCTGTTAATTTTAGTGCTGCAGATTTAAGCCCGTCATACTTCCGTCACAACGGATATACATTTTCTCTCCATCATCTCCCTGTCCCATTCCCAAACCCTGGGGGTGTAGATAGAAGTGGGGGTGGTCTATCACAGCCTGGCAGCACTGGAGACATGATTTTTAAGTGACTTGGGGAAGCAGGAGTTTGGAGTTTGGCTCTTTCATCGTGACATATGCGAGAGGAAACAACAGTGCTGTTAGGAGGTGTGAAGATGGCAGCTCCCTGGTGCCATCTACTCTAAGTACACTTTTTACTACTGCTAAATAGGAAACTAAAATAGACTTACTGTATTGACTCCCAGATGCTCCTGATCAGATGAACTTTATATTTAAAGTAACCTTTCAGTTTCACGCAAACTCAGGAAATTAGGGAGAATGGTTATCAAGAAGCTTCCATTTTCAAGAAAAAATATGTTATTTTAAAAAATCTAAGGCAAAGATGATGGATTCTTAGCTTTCCTCTGTGTCAGCCTTGTGGAGGCAAACTGTATTCAGGAGTGGAATCTGCCGTGTCCAGAGCAACCACCAGCAGCCACGCCTGCTCAGTCACCATGTGGTCAGCTGGCACTGCTTCCCACCAAGGGCCGTGTCCATTCATAGTGGTCTTCTTCTGTTATCTTTAGTCGTCTTCCTCCCTTAACGTCAGGGCTCATAATCTCCTTCCATTAGATTTTTTTTTTTTTTTTTTTTTACACTTTATAGAACTAAGTTCGTACTTCTGCTCCCTTTATCTCTTTCTTTTTTTTTTTTTTTTCTTAGCCTTTTCCTGGTGTTATGGTTTAGATATGAGGTGTCCTGC
The DNA here is from genome assembly GCF_047511675.1 of Marmota flaviventris. Lineage (NCBI taxonomy): Eukaryota > Metazoa > Chordata > Mammalia > Rodentia > Sciuridae > Marmota > Marmota flaviventris. The sequence continues at coordinate 47,196,025 of NC_092500.1, read as the reverse complement.
AAAAGCTCGTGTGTGAGACAATGCAAGAACTTTAAGGACTGGAATGATTCGATGATGAGACCTGTAGCTTAAGTGATGGATTAATCCATTTGAATGGATTAACTAGGTGGCAACTGTAGGCAGGTAGGGTGTGGCTAGAGGAAGTAGACCACTGAGGGTGTGCCTTGGAGGTTTATGTTTGGTCCTTGGTGAGCAGAGCTCTCTCTCTCTTTGCTTCCTGGTGGCTATCTTCTGAGCTATTTCTGTCTGCCACGCCCTTCTGCCATGATGTTCTACCTCACCTCAAGTCTCAGAGCTGTGGAGGCGGCCAGCCATGGACCCAACCTCTGAAATGGTGAGCCAAAATAAACTTCTTTTCTAAAATCGTTCTTGTCAGGTATTTTGGTCACAGCGATGAAAAGCTGACTGAAACACCTGTCTTGTCTTTTCTTAGTAAAAGCCAGCAAAGCCCCTTAACAAGCATGCTTTGATATCCTCATTCCATTGTCAGATAGCTTCTCTGTACAGGTAGTATCAATTTGGTTCCTTGAAAAGGGAACATTTTCCCTGGAAATGCTTATTCATTCCTCTTCAGATCTAAAGGCGAGGAGTTATCGGTCTTTAGTTTTTGAACTTTTCCTCTTACGCAGAGTGGGATATTTTTCTGTACAAGTCTACTTTTTGATGCTTTGTTTTGTACATCTGAGTTTATAATAGTTCATGAAGAATACAAAGCAGGCTTATATAAACACACACTCATGAAATGAACAAATCTGGCCACACCACCTGAGTAATCTCTTGAATTCACACCTCCACCACTGCTGTGGTTTAGGCCACCATCTGGGTTGTTGAAATGATCCTCAGTTGTTCTTTCAGCCTGGGTCTTTATCTCTTCCTTCATCCATAGTACACTAGGTTTTGTTTTCACTTTATATGAACCTCTGTTGGATCTTGTCATCAGTCTTGGTTGGTTTTTTTCTGCCTTCTTATTGTCCGTAGGATAAAGGCCAGACTCTTCCAATTCCAACTTCAACTTCTGCTATTGGATTGTGACCCAGTCATGGGGGATAAAAAAAACAACAAACAAACAAACAAACAACAACAAAAAAAAAAAAACAGCAGCAAAAACAACCACCTCTGCCACAGACACTGGCCCTGCCTTGGTGGAGCATGTAGTATATATATAGTCACAACACTGTAATGACAAAGCTGGCAGTACTGCAAAGGAGGAGCTGAGGGTACTGTTCTGAGCCATTGTAACATCATGGGAAATTTCAAAGACCTGAGTAAATGATAGTTAGGTCCAGATGAGAGGATGTTCTAGAGTCAGTTAGGTAAAAGTGAGGGGAAGAATATTTCAGAACAGAGCATCAGCTATACAAAGGTTCTGAGGCCACAGAGAGGTTGGTGAGTTTTAGGAACAGGAAGAAGAGCTGTGAGAGAGAACGTGGTGTTGACACGGGAGGGAGAAGTAGCCAAGGTTTGTATGGATCTTAAATGCAGTGAGCAGCCATGGCTGGGTTTTATGTAGGGGAGCAGTAGCCTGATCCAATCTCAGTGTTTGAACTTTCTCACTGCCAGCTCCAGTCACCTCAGGTTACCGTTTCCCACGTACCTTGATACCTTTGTCACTCCCCCCTCTCTTGGGGACACCTTCACCTCTTTCACTTCTAGAAATCAGCAGAGCACAGTGGTTTTAGAAAGAACCCTGGAGCCAGCCTTTTTCTCATGGTGTGGTCTTGGAAATGTTACATTAGCCTATCTGCCTCAGTGTCTCTTGTAGAGGGGGGGCACATACTAAGGTTACTGTGAGGATATGGATAAGAAGGCACATATTTAATCCACAGTGGCTCCCCTGAAAGTGTTTTCTACCACTATCGGTGTTTTTACTACTATTAAAATTCACCTCAAGCCAGGCGCAGTGGCGCACACCTGTGATCCCAGCAACTCAGGAGGCTGATGGCAGGAGGATGGTGAGTTCAAAGCCAGCCTCAGCAAAAGCAAGGTGCTAAGCCACTCAGTGAGACCTTATCTCTAAATAAAATACAAAAAAAAAAAAAAAAAAAAAATAGGGTTGGGGATGTGGCTCAGTGGTCAAGTGCCCTTGAGTTATCCCTGGTACAAAAACCAAACAAGCAAAAATTCACCTCAAATATCACCATGGAAACTTCTCTCACATTTGCAGGTATTACTAAGTACTTCCTCTTCTGTGGGCCCACACTGCCATGGTTGCTTTTATCACACTGCTATGGAATTAATAGAAAATGTACTTACAGATTATGAATTCCTTGAACCACTGTGTGATATCAGGCACTGGGTTTACATTTTTCCTCTACTCCTGAGTAATTGTAAGACTGGGATAAATTGTCCACTTTCTCTGTCTTGGTTTCTTCACCTACAAAATGAGGGTAACATTACCTATCTTGAGGGTTTTATGTTTTCTTTTTGTTTTGATAAGGATCACCTCTGCGCAATGGTGCATACCTAGTAAAAGTGTGTTTTTCTTCCTTTGCCTTATAAATTTCTAACAACTAAGAAACAGTGAACTAATCAGTGAACAACCTGGTTATTCTCTGATTGGAGACTTAGGTAGCACATGAATAAATAATTGGTATTTTATTAATGAATAAAGTGATAGATTGCATAAAAATTAGAAAGAGATTCTGTTGTAAAAATAAAATAAATATGTTTTACTGGTGACCCTGAATAAGATGTATCTTAAGTTATTCATGCATGGTGTGTTTAGCCTGCAGTATATATTTTGAAATCAAATTTCCCCTTAGCATTTTAAAGAAAAATGAACCTAATGGCCTGAGCTCAAATTGAGTGGAGTGCGCTACACAGCACAGTTTGAAAGTCATTAAAATAGAAAATTAAAAGCAATCACTTGTAAAAGGACTGCTCACTTATAGGGCTTAGTTTTCTTATCTATAAAATTTAATAGACTGATAGTTTAAATGATCTCTAAAATTCCTTTGAACTCTCAAATCCTATGGTTTAATGATTCTCTAATTCTGAAGATTTGTACAATTACAATGATTAAGATGCTAAATAAAACCCTAATGGTGCAAGAGAGAGAAAAATCAGTAAAGAACTAAATGGTTAACAGTCTGGAGCAGACAGTCCTCCTACCTCAACAGTAATGGAGTTTCATAACGATGACACTGAGTCATCAAAAAAGGTTAAATTTGGTTCAATAGACCCTCCTTAAAAGGCAAGGAAATGTGTAATGCATTTTAGAAAGATTTTTACCCATTGTATTTAAAATATTTTCATTAGTTTTTATTCAACTTAAAAAAAGTGAAACTTCAGTTATTTTGAAAATTCACATATGTGAATGCTTCTCCACGAAACAAAAAATACCATTTTAGAAGATCTTCTTGTCACACAGTAGATTATCACTTTCTTTCATGGTGTTATCCTTTTCAGTTTCCTAGATTTCTCCCATAAAAATGCCACCACTTTAGTCATTCACTCTCTTGTTTATTCAGCAAGCTTTATTAGCCAACAGGCATCAGTGGTCAGTGATGGGAAGACGTTGCCTCTTCCTCAAGGAATTCACTGTGTCAATAAGTGACTGCAGCCGGGATGTTAGAGATACCTGCGTGCACACACAGTATAGTGCCTGGATCCGCTTGAAAGAGTAGGAAGTGGGCAGAGAAAAGCCTTCACAGAGGAAAAGGTTGAGTTGAATTTTAAAGAATGAATAGGAATTTTCCAGATAATGCTAGAGAAAGGGATCTTGGGGGGAAATAGTAGCATGTACAAGCATTAAGATTGGAAATATCTTAGGAAACTGGAGCCTTGTATACTTGGAGGAAGAGAGATGATGCACTGGAAGAGACTGAGTGAGATAACACTGCACCTTCACGCCATGCTAAAGGGTTTAGGCTTCTGTGTGGTGGAGTGACAGTCATGTGGATATTTTAGAAAGACCAGTCAGGTGGCAATGTGGAAAACAGACTGGATTATAAACCCAAATTGGAGAAACAATGAGCAATTTGGAGATTATTGCACCCATCTAGACAGAGGATGAAAAGAGCTTGAGCAGAGCCAGAATTAGGGAAGGAAGCAAAGGAGGAAGTGACTCAAGACTTGAAATGGAATCTACAGATTTCACGATGGACATGATGCATGACATGGCAGGGATGTTCAAGCATAAAAGAGGATAGAAGAGGGTGACTTCTGCCTTATCTTCTGAACAACTCGGTTGAAGGCAGTGTCAATGGGAGAGGGAAGAGGTTCTGGGATAACCTTTGCTTTCCTAATATAAGTACTACACCTCCTGCTTCCACTGTCCTGGCAGGAAAGATGTTGGCTGATGCAGGAGGGCTAAAGCTACTATACAACCGTGTTAGTTATCTTTTCATTGCTGTGACCAAAATACCTGACAAGAACAACTTACAAGAGAAAAAGTTTACTTTGGGCTCATAGTTTGAGAGATTTAGTCCATGTTCTAGGCCCAAAATGAGGCAGAATATCCTGGTGGAATGACATGACAGGAGCTCTACTCAGCTCATGGTAGTCAAAGAGCAAAGAAAAAGGGGAAGGGGCCACAAGGAGGATGCACCCTTACAGGACACGCCCCCAGTGACCACCTCCTCCGGCCATGCTCAGTTAGTTACTACCTAGTTAGGTCCATTCAAACTAGGATGGATTGATTAGGTTACAGCTCTCATAATCTAATAATTTCATCTCTGAATATTTCTACATGAACCTTGGAGATTTGAGGAGACACTTCATATCCAAACCATAACACAACTCTTAAGGTGAGAAGCAGGAGGACAAATGTCCACATGTTGGTAGAGCAGAAAGAGCCAGGTGCAGTGGTGTACACCTGTAATTGCAGCTACTCAGCAGCCTGAGGCAGGAGAATTGCACAACTTCAAGCCTAGCCTCAACAACTTAGCAAGACCCTGTGTAAAATAAAATTAAATAAAATGGGCTGGGGATGCAGCAGCTCAGTGATGGAGTTCTGTCCTAGCATGTGTGAAGCCCTGGGTTCAATCCCCAGCACCACAAAAAAACTGAGCAGAGTAGTAATAAGGAGTCGCCTCCTGGCATTAGGAGTTGCTGACCCTGCCCTGGCCTGCCTACCTCAAGATTTCTTGTACTTTGAGACAATAGTTATGCTTAGATATGTGCACCCAAGTGTGCACATGTGTATATTTATACTCAGGTGCACTTTTATACAATGTAGTGAAAAGGAATTGGTCAACTGTAGTCTATTTTTACAATGTTTTTGCATTGTAAAAACAGATTTAGCTCTGAAAACAGATGAAGCTCTAAAAACATGTTTCTTTTAATATGTTTATATGTTGGATTTAATTGTACCATTGGCTTCTAAGGTTGTTTTTGGTTTTGTTTTCAGGTTTTTGTTTTGTGTGTGTGTGTGTGTGTGTGATGCTGAGGATTGAACTCAGGGGCACTCTTCAAATGTGCTGCATCCTCAGTCCTTTTTATTTTTTATTTTGAGAAAGGGCCTAAGTTGCTGAGGCTGGTTTCAAACTTGTAATCCTCCTGCCTCAGCCTTGCAAGTCGCTAGAATTACAGGTGTGTATCACCATACCTGGCTTTTTTTTCCCCCAGTTCTTTGTAGGGCAAATTACTGAAAAAAACAATAACAACAAAACTTCATCTTTACTTGTGGACCACTTAGGATACAAATTCTAAGAAATAATGTACATATAAAGAAGAACCTGAATTTTGAATTCCTTACATAGGAAAATTTTGATGACTTCTGAGTGAATTACCAAATAATATGTTTAATATTTGGAAAAGCCTTAATTACTTATTGTTTTCTGTTTACCCTGAAAAGTATTATAATCTATCACTAGAGAAGAGATGATTCTGTAGTTATTTTTAAAAGGAACATATTGGCTTTCTCTTTAGACATTGAGTTCAATGACATATCCTGAGTCTTAAAAAACAAAACAGTGAATCTGCAATCTTATCCAAATTGAGTCTTTTCCATGTACGTTTGTGTCTGGTTCCATATTAAGAGAGATTACATCAGATTTGAAGGCTGTGTTTGGTCTCCAAATCTGTACTTTTTAAAAAGCAGCATTTGCTAGGCTTCTCATAGGATGCTATGGAATATGTTTGAAATTCATTCCAGCACCCTTTCTCAGTCTGACATCCAAACACCATACATTACTGAAAATGTGAATTTAAGGGTCTGTTTTCTGATGGTTAATCAAAGTGGTTTCATGCTTGCAAATTGATCTTCTAACAGCTTTTATCCTCATCATAATAAAGTTAAGAATTTGGTGTTATCAAATCACTTTTCATTTAAGATATTTTACACAGCCTTCAAACAAAGCCCCTAGGGATTTTGGGAGGAAAAATACATGAACTGTAGGACAAGTAGGTCACAGAGAGCAGCCCCATCAGATGGTGGAATGCAGGGCAGGGCTGTGCGTCAGGAGACTTTAGTTCTATGCATAGCTCTCCCTGTGACTCAGTGAATGACCTTGAGCTACTTATTGAAGGGCTCTTGCCTCAGTTTCATCTGAGATAAAATGGGGCCAGAAGGAGCCTGGGACACACGTGGAAGGTACTGTGGAGTTTATACTCACATTGTCAAATCTGGGAGGCCCTTTTTAGTCCTTTACTCCAACTCCAAATGACTCCGCACCACATCATTTTCTGGAAAATGTTTTCTCCTTGACCTGAACGACTCTGGTGACAATGGACACCACCTCTTGGAAAAGCCCATCCCATCTTCAAACACTTTTAGTTGTCGAGAAATTTGTGTTGGGAAATATCTAAAATAGGGAAATCCCTAGAAAAAAAAAAGTAGATTTGAGGTCATCTGAGACTGGGGTAGAGGGAAGCAGGGAATCCCGGGTACAATGATAGCAGAGTTTCTGTTTGGTGCTATGAAAAAGTTCTAGAAATAGTGATGGTGGTGGCACATCTATTGAACCTAATGCCTCTAAATGGTATACATACATATCAGTGAATTTTATGTATTCTATTCATTTTGACAATTATAAAAAGACCATTTTTTAAAATTAATGTATTTAATGCTATGATCTCACAGTGAAGGCAGATCGTGTTGTTTGAGGTGGACAGCCAAAGCAACAAAGGCTCTAAGGTCACAGGCCAGAGAGGAGCAGGGCCAGGATCTGAACCCGAGTCCTGGACTGCAGACTGTGGGTGTCACTAGATCCACACTGCCATCACTGTGGAATCAGATTCCCTCTCATGATGATGCTCTTCTTACTTGTGTGTCCTGAGCTGGCCTGTGCAGAGGAAGGCAGAAGCACATTTCTACCACCATTGTTCTCTCTAGAGACTAAAACAGAATCAGTGAGACCTGTTGGTTTCTTTGGCAGCTGTAACCACTGCTGATTCATGCAGAGCTGATAATCCATTAAATTTACTCTCCCCACATCGGTTCGATACATACACTTCTCTTAAAGCAAGCTCCCCCATTCCAAAACTTGTGAAATGTGTTTTCTGGATCTCAATGCAAGAATTTTGAATTTATCCCTCTGTAAATACAAGATATTGTTTTTGACTGATTGTTTCAGTCTCATGATCATTTTGAGTCTTGATTCTGATACCCATCACAATAACTCCAAATAAGTTATTCCATCCTAATACTGTCCTAATAGGAACTCAGAATAGTTTAATTCCCTCATTCAAAGATGCTGGAAAAGACTGGTATATAGAGACCTCATTTATTCTGCCTTACCCAATACTAGTCAATGCCTGTACATCATGCCAGAAACTATATGAGTGCTCTATACCTATTAACTCACTGAATCTGCACAACAGTCCCACAAGGCATTGTTATCATAATCATCATCTTATACCTGGGGGAACTGAAGCACTGAGCAGCTAAGCAGCTTGGCCAAATTATATAGCTGGCAAGTGACGGAGCCAGAATTCAAACCTCTTTTTTTTTTTTTAAGTTGACACTTATAATTGTACATATTTATGGGGTAGAGCATGATAATTCACTGTATGCATATAATGTATAATGATTAAACCAAGGAAATTAGCATTTCCATCTCCTTATACCTTTAACATTTCTTAGTATTTGGACCCTATAAATTGCTCTCTTCAAGTTCTTCGTGAAATATGTACTAGGTCATTGTGAATTGCAGTCACCCTACTACAGTCACCCTACTCTAAGTTATTAGTCCTCCTTTTCCTCCTCTCTACTTGTATTTTGGTACCTATTACCCAGTGTCACTCTCTCCTCTTACTAGCCTCTAGAATTTACTGTTTGGCTCTTTATCTTTTTTGAGATCAAACCCAAACCTCTTTATTCAGCTTCTAGAATCCATGCTCTTAACCCTTAGCAATAATGCAGCCAACATCAGCCAGTCCATATTGGACTAGGATAACAGAAGGAGCTCTATTAAATTTAATCAACGAGGTTGCTACTATAACTTGTTTTAATTTAAAATTTTATTTTACTAAACAAGTTTATTGGTGCATTATAATCATACATATTCATGGAATTCATTGTTACCTATTCACAGGTACACACAACTGGTGGTGAAACAATCTGAATTGCCACACAAAACATTCGTGCCTTTCTTTGTGCTGTATCTTCTATCAAGAAATTCTTGGTCCATTTTTTCCCCCCAAACTCTACATTCTTGTTGTTCTTTCTATCTGTTCACAGGATACTGCCTTTCTATTTTCCCAGATAAACTTAAATACTTCTTCTCTTTCATTACCCCTGCACTGTGTACCAGTGTCCATTATGTTTTGAAGTAGATTTCAGCATAAGTGGATGGCAAGCATTCACAGAGCACCTCAAGTGGGTCAAGCTGATGGTGGGAGCATACACAGAAGAGTGTTCCTGCCCTTAGGCTTATAGCTTACTAGAGAGCACCAAAACTAAGGATGTCCCTGGTGCCTACCTCTCTGTAGGTATTTTTCAAATGGTGAATGACTGAATAGAAGAGAACCAAGTACCAAGAAAGTCCTTGAAAGCACCCTATCTTTGTGCTTTGGATCAAGAGAGACCTAATTTCAACTACAATGGCTATTTGCTTGGTAAAATTGCAAAATCACCAGCCTTCACCTATGAATGTCAGTCAGCTTAGGCTTCATTGTGCAGCCTGAAAATATCGGAAGCTTGTAACAAGGAAAGTTCATTTTCTGTACATGTCTGTCTTGGGTGATACACAACTTTGCTCCATGTAATTATCACTGCAGGATTCTGGATGAAGGGATATTATTGCCAGTCTCATGGCAAAAGAAAACATATTCCCTATGAATACCATTGCCTATAATGCTTACTGATTTTTAAAACACTTACGACGTTTAGTCCACCAATTAGACAACTAATTATAATTTGATAGTTATTTGAATATTGAGTATCATGTGCTACCAGGATCAAGTTAAAGCTTCTGGAACATCTAAGAGAGACTTGGATGGATTGATGATGGTCTTTTTAATTACTCAAGTTTTAAAATGCTATTATTCAACAGTAAGTCTCTGTTTTAATTGTTACACATATTTCTCAGTAGTACTTTTGTTCTCCAAGCATACTTATAAACAATTTATCATTTAGAAAAAGATATTCAAAATTAATTGAGCTAATTTTATCATGGAGAAGTATTTCAATATCTGTTCCATGCATTTTAACAGATTACAACAAAACTGAACGTAAAGCTGTTATTTATGTATTCTTTACTATGTAATTTAGAGGTTAGGATGAATGATTCATTTCTAGCCTTAATAGAAATGCTAGCCTATTTCTGTCTTCCTACATGTAGTAGCAAAGTATCTATGCTCTGCTAATTATTTAATTAAATAACGGGTACACAATTCATTGTAACAAAATGGCTTTTTAACAACCGGGGAAACTTCTCGAATGACAGTATGATTACAGGGGCAATCTTTCCTTCAAGTTTTCAGAATAAACAAAAGACACTCAATTGACTTGCCCCCACCCAGTATGTATTTTTCAGATCTTTTCTCCAGAGCTGCCAAAATTGTGACACAATACTGATGGAGGGGAAGATAAAAGAAATTGTGGAAGCTGATTTTTCTTCATGGAGAATCTAATTACAGGGAATTGGACATAACCTAATCAGACATTAGCAGTAATTTATTGAGAGCAACTTTTGGAATAAATTACTATGGAACTTCCAGTGACAGTTGTTGTGCACACAGTGGGGTTGTCTGAGTTCAAGATAGATTTTAAAAACTAAGCCGGGAGGAAAGCAGAAATGATAAAAAGAATAGTAAATATGATCACTTGCTCTTGGAAATTGTCTGAAAATAGTTGGCAACAGTCTATAAAAACACAAGCAAATATGCATGATTGTTTATGCAAATACATAAATAGGCATTTGCAATTTCAATCAAATATATGTGGCCTTTGGGGGAAAAAAAATCTGCCTGAAGTCCAAGATCCTGTCTCCCGCCCACAAATTTGCTTCACTCTGCCACAGATTTCCATTTGCTGCTTTGAAGCCTTTTCCTATCCCACTAACATTTATTGGGCTTGCACTTTGAGCTTAGCAGGGTGTGATGCTCTTCTAGGTGTGGGAAGCCCTAGAAAACATACAGGCTCTGCAGAGACAGGCAGACCTGCCATGACTATGGTGCTTTGTGGGGACATTTGAGCCACAGGTGACGCTGTGAGCCCACGTTGATCTGCCCTTACTTCAGTTTCACTATTGAAGAAGCCTTTGCCATCTTGATTTTATATTAAAAAAAAAAAATCACAGAGAAGAAAATGTTTCTTGACCTCCTTTTAAATGCCATATTTCAACTGCACGCAATATGCCCAGTATTGTTCAGAGGGTAAGATGATAACAGTGACATTTGAGGGGATTCCTTACCCACCTCATTTCCTTGAGAACCCAAATTCTGAAGCTCTTGCCAGCCTTCCCAAGTCCCCAATGGAATCCCTGCTCATGTGCATATTTTGGGTGCATCAGTATGTTTTTCATTTTCTCCCTGGAAACGGTTTCTCACACCCACACTGCAAGAGTGCGATCTGTGATTCTGTCGCCTGCTCGTTTTCCGTGTCCTCCTTGCCTGGAGCGAGGGCTGAGAACATGATTCAGCTTAGGGAAGTGATACAAAAACGTGGCTGTTAAAGATTTTTGTAAAAGCATCTTGCTATGTGTCTCGTGTAACCTGTGACTTCACCTGACACCAGCAGGTTTGAACAGTACACTCTGAGATGTGGGCTAGACCTAGAAGACGCATGCTTTTAGGCCCTTGGATGTCACCTTATTTAATTTCAAAGAGGGGTTCTACACTGGACTTTGCTCAGTGATTGAGCCGGTTTATTTGGGAACATAATGGCTCGCCTTTAAAACTTCCCTACTTCTAGCTAAAATCTGATTTAATAATACTGTATTGAGAAAAGCCATTGTATGGGAGAACGTAGGCTGTTAAAGAATAGAATGGGTTGTACAGAGAAATTGCAAAACTGTGTTTTTATAAAATAAAAGTGTAAGGATCAGAAATTGACAGTACTAAAACAGCATGATGAACTCAAACTCCTCTTCTTACCTCCAAGCTTTCCTGTGTGGAAATTTTACCTGTTTTACACCAGATTTTTTAAGAAAGACTTGAAGGATATTGAATGAAAAACATGGAACATCAAAAACATAATATAGCATAGGATTGTGGTTAAATTTAAAATGGGATTTAGAGTAACTAGTGATGTTATATCTTGTGAGATCGGAGGAAAGAATGAAGAACATGGATGTGTTTAACAAAGAATAGGGTTGAAAAGGAGATAGCAAAGATGTATCACAGAGAAAAAGAAAATCCTATATTAAATAGGGAGGCATTTTCTTAGGGAGGATTGGAATAGAGGATTGTGTTAGGATGTTGAAGTTTCATTAATGGTGTGTTTAGCAACAGCTGGTAGTGGTGTCAGTAGTGGTGTTGTAGTTAAGTAAAGGTTAAATGTAGGAAAATGGTGTGGATTAAGGAAAGAGAAGTATTTCACCCTGTGTGTGATATTTGGGCAGTCATCTTTTGAATTTAAATGCCTGTGTCTTAAAAAGGCAAAGGATGAAAAAAGTTAATATTTTTGTTATAAGTTGGAGTGGGATACTAGAAAAGAAGTTTATTCCATAGGATTTAAAACAAATGTTTCTGTTGATGATTTCTTAATGACTAATTGCACAAAGGGGTAGAAAAACTGTGTTACTGAGGAACTGGTTCTGATATAGAGAAGCAGCTGAGGGTAGTGTGGCTATCTGAATAATAGCCTCCAAACATGTCTACATTGTCATGCTACAGACTTCAGTTATCTTTCCTTGTTACCTTGAAGGTAAAAAAGGACTTTGCAGATATAATTTAAAAATGGATCTTGAGAGGGGGAAATTACCTTGGATTATTTGGGTGCATCCTAATTGTAATCACAGTGCTCTTAAGAGGAAGGGGAGCCGGGCGTGGTGGTGCTCGCCTGTAATCCCAGTGGCTTGGGAGGCTGAGGCATGAGGATTACAAGTTCAAAGCCAGCCTCAGCAACTTAGTGAGGCCCTAAGCAAAATAGCAAGACCCTGTCTAAAAATAAAAAAAATAAAAAGGGCTGGGGATGTAGCTCAGTGGTTAAGTGCCCCTGGGTTCAATTTCTGGTACAAATTTAAAAAAGGAAGGGAGAATCTGAGACAGTAGCAGGGGCTGCACTGACAAAAGCTGGAGGGTGGAGTGATGCCAGGAATTCCACCACCCTCTAGAAGTGGAACAAGCAATGAAACATTCTCACAGAGAGCCTCCAGAGGGAATGAAGCCCTGCCAACATCTTTTTAGCCCAGTGAAACAGATTTCAGACTTCTGACCTCTAGAACTGTAGGAGAGTAAGCTTGTGTTGGTTTAAGCTGCTGAATTTGTTCCAGTAGCAATAGGAAGTAAATACAGGTAGTCATCTGCAGATAGTGCTGTCATTGACTTTTACAATGAACATCTGCCAACTCTTCTTCAACTCTGAGCTTTGCAAATGCCACAGATTGCCACAGATTCTGTTTCTGTGCTGTTATGTTCTGTGGGTTGACAAAATCAGTTTTCCAAGGTCGTGAAACTTCAATGTGGACTAGATTTGAGGTCATCTATGCTGCAGAGGGTTTTGTAGAAAAACCCTTTCCACATAAATACCCTCATTCAATCTTTTTAATAAGGGCTTTATTTTCTTAAAAATGAGGAAACTCCAAGGTTTTTATTTATTTTTTTTTAAATACAATTCTTCTAAAACATTCATGGTTTGTTTTATGCAACTAAGGTTCTGAACCAATCAGACTTTTGTGTGCATGTGTATGGTGGAGGGCAGGGGGCAAGGAAGAAGATAGGGAGCCAGGGTTTTTCTTTCCTTCAAATGACCAGTATTTCCACCAAATTATTATATAATCCGTTTTTCCACACTGGTTTGAAATGGTATTGGATTTTGACTTTAAAGCTGGCACTACAAAGTAAGTACCTGAGTGGAGAACTATTATAAGAAAAATTTATGTCTCAGTTGAAATGCATTCTGCTGTCATGTATAACTAATTAGAACAAATTTTTTTAAAAAGAAAAACCTATGTCTCAAATAGGAGAATGTAGATATCTTCTTTTCTCCAGTTTATTTCTGCTTAAAATTTAAGTTTAAGCATTTTGGCCAGAAAACACTTACAGTTTTCTGTGAAATAAATAACTTACTTGGTAACTCAGAGAAACCACAGGCCGAATTACTGTGAAGAACAGGAATACTCTTCTTAAGAAAAACCCACAGGAATTTCTGGAACGAAACTGTGATCTAGTTTACAAAATGGTGTGCCTCTGATGAAATCAGGGAGCTGAGAGTCCTGCCCCCCAGCAGGAGATGCCTCTAAGTGACACAGGTCATTCTTTCAGAGCAGCTGGTAGACAGTGTAGAATGTGAATGTAATGCAGGGATTACCCTTAATAGGTCTCTGATCTCAGGGTTTTAAGAATCAGGTTGGGAAAGTGGACAGATGTACAAAAATAATTACCACACAGTGTGAATAGAACCTTAAAAGAAGAGTTTTACTCAGCTGTGACAGTTTCCCAGGCCTCTTTAGAAGACATGGTTGAGACAGTTACTTGTGTGTGCTGCATCTGTAGGGGACAGTCATCTTAATCAGTAGGGGTCACTTACCAAGCCCAACACCTAATAATGTAGTATTGTTAAATGATGGTTATAGAGTAAATTTAGATTATAACTAAGAGTCCAGGGTTATTGGATTATTTTATTTATTTATTTATTTATTTTTGCTTATCTCTGAGATGCATACCTTAGAGTTGAAAGTGATCGTTGGCTTGTGAAAGCTATTCTGTTGATTAATTTTGCTCCCTGTACAGGACTGGAATGCTAACTGTTAGGGACACAGGAAGCTCAGGGGGTATGAAGACTTCTATACCAAAATGAATTTTCATTTCTTTGGGGCCATGAAACTCTGCATGACTGCCTTATATGCCAGAAGTTGCTTCCATTAGTTGGATAAGGGAAACTCCTAGAAGGCATCTCTTAGCATCTGTTAAATCTCAGGTATCTTCAGTTAAAGTATTTATGACAACTGGGGTTCCAAGTGGATCCTCAACATAAAGAGTATTGTAAAGGATCTTGAGTTCTGGTCTCTGTATTCGCACTGCTTTTAGATTAGTTGTTCAACTGCCTTCCTGTAGTCCCACAGGAGAAAGCATACATTTTCTTCTCTTGGAAAGGTCTTAGGATTGTTTCCAACAGCAATTAGACATAGTGACTAATTACTCTTAATAAATTATACCAAAACCAAACTCACTTTTGGGGGAAGTGTGGGGGGTGCAGGAGATCAGACCCAATTCTTTGTGTGTGCCAGGCATATACTTTACCACTGAACCATGCTCCTAGCCCCAATATATTTATCAGCCAATCTTTATTATTTGAAAAAAATTTTTGAAATAAATTTTTTGTAATTAATTATATATGACAGTGGAATGCATTTATGCACTTTGATATACATAGATGGGATATAATTTCTCATTTTTCTGAGTGTATATGTTGCAGAATTATATTGGCCATGTAGTCATACATATACATACAATAATAATGTCTGTTTCATTCTACTATCTTTCCTATCCCCATATCCCCTCCCCTTCCCTCCTGTCACTTCCTTCTACCTAATCTAAGGTAACGCTATTCTTCCCTAGCACCCCCGCCTTTGAAATATTTTAGAAGTCATCAATCAATAGAACACATCAGGTATTTTCAGGGGGTGTGTTTTAATTCAGGCTCCTTCTAGAAAGCCCATAGCATGTAATCTTGCTGAGAAACAATACATATTGCAATACACTGCTATAGTTTGGGTTTGAATGTCCTTCAAAGGCCTATGTGTTAAAAGCTTGGTCCCATGGTTGGCACTACTGGGAGGTATATTTGAGAGGTAAGGCCTAATGGGAGATCCACAGACCATTGGGGGTGTGCCCTTGAAGGGAATGGTGGGATCACTACCTCTTCTCTTTTGCTTCCTGGTCATGAGGTGAGCAGTTTTTCTCTGTCACATGCTTCCGCCATTGTATGCTGTCTTGCCACAGGCCCAAAGTAAGGGGGTCAACTGACTGTGAAATAAAACCACTAAAACTATCCAGAAAACACCTTTTCTTTTTATAAGTTAATTGTCTCAGATAGTTTGTTAATAGTGGCAAAAAGCTGATTAACACCCATCAAGGTTTTCTTGATTGAATATCAATTGCCAGTAATATCTCACTAAAAATCTATGTCATGGTCACTTCTCTCCAGAGAACTAGAAAATCTATGTCATGGTCACTTCTCTCCAGAACTAGACTGAACAAGGTGCAGTAGCGCATGTCTATAATCCCAGCAGCTCAAGAGGGTGAGATAGGAGGATCGTGAGTTCAAAGTCAGCCTCAGCAACAGCAAGGCCCTAAGCAACTCAGTGAGACCCTGTCTTGAAATAAAATACAAAAAAGGGCTGTGGATGTGGCTTGCACCCACCCACCTACCCAAAAATACTAGGCTGATGCATTTGATGTAAAAGCACTATTTAAATCAGTTGTTCCCAGATATGAATTAGCATAGCCTGAAAAACTGTTTGAAACTTGAGTCTGATTTAGTAGATCTAGGGCCTTGGAATCCATATTATGAAAACTCAAATGATCTCATCCTTAGACAGCTTTGTAAAACTGCTATTCAAGGTCTTTTAAATGTAATGTAGCAGTTACTTTACCTAAAAATGCCCTCAAAAAGTTAAGCCCAAGCAAAAAGTTTGTTCTGACAAAGTGTCATGTTTCCTTTTCTTGTATAATGACAGTTGGGTAACTCATCATGCACCCCCCCCCCCCATCTTGAGTTCCAGAAGGTTCAGAAATAAGTTTCACTTATACTTAATGCAGTATCTGTTCTTAGCCTGGGTTTTTACTATTTTGCTCATCCTAATTACATTGTACTTGCTCTTTACTGTCAGATTAAGAATTTTATCATATTCAAATCCTTTGATTTGCGTGTTGCAGTAGCACATGCATATACATATGCCTGCTTTAAGAAGGGTTTAGTGAGTCCCCTAAAGATTGAGAGGATTGAGGCTGGGGGTGCAGCTCAGTAGGAAAGCACATGCTTAACATGTGCAAGGCTCTAGGTTCAATCCCAGGACTGATTAACTAACTAAATAAATGAGGATTTAGCAAGATAAATTAGAAGTGTGTGAGAATAAAAAAATAGGCAAGGCAATAGGAGTGTGGTTGGCATCCGAATGTCATTTTATCTGCAATCCCAGCTACTACAGCAACTGAGGCAGGAGGACTGCAAAGTCAAGGCCAGCTTGGGCAACACAGTGAAACCCTACCTCAAAACAAAAACAAAAACTTTTGGTTTTACTGTTATCTATTTCAGATTCTTTTTGAAAGTAGGTCATGTTATAAATAATAAGATTTAAAGCAGGCCTAGATAGCACCCGTTCAAAGGCTTGGAGAATGAAATCATCACATTTTTGGTGTCCTTTGGCTGTACTACCATGCCAGAGGCCTGGCATATGGAACTGAAGTTATGCCTGCAGAATCATTTTGATTGAAATAATGATGAAGCATTTTCAGACTTTAAAGTCAAAAGGCATAAGTGCAAATTCCTATAATGATGTAGAACATTATTTTTTTGTAGAAATGTGAGAAAAACTTGACAACTAAAAAATTCCCATGGTTTATAATATACCTGATATGTAAATGTAGCTACATAAATGTAGATACTCGTATAAATGCCTGTTTTAAGAAGGATTTAGGATGGGTGTGGTGGTGCATGCCTGTAATCCAAACAGCTAGGGAGGCTGAGGCAGGAGGATCACAAGTTCAAAGCCAGCCTCAGTTACTTAGTGAGGCCCTAAGCAACTTGGCAAGACCCTGTCTCAAAATGAAATGGGCTGGGGATGTGGCTCAATCGTTAATCACCCCTGGATTCAATCCCCAGTACCTAAATAAATAAATAAATAAATAAGGGTATAGTGAGTTCCCTAAATATTGAGAGGATTGGGGCTGGAGTGCAACTCAGTGACAAAGCACATGCTTAATGTGTGCAAGGCCCTGGGTTCAATACCCAGCACCAAACAAATAAGAGAGAGAGAGAGAGGATTTAGCATGAGAAATTAGAAATGTGTAAGAAAAAAAAAAAAAGGCAAAGCAATAGGCATGTGGTTGGCATAAGAATGCCATGTCATCTTGCTAGATGGGCCCAAATCTCAACTTTCTAGCAGCCTACATGAAAAGAAAAATTCTCTGCTCAGAGAAGCGAGAAGTACTTGTGATAACAAATCTAGAAAGATTTCTATTTCCTGTACGCTCTCATGGAGAAAGCACTTTGAAGTGGGTCATCTTGTCTCTCGGTACAGTTTCTATTGTGCAATACTAGTAAAGTGTAGTGCAGGTCATATTTTTGTATGAACTGGATAAGTTAAGAAATTTCCTGTCCCATATGCTGGAGGGTAGGGGCAAGGGAAGAAGAAGGGATCACTTTCACTGTTAGCCAAAGGAATAAGCATCATGGAATGGAAGGACTACCATTTGGTGAGACAGTTTAAAGGAATAGGTTTTCTGTATTTAGGGTGACATACACCAAATCTTTGTCTTTTTATCTCAATTGACTAGTGTTACTGCTAGTTTATGGGATATCTTTCTATCCCTTAAAACAAACGTTTCTCCTTGGCAAATTTAGCATCATGGTCTCCCCCCTAACCCCTGTCCTGAACCTGCCCCTCCCTTTCATCTCTAAAAACCCAGGGCCTTGCACATGCTAGACAAGCACTCTGCCAACTAAGCTATGTCCCCAGCCCTTCAGCTCTCCTCTTTCTTATCCTGTGGTTCCTTTATGTAGTGCATATTCTACCTAAAAGTATGTAGAGGCCATGAAAATTACCTGGGCAGGAGTGTCAATTAGGCAGCTTCGGAAATAGCCAGCTAAGTAGCTTCATGGTTCACATTACATTTTTTAGCTATTAAAACATTATACTGTGCTTCTTAAACTCAAGTACATATAGAATCACCCCAAAATTTCTCCAAAGTATAGATTTCTGGACCCTACAACCTCAGGTTCTAATATTGTAAATCAAGTGTTGAAACCTAGGAAACAAATTCCATAGATGAATCTAATTTGAGAAAAGCTGGCTTAAAGGCTAATAGTACAGGTTTAAAAATTAAGCAGAGTTTCAAATCATTGTCATTATGTTAAATTATATAATCTTGGGCAAAAGTGATTGTCCTTTGCCTCAGTTTCTTCACTTGTAAAGCAAAAATTAAAAAATTTTTCAAGCACAGGGTCATTTTAAGCATCAAATAAAATGAAACAGGATAGCTACAGTACTTGGCAGGTAGTAAGCATCAATAAATGCCAGTTATCAGAAAAACAAACAAAAATGCTTAGTGTTATTATCATCACATTATACTTTGAAAGCTGGACTTAGGATAGTGCCAGCCCTTTGGCATGTTTTTCTAACATTACTACAGCATTTCTTCTTCTCTTATATCTGAGCCTCCCTCTTCCCAGGGTTTAAAGTGTTCTCCATTAGAGTTCCTGCACACTCTTGCTTGCATTTTTGAAGTCCTTATACACAGAATAGCCGTCCTTTTTTGCCTTGGGTCTACATTCTTGAAAGTTCCTCTTCATTCTTACCATATAATTGTGGAAACTGAATTCAAAGCCCAAATCCCTTTACAAATAATTTCCAGCTACACAATCCGAAAGCTGCCCGCCTGATAAAATTGGAGGATCCTGAGGCATGAAATAGAAAGAGACATGAATTATTTTTTTTAAATGGGTACATTTATATTTAATATGCCCATCTCAACAGAAAGCTTTTGAAGCAATTGCAAATTCAACCTGGTTCACTCAAAGTAAAAAAAAACATGGTTAAAACATTTAAGATGTTTTAAAAAGATTGCCCAAAGGGTTCTTGAAGGAGGTAGAATTCCAAGAAGTTTCTAAATAAAACAAATATCTGGGTCTAGGATTTTCCAGTTTTTGTTTTGTCTCTTCCTCTCCCTCTTTACTCACTTTCTTTTCCAGGACATGATCTTCAGACTGTGTTTCAGAGAATATGTATATGATTCCAACTACTCTCATCTGGCCTGTTTTTCTGGCTTAGTGTACAATATTGTGGTAGAGGCTTCAACATCAGTAATAATGACTGTAGAAGGAATGCCAAAAAGATCCTCACTGACACAATTTAATAGAAAATTAGCTGTAAAAACACATTTACTTATAAAAACGATACACACATTCACTAAAATAGTGTTAAAAATCAAAGCCCTCCATCCTCCTCCTCCCTTTTTTCTTTTTACTTTTTCTTCTTCTTTTTAATGCTATTATAGTTTTTAAGTGTACCGTTCAGTGGTATTAAATGCACTTACATCTTACCCTTTTGGATGAAGAATCTAGGTCTCATCTTTGTACCAGTAGATTCCGGAGGAGTAGAATAATTCTTCCTAGAAAGAAAGATGCTCTGGAGAAGGAGCTTTAATCATTCCTTGCACACTACTTAGGTAGAGTTACCTGACAGCTGTGGGTACCTGTACCTGTGGGAAGAATCATGGCAGTGTTAGAGGTGCAGATTTCAAAGACTCTGAAAAGTGGCTCTGACTATCCTGTGCCCTGTTTTTGGACCCTGACCTCTACTGTGTCAGAACCCAGCAAAAAGTTTCTTTAAAGTTTGCCTAGAATATAAGAATGCAGGGCTGGGGTTGTGGCTCAGCAGTGGAGCACTCGTGTAGCATGTGCAAGACCCTGGGTTCAATCCTCAGCAGCACATAAAAATAAATAAATAAAATAAAGGTATTGTATCCAACTACAACTAAAAAATAAAAATATTTTTAACATTTTTTAAAAAAGAAAATAAGAATGCAATATGGGCGGTTCATCATTAGTGGCAAGCAGTTGTTTAGCAACAGCTGTGTAGAATAACAGGCAACAGCAAAATCACAGTCCTTCTGACCTTACTGGGAAAAAAGGACATGTGCATTGACATGTACACATAAATCAAAATTCTTGATGACAATATATTGCTACAGGAGTTCAGAAGTTGGAGTAATTTCTACAAGTTGCAATCATTTTTATCTAATTATTGCACACAATGTAAATTTTAATTGAAATAAAATGTCTCATGTTATATGCAGAATTTGAAATTATGTACCCAAAGGGAAAAAAGGTGCAAGAATTAGGTAATGTCAAAGCCAGTTTGTACAACTGTTTCTGTTATAGCCACATGACAATTTCACTATAGGTAAAAGAGAAATACCCGATGGCCTTTATCAATCTGGTAGGAAAATAGGTTCTGAATTATGAGAGCTATGACTAATGAGTACTCCTTAGGAATGCACTTCTCTGTTAAATGCACTGCCCTTGTGGTCTGAAGCCTTTGATGTTCTTGAAGGCAATTGCACTAATTATTCTACATTATTTTCTTCTTTTTCTGGTGGAAGCATAATGACTCTAGTATAACAGAACAAATCTTCCTGTGGATGAAATGGAAATATCTTGTAAAATATAAATATCATTTATGAAATCTGAATTCCCAGGATCTCGACAAAAATGAGAGACCAAAGTTCATGGCGTATATCTTCTCTTCACTTCCTATCAATGAGATCAATGCAGAAATTGAAAATAGAGCCCCACATTGATAAGACAGAAATCTAAATATATCACTAAGACTTTGAAAGATTTTCAAGAAAGTGGTCAGAGCTGGGGAGGTAGGTCAATGGTAGAGCACTTGCCTAGTGTGCACAAGTCCCTGGGTTTAATTCCGAGAATCACAAGCTGGAGGGACATCAGTAGTTCGGAATTATGGCTCATCCCACCCAGGAGCATGCAAAAGTGCAATCAGTTCAACTGTTGTCTGCTTATTAATGAAATCCTGGTTCACATAGTGGAGCTAAGTTGACCTGAGGGCTAAACCCTATGTCATTCTAACTGATTCAAACAGTGATTTTAACTGACATTTTTTTTTCTGAATTAAGATCACTGGGGTCCCATCTGAGTGTTGAAGTTTGTCAGGGAATGCTCACCCATCAGTAATTTTTAGATGGATTCAAACCCCTTGATCGGTGGAGGATGAATGAGAAAGTGGAATCCATTAGGCAACTTATAATGGAGGAAAATAGCAGAAGTGATTGCTGCACTTTTGACAGACTGCAGCATGTAAATTATATTATAAATGATGTGCAAATTTGCACCAATTACTTGATTCAAGAGCTCCCAGGTTTGAAGCACAAAGTACTGTATTTGTAGTCAGAGCAAGGTCTTCACCTTAAGGATGATTATTCCTGTGGGAAGGAGATCCACTTGGGCCCCAGAGTGTAAGAGTTTTCAATGCAATGCCAAGGCAGTTGACTGCTTTTTCCTTTCCTCTTCTCCACTGTCTTGCAGACCAGATGACGTGCTCCTGCATCGTACGCATGATGAGATTGTCCTCCTGCACTGCTTCCTCTGGCCCCTAGTGACATTTGTGGTGGGCGTTCTCATTGTGGTTCTAACCATCTGTGCCAAGAGCCTGGCAGTCAAGGCAGAAGCCATGAAGAAGCGCAAGTTCTCTTAAATGGGATAGCCTTATGGGAAGCAAAGCACAGAAGCTGCACGCCTGGGCACATGTCCACCTGCAGAGCCCGTGTTTCCTGGAGCAGGAGATGGAAGGGGCAGAGACAGGTCTCCGAGAGCCTCCTCCCTCAGTGGCAGCAGAAACAGGCACAACTGGAAGACTTGGAACCTCATAGCTTATATTCCATGTGTCGTAGCAATGGCTAAAGGGTCAAGCTCTTAGCTATATGGAGTAACTATTTCAGAAAACCCTATAAGAAGTTGATTTTCTTTGGAAAGTAACAGTATATTATTTGTATAGTGTAGTATACAAACCATTATGATTTATGCTACTTAAGAATATTAAAATAAGAGTGGTCTGTGTACTTTTCTATTTCCTTTTTTTTTAATGCTTAGAATACCAGGGGTTTAAAAAAAAAAAAAAAAAAAGGTTTTCTGCTTTTCATTTGACTCTGCTAGATTTAACTTTTACTTGATAACAAGGATTCCTGCAGAAGCCTTGATTATACTGTATAACCTTCAGTTTCCTCAATTAAAGAGTGTCTTTTGATTCCTCCTTGAAGAATGAATTATGCACTGGTAATTCCAGTTATTTCTGTGTCTCCATGTCCTCTACCACCTGCCTTGGCCTCACCCATTATTTTTTACTTCTTAAGAGAGTGAGACGATTCTGAAGAAGGCCTGTCCACACTCTAAGAGCACAGGGCTCCTTGATTGATCCATCCATGTTATTTCTGATGAATATTTTTTTAATCTCTGTGCACTACAATATACATGATGTGAAGGACACTCTTCAGCTTATAATTAAAAGCTGTTTTCTGTTTTTTATATTTTAGGTCAGAAAACAATGCAAAGTCAGTTCAGAGCATTTTTTCTTTTCTTTGTCCTTGCTTTGATGTTCTGGAAGTAATACAGCGAGATTGCCACAGTTTCATTTACTTAGACAAATCTGGAGATGTAACCCAGCTCCCACCACTGCTGCTGGGCTTTCTGTGCCTTGATCAAAAGGTCATCAGGGAGACCATACTTCTTTGCACCTGTTCATAAACTCAGATTCCAAATACCAATCACAGGTCTCAGTAAATATCAAAATTATATTCATTTACCATGTAGAACCAAACCTTTGTTTAAATGAAATGTAGATTTTTTTTAACGGAGGAACCACTGACAATAGTTCTTTCTGCTTCCTTTGCATATTCTACAGACATGTTTCTATTAGGAGAAAGGCAACTTGGAATGTAAGGACAAGTTCCCCTCAATTATTCCCATAGGATTCAAAAAAAGATCTGAATTATTGGGAATGATGATTTCCTGAATTTTGGTCCATAAACCAATGTTTATTTTACAATGTAAATTTTTGAGAGCATTATAATTCTCTATGAAAGAATGTTGGATGAGTCTGATCACTTTTTTTTTCCTAATTCAAGCGTTACAGGTTTCACTGTGAAAAAGACCTTGAACACACTATTTATGACATCCTTTGAAGTAGCTACAGTGCCTTGACTTCAATCCCAGTTTTCTGTTGCCGTGTCCCTGTTGTCTTAGCAACACAGTGACTATTCTGAAGCAAGTAACATGAAACTGGGAATCAGAGAAAATCATCATCTTTGCATTGCATGGGTAGGGAGATGAAGTCTACTCTCTTCATATTATCTTTATCCAAGAGTCCATGATTACTTGATGACAGAGAGTAGATAAAATTTAACAGTGCATGGACATATGTTTATCTTGAGAAAAGGAAAGTTGATATATATCAATCTGAGTTTTCATTTGTCAGTTTGATACTCATGGTTTATATTAACTAAATGCTTCCACTTAGGTTCAAAGAGCATGTACAACTGTATTGTATGGTTGATTTTTTGGGCAAGAGAAGAACACTGAATCCAGGAGGTCTTATGTAGTTTTAGGGTCTGACTTGCTTATAGCCATTTAAATTTGAGGCTCCTTATTTATACTTAAAAAAGGTTATAAAAGGCAAAGAAGCTTAACTTCTTAATATTTTCATTCTCTTTTTGTATATATCAGAAAATGGACCAAGCTGCTATAACAAAGAGGCTACAAAATGGGATGGCTCATGTAAGATAGAAGTTTACTTCTTCCTCATATGGCATATCCAGAAGTAGTGGATGAGTTGAGAGTCGGTAGGCCAAGTCTCTTTCACATGGTAATCAAGGGATCCAGGATTCACCTACCTGTTCTTCTCATTACCAAGGGAGTTGTTCATTCCATGGTCAACAGGTCTCAGAGAAATGCATCTACTTTATAATATGGGGAAAAAAAAGGAAGTTGGGAGAAGGTATTTCTTTTTAAGGAAGTTTCATGCATCACTTGTGCCCAAATATGTTCTTCTTTACTTATTACCTAGCTCACCCTAGCTTCAAGGAAGGCCAGGGTATGTTTCCAGCTAGACATGTACCCTAATATACTTCAGGGGGAGTATTTCTAAAAGGAAAAAAGGAGAGAATGAATATAAAATAAAAGACAAGAAAGATGGTCAGCAGTCAGTGGCCCACATCACAATGAAAATCTGCTGAGCAGGCATGGCAAAGATTCCTCGCCCTGCCAGAAGGTCAAGTTCTCCTTGGCTGAACTGCAGATCTGCTCTCTGGGAGAAACTCCCTCGTCTATTGGCCTCTGTGGCCCCTTAATTTGAACTCTAGAAATGTTTTGCTAATCAACTCCCATGGTCACATCTGAAACTTTTGAGGGGTCTTACGGCTTTAGCAGCTCCCTTTCTGCTGGTGCAGACTTACAGACCTAGATTACCTTAGGGAATTAAACAACAGGCCCTTACAGGCCAGGATTATAGCTCACCAGACTGTCAAAAGACTTCAACTCCTTTTTTGATGTTGCTAACTGCTTCAAGCTTCACCATTTCTCTTTCCCTCTGTGCTTCGCATCTGGGCAAGCCTGTGGAAGCCTGGGTGCCACCTCCTTTGGGCCCAGCAGGAAGTTCAAATTACCCAAACCCTGGCCTGCTTGCAGGAACCTTCACCCCAGCCTCAGACTCCAAGAACAATAATAAAAGCCAAGCCAGTTCTGGACCCACTTGGGGAGTCTGCTGTGTCTCCCTGGAAAGTCTCTGTATATGAATAATAAACCTTTCATACCCTTTTGGTGTGTGTGTGATATTAATGGTTCTCAACTTCTGAACTGAATTCCTAACCCCTGACTCTGAATTTTGGGAAGTGGCGGCAACGAGGTTTCATCTGGTATTTTAAGGCTGATTATAACATTGATATAATTTCATCAGAAATGGTTTTCTGATCTGTTCACTCTCAGTTATTTCATGTGAAAGTAACTATAGCCAGAGCTATTTTGATTATAGTTAACAAGCCAACACTCGCTGTACCTGGCCTATACCTCTGTACCTCAATTGGATAGCAGCCACTTTGAAGCCTCTTGGACAACGAGTTTAGGTGGAACAAAATACTTTTCATCTCATTTTTTTTTTCCTGCTAAGCTGACTCCCATTATCTGGCCAGTAATAGTTGATGGAAGACTTTCAAGAAAAACTCTGAATGATAACCACATTTTCTGCTGTTTGGAGTACCAGAGATGTTGAACCTCGGGGCAGAGACACAGCTTCTGCAAAAAGCTGTGTTACCTACTTGTAAACCATTTTTATTTTTAATTTTTTTGTCTCATTCAACTATTTTGCATAGTACCACTGTGGTTTGTCCACCAGAGATTCATACACTGGAGGCTTGATCTCCAATGTGAGATACTGTTGAGTTAGTAGAACCTTTAACAGGAGAGCTCACGGGATCACAGTCCTCAGAAGGACTTCATGCAGGTCTAATGGGGCTGGAGTAATTCCCACAAGAGTGTTTGCCACTTTTGCATGTTCCCCCACCACTGTGATGCCATCAGCCATGAGGCCCTCACCAGAGCTGAGGAGCCATGCTTTGGAGCTAAATAAACTGTGAGCTAAAAAAACAACAACAAAACAACAACAACAAAAAAACCAACTTCTTTACTTTATACCTTACCCAACCTTGAGTATTTTGTTATAGCTATACAAAACAGTCTAGACCAATACCTTACTAAAACAGCAGATACTAATCACCACTCTGTTTTTTTCTAACCACTTTTCTCACAGTTAGTGTGCCTTCCCAGCTGTTACTGGTAACACTTTTACCTAATAGTTTGTTAAAACATAACAAAGGGTCTCTAGTTTTCCATCCTGCAATGTCTCTTTCCTCATTGCCTGCTGCCCTTCCGTAGCCACACAGTTTTGATTTTTATTGTTGTTATGATAGCACTTTTCCATTTCTAGGTGTTAAACAGAAGAATCACATAACAAAATAGCAAAAGACTGGGTGACCTGAAGAACAGAAATTTATTTTCTCACAGTTCTGGAGGCTAGAAGTCCAAGATCAGATATCAGCAGTTGGAGTTTCTCCTGAGGCCTCTCTTGGCTTGCAGCTGGCCGCCTTCTCACTGTGTTCTCCTATGGGACACTACTGGTATATCTTCATTCCTCTAAGAACATCAGTCCTGTGGGATTAGGGAATTGCCCTTATGACCTAATTTAACCTTAATTACTTTCTAAAAATTTTCTAAAAAATAATGTTGAAGTATTTTAAAATTTTTATTTATTTATTTATTTATCTATTTTTTAGTTGGTGCTGAGAATCAACCCAGTGCCTCACACATGCTAGGCAAGTGCTCAACCACTGAGGCACCCCAGCCCCCTTAATTACTTCTTTTTTTAAAAATGTGTATTTTTTAGTTGTAGGTGGACACAGTACCTTTATTTTATTTTTATGTGGTGCTGAGGATTGAACCCAGTGCCTCACATGTGCCAGGTAAGTGTTCAACTACTGAGCCCCAGCCCCCTTAATTACTTCTTTAAAGGCCATTGAAGGGCCAAATCTCCAAATACAGCTTCACTTGGGTTGGGGCTTCAACCTATGAACTTTGGGGGTACAAAATTTAGTCTGTAACATTTTCGTACCAAATTCAAAACTGTAAGGGTATAGGTCAAGCCACTGTTAACAGAGATACCCAGACCAGAGTAGTTCACCTATAGCGTTTTCTCTCCTGTAGCCAGCCAGAAATAATCCATGGAGATGTCCAGGGACTTGTCTTCCTTCTCCTTGTTTTCCTGCCCTCCCCTAGGATGTCCTTGTCAGGACAGGCAGCTAAGAAGGGGGACATAAAGAAAGAAAGGTTAGGCATACACATTTCAAGAAAGGGAGACAGAAGTTGTATATTTCAGTTCTTTATACATCCCTTTGGTGAGAAATGGGCCTCTTGCTGAGCAGTGGTGTCTTCTAAAGATTGGGACATGGGTTCTACTAGTCAAACAAAGAGAAGAAGGATGAGTGAGGAGAAAAATGATCAGTTCCATACTATATTCCTCTAGTGAACCCTATACACATGGACATAAATAAATTGTTGAGTGTGAGAAGAGAATTGGTCCTGAAAAGAATGATTGCTTTTTGAAATTGAGATAATTTTTTCCATTATTTCATGTTCCTAAAATTAAAGTTTAATTAAATAAGCTTGATTTAATCACTGTTATGATTAAAATTGAATTAACCACAATTTTCTTAAAAACCAGTAAGAGAGCGAGAAGACAGAGAAATTTTGTTCTTCTGCTAGTCGTAAGAAATTTCAGAATGGTAAGGGGACAGGGTGCTTTAGGTAGAATGTTTCATAGAAGTGATTTTAAAGACAGCCAATAGAGTTTGGAATACTAAATGTGTATAGCAGAATCTGTGTGCTTCTTTAATCAAAATAAGAATTTCTATCTTTTTTAATGCATTGCAGTTGTAAGAAAATATTGTATTTCCTAGAGTGTAGAAATTTTTAGAATTATAGGAAATTTTTAGAATTGCCAGGTGCAGTGGTTCATGCTTATAATCCCAATGACTCTGGAAGCTGAGTCAGGAGGATCAGAGTTCAAAGCCAGCCTCAGTGAGTAAGTGAGGCCTTGAGCAACTTAGAGAGACCCTGTCTCAAAATAAAAAGGGCTGGGATGTGGTTCAGTGGTAAAGCACCTCTGTGTTCAATCCCTCATACAGAAAGAAAGAAAGGAAGGAAGGAAGGAAGGAAGGGAGGGAGGGAGGGAGGAAGGAAGGAGGAAAGAAAGAAAGAAAGAAGGAAGGAAGGAAGGAAATAGAAAGAAGAATAGGGTTTCATAAAAGAGAACAGAGATATTCTATTAGGATAAATATGACTTCATGTGAGGAATTATCTAAATAAAAGAGAAACCAAAGAGGGAATCTGAAGTCAAACGGCTTGAGTTTGAATCCAGCTTTTCCATCTTCCTGGCTTTATGATCTTGGGCAAGTTAATTAATTTCTACAGTTCTCTCAACTATAAAGTGAGGCTGATACTGGTAGCATATCACTGGGGAAGGATTAAATGAAACAATACTGGAGATATGCTAAGCACACAGTGTCAGATCCACAAATACAGTGATGATGATAATGATGGTGGTGATCATGATGTTGACGGTCATCATGATGGTGTTGCTATAGCATTATTTCAGTAAAAAACAAAAGATGGTCTCAAAACCAATTTTTCCAATCTGTTTTCATTATTCAGATACTTCTTACTTAATCACTACCAGTCCAAGATAAGACCAATACTGGGCATTTCCTTTTGTGAAACTCTATCCCTGGTTTGTTTTTATTTCCAAAACTCTGATAACTCAAAAAAAAAAAAAAAAAAAAGTCTCTACAGTCCAGATTCTTCTGAAATCTCAATTTTATTCCATCTTAATACATTGCTGTTTTGAAATTTTCCACATCACAGACTTAGCAATTTCCAACGTTATTAAAAGATGTCTCTTCTTTTTGATGAGAAGCAATTACTGGGATTCTTTCTTTTCTCAGAGATGAAATCCACAGAACATGCTCCTCTTTGTCCATCTTTGTACAAATGGAATTGAAAATGGCTGGGGTACTTTTGCATGATTAATACATTCTCTAAAAAGATGCAACAATTCTATATTCTGAAGTTTGGAATGTATAAAATATTTTCTGTGTCTCATTAGCAAGTCTCTGACCCAGGGTAACTTTTACAAAGGCTTTTTTTCCTCTGTGCTTCCCAAACGACAACTAATGAGGCTGATGAATGTCACCATGTGAGCTCTACACATATATGACAAGTGGAAAAAAGATCCAATTAAGGCCTGAACTTCCAAATGACATCTAGAAGCAATGAGAAATTCAAACAAGACCACCCTGAGTCTTTCAAGGAATTGGAGCTGTTTGAAGTTCGAGAAAAATGCTTTTAGTCATGTGAAAGTCAGTGATGTTAAAGGTCAGATGTGAAACTCCCTCCCAGAGTTCTAGCATTCATGGTAGTGGAGATGTATACAGAGTTAATGAGATAAAATCAAGAGAAGAAAGACACATGTTGATGTCAGGAGATGTGCCTGGCTAAATGCCAGATCTTGTTCATAGCAAGTAAAGGGATCCAATCCTTCAAAGTCATTGCCAAAGGCACTGCACACAACACTCTGCACCATGAATCTAATTGTTGCCACCATGCCCAATCCTACAAGTGTCTGTAATTAACAGAACAGTGCAGGGGTCGCCTTTGGACATTTGTCCCATTTAGCAGACAGCAGTTATTGAGCTTGCATCTCTGCTTCAAGTTTAGGATGGCTGGGTGGGTGCAGCCAACTGTAGGAGGCCATTTGTTCCCCATTACAAAGTAACAAAGGGAAGATTCCTGGTAGAAATGTGACAATGATTTCTGAGCCTGGGGCTGGGATGGGAGCAGTGCTTAGTTATAATCTCAGACCCGACCCACCCACCCCCGCAATAGCCCAGACATTTGCTCTTCTACGTAAAACCAGGGCCTGAAATCAAACTTGATCATCATGGCAGTGGAGGCGGGGGGCTCTAGAACAGACAGACCTGGAGAAAGTGAGGAAGGAGTTCTTGATTGGCAGATGCTTATGTGTTCCTCAGATTGTCCTCCTGTAGGCACATAGCTGTCTCTTCTTCTCACTGTGGGCTACAGAATATAGACAAAGAAACCTTCACTGACTCATTGTGGAGTGCATAGTAATATCTAGGTAGAGTATTACCCAATTAATACTAGATGTATTTCTTCTCTGAAGATTTTCTCTGAGTGGTCTCATCCATGTCCTGGTTTTACCTGTCATCTCAGGTGTGATTCCTAGGTTGATTATTGCCTGCTGTTTTAGTCAGCTTTTTCACTGCTGTGACCAAAAGACTTGATAAGAACAATTCTAGAGGAGGAAAAGCTTATTTGGGGACTCACAGTTTCAGAGGTCTCAGGTCATAGAAAGTTGGCTCCATTACTTTGGGCCCAAGGTAAGGCAGAGCATCATGGCAGAAGAGGAGAGGAGAGGAAAGCCACCCAGGACATGGCACCAGGAAGCACAGAGAGACAAAGAACTCCCCTTACCATGGATAAAATATAAACTCCAACAGAATGACTCCATTGACCCATTTCCTCCAGCTACACACTATCTGCCTACAGTTACCACCCAGTTAATAACTATTAGGACATTGATGCATTGATTAGGTTAAGGCTCTCATAACATAATCATCTCACCCCTAAACTTTTCTCACCCCTAAACTTTTTTGCATTTCTCACACATGGGGGATACTTCATATCTAAACCATAACTCTTGCTTTTTCATATTCTAAGCTCTGGATGTATATGGCAATATCTCTGTTGCATTCTTAGTTCTCTGTCTCAAGCTTATTGATAGACAGACAATGATTGACAATAAAAAATGGGACAACATATATAGAAAATAAGCACTTAACCTGCCGCAGATAACTTTTTCTTCTGAAAAGTTAGTGAAATATGTCAAATCATATAAAAACCTTTTCTTTACATTTCAACATTTGTGTCACCCATTCACATGTACTCTTATTCTTGGGGCTTGGGGTCTCCATGGCTTGAACTTGTCTTCTCATATATGCACAGCTTGTTCTTCTCATCTATCAATCTGAGCTTAAATATTGACTCTTCCTAGAAGCATTTCCTAACCATCCACACAAGTAAATTAATCTATCATCCCAGATTATTCTCCTCCTCCTCCTCCTCCTCCTCCTCCTCCTCCTCCTTCTTCTTCTTCTTCTTCTCATTATTATTATTTGTCTCTCTCAATAGGCTACAAGATCCATGAATGTCTGTAGGCTTTTTGTTTTTATTTTTTTACCACTGGAATAATGCCAAATTTAGGAAAGAATGAATGAATGAATGTTCCCCACATCCATTGTCCTTTACACATGTGGTTTCCTATATTCTCCTTTGTCTTGGGAATTTTTATCCTGCCTCCAAACACAACCTCTTCCCTCCCTCCAGCTCCCAAGAATATAACGATGATGGTAATAATGGTGATTACTTCCTCCTCTGCAATTCCATAAAAATGTGTACATATCTCTCCTGTTTTAAGGATTTAGTGTGTATTATAAGAATTCAACATGAGCTAAATGGCTGTTTAATCCAATGATTCTCATTATCTCCTCATCACATAAGACAAGAAACATCTTTTTATCCACAAATACAGTAGTAATAAATAACAACCCCCAACTAACTCTTTTAAAGTGTTTTCTTTGTGTATCTGAGCTCTTTGTCAAACATTATTCCAAGTTCTTCATCATACCTGGGCAGTGAGGCACTCAGCTTAGTACCTGGGGCAAATATAACCCTAGAAAGACATAAATTAATAAATAGCAAGTATATACTACAATCTTAGTCTTTAAAAGTTTTAGAGAAAATAAGCAAATATGTTGTATTTAAATCACATATAACTCTTTAAGCAAGGAATAGAAGAAATATCATTGTTTGCCATCAAATTACCCCAAAACTTAGCAACTTAAAACAATAAACACTAATATTTCACACAATATCTGAATCATGAATCAGGAAGTAGCTTAGCAGTAATTTTATTTTATTTTATTATTTATTTATTATTATTATTCCTATTATTATTATTTTTGTGGTACTGGGGATCAAACCCAAGGCCTTGTCCATACAAAGCATGCATTTTATTACTGAGCTACATCCCCAACCTAGCTGTAATTTTAAATTATTTTTTTGTGTAACTCATACCACTTAGATAAATCTAAGGATTGAAGTTATGGTGAAACAGGGATAAGAAGCAAGAGTCCAGCAGAATTATGAACAATTGTTCACGTGACAGGCATCTTAGAACAAAAGCAAGCAAAGTCTTGAATTTTTTGTTGGCATGTAGGGGCTTCCAAAAGAAATCATTGGCGACTTCAAGGGAAGACTTTAGATAGCTTTCAAGAGTAGACTCTGAAGGATCTGTGACCCTTGCTCCTTCCTATCTGTGAACAGGCTTAGTTCAAAAACAAGGGCTTCAACATTCAAATAAAGGACTAGAATGGAAAATAGCCAGATCTTGAACACCTCACTGAAATTTTTGAAAGAGCCCTGGAGCCCTCGGAATAAAGTAAAGTAATGCTTTTATAAATAATGCTACTGGAAGCCTCCAGGGAAAGATAACTCTGGTAAAGAAGCCTTTAAATATTGAAAACAGGATGATATTGGGAAAACAGTCCTAGTTATAAAGTGAATGAAAATAAAAAGAATGAACAGAAATAATGTTTTGAGGGGGATTCAAATACCATGTACCCATTTTATCCTTCTTTAAGTATTAAAGGACAACCTTGAAATGCATCACCTCTCAGGATTAACAAACTCTCCAGGTGGTAGGTGGCTCTAATAATCCTGAGGCATGCTCCCTGGCCCAGCCCAGAATGTCCAAACAAATGTCTTTGGGTCTTTGGTTTGTAACCAAAGAACCTTCCTTTATCCTTTGTGCCACCACCTTGTAGCTGAATTGGAAAGGATCTGTTCTGCAAATGGATCTGTCAGATTCTGTACTCTTCTGAACAACTCTTCTTTTAGATCCCATAGGTTTTTCTTATTCAAACCCAGATTAAGCCTAATTTGGAAATCAATGCACTGATATCCTATGTCAAAATCAAACACAGACTGAAGATCTCCATGAAAACATGGACCCCCTGTGGACTAAATATTGTAATGACTTAAGTAGGAGAGGAAAGACTTTCTTCTACCTGCCTCAGTTCAGCTCCTGGGGCCCTGCAAATTAAACTGATGAAAAACATTACTGGAGAAGCAGTACATATCCATACAGAGGCCTTCGCATAAAGAAGGGATGGACTCAAAGGAGCTGTTAGACCCCAAACCTCCTTAAATACCATTTAATGAAGAGCATTGTCAAGAAGCAACAAGACAACAGAAGGGGGCTTAGGATCTTAAGGGTGGTAAGTTATGGACTTTCCCTGTTTGAAAGAGGGGAGACAGGAAACCTCCGGGAAGGGAATTTTATGCCTTGATTTTGGCCCAACAGCAGGGAGGGCAGAGAGTTTTTCTGTCTGCTGTTTCCTTAGTTGCCTTCAGTTAAACCAGTCCTTAAAACTGGCGTATTTGGGGGTCGCATATTGAGATATTTGGGGGTAGAATGTTTACAGATTAATACATCAAAGTTCACGTTGACATATTGAAATCCTATTCAAGCTTTAACATTGACTAAAAAACATTTGGGAAGGACTAAAATCAATAGTTGAAAGCCTACTAAAACAGACTTATCATCAACTTGAACCTATCCTTAAAATACTCCAATCTATTTGCTCAAGAAACCCAAAGAGCCAAGATGTGGATTTGTTCAGGAACTTAGGGTCACAAATAAAATAGCCATTCTTTAGTTCCTGTGATACTATGTCCTAATGCAATTTCACCATGGGATTGTATGTTCTACTTAAAATCTGTGCTGTGCCTTGTTTAGTAGTCCCTTAGGGTAGTTTGAGACAGTTAATCCTGCTAGCTTTTCCTGGGAGAACCAACAGTCTGCCTGACAGCCATGATTCAATGATTTAATGAGTCCCCTTTTACTGTGTTTATTTCCCCCACCCCCACAATTCTTTAACTTGAACCTTGTGGACCTTAAATTTTCCTGCAATTATACTTGAGTCTAATATGTCAATGACTTCTCCTTACATTCTAAAAATGAATTGAGTTCTCTCAACATTATCATATTTTTTTATAATTTGAGCTCGAAAAGAACTTGAAGTTAGAAGAAAAGTTATAATTTTGTCAAAACAAATGATATCCCTTAAATTGAAGTTTACCACTTTAATTTGGGACAGAGGAAAAACCATTCAAAACTTTCCCAGGACAGTTATTCAGAGTCATTATGGTGACTCAACTGTTCTAAAATCATCATGTGAACTTAGGAGGAAAATCCAAATAAAATAATTAGGCTTTTTATGTGATTGAAATAAGTTGTCAGTACAGTAGTCACCCTTTATCCATGGGATACATTCCCAGATCCCCAGTAAATGCTTGAAACTTTAGATAAGTACTGAAATTTATGTAACGTTTTTTTCTCATACACTCATATCTATGATACAATTTAATTTATAAATTAGGAGCAATACGAGGCTAATGAATATAACTAAGAATACTCTGTGCATAGTGGCACATACCTCCCAGCTACGTGGGAGGTTGGGACAGGAGGATCACTTGAGCCAAGGAGTTTGAGATGAGCCTGAGTATAGTGAGACCCTGGCTCAACAAAACAAAATAGCAATAACAAGCAAAAGAGAAAGAAGTTAAAAAACAAAACAAAACAATGGTAATTAATAATAAAATAGAACAATTATAGCAATGTATTATAATAGTGGTTATTTAAAACTTACGAATTGCTTATTTCTGGAATTTTCCATTTGATATTTTCAGACCACACTTGACTGATAATAACTGAAATTACAGAAAGTGAAACCATGGACAAGGGGGGATGCTAGGAAAGAAACTTCCTTGGGCACTTAAATATGAGACAGCATTTTGTGATTTAAAATGAGACTTTAAAGTCAGGTGTAGTGGCTCATGCCTATATTCCTAATTTGGGAGGTAGAGGCAGGAGGATTGCATGTTCATAGCCAACCTCAGTGAGATCTTGTCTCAAAATTAAAACCTTAGTGAGACTTTGTCTCAAAATTAAAAATAAAAGGGTTGGAGATGTAGCTCAATGGTAGACCACCCCTGGGTTCAATACCCCAGTACTGCAACAACAAAACAAAAATGACAATATCAACAAAAGACACTCCATGCCTAAAATGAACCTTTTTACATCTTAATACCATGGGTCATTTTAAACCTTTCTATCATTCATACCATAAGCAAAATGGATGATACCAAGTGTTTGTACTCAACTTTACAGTACTGTATTTATTGGAGACTTTCCTTTGGCCCAGTGGCAAAAGCCTACCTTCATTGTCTCAGGGCAATAGTAGCAACTGCAGCTACATTTGCGGAAGCTATTGCTAGTTTCTTAGGGTCTCCTTTAGACGTAGAGAACCCTCATAATATGCAAGCCCTGTTGCTTATTGAAAGTACATTATATTTCTTAGAAGATAGACTTACCTCTCATGAAATTCTATTACTCTCCTTCACACATTTCTTTCTCTTGTAGTAATGCTGAATTCTGTTCCTTTCCTTCTTTACTAGCAGAAGGGGTAAATCATGACTTCCTAATCATTGTCCAAAGGTAGTCCAGGCCCTGAACATACATATTAGAACCTCCTCTAGGAAATCCAGAGTTATTAGCTGTGTTTGCTGATGGGTCACACCTTAACATAAAACGGGAAATTATCAGGCTGGATTTGTTGTCAGGGATCTCAACATTCACCTAGGATAAAGATCCTTTACTGAAGCCAAAGTCCACTCAGAAGGCAAAATTCATTGTGTTCACCAGGGTTTACCAACTAATTAACGATAAAAGAGTTAATGCCAACCATAAGGGGCAGACGATGATTTGGAAATAACTAAGGATCTTGATGTCAGCAGGGGGGAAAAAGCAAAGAAAAGTCATCAAAAGATTAAGTGTCTGGCTGGGGTTGTGGCTCAGCGGTAGAGCCCTCGCCTAGCATGTGCAAGGCCCTGGATTAGATCCTCAGCAGCACATAAAAATAAATAAATAAAGGTATTGTATCCAACTATAACTAAAAAATAAATATTATAAAAAAGATTAAGTGCTCTTATGTTTATTAAGGAGGTAGAATGCCAAACGAAAGGGATCGCAAGAAAGGTAAAAGAAATGCCTTGCCTGGTCCAAGCATCAGGACCCCAGTTGACCTGACCATGGCCATCTTGGGTCACAGCCAACATGATGGTCCCTAAGTTACACTGATCTCTTTCCCCAGCATAGTTTCCTGGCATGCTATAAATAAACAAAACCACCTGAGAGGCACGTGGAGCTGAACAGCCAGACCCTGGGACCATCAGTGCCAGGAATGTGCCTGAGGTCTTTGATGTTAGCTTGAGATAAACCAGGTACATTCCAGCTTGGATAAAAGTCACTTTTGTCCTGACCACGATATAAGCCCTGTCCTCTGACCCAAATTGCAGGATCCACTGCTCTTGCTGACACTCTTTACCATGCTTTTGTCATTGAGTCCCGCGGACAAATTGAACTCTATATCCTTGATCTGTTTGTCCCCCAAACACTGGGTTCAAAGAACCAGAGATTAATTCTAAGATCATAAGAAAAAAAGTTTATCTGTTAGAGCACTAATCAAGATTTACCTTATAATCCTTACCTCATAGCTTCGATTCTAAACTATTATCTCATTCATTTGGCTCAATCCCAGTAAATTCTGTGTCTTAAAACACCTGTGTTAAGCCACTGGGACCCAGATTCCCAAGCCTGTAAATGTCTTTTCCTAACTTCCTTCTTTTAGTTACCACCAAGTTAGTTTCCTTTGCTGCAATAAATTTAACGAACTCAGCTTCATTTGATCAATAGCCTTTTCTGGAATCTCCATGACTTGCTGAAACCATGAAGAAAAATTGAGTTTCTTTTTCCTTTTCCTTATTTCCTCCCTCCCTCCTTCTCTCCCTCCCTGCATGCCTCTCTCTATTTCTTTCTTTCTTCCTTCCTTTCTTTTCTCCTCCACCCACCACCTTTTTTGTGGTATTGATGATCGAACCCAGACTTTCACACATATCAGGCAAGTGTTCTATGATTGAGCTGCATACCCCAATACTTCACAAATTTTATTTTGAGACACTAGCTTCCTAAATTACATAGGCTGTCTTCAAACTTGTCATCCTCCTGCCTTAGACTCTCTGAATAATTGGAATAAAATTGGGTTTCTTTAAAGTTTATATGTGATTATTAACCAGATTGTCTAAATCTCTTTCTTGGAAGTATGTAAGACCAACTTGAGAATAAGATTTACTCTTCTGGGCCATTTTGTTAAGGTAATTAGTGAGATAATGTATGGAAAGATAATGTATGCAAAAGGCTTAGTGCTTAACACAGTTCTTGGCACAATACAAGAAGTCAATGAATGGTAGCTATCTGAAAATTTCCTAATCTCCCAATAGTTCCTTACTTGGACCTTCAAGCCTGCAAACTCTAGGTTAGTTGTCTCTGAATTTCAAGTTCAGATTCAAAGGTCCTCACTGGCTTCCCAAGTACACAACAGGCAGGAACCACCTGTCGTGGAAAAGAGGAAGACCTCTTTTCCTCCTAGCTTTTTGATTACTGTTCCTCTGCATTCCCCACCAGCAAGATGAGGGAGGAATTCAGCTTTGCGCTCTTTATGTTAGGAGACTTTTTCTAGGGAATGATTAACACTGAGTAGAAGATCTCTGGTCAATTACAGTTGAATGATTTTGTTTTGTTTTGGTGCTGGGAATTGAACACAGGGCCTCAGGCATACTAAATGCATGCTCAACCTCTGCTCTATACCCCTATCCCTGACATTTGATTTTAAAAATGAAAACTCAGAAATACTTTGACCCTAATAATTAAACAGATTTCATTTTCTACCATTTAACACAAATCAAGAAACAAACCTATAACTTCTCAAAACTATTTTGGATGGAATTGCTGCTAAACAGGGGAATCTTGATTAAGTTATGAGGTTCATGAAATTTAGAGGCTAAGAGAACCCTTGGTATATCTGTAATTAATGGGCTTTGGTACCATGAACAACAACAAAAATAATTTAGCAAGAGGGATGCCCAGGAGGTTTCTCATGTTCCCCACACATCAAAGACCAAGAAACACCAAAAAACAAAACAAAACAAAACCAACGCTTTCCCCATTATTCCTAAAAATTCTGCTTTCTGAGACAGCATATCCAAAATGCCAATTCTGTGTTATTATAAAATTCAAATTGACTCTGAAATTTAGAGGAAACAGATGAAGTATAAATGTGTGAATAAAATCTTCCAAGCTCTACACAAGAAAGAAAATGTTTAAAAGAAGAAGAAGAAGAGAGAGAGAGAGAGAGAGAGAGAGAGAGAAAACACTAAAGAAATGTTTGCTTTTGCCCTTTATAATTATTGGATAAAATAAAGAGGCTAAGACTGTGACTTCACCTCTTGTTGGGGATAAGTGGGGTGCAGGGTTTGCGTGTGTGTTAATGGACGGAGTAGGAAGGCTTACTGATGGGAAATGGTGTTCTGGGAAGTGTTTGGCAATCAGACAGGGGTGAGGGGCCCTCATTTATAGCATTTGCTGATTTCTGGGGTGTAAATATTCTCACTGTTACTGATTGCAAGCTACCAATGTGGCATCACTGAAATTGGAGTTGGGAAGAGATGCAAGTAACACCATTATATACTATTTCATCACATAGACACAGCCAACAAAAATGAGCTCAAGAGCAGATAATTATAAAATGAGCTTTGAGTATTTATTACCTTCATCTTTAAATTGTTGTTTATACAATTTAATTTTTAAAAATGGCTATGCTTAATAATGACTCGTTCAGAATTTTTTTTTTTTTTTGTACCAGGGATTGAACTCAGGGGCACTTGACCACTGAGCCACATCCCCAGCCCTAGTTTGTATTTTACTTAGACACAGGGTCTCATTGAGTTGCTTAGTGTCCTGCTGGTACTGAGGCTAGCTTTGAACTTGTGATCCTCCTGCCTCAGCCTCCTGAGCCACTAGGATTATGGGTGTATGCCACCCCACCCAGCTCAGAAAATTTAACATTTGTCCTCTTGTGCATCAATACCAAAAGACCACTGCAAAGCCCATTGTGTCCCTTTATCTCTGTTTGCCTGTCATGATATACTAGCAGTTTTTATTGGCTATATGGATCATTTCAAACCTGAAGACTCAAACTCTGACCCACCTTTTTTTTTTTTTCTTTTAACAAAGATCCTGTTGTAGGGACAAACGAGGCAAGGCACTGAAGATAGCAGGAAACAGTTTTATTTGGCTGCAGCCAGGTTCAGAGGGCACAGCTTTTGCTGTAATCAATCAATCCCCTGAACCCCGAGTTCAGGGAGTTTCAGAATTTTATACCCAGCATGTAAGAGGAGGGGCTCAGAAGTTCACAGTCTGCAGAAGTTCACATAAAAGCAGCTTTTTCTTTCACTATTCTGGGCAAGTTAACTCTTCAAGGACAATTCCTGAGAAGGGGAGAGCTTCATCTCCCCTTTCTTTCCTCCCCCTGCCAGCTGTTACCATGGGCCCATTTGTAACTTATCTTATGAATGTAGACATCTCTGTGAAGCCCAGCTCAAGGCCAGAGGCCTTGTATGCACATTTCTTCAAAGTACTATACTGGATATGTTTATGAAAAACTAGTAAGGGGGTGTCCAGCACCTGGAGTGCTGGTATCTTCTCGGCCAGTGGCTAAGTAAACAGGGCAACATGAAAATAGGAAGTTTATCTACAATGGACTCTTTTGCAGAGACTCTTTTGCTGACAGTCCTAAAATCAGCCATGGTGAAGAGGGCTTTTCTGTGGAGAAAGGGGGTGCCACTTCAATCCTACTTTTCATACAAAGAATATGCTCCTGTTGAATCTCAGTCTTGAGCAATGATTTCTCACCCTGGGTGGGACAAGGGTGAACTCTCCAACTGTATATTCTTCCAAAGGAGGATTGTTTTTTTCAGGGTCACAGAGTTGTGGGGGGGAAGGAAGCATGAGCTATGGTACCTCAGCCAATCAGTGGAATTTTTTTTAGATCATATGTGTAGGGACAGAGCAGTGACACTTTTCCTCAGAGTGATGTGGACCTGGCTGTTCAACTAAACTAATGTTCCAACTCAAATGACTCATTTTGTAGGAACACTAAGTTCACAGCCAACTTGTCAATATAAGAAAACTACCACCTTATTTCTTAACTTAAAAAGTATTGCTTAAATTTTATGAGTTATAATTCCCATTTTGGCAAAAGACTGAATTGCATGAAGATGATATGGGAGCCATATTGGCTCTGTGTTCAGCTTGGGTGTCACATTTTCCAGGATGGTTATAGGAGACTGAAAACTGTCATCTGAAGACTAGTTGAAGAAATCACTTTTCCTAGAGAAGACGAAAGGAAGACACGTTATGTACTTAAAAATACTTGAAAGGCTGTCATGTGGAAGAGAGATCAAACTTGTTCTACCTATCATCATGGTAGCTAGAAATGGGGGCTCTGTATCACAGAGGCCTAAGTCATTGTTCACTAGTTGTGTGACCTTGGACAAGTCATATAAACTCTCTAAACATCAGATCTCTTACCTATAGAATGGGGTGTATTGGTTTCTTATTACTAATGAAACAAGTTGCCACAAATATGGTGTTTAAAAAAACAATATGAGTTTGTTATTATGGGGGTCAAACTTCAAAACAGGTTTCACTGGGCTAAAAGCAAGATGTCAGCAGGTCTGCATTCTTTATTAAGGGTCTAGGAGAGAATCCATATCCTTCTTATTTTCAGTTTCTCCAGGTCACCTACATTCCTTGGCTCATTACCTCAATCCTCCATCTTCAAAGCCATTAAGCTTGGGCAAGTTCTTCTCATATTGCTATCTCCCTGGTTCTCTTTCTTACTTCCTTTTTTCTTTTCTTCTCTCTCTTCTCCTTCCCCTTCCCCTCACTCCTCCTCCTCTTCTTCCTTCTCTTTCTCCTTCCCCTTCCCCTTATCCTTCTCCTCCTCCTTCTTTGTTTTAATAGTACAAGGGATTTAACCCATGGACACTCTACCACTGAACTTCATCCCCAGCCCCTTTTTTTAATTTGTATTTTTGAGACAGGGTCTCATTAATTTGTCCAGGCTGGCCTCAAACTTGTGCTCCTCATGCTTCAGCTACTTGAGTTGCTTAGATTACAGGCACACACCATCACCCCCCACCTCTGGTTATTTTTCTATACCTTCCTGATTAATTTTTAAGGACTCTTGTGATTTTACTGGGCATATCCAAATAATCCAGGGAAATTGCTTCATTTCAAGATGATTAGTATTCTAAGTCCCTTTGCAAAGGAGAATCCTTGATTGTCCTTTGCCTATAATGAAATATATTTACAGATTCCAAGGATTAGAATGTAAACATCTTTCAGGGCCTCTTATTTTGTCTGTATTATTATACAATGAGGATAGAAATATTTCTTACAGCATCATACTGAGGAAGAGTGAATTAAAAAGCTTTTGACCCAGCATAAGAACTTAATAAATATGAGCATCTATAATTATTATTATCTTTAATACAATTTGTTAGTTTGCTAGAGCAACCTAAACAAGGACCACAAAGTGGTGGTTTAAACAACAAGAATTTATTTCTCACAAGCTTGGATGTTCAAAATCTGTGTGGTAGTGCACAACTGTAATCCCAGCTACTGGGGAGGCTGAGACAGAAAGGATCACAAGTTCAAAGCAAGGTTGAGCAACTTAGCCTGATCCTATCTTAAAATAAACAATAAAAAACGGCTGGGGATTTAGCTCAGTGGTAGAGTACTTACCTACCATGCACATTGCCTACCTGGGTTCAATACACAGATCCTCAGTACTGAATTAAAAAAAAAAAAAAAGATCAAGGTATTGTCAAGGTTGATTCCTTCTGAGGGATGTGAGGGAAGAGTCTGTTATAAATCTCTCCTCTGGCTTCTGGTGATTTAATGGCAATAGTTGGCCTCCTTGGCTTGTAGATTTATCAATCAATCTTTGCCTTCATGTTCACTTTCTACCTATGTGCATATATATGTTCAAATTTCCCTTTTTTATAAGAATACCAATCTTATTGGATTGGGGGTCCACCCTACTCCAGTGTGACCTTAACTAACTAAATCTACAATGATCCTGTTCCCATATAAGGTTGCATTTTGAGGTGCTAAAAGCCAGGACTTCAATTTATGAATTCTGGGAGACACAATGACATTTATAGGAGCTTTTTATTTGGGGAAGTAGAAATGAAATTAAGACAAGCAAGTGCAAATATACAGGCAGGTCTTTAACTGGGGCTTCAGCTGAAGGAAGACAGCACAGATCCAGAGATAACAGTCCTGTTGTCTCTCCAAACAAAGAAAAATACAAGCTTTTATTGGTTTGCTGGAGTGAGTGAGATTTCCACTGGCCGGGGGCACAGTTCTAATAGATGTTTCTTCTTGCACAAGACTCAGATCACCAGGCGGTTACAGTCAACTTGTACTCTTGCAGTGGGCACCATCATCCTGTGTAAACATCCTGACCCTCTTGTTCAACCTGGGTCTCATGATAGGGTTGAAGGACCTAGAGTACTTGTACTACTATAGCTGCTGAAAAAGCACAAGGGTGGTGGGTTGAAGAAAACCCACACCAACTCCAATGGACAATCACTGGAGTTGTCTATATGTCTACATGCAGTGTTGAGAAGAATCTACCCCAAAAGTTAAAGAAGCAAAGGAGGCAGACCTAATATGAAGAAGAGATCCTATTCCAGTCACCATCAGATATCTATACGCCCAAGTGAAGAGCTGTTTTCAGCAAAAGTGTCCGTCAAGTCTGAAAAGTAACCTAGGCAACCATTATCATCAAGGCCCACACATCAAAGGTGTTATCTATAGCAAAGCTAGTGGAAACTAATAATGGATTGCCCAGCTGTGTGACCTCCAAAATTAGTATTTTTTAAATTGAGAAAAAAAATAAGTGGAACTAGAGGGTTTCTTTAAGTTTTTCCTTGGTAATTTTTTTTTTACAATTTTTAATATATATATTTTTAGTTGTTGATGGACATTTATTTTCTTTATTTATTTACTTGTGGTGCTGAGAATCGAACCCAGTGCCTCACACATGCTAGGAAAGTGCTCTACCACTGAG
The DNA here is from genome assembly GCF_047511675.1 of Marmota flaviventris. Lineage (NCBI taxonomy): Eukaryota > Metazoa > Chordata > Mammalia > Rodentia > Sciuridae > Marmota > Marmota flaviventris. The sequence goes on along the minus strand of NC_092500.1, from coordinate 47,152,957 downwards.
CCACAACCCCAGCCCCCTGGTAATGATTTTATCTTGTGCAAATATTCTGCTTCTGTGGCCTTATCAGGCCCACATGATGGGTTTGAAAAAACAGAAGAGTAGAGAAAAAAACTTGTCATGCTGCAAAGGGTAATCATTTAGTGCATCCAGGGAATTATTTCATTGTCCAGCTGCTGTCCCATCGTGGTGGCTCCTGACTATTTCAACAACTCAACCCATAACAGAATCCAGAAGATTGAACAAGGACCAATGGGTGGGAGGTGCAGGCAGAGCACACTTACCTTGTTAAAAGGAAGTGTTTTCTATTAGAGATCTGGGTATGGAGTGGAGTGCTGAGTTTCCCAGCATTCAACATTGTCCTTAGTGAGGACAAAGATATTCCAGAGCAGATTTAAGCATCCCAAAACTACTTGGAAAAGATATACTTTAAAATGCCCTCTTAGATTTCTTAAAAAACTAAAAATAGAACTACCATATAATCCAGCAATCCCACTATTGGGTAGATATCCAAAGGAGATGAAGTTATTCTATCAGAAAGATTACCCATGTTAATTGCAGTTCCATTCACAATGGCTAAGATATGGAATTAATCTAGATGCCCATCAATGGATAAATGGATAAAGAAAACGTGGTGTATATACACAATGAAATATTATTTAGCCATAAAAAAGAATGAAATCCTGTCATTTGCAGCATCATGGATAGAACCAGAGATCATTCTGTTAAGTGATGCAAACCAAACACCAAGAGACAAACACCACGTTTGCACTAATTTGTGTAAGCTATACAGTCAATCTCATAGAAAAATGGAGTGGAATAGTGGTCATTAGATACATGGAAATACAGGAGGGTGAAGGGATAGGACATCAAAACAGAGAGGAGGAAATATTTCTGGTTTTCTATAGCACAGTATGGGGACTATTGTTCACAACAACTTGTGGTGTATTTCAACCAGAAGAGTACAGAATTCCCAACAGATAACAATGATTAATGTTTGCAAAGATGGAAGTGTTTATAACCTTTTTAAAAATCATTACACACTGTATACATATATCATTATCATAATGTCCCCACAAAGATGCACAAATATTATGTCCCAACACCATTTGACCCAGTTGTACCACTCCCTAGTATATACTCAAACGACTTAAAGTCAGGATACTAAATTGATGCAGCCACATCAATGTTTATAGCAGCTCAATTTACAATAGCTAAGCTATGGAACTGACCTAGGTGCCCCTCAACAGATGAATGAATAAAGAAAATGCAATATATATACACAATAAAAGTGTGTATATAGTTTATATTCTCAGACATGAAGAAGAATGACTTTATGACTTTTGTTGGTAAATGGATGGAGCTGGAGACTATCATGCTAAGTGAAATAAGCCAATCTCCCCCAAAATAAAGATTGAGTGTTCTCTCTGATATGAAGATGCTAACTCACAACAAGGAGGGAGAGGGGAATAATAGAAGTTCATTGGATTAGACAAAGGGAAATGAAGAGAAGGGAGGGAGCATGGGGATAGGAAAGACAGTAGAATGAATCAGACGTAAGTTTCCTGTGTTCATATATGAAAACATGACCAGGAAATCTCTACATCATGTACAACCACAAGAATGAGATGCTAATTAGAATGTTATGCTCTATGTATGTATAATACATAAAAATATACTCTACTGCCATGTATACCTAAAAAGAATAAAAATATGTCTCAATAAAAGATAAATATTGCACAATGTAACATAAAATAAAATACTCTATTGACCTGGAGATGATAGGTTTTTTGGTATAATCAACTCCTGAAAGCTGCCCCATTTCTCAGAGATTTATGAAAGCCTGGTAGAGCTTGGGTCTAATGTATATTCCCAGAGGGGCTGCTCTGTAGGGTTCAATGGCATTCTTGGGAAATTTTACCTGAGTTTTCATTTCAGATGATAATGAAAGCATACTCCTTTAGTCAAAAGTTGTAGAAATAAGCACTTCAAAGCTCTTGTTGAATGTAATTCTGGGGTGTTGATCACTGTTTGAAGAGGCTGGCTCTGATTGTGCCTATGAGCCTATGTGGGTGAGAAAAATCTCACACACTTCCAGGCAAACCCCAACTAGTGTTGAACAAAATAAGTCTGGATTTAGGTAAAGAGAGGCTTTATTTGAAAGGATTATTGCGAAAGGGAGAAAGGGATGATTGGAATTAGGGGGAGAGAGACAGTTTCAATATGGGGAATGCTCCATCCATGAGATCAGCAAGTAAAATCAGCCAAAAAGGTTCTTTTCTTCCATAGAAAGGACCAAATGAGACTGGAAAGAATGGGGTGTGGGGAAATGGAGGAGCTGGCGGTGTAATCAGAGAGTTATCAGGGAATTTTTATCCCAGGTCAGCCGATTCTTAGGATGGGTCACTAAGAAGGGCTTGCATGCTGGCTCAGGCTGAGAATGTGCCCAAATTCCATTTTCTCCCCTAAAATATTTCTTGTGTCTTCTCTGACACTCAGAACTCATCACAGGGGGTGACAGCTGATGAAGGGCAGGAAAGTCATTAGGCTAGCACTTGCCCTCACAAAGGGTGACAAATGTAGCCCTTTGGTTTATCTACAAATAAAGTTCAATGTAGAATCACAGAGATGCTATAGGGACGTTAGAGGAAGATAGATACACCCCATGTAACTTTAAATGCAGGCTCATAATTAGGTCAATCTTTAGTCATGCATCACTTAACGGAGGGACACATTCTGGGAAATGCCTCGTAGGTGATTTTGTCATTGAGCGAATATCACAGAGTGTACACACAAACTAAGAAGACCATGACATCACGAGGCAATTCAATCTCATGAGACCACCACAGTATATGCAGTCCATCATTAACAAATATGCACAGAGTATGACTAACACCTATAATGTGTTACAAGGGAATTTTTTTTAAAGAATGTGCTATAAAGGAGTTTTTTAAAAAATAAATCTTCTCATCATTTTCTGAATTACATTCCCCCCCTCCCAGTGCTAATCAAATGCAGGGTCTTGCATGTGCTAGGCAAGTGCTCTACCAGTGAGCCACACCTCCAACCCCAATACAATTTTTGTAACCCTCTTTATGTATGAATTTTTTTTCATTTAAAGTTTATTTTTCACTCTACAGAAGCTTTAGCAAATGACAGTGACCCTCACTTCAGCTCTGAGACTTGCTGTTGACCAATTCTCTAATTTATCCCCACAAACCCATCATCCCCAGTTTTATACCTATACTGATGAAGACATTTTTCGTGCCAAGGAACACTGCTGAAATTTTTTGTTCCATTTTTCCTGCTAGGCTGTGAGCTGCTTGAAAATAATTTCTCCCAGGCACCAAGTAAATGAATTTAAGACTGATTCCAGATATAATAATAATATAGCAATGCATAATATTAATGGATGTATTTCAACAAATTGCCCAGCATTGTCATTCATTGAATTTTAACACACTTTAATTGACTCCCAATGATCCTATGAAATATGAAACTGAGACCTAAAGAGGTCACAGCCAATACATGTAGAGGAGCAAAAATGTTCAAAACAGCAATGGGTATTCTAGAAATCAAAAATGGTTTGAGACAGTGAGGCTTAAATTGCAAGGGGAGGAGTGGCTACAGCTAAAACTGGGACAGTGGGTGGGTAGTCACAGGCTGAGTCATGAAAGGCCCCTTATGCCTGACAAGAGGCCTGGGATGCACTTCATGAATGAATTGGCATCTCTGGTCAGATCAATCAATCTCTCTCTCTCTCTCTGTATATATCTATATATCTATATCTATCTATATCTATATCTATCTATATCTATATCTTTATCTATATCTAATACCTATATCTATATCTATCTATCTATCTATCTATCTATCTATCTATCTATCTATCTATCTAATCTCTCTCTCTCTCTCTCTCTCTCTCTCTCTCTGTGTGTGTGTGTGTATACACACAGTATTGGGGACTGAACCCAGGGCCTTGCACATGTAGACAAGAACTCTACCACTGAGTTATATCCCCAGCCTTATAAAACTTTTTTTGAGACAGGGCTGGCCTGGAACTTGTGATCCTCCTGCCTCAGTCTTCAGAGTAACTGGGATTACAGGCATGCACTACCATGTCTGGCTGTATTTTAGATAAATTAATCTGGGGACAGTGTGGAACATAGAGTATCAGAAAGAGGTCTAGAGACCACACAAAGGACTTCAGGGTTTAGTGAGATGACGAGTCTAGTACTCAGGCAGTAGAGTGCTGGGGAGAAGGGTTAGCTCTGTAGAAGGCTAATGGAAAAAAAATAGCACTTAAAGGTACTGAGGAGCACTTCCTGTTCAGGAGGTGTGGGTAGAAAAACCAACTGGTCCTTGAGATGTATCCAAAATCACCTGGGATTTGAGTGAGCCTAGAATCTTCTGCTCTACTTGGAATCCTGTGCCTTTATTCTGTGTCATACTGCCCAGCAGAGTGTACCCACAGCCTTGAGTGCTGAGGCCCAGGGAAGCTGATCTGGTCCAGGGAAATCCCAGGGATGCCTTCAAGGCTGCACACTTTGTGGACAGTGATTCCTTTTTGAGCTCTCCTCATTGCTCCATTTGAGTGTGTCATGTGTTTCCTGCTGGACCCTTGAGTGATGTATCACTGCTGTCTTTACCCAAATGGGAGTGATGAGTGAGCATTTGTCACACCCTCCTTGCTCATGGCTGGGGGTCACAGACACAGTAGTGATGGTACCTTCGAGATTCTGGTCTCCCTGTCCTTGTTTCCCCTGCTCATGGCTTGGGTAATGATTGCTTTCTTTGTCTTACTTGCTCTGAACAGTGTTTAGGGACCTGTTCCTGTCTCCTTTTTCAGCAGTCATTCGGGTCCGACTTCTAGCCCATAGTTAATAGAATATCTGAGAATTGGGAGCTGCATTTTAGGGCCCATTTCTTCTGTCTTATGTGTGGATTTGTTTTCCTGTTTTGTTTTTGTTTTTAATCTCCTATTTTTGAGTTGACATGACAGTTCTGCACGGTGTGATCACTGTCTCTTTGCCCTAAGAATTTGTAATCACCAAGAATTGCCCAACAGCATGTTCTGGGCCCTCTAGAGAACAGATGGGATTTAATTTAGAATACATGACTGTGCTATCACATTAGTCTAAAATGCTGGCAGGGACAATGTAGGGGCAAAGAGAAAGTCTCTCTGCCCCCGAAGGCTCACTGAAATGAATTTACAATGGTCAGATTGATTTGAGAAAAGACACACGAGTTGATTAAGGTACATAACCATGTAGTCAGGCACAAAGTGGAAAACTCAAAGACAGTTGAAACTTAAATAACTTTCTGAGATACAGAGAGGAATAAAGGGTTGAATGAGAGGGGCCTGGGGTATTCTGAACCATGGTGATGACAAGCTATGGCTGGGATAAAGGGAAGACTCATGGGGTGAACAAAGGTTGTCTACTGATGTCGATAAAGTCTCTCAACCTCTCTGAGCTGCCCTGAGAAACATAGTTGAAAAGTTGGAGTGTGGGGGCTGGGGTTGTGTCTCAGTGGTAGAGCAATTGCCTACCATGTGTGAGACACTGGGTTCGATTTTCAGCACCGCATATAAATAAATAAAGGTCCATCGACAACTAAAACATATTAAAAAAAAAAGTTGGAGTGTGGTGATGACTTCAAACCTCTCCTCCAGTGATTAATCTTTCCTGCTTATTTGATGAGATTCTTAGGAGAGTGATTTAAACAATTTTTTTCCTTTGGAAGACATTTTCCCCTGTCAGATGAGGGAATTCCAGAGATCATCCATCTCTAAACTTGGAGAAAGTGGGAGAGGAGCAAGACAAGCAACCTTGATTCTGAGGCAGCTTTGAAGGCCTCTTAGCATGTCAAAGCTCTAGTACTTGGGGTATTGATTTTTTTTTTTGAGCCCCAAGATCATCAACATCCAGGCTAATGGACAAATGGGTCTTTGGGCAAAAGTCATAAAAGGTAGAAGGAAGTGATTTGCAGCATACATGTGAGCCTGCAGTTGGAAACCCCAAACTAAATTTAAGCTGTGGAGCTTAATCTACCATTTCTCCACCCGGTGAAACACCAGAAAATGGTTAAGAACACAGGTGCTAGAATTACACTGTCCATGTTCTAGCTCTATGATCTAGAGCAAGGTTGCGAACTTTCCTGAGTCCTTCAGTTTTTTCATCTGCAGGATGGAGGTAATAATCCCTACTTTATTTGGTTTTGAGAGGGTTCAGTGAGATAATGCAGTTAATGAGGTAATGCCATTCAGAGTGGAACCTGACACATAACAACAATATCTGCTAACATTAGTGTCATGTGCTAGGACTAAAAAATTAACATTTCCATCCCTCTTTGTCCAGCAGAGCATGTTGTAGTTTATTTTCTTTCTACATATTTTTTACTGGTACATTGTAGTTGTATAATGGTGGGATTTGTTGTTACATATTCATATGTATATGCACACAATATAATTTGGCCAATATCATTTCCCAGTATTTTCCCCTTTCATTCTCCTCTACCTTCTGCCTGATCCCTTTCCTGTACTCTGCTGATCTCTATTCAGTTTTCATTAGATGCCCCCAACCTGTCTTTTCCTTTTTTCCTTCTAGCTTCCACATAGGTGAAACACATAACCTTGCCTTCCGAGTTTGGCTTATTTTGCTTAACATAATGTTCTCAAGTTTCATTCATTTTCCTGCAAATAACAAGATTTCATTTTTCTTTATGGCTGAATAAAACCCCATTGTGTTTTATTAAGCATTAAGAAAATGTGATATATATATCACATTTTCTTTATCCATTCATCTGTTGATGGACACTCAGGTTGATTCCATATTTTGACTACTGTGAATTATGCTGCTATAAACACGGTTATGCATGTAACATTATAGTGTGATGAATACTGAGGAGTGCTATAGCTAGGTCATATGGTGGTACCATGCCCAGCTTTCTGAGGAACCTCCAGATTAATTTCCAGTCCCACCAACAGTGTAATAGTGCTCTTTTTTTCTGCATATCTTCTCCAGCTATTAGCATTTGGTGACTGTCATTTATTCTAACTGGAGTGAAATGAAATCTTAGTATAGTTTTGATTTGCGTTTCCTAATTGCTAAAGATGTTGAACTTTTTTTCATATATTTGTTGGTTATTTGTATTTCTTCTTTGAGTAGTGTCTGTTTAGTTCATTTGCTCATTTATTATTTGGATTATTTGTTTTTCAGGTGTTAAGTTTTTTTGAGTGCTTTATATTATACTGTGGATATTAATCCTCTGCTAGAGGCATAGCTAGACAAGATTTCTCACATTCTGTGGGTTCTCTCTTTGCATTTCTCATTGTTTCCTTTGCTATGCAGAGCTTGCTTTTTAATTTGGTTTCATTCCATTTATTAACTCTTATTTCCTGAGCATTAGGGGTCCTACTGAAAACATCACTGCTTGTGTCTATATGTTAGAGTGTTAAGCCTATGTTTTCTTCTAAGAGTTGCATAGTTTCTGGTCTAATTCCTAGGTCTTTGATCCATTTTGAGTTGACTTCTGTGCAGAGTGAGAGCTAAGGGTCTATTATATATGCAGTCTTATTCCTTCTACATATAGATAAACAGTTTCCCCAGCACCATTTGTTTAAAAGGCTGTCTTTTCTCCAATGTTTGTTTTTGTACCTTTATCAAAGATAGAATTTCTTTTCAAAGAGTTAGATTTGACTAATGAGAATTTATAAAGCAGGGAGGGAGGCTACCCAAACTCCATGCAGAGGAGAATGCATCTGAATCACCTGGAAGATTTGTTGATAAAACACAGATTGCTAGTCCTCTCCACGGGAGTTTCAGATTCAATAGGACTGGGGGATGCTGATCTGAAAAATATGTTTTTCTAACAAGGTCCTGGATGATGCTGATATTGCAGGTCTGGGGACCAAACTTTGAGATAAATTGGCATGTAAGTCACATTTTGAAGTCAGAAAGATCCATATTGGCATCTGAACTTTGGCACTGAATGGCCTTGGGAAAATTACTTTTCTTCTTTGAACTTCAGTTTTCCTTTCTCCAAATATAGGTCCAATTACAAGAGTTGTATCAAGAGTTAAATTAGATGATCTAAATAGAACATTGAGCACCTGGTTAGTGCAACCGTGCATTAGCCTTTGTTCCCATCCTGCTAAATTTTGTGCAGCTCCCTCCTGGTTTTGTGCCTCTCCTCCCTGGTTTATAAAGTGAGGGATTTACTAGTATTTATTGCACAGTATCTGGAGGCACTAATAAGGACACAATGGCCTTCAATGCTTTAAAAAAAAAAAAAAAAGCAGAGCTGATGTGGTGGCATATGCCTATAATCCCAGGGAGTTGGGAGGCCGAGGCAAGATCATAAATTCAAGGCCAACCTGGGCAGCCTATGATATTTTGCCTCAAAATAGAAAGCGATGGACCTATGATCCCAGTAGCTCAGGACGCTGAGGCAGGAGGATCCCAAGGTCAAAGACTCAAAATAAAAAATAAAAAAGGGCTGGGGATGTGGCTCAGTGGTAGAATGCTTGCCTTGCACATGTGAGGCACTGGGTTCGATCCTCAGCACTCCAAAAAGTAAATAAATAAGTAAAATACAGGCATTGTGTCCATTGAGACACAGTCCCAGCCCTTTGTTTTATTTTGTGTGTGTCTGGGGGCGGGGGGTGGGGGGGCGTACTGGAGACTGAACCCAGGTTCTGAAGCATGCTAATTGAGCATGTGCTCTACCACTGAGCTACACTTCCAGCTCATCTGTAGCTCTGTAGCATTTAAACAGGACTTGGAATGTCCTCCTCTCGGGTTGAATGTAATGACCCTCTGCTACTGCAAGAGGTCAAGGACTCCAGGTTCTTTCAGATTCTATCTCTTGCCTTTAATTTACCCCTCAGTTTTTTTTTTTTCCTCCCAATCTTCCACCAAGCCAAAGCAACAAAGTAGGATCATTTCATTTCTCCTTCCATTCTCTGTTTACTTTTATTTATTGCTTGTCTGTGTTCCTGTCACAGTGAGGTCGATGGTCACTCCGCTACCTCAGTTGCGGGGGGTAGAGACACAGTGTCAAAGCAACACATGGACACTGGGAGCTGGTGAGAGAGCTGGCTGATGAGAAACTCGAATCGACGTTCAGCAAGCTCAAGTTCATTTATTTTTGGAATGCATACAGCTGTTATAGGGTTCAGGTAGGGTGTGCCCGCCAATCACACATAAGCACCTTAACATCTATAAGCCAATCATCTTATGCCTAATGTAACCACACTATGAGGAAGCACTAAATATTGCTGTCGTGATGGAAGGCACTCTAGAAGGATCTTTGTCCCTAAGGAGGGGGGGCTATGAGTTGGGGGGTTACATGCCCTGAAGCACTTGACTCTGGGTTTCCTGACCTGGTAGTCTGGTAGCTTGGCAACGCTGACCACAAGTGCTGAGGATGTGGTTTCACAGACAGCTCGCTAGAGCAGAGTGCCCAGTCTTGTAGGTATTCCTGTCAGGCCTGTTAAGAGCATAGGTTTTCCTAGTACTCTGAGCTGCTAGTAGCTACTAGCTGTGAACCGAAAGTTATCCAACAATTGCTGATATTATTTTTTGAAGGTAGACAGTTATTTTCTTCTATAGTCTTTTGTCCTAAGTGAGGAAGAACATTCTACTAGGGTGAAGATTGGGTCAATAGTCATTGGAAAGTTCTGTAGGAATAAAATAAATCTTTAAAAAATTAATTTATAATTCTTATTAGTAATATTATCTAATTAAAGCTCCAACTTAGGACAATTCCCTGGCTTCTGAACTTCTCCACTTAAATTTATTTAAATAAAATATACTTAGTAAGTGCTTTTCTTTATACTTATTAGTATATTATTAGTATATATTAATTGTGCACAATATTTGGTTTCATTGTGACAAATTCATACACGTGTATAACATAATGCCCTTCATTTCTATAGTTATGTTCTCAATTTTTTTTAATGTGTGTTTTTGTTTAACTTAGCTCCTTGGTGAGCCCCAAGACACAAATACTTCTTGGTAATCAATGGTTTAGAGCAGAACAAGAGATTTGGGAAAAATAGATCATTGTTTCTCTCTCTCTCTCTCTCTCTCTCTCTCTCTCTCTCTCTCTCTCTCTTTCTCTTTCTCTCTCTCTCTCTCTGTAATGGGAGTTGAATCCAGGGGTACTATACCACTTAGCTATATTCCCAGCCCTTTTTATTTTGAGACAGGGTCTTGCTAAGTGACTCAGGCTGGCCTTGAATTTGCACTGCTTCTGTTTCAGGCTCCCGAGTCACTGGGATTACAGGTGTATGCCACTGTGCTCACCTGCTAGATCTTTCTTAAAGACCAAAATAGATGTCAAGTTTCTTCCTGGGGTCAAGAGCTCCAGGGGAAAAGAGGAATATATTAAGATAATTTACATTAAAGTAAATTGCATCATTACAATTATTAAAAAAAAATTATTCATAACTTGATGAAGACGGTAAATTAGACTTTATGTAAGAGGGGCCAGGGAATATGTATAAGGATCACTACAATGAGATCTTGTAGCCAGGGAGAGAGATTGGCCTCATCTCCCACAAGGACAAGCAAGGAGCAGAATGTGGGGGGGTGGTCAGTGGATGGAAATTTTCTAAGAGGAGACATCAGTGATAAAGGGAATTTCTACTGCAGGCAGGCCAGGGATGATGGGTTATCGAGGTTAGGCAGACACCAAGATTGGGGTATTGAAACCATATTGACCTTACACTGGATTCTATATGGACAGAGAGGGAAGCTCAAGTTCTGGCCTTGTCAAGTGGAAAGCAAAGAGGAACCTGAAAAAAATAACAAAGTTTTGGTCAGAGGAGAGAATCCTTGTTACTCTAAAGTAACTAGATTGAAAATTCTCTACCATAGTAGAATTTCCCTAGCAAAGAGCTGTGTTGGGAGATACTTTCGTGCATACGATTTGGGGGGTTTGTTGCCTATGGTGGTGAGGAGGTAAATGTTTACTTCTCCACAGAACTAGCATTGCAGGTTTTTCTCTATTACTTGGGCTCAAATTCTACCAATTAGCTTTTACTCTTCTATTATGAATGTTCCTTTAATAGGCAACACCAAAAGCCTTCCCAGTTCTCCCAAATTCTCCCTGTAGAATCTCTTCTGGATTCCGTGGCTTGATCTAATTAGCTTTCATTAAGTTTCATGATATAATATAGTAGAAAATAATGTATTTTTCCTTTCCTATTCAATATTATTTTAGCTTTAGGAATTTTTTGCTTCATTTTTTGCTGGGGTCTGACTCTGAAATGAAGTCTAAGATTTATTAACAAACAGATGCATCCAGACATATGATATATATATATATATATAAAAAGATTAATCATGCAAAATGTTGAAGGTTCTAATGGTTTTATCTCAGTGTCATAGATGGTCATTGGGTCTATTGGCTTCTGAGCAGTTTACTTTTTCTTTTTCTCTTAGCTTTTTGAGGATCTTTGTTTTTTTGTCTGTATTTACATCTATGCAGGTTTTCCCCTGTGAGTAAAATTCCAGAATTGTCCTATTTTGCTCTATCATTTTTAAATGTGGGTCTTGGTTTCCTACACTGTGGATCCCAAGTTGGTCCTTCCAGTTTTAATATTTTATGATTGTGGAAGATGTATCAGCAAAAACACTAAGTGATTAGTTCAAATTGTAATCTTTTCCTCTCTCTCCAGACCTGGGGATTGAACCCAGAGCCTCACCCATGATAGGCAAGTGCTCTACCCTGAACCATATCCCCCTAGCCCCTAATATTCTTTTTTAAGAGGAAATTCCATAAATACTACTTAGGAAAAGTCCAACCTCCATAGGTCAGATTATTTTGTTAACTTAATCATTGGAATCCAGAAACTGTTTTAAAATGGATTGCTTTGAATTCATGATTTTATATGTAATTCTTTATCCATTACTGTACTTGTTTTAAAGCAAAGGTTTCTGGAGTTAGTTATAGAAAAATAAAATAACAGAGTTGTGAAGGATACTGATCTTCCAACTGGAATATGAAAAAGACAAAGGGTAAAATCATAATTCTGGAAGCAGGCTCAGCAGCTCTTTACCAAATGTCACATTGTCCACTAATGTGTGAAAGGTCTCTGAAGGGCTCACCGCGACCCAGCTGGGGCAGCACCTCTGAGGATACACCAGTACTGTTGGTAATAGATGACATTTTGGTTACTAATGACCTGAAGAACTAAAAACATGAATTTAGTTGGAGACAGCACTGAAGATCCTATTACAATATACGCCATGCCATAGGTGGCCAACTCTGCACTTCCGAGAGCAGAGGTTAAGACAGCCATGTCCTTTATGGTAATGGCCTGCAAGATTTTTCTCATTTAAAGGCAGTCACTTTTGACCTTTCTCCTGAGCAGAAGGATGTCAAAAATTGATAAATGAGGAGCAGGTAAGTAGAAGACAGGACACTCTCTTTTCAACAAATAGGCACTTTTATTCCTATACTAATGAGAATGTACACAAGATACTATACAGATTTTTTTAAATCACAGTTACAAATATAAAAATATATTAAGAACATACATAACTTATAGACTAATGAAGTTCTTTGTCCAAATAAAGTTGGTTATAAACACATTATCATGGGTAGATTCTTTAGTATGAAAAACCAGAATCATTCTACTGCCATTTAATCAGATATGCAGAAAAAGAATAAATGATTTTAAAAGCATAAAAGTGCTTTACTATAGAATGTAATGAATCCAGTTTTTGTATTTATTTACACTCTAAATGTTTACTTTACACAGATCAAGGAATGGCCGGATGAATCTCCATGGACATTAGAATTTTTGGATACTATCTCATATCCAAAGTATCAGGCCAACAGAAATTTCCACTCAAAAAGTATATGCAGAATGTCTATGAGCTGTGAACTCTTTTCTACAAGGTAGGAGTACAGAGGAGAATAAAGACTTGGTCCTTGTCCTTGAAGAATTGATAAGCCTGTGTGTCTTGCGTGAAAGACCAAAGATCAAGTATTCTTCAGGAGCATGGGTGTACTCTCCTGTCAGTGTGGCTGAGACCCTCCCCCTCACTTGCAAATGAACGCTCTTTAACTGTGTAAAGCCACAATTGTAAGTGCTTATTTCTTGATAGGGTATTATTCACATGCACAGCTATCAAAATACAACATTTCAAACATACCTGAAAGTTTGCTGTTAGGGTGATGGTGGTATTTCTCCTTCTTCTTTTGGTACTAGGAGTTGAACCCAGGGACACTTTACCACTGAGCCACATCACCTGTCCTTTTTTTTTTTTTTTTCTTTTGTCTTTATTTTGAGATTGGGTCTCCCTAAGTTGCTGAGGAGGCTAACCTTGAATGTATGTTTCTTCAGCTTCAACTGCCCAGGTTTCTGAGATTACAGGCATGCACTACCACACCCAGCTTGATTATGGTATTCTTGAAAGAAATTACTTAAAGCAGAAAACAGCCATAACAAACCCTTCTTGTGACTATTCTAGAAGGGACACGTTGCATTTGTCTGACATTATTTGCAGTTTTGAATAACTTATTTTGGTACCTTATATAAGATCATGTGCATTGGCATATAGGATATAAAAATAATCTTTGGTAAATCTTTTAATATATCTTTTATTTCCATTACATCAACCTCTATTTTAGGAACATTCACCAACAATTTCCTTATTTAATGAATGTATCTATATAGGCAATCTTTAAAAAAATTAAACGCATACATTTATTCCAAGGGAGCCTCCCTACCAGTCAAGAGTATTCTTTTAGCCAGAAATACTTTCATTGCTAGAAACATTTTTAGAACAGAACAGATTTTTGTTGTTATCATGGCTGCATCAAATGTTACCCTGAATTTTAACTAAAATGGCCAAACATTTTCAAAATCATCATGCACTATAAGAATCTAAGGTGGATTAAATTACAGAATCCCAAACACAGTAAATTTAGTCAAACATCTGGTCAATTCACAAACTAAATGAATCAATTCAGTTGCTTAATCAGATAAATTATCTGGCCAACACAGTCAAAATGAACCCCCAAAAAGGTTAATACAGGTTGAATATTCCTTATGTAAAATACCAAAAGTATTTTGGATTTCACTTTTTTGGGATGGTAGAGTATTTACATATAATGGTTACCTTGGGAATGGGACCCAAGTCTAAATATGGAAAGTAAAAAAAATTTTTTTGGTACTGGGCATTGAACTGAGGAGCACCCAACTACTGAGCCACATCCTCAGCCCTATTTTATATTTTATTTAGAGATAGGGTCTCACTGAGCTGCTTAGGGCCTCGCCGTTGCTGAGGCTGGCTTTGAACTTGTAATCCATGCATGCACCAAGGCACCCAGCCCTAAAAATTTTTTTTTCAATGGAAAAGGGAATTAAACCCAGAGCTTTGGATGTGCTAGTCAAGTACTCTACCACTGAGCTGTATCCTAAGCCCATTTTGTTTTATATTTTGAGACAAGGTCTCAGTAAGTTGCCCAGGCTGGCCTTGAACTTGCAATTCTCCCACCTCAGCTTCCCAAGGAGCCAGGATTACAGATATGCTCTGCTGCTGCCCCTGGCTTGAAAATAATTTTATACAATGTTTTTAGTGCACCTGTTGTTTTGATTGTCATGCGTCACCTAAGGCCAGGGTGGAATTTTCCACTGTGGTGTCGTTTTAGTTAAAAAAACTCTTGGATTTGGAGCATTTTGGATTTCAGAGTTTTGGATTAGGGATATTCAATTTGTATGTCCTGATGGAAATACATGATGGAGATTTTTAAGGGACAGTATGGCTGGCCACAGAAGAAAGGCTGCTTTATCTTCTTGGTCTGGTTCAATTCCTTTTATTCAAATATTTTCCCATCTTTGTGTCATTTTATTTGCTGCCTGCAGTCATGCTTTGCAGTTTTCTTTGATGTGAAACATTCTTTGCATGCCTGATGTGATTCTAAATCTCAGACTAAAGATCCTCTGGAAATGAACAAGACATTTAGGTAAATATGACATTTTCTACTCTTGACTCTTCAGGAATGAGGAAGGGCTGAGAGCTTGCTCACTGCCACTTGGAGGAGGACCACTCTTCCCTTCTGGCCACTCCACCTTGGCTGATCAGTTACCATAAGCCAGCAGCTTATCATCTATTCATGTTGCTAGGTCAGGTTTGGTTTGATCCACGTGTGTGAACTGATATCCCAGAGTACCCAAGAGCTGGGTCTAGGATGGGACCCTTCACTATCAGGCGGATCTGTTGGCTTTAGGATTTCAGGATTCCAACCTCAAGGAATTCCCAGACAGCTAAGTGAACAAGAATTTGGTGGATGGCAGATAATTTTGTTACAAAGGGTAAGGAGAGTATTTAATTAGGAAACTGGATTCTTAGGCACCAAGGCAAGAGAATCAGAGTGTGAAGTGTAACACGTTGAGTCTTATTTTTGTATTGCTGGACATCTGCTAAATGGCTTCATATTATTTTTTTCATGTCATTTTGGGCTTTCTTCCAAGAGGTAATAACAAAATTAATTAAAGACCCTCCCCGCCAAAAAACAAATCCCAAACTGTTTTGTCGCATTTCAGTATTTGAAAATGAGAGCATGGTTATCTCTTTTATACTGTGGAGCCTATAAAATTATACCAATGGGTACAAAGCATTAAGAAGAACAGAAGGTAAAATCACATTCAACCCAGCAGAGCAAACATATTTGACAGGGAGAGAGGGCAAGCCATGGGGCTTAGAGGACTAAGGGTTGGGAAGTTATTAGGACAAATATGTGCCAGCCCAGACAGGGAAGCAAATCTCTGAAGAACTGATTCAAGAGCTGAAAAACTGGCTGCTTTTCAGAGAAAGACTTAATGATAATACAAAATTGATTTAATGAGAAGAGATTAAAGGAGTTAATTATAAGGAACTTGGATAAATAATGATTAAGATGCAAGACAGGACTCTCCGTAGATTTGAGAGCTCCAAACCACTTGGAAACCTTGATGATTAAAGTGTACCCCACAGGTGCACAGACAGGATGCCCACCAAGACAGGAAACGGAATGTTTGCTGAGACCAGCCCCATGATGCAATTAAATGGAAATATATCCAATTGAGCTGAATGTCAAGGAAGTCTTTTTTTTTTTCTTCTCTTAAATTTAATGAATAGATCAACTATATTACGTATTTAGTCTTCCTGGGAGCAAAAGGGAATAGTGTAATATTTGTTGCTAAGGAGATTTAAAATTAGGTGTAGAGTAGGAATCAATATTTCCTGGATTAGACTAAAAAAAAGTACAGCTTCCCCTCCTCGTATTCATTTCTGTAATTCTGATTCCATCTCAGATGTTGCCAGGTGTGTGAGTGTTATTTGCTGTTGCAGATGTGTAGGTTGTTAAGGGCTGTGACTCCCGGGCTGCACACTGTCAATTGCTCTCATTTGGATCCAGTGGTTGCTACAGAAGCAGCCTCATTACTTGCTAGAGAGAGGCCACTGGAAGGTGACCACTGCCCTAGACTGGCTCAGTAATCTCAGTCCCTTGCCCAGGTCCTCTTTTAAATTCAAATGAAAATGGTGACAATGGCCCTAACTTTATTATTACCATGTGTTCTATGAATGTGGGTAGAAATGTAGATTCTGGTAGTGTTTGCAGGCCCTTACTAAAAGTTTTCTGAAGGAGTGAAAAGTCAAAAATGAATTTCTCTCTTCAGGCATCAATGTGCTTTGCACAGAATAATTTTAGTTTGAAAATGTTTTGTTTTCCTCTTGCTTTTCTTTATAGTGTAGATAAAATGATTCTTCTTCGATATCAAACCTCCTAAGTTACTGACCTCTGTTTCCCTCCCGGTGCACATCTACCTCACTTAACACAAATGTTGTTCCATTTCTTTCCTAGAGTAGCCATTTAGTTCCCTGATCCTGAATCAGAGCCTAATGCTGTCACTTTACAAGGGCACAAAGAAGCTGGGAAATCTTTGAATCCTTTTATTACTCTGCACATTCATCCTTGTGAAGTGTCCCTCTATTTCGATACTTCAAATCACCCCAGAAAAATTCCCAAGTTGGGTACAGAGTTATATAAATATAAATATTTTAGGCACAATAAGACTTGCTATACTATTAATGGAAATTTATGTTAGGTAGCAAGGTACTTTGACAAAAAAAAAAAGTATTTTTTTCTGCCAATGAATTGGTAAGATCACAAATATGACCTCTAATTAAAGGCTAATATCTCCAGTTTGTTTTATCAGGAAGCCATAAGAATTTCATATAAATGCTTTTATTATTTTTCCCAGAAAGGCTCTTAGAACTGAACCTTGATAAAGGCAATGCCCACTTCCCGACTCACTGAAATTTGTCATAATCAAAATAAGGCACAAATACTGAGGATTAACTTGGTAGAGTATGTATGGCCTTTTATATTAAATGCAACTTTAGGTGACTTGAAATTTTGACTTCATTGACCTACTGTAAAAATCTTTTGGAAAATTTTGCACTAAAAAACACTGCAATTTTGTTTTTGTTGCTGTTTGCTTTTTAATTAGCTATATATGATGTTGATAGAAGTTTTATGACAATGTTGGTATTAGATCCTTTGACCAAGAGCATAATCTGCCAACATAATCTTTTCATGGGAAAACTAAACATGACCTCTCCAGGAAAGCAGACCACTGGAAAGAAGACAAGGACCAGTGTGTGTCCATAAGCCAACACTACAGCGCAGGTAAGCATGTTCATGTTCCACACTGTGAATGCAGCAAAATAATCTCTAGTTACTACGGATGGAGTTTTGTGTGCTTTGTTTCCAGTCAGGGTATAGCTGAGATTCTTCTTAACACAAGGAATTCTCTCAACCCTGCAGCCTGAGCTTGTACTAAAGTCACAAGGCCCCTGATCTGGCTACTTGGGCTTGAATCTGTGGCAGGAGCAAGAGCAGAGAGCAACTCATTTAGTCAAAATGACAAAGCTCAGCTTTGGTGCAGTCTGATGCATGAATCTGAAAAATTCCTCTCCTAGTACTTTATTTTTTCTTTTTTTTTCATGTTTATGATCAATGCATACTAAGCATGCACTCTACACAGAATTATTCCCGCTATCCTAATCCTGTTTTGACTTTTATTTATCCTACTAACATCTGAATCATACGTGGACTTCAAGATTCATGGGACAGCAGTGCAGCAAAGCTAGCCTTGCTATATGCTCTCTCTAGTCCCTGCTCTTTATCCTATCCAGCGAATATTTCAGCAGGTAAGAAACACACAGCCCGAGGGATCTTTCTCTGCAAACACTTCCAAGCCCATTTACCAGTAATCCTGCCATACAGGTTGAATTGCTTTATGTAGAACAAGCCATGAACACTTTTGGGTGAAAAAATAGTATTATATAAAGCTTAATATTAAACATTATGAAAAAAATACATATTTACAGGAAAAACTACAAAATACAACTATGTACAATAATATCTGTTACCTTTAAATTACATAAATTCTTTAACATTCTCCAGATTAATAAATTATACATAGTATTGACAGAAATAGTTGGCACCTCTGCAGGGCAAGAAGCAAATTTTTTTAAAACAAAATCACACAGTGAAAAATTTTTATCCAGGAGATCTTCGGGTACATTCTTAATGCCTTGAATAGACTGCATCTGAAAGGGAGGACAAGGTGATTAGAGACCGCAGCAGTGGATGTCACTGTCGTTCTGTTTGTGAAAATGACAAGTCGGAAGACTAGTGGAATGACTAAAGCTCAACATGGTTTAGGATGAGGATGGCCAGGTAACTCCATTTAGAAATAGATTATCAGATTTGGAAGGGATGCGTGATGTTAGTCCATGCCCTCTGGCTTTACAGATAAAGTTACCGGCTCAGAGGGACAGAGTAACTCACTCAGGGCCACCCAGCTCATTAATGCTAGGTCTTTCCTCAACTAGGATCTAAATCTTAGCTTTCAAGATGGTGGTGATCTTATCCCATAGTTAGTTTCTTTTAGACATGCCCAAGACTGTTCTAAAAAAAAATAGTCTCCAAAAGATCAAAGCAAGACAAAGGAACCTCTAAGATCCCCCAGAGCGTTCTCCATAATTTACTATACAGATAAATTAGGGGGTAATTATTCATAATACAAAAGACTATCTGATTTACAAAGACTCCTCTAAATAGTAGGTCTCTATTTGTGCTTTACAGATTATTAACTATTCAACACATAGGCAAGCTGGTTGGTATAGCAGGTACAGAGGACTCAATAAAAGAAACATTAAGACATTAAGAGGCATTGCCAACTTAAGGTCATTTGGAAATGAAGATAAGACAGGTCTGAAATAATGTTTGTCAAAGGAAAATTATCTGATTTTAGGTAGCTCTCAGTCCTCCTGGAGAGAAAGTTGCTGGTAGGTAGAAACAGATCTAACCAATATAATGCATGCTCACATTTGCAATTAGTCTATGTGATAACTTAGGTCATTATTAATGATGGCCTAGAGTCGGACGAGGCATGAAGACCATTCTCTTAGCAATCAGTCATTGTTTGATCAAAGAAGTACTTGTAATTTTTTTCTGCTAAATTTTTTTATTTGGAAGTGTTACATGCTTATTCTAGAATACACATAAAAATAGAAGAGAAAAATCACATATTTTTCTATTGTTCAGAGAAATATATTTTACTACTGCATTTTCTCCTGGTCTTGCCCTTCACACTTTGTTTTTGTATTACATTCTGCATCTATTATTTAACTTATGCTACAGTTTCGATGTGGTTTGTCATCAAAAAGGCTCAAGTCTTGGAAGCTGGGTCCCCAGGGTAACAATTCTGAAAGGTGGAAGGACTAGTGGGGTCTAGAGGGAATGACCAGGTCCTCACTGTCCTGTGAAGGAATTGATGCTGGTCTCTCTGTGGGTTAGGTCTCACGGGAGTGGCTGAGTTCCTGCAAGAGTAGGCTGTTTTAAGCTTTGCTCCTCCCCAGCTTCTTGGTCCCTTTCTCATCATATAATGTCTTTCACCATCACATGTCCTGTCACTAGGTGATGACATTGCCCTGCTGTGATGCACCCATGAAACCCCACCAGAGGCTGAACAGATGGAATCTGCCCAATCTTGGACTTTTAGCCTCAAGAATTAGGAGTGAAATAAAAATCATTTCTCTTCCTTTCCCTTATTTCTTTTCTTTTCTTTTCTTTCTCTCTCTCTCTCTCTCTCTTTTGTGCTATGCTGAGAAGACTCGAGCATGCTAAGCATGTACTCCTTCACTGAACTACCTCCCTAGCCCAATCCACTTTTCTTTTTAAAATACACAGTCTCAGATATTTTGCTATAGCAACACAAAATGGACTAAGACAACTTATTTGTAAGAATATCCATATTACTGTAATATATTCAAAAATAACATTCTTAAGCTAGGTGAGGTGGTATATACCTACAGTCATAGCTACTCAGGAGGCTGAAGAAAGAGAATTGCTTGAGCCCAAGAGTTGGAGGCCAGTGGGCAATGTAGTGAGATTTCATCTAAATATATCTCTATCTCCATCTCTATCTATAAAATTCTTGACTTTTCTTTTTCTTTTGCGGTGCTGGAGATCAAACCAAGGGCCTCACCCATATTAGGCAAGTGTTCTATCACTAAGCTATGACCCAAGACTTTCTTTTTTTCCAATACTGGGGATTGAATCCAGGGGCACTTTATATCCCCAGCTACATTCCCAGACCTTTTTATTTTCGTTTTGAGACAAGGTCTCACTAAGTTGTTGAGGCTGACCTCAGACTTGCCATTCTCCTGCCTCAGTCTCCCAAGAATCTGGTTATAGGCATTCACCACCAGTCCAAACCTAGGTCCTTCACTCTTTTTGTTCTTTTCTTTTTGATGTTGATGGGCTTTGTTTTTTAATGCAGTGCTGAGGGTTGAACCCAGTGCCTCACACATGCTAGTCAAGCCCTTCATTCTTAATGCCAACGTCCTATTCTATGAAGTGATACACCATGGGTACTTATTCCTTGCTGTGGTTTCAATATGGTTTGCACCACCAAGGGTCCACTGTGATTGAAGGAGTGGTCTGCACGGTGGCAGTGTTAGGAAATACTGTGGTAGAACTTTTGGGATGTGGGGCCTAGCTTGGGGTCCTTAGACCTTTGGGAGTGTGCCCTTGGGAGGTAGTTCTCAGGGGACTCCTTCTTTTGAAAAGGTTGTTACAGTTGCCTAAGATGGCCCCACCCAGCTCTCTCACTTCCTAGCTTAAGATGTGACAGCTTGCTCTTGTCATGCACTCCTGTGACTGCCATCCACCATTTACCATGAGATCCTCCCAGAACTGAGCCATATCCTTGAAGCTCTCCAATGTGGGCTAACTAAATCCTTTGTCTTTACAAAGTTAGCTGCCTCAGGTATTTCATTGTGCTAATGCAAAGCTATCTAATGCAGTCCTTTGTTAAACAGTGTTTTCCACTCAAACTTTTAACTGTGAACAGATTTATGCAGAACACTTTTTTTGAATTTAGGGTGGCAGGAAAAGTACTGTGTTACAAAATAAGAACATATTAAGGATTCTGATTACTTGATTGCCAAATTCTTCTCCAAACAATTTTACAACTTGAACTCTCAATTGTGATTTCAATGCATCCTTCTTAGGGGTGAGGCTCATTGCTAGAAAAAGGAATGTTAAGCTGATTCCTTAATAAAGTGCATCCTGGGCTAGGGAGATAGAAACTCTTCCTGGAATCGCTGCTCAAATGTGGGAGTACCCTCCTAACTGTGCCTCTTCTCCCTGTTGCCATTCTTTTCGGGGACTTTCTGGGTAAAATAAGAAATGGAAGAGCTTTAAGTGATTAATAATTTCCAGATTGACTAAATAGTGAAAAATGAACTTAAAAGCTAATGAACAAGATCCTACCTCTGTGGTACTCTGGATTCACATTTTCGTAGATTGGAAACAAGGGGTTTTCTTGTTCACTCCGTAGCTTCCTTGCTCTGAGGACATCTCTTACACACTGATGTAGATATATGTATTGACACTATGGAAAAGCAGAAAACACATCAGAGGAGGGCCTATTCTCAAGCATAAAAAAGAGGAGGGGCTGTCACAAAACACTGACAGTGATAGGGTTCTGTATAGTTAGCAAATCTTTTGATCATCATCTGGGTACATAAAAGAGTGAATTTTTTTTTTTAACCACTGAAAAGAGAAGAATGGCAATGGGCAGGGGGTGTTTATTCATTTCTTTTACATGATGCAGATTGATACAGCATGTACTGTGAATACCTAGAACGAGGTCTAGGCAATTGATAATTTGAGAATTAAATAGATGAGAATTAAATAGATGAATGAACGCCAAACATAAGCAATGTACTCTTCATAGTCATCTCATTTCATGATTTCAACAACCTTGTCAAGTATATAATCATCAATATAAACTGAGACTGAGAAGTTCATTAACTTCTCTAAGGTCACACAGCTCAGAAATGGGGCCCTAGGATTTGACCCAGGGGTATGGGCCTCCAACTTCATGTTTTCACTACATGGATTTTCTTATGATAAGATAATTTCACGGCATGCTTGTTCTGTTCCCCTTGTTTTGCAGACAGAGTGAGAAAAAGGAGGTATGTCAGTTCTTGCAAAGTTAGCCTCTAGTCCAGCTCTGTTCAATCAGCATCTGAGTCTGGCTCAGGCAGGAATCCCAAAGATGCTGGCTGACTGCAGAGAATCCCAGAGGGTTACATAGTGAGAAGGACCCGCCTGTCAGTTATGTGGGAATTAACTACTTTAGAAACATAAACAAATATAGAAAAGTCGGTGCTTTGGAGCCTGAAGACACCTTAAAGTCTTGCACTGACACCAGTGTCTTAGCCATAGGCAACCAATTTGTGCATGGAGCCCCTTCCTTACCAACAACTAAGCTCTCTGATGAGGGAGAGGATGTCTGTGTGGACTTCGTGCTTGGCCTAGGGCTCCCCTTAATGATGTGACAATTGCTCAGAGCCCAGGGAGTGAGAAGGATAAGAGGGGAGCACACAGAGGAGACTGGGTGCTTAGCCTCTATCAGATCCTGGCTGAACTGTGAGGCTTCTCAGCCTCTGTTTCTCCATCTAGAAAACAAGAAGCCCAAAGTCTCCCCACAGATAACATCTTTGTTTTGTTTTTTTCTTCCATTAAAGGGTATAAGCCCCAGTACCCCCTCCCCCCCAAAAAAGACCTGGTATTGATGTCTGTTACATGGATACTGAAAAATATTTCTGGATCGCATGTTTAAAGCAATAAGTGTAGTCAATAGTAATTAAAAGATTTGAGATACAAAATAGGGCTAAAAACAAAATCTCCTCTCACTAACAATTTTTCAAAATGGACCAGTACTTGTTGTTATGGATTGGTAGGCTTTGTCCCTTATTAGAAGGCAGTCTGGGCACCTCCTCATGGGACTTTATAATTTAGGTCTGGAATAATTAATACCTTGTGACATATTGGAAAACCAAATCAATCATAACTGAGGCCTGCACAAATATTAATAACTATTCTTTGCCTTTCAACTCACAGATCCTACTCATTTTTATGAGTGTTTTATGCCACATTGACCTTGAAAATTTAGGAAGAGAACTATTCTGAGAATTGTTGTTGGAACAAGACAGACTTTTTGCTGTTTTAAAATTATAGACTGACATCTCATTGTGTCCTCTTACGCAAAACATAATTCCTATTTTTAATTCTACTGGGAGAGTAAATTATTTTGGGACCTTAGAGCTAAACTGTGAATGAACTCTATTATATCTATGCCATGGCCTATTAATAAATTCTTCAGCAATGGTCCACTGTGGGCTTTGAAACTAGTTAATATCCATTTATTTGCCTTGTCTTAAATATAAATTCTTTTCCCAATAGAGTGTCCCTTTGGAAATGATTACTACGGAAACCGTCAGATTTTTAATGTGCTTCTCATTTTATTCTTAATGAAAAGTAAAAAAATTCTAATAGATGAACCTCAAATCATGAAAAATTATGTCATGTTAATTGGCAAAGTCTTGGGTTGGCGTTAACACATTCAGTTCCATTCAATTTTACCAGTATTTGTAGTATTGGATAGTATTTATAGTATTATATGTCTGACCTTTCATGGTCCCTGAGTGCATAGTTTAGCAGAAGGGCAGCCATGTGAACAAATAACCTAGAAGATGATAAACATAAAACAGAATTGTGTGAAAAGTTTCATATAGAAGAGGAAGCCCTTGAGTTTCCTTTTGGGGGAGGAAAGTATCAAGCTAGAGAGAAAAGGTGACATTAGTAAGAATTTGAACCAAGTAGGGCATTCCAAGTGATGAAATAATATGAAAGTGCATATATATTCTAGAAACAAAATTCTGGTATGGGTGAGCTGTAGATTACATGGGTCATGCAACCTCCAGGACAGTCCCCAAATGGAATCTAGGAGCTTTAATCCTGTAACATCCCTGTGTTTCTTTCTCATGAGAAGCTGATATGAATGTTCTTTAACAAGTTATTGCTCTATCTGAGTATCTCTCTCACGAGTCAGGCTGCAAATTTGCCCCAAGGCAGGCTGAAAGGAGGAACACATTTGCAACTCCCCTGTCTAATACCTATTTGTTTAGAAATCCTGTCTGATATATTCATCAAAAATTGTGACAATCTGCATTCCTTTACATCCCAAATTTCCAGTATATAAGAATGTCAAGGTTAACTGTCACCATGGACCCAGAAAAATAACACAAGGGCTCAGAATGTCCTTTCTCCTTTGTGGAACCGTTGACCTCCCTGGAGCTCACTGTGGATTAAATCCTTCTGCACCCATTTCCATTTCCAAGTAAGTCAGCCCAGTTTGGGGGCCGGGGATTCAGAGACTATAGAAAATGTTCCACTTTTGCAGAGGCTTCAAGCAAAACAGAAATTATTGAATATTGTTGGGATTTTGTTTGGCCAGGCAAAAAGGGAGAAAGAAAATTCCTATCTTACTGCAATGTTTATTTCATCGTGATTGAAAGAAACAAAGTTCATTCTGGCCCAGGGAGGAAAAACTTCCTTAATTTTAACAGAACTTGGTATTGATGTCTGTTACATTAACATCATGTAGAATAGATGGGTAGACATGAAGCTGGAGAAGTAAGCCAGGGCCGTGTTATAAAGAAGTTTGTGCATAAGGATAATAATTTTAAGTTCAATTTACAAGCAATGGGAACTTCTCAGGATTTTTACACAGGAGTTGACAAGGTCCCCAGGGAACTTTGATAGTGGCAGTGGTAATGAAGAGCTGTTAAGGGAGAAGCTGGAGGTAGGAGCCCCATTTGGAGGTAACAGACTACCACAATAGGTCCACCCAGAGTTAACAATGGTTTGAGCAAGGGGTAGCAGTAGGGGAGGGACTAGAACAAAGAGAAAGATCTTGGGTGGAACTGACAGGGCTTCCTGACCGCCTGGATGTGGGAACTGGAGGAAAAGAAGTCTGCTCCTTGGCTTGGGCAGACACATGGGTGGCAACACTGTTAATGGCATTTGGAAGGTACAAGAGCAGGAATGCTGCTCTGTTGTTTCTGTTGTCATTTTCAAGGAAAGATAATGAGTTTGGTATTAGCATTTTGAGTTTGAGGTGGCTATAAGGCCTCCAGGTGGAACTGTCTGATAGGCAGGTCCTTAGGTGAGTGCCAGGGAAGGAGCATTAGATTTGGGAGAAAGGAGCACATGTGTGGTTCTTGAAGCCTCAAAATGAATGACATCACAAAGAATGAAGATTGAGAGAAACAGAGCCATGCTTTGAGAACCGAACTATGAGGAACCCAAATAGTGAGAAGACCAGTTAAGAAGCAAAGCCACAGAATCATCAGAGAGGTGAGAGGAGGAGAGAACCAGGAAAGGAAGGCATTGTTTCTGAGGAGTAGGAGGAGGAACTTTGGCACATTGCAGCTACCTCTGCTCTGAAAATCAGCCAGTGGCATTTGTGATAGATTTCCTCAAGAAGACAGTAACTAGGAAGCCTGAAAACACTCACACACACACACACACACACACACCACTCTCAGATTACTTAAAATGTAAAACATGATAGCTTCTTTGCCCCCAAATTACAAGTTAATTATGGTCAGAGTTTGTGGAAGCAACAATAAACTAATAATGAAATACTGAGGCTGACTTTTTAGCAAACCAATTGTGGTATATTTGCTCACTCATTGAATAGATTTAAAAAAAAAAAAAAAGATGATATAGAGAAGGAAAACAAGTTCCTACCTTCTTGGATAACATAGTCTTGAGAAAAACACTGAATGATAACAATTCTGACACAGGAAGATATAATTTTTCAACTCTTAATGAATTAGACAGTGATCATAAGTGGCTGCTAAAGCCATTAAGCAAAAGGTTAAGGGGACCCTGATGATGAATGGCTCAGCCCATGGCCCAGGAACCCACTGTTAGTTTAGACTGTGCCACAGCGAGACACAGGCAAGATGATCTACCCGGTCACCTGGGGCAACAGCAAGTGCTCACACCATCCTCAAAGCAGGTGATTTAACAACCAGCTGGTGAAAAAATCACAAGGAACAAACACAATACCCATGAAGCAACTAGCCACATCCAGAATGTGGGAAATCTACGGAACAAATGAGCTGGTTTCCTGATGGCTAAATGTCATGGAAAAGACATGGGAGGGAGGATTATCATAGATTAAAGAACGATTTTAAAGAAACTACAACCAAATAAAATGTGTGGACTTTATTTGGATTTTAATGAAAATCAGCTAGTATTATTTTTTTACAAGAAATAATTTTTCTAAAAGATAATTAGGGACATTTAAGTGTTGATGAGATGAAATTTAGAATTATAGTCCAAATCGTTAGGTATAATAAATGCAGTGGTGGTCATATATGATAAGCAGGATTTGCTTTAAACTATTTTAAAGGGGACAGAGTAGGGGAACAGTGTATGTAGGATATAGATGAGAAAATAACACAGAATTCTGATAATTGTAGAAGTTTGGGATTTGGGCACATGAAACCTCCTTATACTATTTCTCTAGTTTTGTGGACATTATTTTTTTCAGTGCCAGAGATCCAATCCAGTGCCTTGTGCATACCAAGCAAGTATTCTATTGATGATCTACACCCCAGCCCAGTTCTGTGTAATTTTGAACAATATCATAATATTCAAGATACAGTGGATAGATTATTCTCCAGCTTAGACAGTCAGAGATCAGGGAAATGGGTGCAGCCTGCAGAAGGCAATGACGTCAGTATTTTGCTGAATAACGACATAATGAGAGTTCTGCTGGACATTAAAATGTGCTGTGTTAGAAAAGAATTCAGGGGACACAGTGGTTTGGGGAATAGTGGGCTAATGAAGCCCACAGGGACTCTCTGCTGCAGGATCCCCCCGTTTTTTTAAGCGCTGCTGCCTGTGTAGTTTCCATGTTTACTATGACTTAAGAGGAGAGATAGTAGCATGTAGATAGAACTTTTTATCCATGGAAATCTTTTTTTTTCTTTTTTACAAAGAGAATTTTTGCAGAGATACTTGAGGAAAAACTTGGGAAACCCAAGAGTAAGAGAATTTGAGCCTGGGAAGTTGCTCATGTCGGAGAAAGACATGCTTGGTATATGGGGTGGGGGTGGGGGGGCAAACTGCTAACCCTGAGGCTGTGGCTTGATACTCAAGGGCCCAGGATTTTCTAGAACAGGGTCCAAGCCAGAGTGGTAGCCTCATATCTATGGGCTTTGTGCAAAGCTCATAAGCATCTGGACCTCAATTTTCTAGGCTGGAAATGGAATGTAATATCTTTTTTACTTGGTATTATGAAAATTTAATGGGATAACATATTCAAAAGTAATCTGCAAATGTCAAAATGCTTACAAATAGAAGCATTTAGCAAGGTACATAGAGTCCCTTGGTGTCTCTAGAGATGCAGGTGCAGGTAGAGCTGGTCAGGTGGGTGGGTAGAGAAGAGATTGGAATCTTATTCCTCTTCACTAATGAAGTTCTTGTGCTCATACCAGCCTATCTGAACATGAGTTCCAAGATGGGTTGGCCTAGGCTTTTCCCCTATGTATAATGCACTGTTTTTAAAAATAATCATCTTTCTTCCTACCCACTGAAATTAATTCTTTTCTGAGCAGAGCAACCATCTCAGTAAAAATAAGGGCATACGTTATCCTCAAGGTCACTGAGATCTGTTACAAAATAACAAGTCTTGGAAAATGTCTATGTTCAGTTCTCTTTCTCTTCCTCATGTGTCATAGTTATTTCCCTTTGTCAGAGGAAAGCCCTGGACGTTTTAGGGGGCAGGAGAAGGGTGCACTGTATCCTTTAGCCTGTAATTCTTACCTCAGTCTGGACCATGTGAACTCTGTGAAGTCTTAGGTCATGCACGGCTCCATAAATGTCCACGGAGTCTTTGGAGTCTAACTGCTGAAGGATTCGGTCCAACGCAATAAAGGTTCCAGTCCTACCCACACCAGCACTAGAAGAGATGTGCAGGAAGATTCAGCCTTTTTATTAAATTGGCTTTTCAAGATTGAACCCAGAGACTCTGGCCCAACCTTTCTTTTCTCTTCCAAGACATGGGAGAATATAGGAATATTTCTTTTTTTCAGAGAAACATTACCTAGAGTCTCAGTATTCCATCTCTTTTTTCCCTTCCTCCTCCTCCATTTTCCTTACCCCATCAAGGGTAAGTACCATTCTGCATTTGGTGTGTATCATGTCCATGTTTGTTTTTATACTTTTCCTACATATATGTAGATCCATAAATAATATCTTTTATATGTTTCAAAAATTTTACTAAAATGCTAACACATTTTATGTATCCTTTGTCAACTTTTCTACTCAATATTGTGTTTTGAGTTTTGTCCATATTGTTATACGTAGATCTAATTTCATTTAATCATTCTATAAGAATTCATAAGCCATTGATGATCCATTCCTTATAGGTAGACAATTTTAGTTTAGAGATCATTTTTAGTTTTTCTCTATCAAAAAGTCCGTTGCAATGGACATCTTTGTGCACACAGGTGTCGACTAATCAAGGGTCGATGCTAGAAAAATAACTGCTGGGTTGGTTATAGGGTATCAACACTTGCAGCTTTGCCAGGGATTGCCAAATTGCTCCCCAAAGTGGTTGTTTAATCTGGGGATTTTCGATTCTGTGCAAGTTGCTGATGACAAGATGAAATTATTCTCATCAACTCAGACAAAATTAGAGTTGGGAAGTTATGAGGGGGAGAATTCCTGCCTGCCCATTAGAACTTTCTAAGTCCCTATAAGAATTTCCTTTTTGTTGACATGCACCTGATGCTCTGCCTACCTTTCAGGTATGCACCGATTTTGCAACAAGGTTTTTCATATTCTTTAAGCCCACAGCAATTCAGATATGAAGCTCTGGACAGGACACCAGCACTTCCACCAAATGCTGATACCAACTCTTGCTCAGGTCTCCAAGACCAATGAACTTTGTGTCCAAGTAGCATATATAAATCTCTCTCTCTTGCTTTAAAACTTTCCCTTGCCTCAACCTCTTTGAACACACCCATTGTTTACTATGCTACATTTCCCATGGCAATGTTGCGCTGTTCCCAGATAAAGATTATTATTCTTTGGAGAATTTCCCTTTGGTTATTATGTAGGTTGACAATCAGATAAACAAGAACAGTTCTCCAGTGATTCTGGATGAAATGCCTGTCATTCTTCGGAAAGCAGGAAGTCCTTGAGTGCCTCACATTCCCATTAAAAGTGTTGGCATTCCAATAATATATAAACGCATGGCTCCTGGGGTGTTGTGCTGATTGGGAGAAAATTAGTGCACTTGACATTTCTCTTACTGTAGCAATTCCCCGGCTCTTTATTTATTAGTGCCATTCAGTTAGGGCTATCAAAGTGTTGTTGCAAACATTAATTAGCTAAACACCAGGCTCCCCAGAGAGAGAGGGGGAGAGAGAGAGAGAAAGAAAGAGAGAGAGAGAGAGTGCGCTTGTTAAGTTGATTTTATGGACAGACTATATGAAGCAAAGAGAAATGAAGATAGAACAGAAATTTAAGAGCAAAACTGGGTCTGCAGATAGCAAGTGCTATGCTGGGGCTGGAAGGTTTGTGTCTCCTAAGCTGGTGCTTAGGCCCTGAGGGCTCCACCCTTATTGATGAGATTAGTCTCTTATAAAAGGGCTGCAGGACAATAGCTAGGTCTTTTTGCCTTTCTGTTCCTTCCTGTGAGGACAAATCCTGTCTTCCTTCCTGGAAGACACAACAGGGAGGTACTGTCTTGGAATCAGACTGGACCCTCCAAAAATACTGAATCTGTCAGCACCTTGATCTTGGACTTCCCAGCCTCCTGAGCTGCAATAAGTAAATTTCTATTGTTTATAAGTTACTCACGTCTGTGGTGGTTTGTTACAGCAGCATCAATAAAGACATGCTACCAGAAAGGGATGGAGCCCAGATCAGGGCTGTTGAAGGATCGGTGAGGTTAGTACAGGTGGAGGAGAGAAAGGAAGCCACTCCAAGGATTGAGGATGGTAGGAGGCAAGGATAAGTGTGTACAGTCGCCTTCTGGCTGGAGTGGGAAGGGAGTTCTTGAGAACTCTGAAGGTGAGATGGACCTTGGGAAGGGCATGGAAATCACTTAAGGGTTTTGCATTTCATACAGTAGGGAAAGGAACAAGAGGGAAAGAGAAGGAGAGAGAAGGATAGAAAGTGAGGGGGAGAGAGGTGGGAGGTGAAGAAAATGGAAAAGGAGAAGTCAGTGAAGAGGAATGAGGTTGGGGAGCAGGAGGAAGAAGGACGTAAGAAATCCTCCCGGGGCTAGATAGGTTGGCTGGCTCAGACAAACCTTCCACCCACCACATTCCCCATGTTTGTGCCCTTTTTTAGACTCTGGGGCACAGTCCTTTTAGGGATGCCATTTGACTGTCTCCTAGGTTGCCACATACCTGCAGTGCACCACGGTGGGCCCAGCACCTGGAGTCCTATTGATGTAGTCCCTGACAGTTCTCACAAACTGGATCAGGGACTGGGTGGTCTCTGGGACTCCGTGGTCTGGCCACACTGTATAGTGAAAGTGACGGATGAGTCTGTTTGCATCAAGCTGCTCCTCCTATAAGAGCAGAGAGAGCAGGATAATAAGAGGAATGGTCCACTGCAGACTCAAATTTGACAACCATGCCATGTGAGAACATCTGTGGGCTGAAACTATAGCTAAAGAGGAACCCCCAAAGTAAGATTCACAGATCTCCATCTTTCCAAGTGGAGTGATTGAATGAAGTGAAGCAAACTAACATACACTGCATATCTTAAACTCCCTGATGGTCCACTCAGGCAGCACGGACTCTGAGAGCATCTGCAGGATGAGGTCCCCATAGTAGAGGGAGTCCTGATCTGCTGGCCAGTAATGATCACACTTTACCTAGAAGAAGACAGACAGAAAAAAAAGTGAGTTGGGAAACAACTCCCGTGAGAAACTGGACTTTCCCTCCTCTAAATGCCTTTCTGAGTTAGGATCTAAAACAATTGGAGCAATTAACCTGCTCAAGGTCAGTACTGAAGATGGGCGACTGCTCCAAGGGACAGGGAGACATTGCACAAGGAGCTCCCCACCCCACCTGGATTCCTTTACCTCTCCAGCACAGAGTTTTGTGGCTCGAGGTTTTTTTTTTCTTATTATCGATTTTTTCAGCATTCCAGTCCCACTAGCAGATAAACCAGGACTTACAATTTATTTACTGTTCTTTTTGAAGAATGATCCAGTCAAGCAGGGGAAGGCATTGTCTTCCTGGCTCTGTTTTGTTCACATTTTTATCAGTTTTCTAGCTTGGGCCATATGCCAAGAGATCTTTGAGAAGTCAGAATTGTTAGCTAAGCTTGTCTTTTCATATGCAAAGAAAGGAGAGAGGGGACTGTGGACACTATTTATATTTATTTTTGCATTTTGTCTGGGAGTATTTATACATTTATTTGTAAATGGATGTTTTGTAAGTTATGTGTATTTGTTAGGACTATGTATTTGTGTATGTAGATATGTATATTGAGTACTGTGTACATGGCTTTTATTTTAGTAATTATGATAAGGCATCCCAGGTGTGAAGATAGAATAAATTTCTAGGTTTTACATACAAACATATTTATATGGTTACATACATATTTTAGTTGTCCCATTAACCATATAGTTAATATGTGTCTCTATATTAAACTAAGCTAGTTTTGCTGAGGACAAACATGTCTCACTGCAGCACGAATGACCTAAGAGACATTTGGAAATCCAATGTGTATTTATTAAGTACTTCATATGTGATTTCTCTTTTGATCCTAAAATTAACCATATAAAGTAGAGGAATCTAAGTGCTGTATAAGAGGTTTGCATGATTTGTCCAGATACTTTTTGCTTTGCCTCTGCTGACACAGCCTACTTCTTTCTTGAGAGCAGGGACAGGCCCCTTGACTCTTGCAGTCTCTCTTCCCTAGCTGTGCTCCGAAGGATGGAGCAGATGAGGCTAGGCACTCTTTCTGACAGTGTCATGGCCACTTCTGACAATCCCAGTCCTCACGGGGAGAAAGCTTTGACAGAAACTTCAAACCCAGAACAAGAACTGGAATCACCTGGATTTCCCGTTAGAGCCTTTCACAACTGAGTGGCTTAATTAACTAACAACATTCTCAAGCATCTGTATTTTGTTTCATGGGGTACAGCTTTGGATTGGGGTCGGGATGGGGGCAGGTGTGAATTCCATCTGGATGGTGAAAAGCAAAGGTGGGAAATCAGGGCGGCTGTTCACTCACCCGGCCCTTCTCAACACACTGGGTCACCATGACAATGTTGTGAACGTTCTGTTCCCACACCATTTTCCAGAAGTCATCCTTGGTGCCAGGAAGCGGTCCCTGAGTAGCGATGTATTCTCTTCTAAAGTTGTTGCCCTGTGGATGAATTTACAATATGGAAAAGCTGGAAACAATGGGCTTCTTCAGAACTGTAAACAAAGAGTCAGCTCTGCAGATCAGATGATCTGGAGGTCTCTGCCAGGACCCTGACTCGAGAGAAAGATACTTACACAAGTGTCAAGGCTTGAAAGCAGGAAGGACAAAGGCCAGAACATTGAACTATTGTTAAAAGCTAAACTTCCCTTAATCAGGCTGGGTCTATTCTAAAAGGCAAATGGAGGACTCAGGCAGTGATCTCGAAAACCCTTCACCTCAATTATGTGATTGTGTGTGTGTGTGTAAACTGTTTGAGGAACTGACTTTTTGTTATTTGGGATAATTGATAATACAATAATTTGATGTCACGAAGGGGAAGATTTCTGTGTGTGTGTGTGTCTGTCTGTCTCTCTGGTGACTGAACCCAGGGCACTCTACCACTAAGCTAGATCCCAAGCCCTTTTTTTCTCTTCTCTTCTTCTTCTTTTTTTTTTTGAGACATGGTCTCTCTAAGTTGCTCAGCCTGGCCTCAAACTTGCCATCCTTCTGCCTCAGCCTCCTGAGTTGCTGAGGTGACAGGTTCACATCACTGCTCCCAGCTATGCAAGAGAAGCTTAACCACTGTTTGTTGCAGTTCCACCAAATTGTGCTGTGGGTCAAGTCTTCCATAGACACTATTTAATACTAACCATAATTCTATGAGCTAGGATCTTTCTTCCCACTCATCCTGCATTTCCAGCAATGCAGAATTACCTGTAAATCTTGGTTGAAGTTGCTTTCTCTCCTCATCTATCCACAGGGTCTCCATGTTCTGTCACCTCTGCCACTGGGAACCCCACCCACCAAACACTGCCTCTCATCTGACTATCCCTAAGTAACCTTAGCAGGTTGGTCTGCTCCACTGAGCTTCCTTTCTCTTTTTCTCAGCTGGGTGATATTCTCCTCTTTGATGATCTGTGGCACCCTCTACCCTCTCACTATTCAAAGAGTGGTCCTCTGTCCACCAGCAATGGGATCACACAGGACCTTGTCAGAAAGGCAGAATTCCAGGCGCCACCTCAGTCCTGCTGACTCATTCTGCCTTTTAACAAGATCCCTGGACAGTGCTGATATATGGTGATGGTGGAAAAGCACAGCTCTACCAGTTTCTCCTGGCACTGCCTTGTATTTTCCTGTCCTGGTAGTTCCTTTAGGATCAGGATCTCATCCTTGTACACGGCTCAGTGTTTGACCTACAGTTAGTACTTAACTAATTGATGCTTATTGAGTGAATGAATGATTGTTTGAAAGAAATATAATTACCCTAAGTTTTCAGAAAAGGAAATGGAGACCTGGTGAACCAGCAAGGGATACAAGTGGGATTCAAATTTGACGCTTAGAATTTCTTCTGCTGCAATGTGCTGAAGAAAGTTGGCAAGATGCTAGCCCGATCAAAGTCCAAAAGTTTGACACAACCTTTGAGGTATGTCTGTGGTTTTCAGAAATTCAAATAACAAGACTGACTTCCCTAGTGAGGCAGCCTTAGCACTGGAGGTCCATCTTCCATGGATCTTGTCAAAGGGTGGCAGAGAAAACAACCATTGGAAATGTATCCTGGGTTGATGGTCATTGCATATTACTATGGCCATTGTGAAAAATGAGGCTCAGCAGTGATTGGATTGAATTGCCTACATTTTATGGCAATCAGACATGGTCTTCTACAAATTAAAAAATGTTTCCAGACCTGAGGGCAGTGGGAACACACAAGAGGAGAGGTATTTCCAGTATAGCTACCTGTTAAAGCTTCATCTCGTGGTTAGGGCTACTTACTGGGACATAGCTGGCATTGATGTAGTCAGAGCACGGGTCATCATCTACATTGGACAGCTTCACTCTTGAGGCATCATCTGGAAGAAAGTTTGTTGAGAGATTTGTTGCTACATGCTGGGGTGGCATTTTTTTTTTTTTTTTTTGCAGCGTATGGTATCTGATGTCTCTTATCTCTGATCTCCACAACAGTCATAAGGAGGTGTTTTTATCTCCATTTTACAGGTGAGGCTCAGATATGATAACTAACCTGCCCCATGTTGCACAGGTGGCACATAAACAATCAGGCACAGGAGACAATATGTAGCCCCAACTGTACCTTCCTTTGCAATGTTAATGACACTTGCCAAACTGGAGTGGCCGGTTCCCTTTCACTGATGGAGTAAATACAATCCAGAAAGATTACCTCCTGCTCCTTTACCTAGTGCAGTAAGGATATATTTTTTTTAAAACTGTGAACTAGAGATTTTGCTAAGAAAACCTAGATCAACTTGATGTCAGAGCCCTGCTGTTAACCCCATTGCTGCTCTCAGCCACGAAGGAGAAACAGCAGGTCCACACAGAGAAATCACAGCAGCAGTAGAGTATCCTCAGAACCAGAATTTAAGCTGGTAGTTATCCTTCTGGAGAAAAGTGCAGTAACATGCAAGTCATTCCTTATTAGAGTTGTCCGGAGCCTGAGATCCTCCATTTCCAGTTCTGCCATATTTCTTTAGCCTCGTTTTATTCTTGGAAAAGAGCAGAAAATCTGCTAGAGGCAGACAGTGTCACAAATTTCAACACAAAACTTACAGGGCAATATATTGTTGTATCGATTTTTCCCTCTATTTTCCGGCAAGAGTGCGATGTCACACGACTGGTTTCGACCCACGTCTTTTAAGTCCTATTGGGTCAGAAATAAGTTTGAAAGTGGAAAATGTGAAAAAGAATAACAGACTTTGAGATTGATAATAATATAAAAACACATACACTAGTATGCTTATTACTGCTTGTAGAATGCCTAGTATTCTCCATGCACTAGCTCTGATCCCTTCAACAGCTCCAAATGGGAATGTTCTTATCACCATCTTACAGATGAGGCTTAGACAGGATAACTAATGTACTTTGGGTCACGCAAGTGGCAAAACTGGAAATCAAATCCAAAGCCTGGGCATTTTTTGCCAAACCACATTGTTTTCCAGGCAAGCAAATGGCCAGACTGGATAACGGATGGTTTTAGGTTTTGCATTTGACATTTGTTAATTCTTTCTTACCATCTGATCCTGGTAGCACTTGGTTTGCTGTGCTATTCTGGAGCTCTGAGATTAGGTGGTTTATTGTGCAGGGAATGGTTTCAATTATAAAAACACTTAGCTGGGACCCTAAGTATCATTGTAACTCCCAAGTCCAATCAGCTTCTGATTCCACAGTAAAGGTCAGAAAGGATATTCTGCTAAGAAGCAGGGGTGTTAAGGCTTCGTTGCACCTGAGTAGTACCTCATATTCCTTGGATAGAAGGTAGTTGGAGTCAGCCTGAAGCTTCATGAAGTGCCCTTCAAACTGATTTATTTTTATGGGGCTGTAGAAACAAAAAGAAAAAGAGAATTACTGAAGAAAAAGGGAAACACCATAACCAGCCTGCATTGTATTTTAAAAGCAAATAATAAAGTAATTAATGTGTTCTCTCTTACCAAGAAGTTTTCCGGTTACTGTGAAGAAGCCAAAAGAAGAAAGGCCTTGTTAGCAAATCTCACACAAAGCCATCTTTCAATAAATTAAATAAAAGAAAATATGGCACTTACCCTTTCTGGCCCAGATTCAAGTGGACAGATAATGGTCGATCCCTACGAATGCTCAGGCGGGCAGAGGGCCTTTCTCGACCATGGCTGAAATGTAAGGCAAAAGATTTTTAGTCTGATCATTCTTGATTTAAACAATTTTTTTTCCATTTATGGTAAGGCTGTGCATGTTTGAGCAAATGTAGATTTTTCAGTATTCATGTATCTTTGCACTCAGCCAACATCTCTTTGAGGGAGGAACAGGGGAGGAAGAACATTAAAAAGTGGATCTTTCTCACTTAGAAACGGATCTCTATAATAACTGAAGATCTCTGCCTCCCGGTTTTTGGCTACGGGTCATAATCACTTCCTACACTCTCAATAAATCTTTTCTTAAAAACTAAAAAATTCCCAAACCAGTAAACCTTAAATGCCAGACATAACTGCAAGAGAGCACATTGTGCCATATTAAAAAAAAATATCACCAGAAGAAGAGGACGTGGCATTGGGGCCACATGCTATTTTCTTCTTTTTGGCTTCTTCTTAAATTAGGATGGCAGATATGAGCCATGAAATGGTGTTGTCAACCAGATTTTTCAGGATATTTCAGAAAAGAGCTTGGGCATGCAATTGGCAAACATCTCTGTCTTCATGAGGATATGAACCAACAAAAAAAATTATTCTTTCTTTGCAAAATGAGTTATTTCATATTTAAATACTTCTAAGGGTCAAATTCATCAATGGTACATGGCGGTAGAGGAGGATGAAAAAGGGAGTTACTATTTTACGTTTTGGCTTTTGTTTTTACTGAGAAAACAATGGAGATTTAACCTGGGGAAATTATTTCTCCTTCTTACTGTTCAAGCTCAAGCGCATTTTCAGTTGCATCTCTGAAACTGTGGGCCCGGTCACCAAAGGGATCTTTGACTTACCTTGTTTTCCGTCTGCAGATGAAGAAGGCCACGAGAGCCACTAACATGCCAATTAAAAACAGGCCAGCACTCACACCTTCAATGACTCCAAACAAGGGCTCTGCAGTAATCCAGATGGAAAGAACACAGCCAGGTGGGAAAATTAGTGTAGGGGAACCAATAAAAGAGCTACATAACCCAGTCCCAAAAAACCAAATGCCAAATGTTTTCTCTGATATGAGGATGCTAATCCATAATGGGGTGGGGGGAGTGGGGGTGGAGCATGGGAGGAATGGAGGAACTTTAGATTGGGTAAAGGGGATGGAGGGGAAGGGAGGGGGCATGGGGGTAGGAAAGATGATGGAATGAGATGTACATCATTACCCTAGGTACATATATGAAGATACAAATGGTGTGACTCTGCTTTGTATACAACCAGAGACATGAAGAATTGTGCTCTATGTGTGTAACATGAATTGAAATGCATTCTGCTGTCATATATAACAAATTAGAATAAAAAAAAAGAGAGCTATGGAGGCTGTTTCCAGGGAATGATATCACAAATACAATTCAAATATGCACCTGAGAAGGTGAAATAGAAGAAATATTGGCTACTATCCTGCCTGTCACAGGCAGACAAGTTAAGGGAAAAGTTCATTAACTTTTGAAGTTAATGATACACGGTTTATTAAGGAATTTTGGACTTTCTGTTTGTATCTGAAGCCTGGAGCACCTGAGATAAAAGTCAAATGTTTGTCATCCAGATAAAGATACGATTTCATTTACAGGAATCATGCTACAGAGCATCTGGGGCTTTAACAAATCCAGAGAATTGCTCTGGA
Source organism: Marmota flaviventris (assembly GCF_047511675.1). NCBI lineage: Eukaryota > Metazoa > Chordata > Mammalia > Rodentia > Sciuridae > Marmota > Marmota flaviventris. Next base: position 47,114,797 of record NC_092500.1, on the reverse strand, counting down.
GTTATTTTAACACAGTCTCATTATCTTGTATGATCCTGCCACTGGGAGTTTATGAATAGGTAAACAAGTAAAAGTAGTTTTTTTTTTGTTTGTTTTTGTTTTTCTTTCAAGGCAGGTCTCTTGATGTTGCCAATCTGGCCTTGAACTTCTGGGTTCAAGCAATTTTCTTGCCTTAGCCTCTGAGTAGCTAGGACTACAGGTATATACTCTTGACCCAGCTTGCCCCGGCTCTCACCACTCCCCCCACCATGCTGGCGTTTGAACAAAAGGCCCTGTGAATGCTAGACAAGTGCTCTACCACTGAGCTACATTCCTAACCCTATATTTTTAACAGTTTTATTGAAATATAATTCATACATCAAATAATTCACTCATTTAAATTGTACTATTCAATAGCTTTTAGTAGTCATATAAGAGTTTTGAAAACATCACCACAATAAATTTTATAACATAATTTTTATCAACCCCCAAAGAAAACCCCATGTCTATTAGCAGTCACTCCCATTCCTCTTTCCCAGGCCCTGGCAACCAGTACTCTACTTTCAATGTCTATGGATTTGCCTATTCTGGACATTTCATATAAACAGGAATCATAAATGTGTAGCCTTTTGTGATTGGCTTCTTTCACTTAGCATAATGTGTTCAGGATTCAACCAAATAGCATACAGGAATATTTCATTCTTTTTAATGGATAAATAATTTTCTCATCATATGGATATATCAGGTTTTTTTTTTTTTTTGGCTGTTGTTAGTTTTTTTGTGGGTCCAGGGTTTCCCACATGCTAGGTGAACTCTATACTAACAGAGATATATCCTCAGCCTACACCTACATATACATTTATCATTCCCACAAGCAACATTTGAGGGTTCCAATTCTCCATATTCTCACTATTGTCTTTTTGATTATTGATGTTCTAGTGATTATGAAGTGTCTTATTGTTGCTTTGATTTGCATTTCCCTAATGACTAAAGATGTTAAGTGTCTTTTCAAATACTTATTGGCCATTTGCACATCTTTGTGCAAATTTCTACTCAGCTCCTTTGCCATTTTTAAGTTGTGCTATTTGTCTCTTTATTAATGAGTTGTAGGTTAAGAGTTCTTTGTGTATTTTGAATTCTCAATCCTTACCAGGTATATTATTTACAAATATTTTCTCCATTTTGTGGGTTGTCTTTTCACTTGATGGTGTTCTTTCAAGCATTGAAAGCCTTTGCGATTAACTCCAAGACATTTACTTTTTCTTTTGTTGCATTATTGTTATATCTGAGAAATAATTTTTTAACTCAAGGTCACATAATTTACTTCTATGTTTTCTTTTAAATGTGTTAATGTTTATCTCTCACATTTAGGTCTATAGAGTAGCCTGTTTTTGGAGTTACATTTTAAGACCTTGGATTTATTATCTCATGTTGCTTTTCAATACTCATCAAATCAATACAATAATCTTTATTTTAACATGCTTAATATTCTGTTTTGAACGCATGTATAGTGTATTCCTTTACTGGATTACATAAAATTTCTGTTGTCTAAAAATATTTCACATGGGAAAGAACTGTGTTTACAGAGTCCTGACTTAACATCAAATTATAAGTGAATACATCAAAATCCTCTTAGCTGGGTTTTGATCCTTCTTTGGTCTGAAAAGTGGAAGATTATCCCTGTCTTTGGCATAGATGGATAGGAAGGTTTGTGGGATGAGCTACGTTTGTCATGCAGCAGGGGAGACTCTTTCAGCTCTAAAGAACTTCCCTAGACCAAGAGACCAGCACTGTAGCACACGGGCCACCCACGGGAAAGCTGGGACAGACAATGGTGTCAAGGAACAAGGTGATGAAAGAGATGCTATTCTCAGCATGATGGAAATATTCAGAGACAGTGCAGTGCAGAGGCTGTGTGCTCAGGCAGGAAGGGCTGGAAGCACAGCTGCGCCATCTTGGGCAAGTTACTGAGCTCTTGGAGCCTCACGTCCTCACCTTTCAAATGGGGATGATAAAAGCAGTGAATTCAAAAGGTAGTGGTGAGGATTGGACAAGTTATTCTATGTGAAATGCTTAACACCGCAGCTCCACAGAGGAGGTGCCCAGCAAATACTAGCCATTTTTATTACTGAGACTTTCCCATGAGCACACCAAAGATGTTTCTTTCATAAATTTATGTAGAGCCTTTTAAATTAACATTTTTATTATTTTTTTCATGGTGCTTGGAATTAAATCCAGGGCCTCATGCATGCTAGGCTAGCATTCTATCACTGAGCTACATCATTTTTTAATATCTAGTTCTTTAAATTAACATTTTTAAATAGTGAAAAAATAATACGTAAGAAGCAAATGAAGAAAAATCACCTATAACACTACTACTTTGAGATACTTGTCATTAATACTTTGTTGTTTTTTCTCTAGTCTTTTTTCCTATGTCTAGGTGTTCCTCAGTTTTTGAGGGGGATTCATTCTGAGCCATTTCTGTCAGGATATCAAAATTCATGGTTGGTCAAGTCCCTTATACAAAATGATGTAGTGTATAACCTGTGCACTTCCTCTCTATGCATTGAGTCATCTCCAGATTTCTAGAATATGTAAAAATATAAATGCTTTGTCAATAGTTTCTATACTATATTGTTTAGGGAATAATGATAAGAAAATCTCTGTACATGTTGAGTACAGACACAACTTTTTCCCAAAATATTTGCAATACACAATGAATTCAGAGGGTTGACTGTATGTGCATATGTACACTTCCAATCATAACAGAAAGCCTTTCATACCAATTTACATTTTGGCCTGGGCTAGATCTTTATTTTAATGTTTTTCAATTGCTGTTTTTTTTTTTTAAACCCAATTCCTTCTAACCCTAATAGAAAAAAAATCTTGTACTGCATCTTCTTATCTAGGTTGGTCTCCCACAGAAGTTGTGCAATCTCCCTAATCCACATCAGCTCATGATCATCAAAGATAAAGTTCCATGTGAAAATAATGTTCCTCCTACCAATCAGGAAAGTCACCAGATCTCCCCCTACAGGCTCTTTCAGGTGACACAGTGGCTGGCAGAACACAGGGGTGGATGGAAAGGTTAGCCTTACCTGACTCAGTGGTGATAGGCAAAGAGAAAAATGTGTCTGAATAGAGTGGCTTTGTGAATTCTTTCAGGTCTTCATCAAACAGCTGAGTAAAAGCCCGAATGCTGATTCTGAAAAGAAATCAGATTTACTCAAGATTTATTAAGTGCAAATTAACAGAACTGATTGAAAAAATGTGTAGAAGGAGAAACAGGGTGGGCATCTAGTCATTGCATATGGAGGGTGAATATAAATTATGGAATCAGATAAACCCAGGTTCATGCATTCATTCATTGAGGTAGTCATCAAATACTTATTGAGCTCCTGCTGTATGCTAGTTCCTATTCTAGGAGCTAGGGATACTGCAAAGGAACAAAACAAAGTCCCTACCACTCCAGAGGCTACATTCTCATAGAGAAAGTCAGACAATAAATCCACAAACATAATATGGCAGATGGTAATGTGTGATTTGAAAAAGAAAAGAGCGGCTTAAGGAAGATGTAAAGCAATGGGAATGGAGACTGTAGGACTGATTTACTTGGTATGGTTAGTGAAGGTCTTCATTATAAGAAGACATTTTCACAGAAATCTGAGGAAAGAGTGTGTGGGTGGTGGGGAGGGCAGGCCCACATTCCAGATAGTGGGAACTGGAGGTATAAGGCTCTGAGGTTGGAATATGCCTGGGACTTCTGAGAAGCAGTGAAAGACTAGCATGGTTGAAGTCCAGTGAGTGAGTGGTCAGAGAGGTGGATGGACCAGACCATGCAAGACCCAGGAGGCTACGGTGAAGACTTCAGCTTTGGTTCTAAGTGACATGTGAAGCCACTGGATGGTGTTCAGCAGGAACATGAAGAATGGATAGCTGGGCAAAGGAAAAGAAGGAAAACTAGTTGGAAGGGTATTGTAATAATCCAGGTGGGAAATAGTAGCCTGGACCAGGGTGGTAGAGGTGAAGGTGGAGAGAAGTGGTGATATGTCAAAGAAAGAGCTGAAAGTTTTGCTGATAGATGTAGAGTATGAAAGAAAGGTGGAATCAAGGATGATCCCACATGTTCTGACTGGGGAGCAACTGGAAGAGTGGAGAGCATATTTACCAACATGAGGGAAGACTATTATAGAGTTGTAGATTGAGGAGTTTGGGAAGATCCAGAATGAGTTTAGTTTTGGGAGCAGAATTCTAAAATGCCTACTAGAGATGTCAAGTGGTTCAAATGTCAATTTTATTATTGCTGCCGTTATTGTTATTTTAACTTAGATACTTCCCCATCTTTTTGGAAATAGTGTTTTTCTAAAGTGCCTTTTATTCAAAAATATTTTCATCTCATTGTTATTGTTCTTAACATGAAATGTTTATTAAAGGCCTTCTTTATATCTGTTTGCTGTAGTTACAAAGAGATGCATAGTCTCTAGTCTTTAAAACTTGAAAAATAGAGCTGGGCTTAGGAGTACATGCCTGTTATCCTAGTAACTTGGAGGATAGAGGCAGGAAGATCTCAAGTTCAAGGCCAGGTTTGACAACTCAGCAAGACCCTGTCTCAAAATTAAAAAAATAAAAATAAAGGATTGGGGATGTAGCTCAGTGGTAGAGAGCCCCTGAATTCAATCCCCAGTACTGCACAACAACCAACCAACCAGCCTTGAAAAACAGACTATAAACAAATAGGGCAAATAGTAAGAGAGGAAAGCACATATTAAGTTGCCAACGAGGAGCACTGGAACTTGGAGAAAACTATTGGGTTGAATAAGATGTGGTGACTTGGAGCAGAAAGCCCAGCTAAGAGACTGCTGCAACAATCCAGGTCAAGGATATGGGGCCCTGACCTGGAGCAATGGCAGTGAGAATGGAAATAAGATTATGAAGGGCACTGAGGGGGACTAGATGAGGCTTAGGCTAAAATAAGAAGGGAAGACTCAAAGATGAAAAAAAGCCTTGAGCTCAAGTCATTCAGGAGAACAATAGCACCACTGATAAAACTGGGAGCTATACTGGAGAAAGATGATGAGCTTTGCTTGGTGAGGCATTGATTTAGAGCTCTCTAGCGGATATTTAGAGTTATTCCAGTCATTTGGACAGGAGAACTGATGTGGTGGCTGTCCATCCATCCACATGAGATAGTAACTGCCAATCAGCTGGTCCAAAATTCAACAAGCAAGATAAATCTACTAAAACAGATTTGTAAGCTCTGTTTGAATGTAAAGCCTATGATCCTCACTATAGGACCAATGTATCATGCTTTTGGCATGAATCAGGCCTAGTCTAGAGGGTGACACTCAATGTCTGGGAACATAGGTTAGGAAGAATCAGAAATCATTAGAGGTGATTGACTAGGATGATGATAGAGAGGACTTCGAGGAAGATGAGAGTTGGCTTCAGATTTAAGGAAAGCTGACATGTGAAAGAGGAAAGGGAAGTGATTGATTTTCTTCTTAAAGGTAGAACTAGGCTCAGTAGGCTGAAGTCATAGGGAGGGAGGAATTCAGGAACATAAAATCATTTTCTAACATCTAGAGCATGAGCTACTTCATAGGTAGTGAGCTCCCAGTTGTTGGTGCAGATTTAAGCATATGTGGGAGTAGAACGAATTCCCAGGGAAGCTGTAGGAGGGTATCTCTGCATTAAGTTAAAGACTGGTTGGGATGACTTGAGTTCCTTCTATCTTAAAAGATCCCATGATAAGATTTACTGAAGATTCCTTTGAAGATTTACTGATAAGAACATTAGGCTTGTTCTACATAGGAAGACTTACTACTCTTCATTTAAACCCAGTGAAAGTAAATGGAAGACTCTTTTCTCCTTTAAGAAAAAAAATCTACTTGTTTAATCCCAACTTATCTGGTCATGCCCTGTGGAAACGCTGAAGCAGGCACAGTGCAGGGCAAATAGTTCTGACCCTTCAGCTCCTCCTCCTAACTCAAGCCCAGGTCCGAATGTGAAATAAACATCGAGATGGCATTGATCAACCACATCTCTAGTTTCCAGCTCTAAAAGATCCTGGAAGTACATTGGGAGAGGTCTGCAAAGGGTAACAAGTAATCACTATGCGTTAAACAAGAAGGTGAGGAGTTTGAGTGTGTTGCTAATTTATCATACATTCGGAAATCGAAAAGAGTGTTTCTGAAGATAAGAGTTTCTTATGTTGGTATAGGCATTTATAAATGTGGAAGGATTTTAACAAACACGGTTCTATTCATCTCCAAACTTCTTCAACATAACAAGGAAGTTTATTATATTACTTCAGAGGTTTGGAACTTGAATCCATGTCTTTTTGTCCAAGATCACAGAGAAAACTGGTGAAAGAAAACTAAACTCCATTTCTACCTCCTAGTGTGGACCTTTCTCTCCTACTTCCTCTTGATGTGATTTTTGGTTAAAAACAGTGACTTCTATTGGAGGAATGCCAAGAAGAGGCTGGGCCAACAACCAGAGAATCTGAACAGCTTTTGCTCTGTTGCTGATTAAGTAAATGGTCTCCAAAGTTCTGTTTATCTCAGTCCCTTCATTTATAAAATAAAAGCTTTGGATATATCAACTTTGTGTTCTGCTCTAAAATTCTAAGAATCACCAGTATAAAAAAAAAATTACGAAACAGATGCAGGGACCTTTGGGAACACAGGAACGAGACAGCGGCCTAGCATATGCTTGGCTTAAAATGAGTGGTCATCAGGAACTCTGCTCTTACAACTCTTTGTAAACACAGACGCCACAACCACATTCCCTAGCCCCGCACTTAGCACCCACCCACAATCCTGTCACATCCTATTTCTCAGTCTTTCCTTCTACTTCTTTATGAACCCTTTGTTGGAAACTGGACTCCTTGTTCTTCTCTAAACAATCTGTGTAATTCTGCCTTCAAGCTTTGACTCCCACTGTTCTCTCCACATTGACTCTCCAAACTGTTCCTATCTCCGTATTTCTAAGTCCTTTCATCCTTTTTGGTGCCCAGCTAAAGTGATACATCCTCAAAGAAGTCTTCTGAACATTCACAGCATTTATTTAGCTATATCCTTCTGATGCCCTTCAACATTTCTGCCTGTATTTTATAGACATGTCTCCTTTCTACACTATAAACTCCTTGAAAGCAGGGACCTCATCTACTTATCTTTCTATAACCCCAACACCTGGTCAACCAACTTCCATGAAAGATGTAATAAAACATTCACTGAATAAGTCTTTAGCATGAAAAATATCATAATATGAATGAGATATTATTTTAATCTACAGGTATAAACTTTAATGTATCCAGAATCAGAATTCTATAGCAGAAAGTTAGCCATCACATGGTTTGATTTCCTACATTTGAGGAAAATGAGGTCAGGAGAAGCTGAGGACCTGACTGTGGTCAGACTGCTATGCTATTTAGAATAAAAACAAAACCAGATCAGCACTTTCATAGCCTCCAAACTGTCTCTCACCCTAATGATGTGCCCTTTCTCTTTCCATAAGGAACATGCCAATAATAATCCATACGGTAATAGGAATTCAGCACTGAATGGAAACATATTATATTCATTGACATAATAAACTTGCTTATCACCTACACCTCACATTTCCCATTTATTTTCATTGCTGATGTTTATTTTTCACGTTTTTTCCCCCATTTACTTATTCGCTTTGTGTTGAGGGGCAGGGAGGAGATGACTGGCAGCAGGAGGGTCACTGTGGTGATTTTCACCTTGAGACAGGCAGAATTCTTACTGCACTGAGGCACGATCTGCAGCCATCACATAAGAGGTTGCTTAGTTTGAGGTTCTCCCATATATTTTGGAAGGTTATGCCCCCTCTTATCTAGAAGTACCTGCCTGGCATGCCTTTAGCAGGAATGAACCAAACACACATTGGAGAAATACAGGAAAGTTGACATCTAGAAGATAAATATGTGCACCATGAGTTGATTAAGCTATAACAAGAATGGTTAACATTCACAGATTGTCTGGCTCATTCCCTTATTTGTTCAGAAACATTTCAAGAGTACCTCTTTTGTGCCAAGTACTCGACACAGTGTTCTGTAACCAGTGACACTTCTCTCTCACCTATTAGACTGTGAACTCTCACGGCCTAGTGAAGAGGGAGAGTGATTTGTTTGTAAAGGGTTAAAAGCCACAGGTAAATGCAGGATTAGAGGGATACAGGGACAGGGTACTATGGCAATGGAGCTGAGGAAGCACTCAGCTGCCCAGCCAGGAGTTGACAGGGATGGTATGGGGTGGTTGAAGGTTGAGCTGACTGTCAAAACCAGAGAAGAGTAGAAAGCATCCCAAAGAGAGTGAAAAGAACATGCATGGGTTCAGAGGTATAGGAGAGTTCAGGGAATTGGGAGGAATGAGGAGTAGAAAGTGGGCAGGTGTACTTGGGGCAAATGGTAGGAGACGAGCTACTGTAAGTGAATGGGAACCACAGTATGACCTTAATGTAGAAGAACAAATGAGGAAAGTGAGGATTCGAGAGCTGAAATGCTGCTTACAAGGTTACACAGCTTCAAGGTAGCAGAGCTGGGGCTCAAATGTAGGGGCTCTTACAGAGACTTCCACAGCTACTGTGGATAATTAAGCAGGGTGCAGGGGGATGGGCCCACTGAAGACACAAATTGTCTCCAACTTCTCACTGGCTTTCTCTATGAAATGTGGTACAGTAGTCCTCCCTTATACAGTTTGACTCTCTGTAGTTTCAATTATCCACAGTCAATTGCCATTCCAAAATATTAAATGTAAAATTCCAGAAATAAGCAATTCAGAATTTTTAAATTGCACACTGCTCTGAGTTGTGTAATACAATCTCAAGGTTGTTCTGTTCACTACTGCCCAGGACGTGAATCATCCCTGTGTTTAGCATTTGCACGCTGTGTATGCTTACCCACCTGTTAATCATTTAATAGCTGTCTTGTTATCAGATTGACTGTCAAGGTCTTGCAATGCTTATGTTCAAGTAACCCTTATTTTATTTAATAATAGCCCCAAAGTACAAAAGTAATAAAGCTGGCAATTTAGATATGCCAAAGAGAAGCTTCAAAGTACTTCCTTTAGGTATATAATGTGAAAGATCTTTTTTAAAAAAATATTTTTTTTAGTTGTAGATGGACACAATATCTTTATTTTTATTTATTTATTTTTATGTGGTGCTGGGGATGGAACCCAGGGGCTCATGTGTGCGAGGCAAGCGCTCTACTACTGAGCTACAACCCCAGCCTGAAATTTCTTAATAAAGAAAAAAAATCATATGCTGAGGTTGCTAAGGTCTATGGTAAGAAAGAATCTTTGACCCATGAAATTGTGAAGAGGGAAAAAGACATTTGTACTAGTTTTGTTGACACAACTCAAATTACGAAAGTTATGCCACATGCGTGATAATTATTTAGTCAAAATGGAAAAAGCATTAAATTAAAGCAATCAGTACTACTGTGGTTTCAGGCATCCACTAAAGGTCTTGGAACATATCCTCCTTGAATAAAGGGAGACTAATGTAAGGAGTCATCGTCTCCTTTCCCATCATAAGCAAACAAACAAAAACAGCCTCAATTTTCCACCTCTGAAGTGTTCTTGGGAGACTTGTTCAAGGAAATTCAGGTTTCCTTGAACCCAAGAAACCAGGGATCTGAGGCATATTTTAATTAGAGGAACTAAAGGATCCCAGTGGTTTGATCTCACCTATGTTTCTTCTTTGCCCTAAAATGATCTCTCCTTCAAGTAGGCTCATATGTCTTAAAGTAAGTAATAATAATAAGTTTGTGCATGTTTACTCTGGAGGTGCTGACCTTGCCTGGGAGGTAATAGCAAGCTTGTGGTGAGTCCTGGGCAAAGATAACTACACACATTTTCCTGCATTTGTTGATGTGGAGGGACTAAGAACTCTTAAGTGTGATGTTATGACTGAGTCTCCTTTTGGAAATGGCAGAAAAGATCTTTCTACTGAGACTTAGGAGCGATATTCAAAATATTTACAAGTCAATAAGACCTTAGCACTCACCAACCAGAACAGGAACTGGCCCAAGCAGAACCTAATTGGCTGCCATATTGTCTGGGTATCAGTTCTGTTAACACCCAGCAGAAAGGGTACATCCTCTACAGAAGTAATAATTTTGGATGCCTATGGACTTGTATCCAAGTCTATAGTCTAGGCTCCATTTCCCTTGAGGATGCTGATTGGGATGTTACATGTTTCCGCTTCTACTTACTTTCTGGAAACACAGTGCAGAATAAGAGCACAGACAATTTCTAGGGCTGCAAGGGCCTACAAGTGGCAGTGTGCTTCCCGGAGCCAAGGCCAAATGGCTGCTGTTTTTCGCCTGCCATCTCAGAGGGAAAAAAGGGTGTCCCCAACTCATTCAGGGACTCTGAGTTCTGCTGAACCACAAAACATCTTCATCTTTACATGCCTCAGAAGGTAAATTAAATAATTCCAGTTCTCGTTAAGAGCAGAAGATATAAACTCATATTGTTCGAGTCTCCTTAAACTCAGTCTATTTGAACATTTTCACAAGAGGGAAGGTCATAAATTATTTGACTCATATTAAAGAATTTGTAGGAGGGAAAAAAACAGTCTATTAAAATTCTTCAGTTTTTCACATAACAAATTGTGACTTTTGCAGAATGCTGAAAGCTCTCTTTACACATTACCTGAGAATGGAGGCAGAAAACCAACTTTTATAAATTACCCAGCAAAATGTAGAGTATTGTTGTAACATAGACTATTAATCTCAGAAGCTCACATCCAGCAGATGCTCAGATAGCTGAGTATCCTGTAATGTAGCATATCCTTTCTAGCAAAACAATGGTAATGCATCTAACCTGTAGGAAGTGTGTGGCTTCAGTGGTCCATCACAGAATTTTTGCTGAGTAGGATCGCATTTTCCACCTAGGCTATCCATCTCTGCTCCAAGCTTAATGTTAAAACTCTTGGAGTTGCTGTCAGGACTTTCGGCACATTTGCTGGCAAAATAATTGGTTTGATACACTCGAATGGAGGCATTGTGCCTGTATTCCAGGTAGGAAGGGAGAGGGTGCTGTTGTTCTGGCTTCATCTCATCGCTGCCTGGAGGAGAAAACCCACAGTTAAGGACTTGCTTTTCTTGTGGCTTGAGTGATTTCTAGCTAGGTTTCTAAGGCTGCCTCCTTATCCATTATCTCTGGTCATCCCAGAGTGCAGATTCTGTGATTGCTGTGAAAGTCTTTTGATGAAATTAACTTTAATTCACTTTTTCTAAAAGAAATTTTGTATACATAATATGCACACACATGTATATCATCATTTTTCTAGGAAAATAAAATGAGATTAGGTCATTACATCAAATGATAAACCCAGAGGGAAGTGCTTGGGAGTAATATTAGCCAAATTATATTGTGTGCATGTACTAATGTGTAACTACAAAATCCCATAAGTATGTACAACTATAATGCAGCAACAAAAAATGTGGGTAAAAAGAATGAGAATGTACCCAGTAATTCCAGAAAGCTGGACAATTAATTCCCCATTGAGAGAGTGGACCGGCTCCACAAGCTCTCTACCTTGCCAATAACCACTGCAGTTGAGCTAATAAGGAAACCCCTATGACCTGGGAAATAGAGAACAGATAAGAGAAATCATGGCCCTGGCCAGAGCAGTTGTCCCACAAGGACACTCCACATGCCATTCCCAGTCTGATAATTGCTCTGTGTGGCTCTCTGTTATCTTGGGTACAATTTAGTCCTGGCTCAAACTTGGTCCGTCACTCAGAGCACTTCCCAGAACTCCTCCCTTGTCCACCCAGCCTGCTGTGTGTTTTGGCTCTGTCAACTAATTTTGATGTTGGCGGTAGAAAAGCATAATTAGGAAGATAAATATTATAGAGATTAGATACCATTTACAATGAACTTCAAGGTGTGGTACTGTGGGGTTCATTATCCTGTATTCTTGTTTAATAAAATTTGCTCACAATGAGTATATCTTGGAAATATCATTATCATTATTATTATTTTTGGTTATCAGTTTTCTACTAATGCTCTGTCTGAGGATGCAGATTGATTGGTAGAGGAGAAGGAAGGGATTGAGAGAGATTAATCCCAAGAACTGAGGTCCTCCCAACATCACATTCCCAAGTCCCATTTGTCAAAGGTCCAAGTAGAGACTTTTATGGGTTTTTCTTTAATTCTGTTTTCACTTTCCTAAGTTCCCATGTCCCCCTTCCTAAATCCTGAAGTCTGCCTTTCAAAATGTTCTTTGGTTTCCCTTCTTTCCCAAATTCCCTCTTTCACACCCCTCCAGCTGGCAGAGCTCCCTGCAGACAAGCAAATCCAAGACCCAGGTGACAGATGACTGCTTGCATTTGATTAGTTCTTTTGTCACTAATTTTCTTTTCCTATAAAGGAAATATTTTGTTGGCAACAGTTGAAAAGGAATGTTGCTTTTAGAATGAGCATATATGCTATGCGTGACATTTACAGGAGATGAACTATTATTTTAAGGATCACAAGGGATCACAACCCATCTCCATGGAAACCAGTAATGGAAACCCATCTATCTGGCTGCAGAACCCAAAGCTGCTGTTGGTGTGACTTCTTTTTGGTCACCTTCTTATATTCATGTAGTAAAACATTATCTTCATTGCAGCCTAATTAAATTTTAAGTCTTTCCACAGTTCGCAAATTCATCTTCAATTATGAGGTGTGAGAAAATTTGGGATGCACTACTGACCCTTGAAATTATTTAATCAATTATGCATAACCAACTTTAGTACAATTAAATTAAATGTAAAAGCACCCAGACTGTTAGGGACCCAGTGAGACCAAAATACCATTTAGCCTAGAAAATGCTCCAGTGTTTGTTAGGTTTAAAGTTCTCTCCTTACCTACAAATGGGTCAAAATTGTCCCCTGACAATCTTAAGAAATTCTTGTGCAGCACCTTAAACACTTTTGAAAAAATATTATGGAAGTAACATATATTAATATCATTCTAGGCACAAGCATCTCTTTTGGAGAAATAACACATTGGACCTCAATGGCAAATGCATACCCCAAATATAACTCTCCTACCTGTAGTTTGACAAATGCTGATATAATAAGCTGTGGCCACACTCAGTGGTTATATGGAATGTTGTGATAACTTTTACCTAGTATTTATCCTGACTTTAGGAATTAGCTAGCCACTGAATAATTCAGGAAACTAGAGAATGAGTCATACCATTCTAAATTCAGTAAAGAAGGAATGCTTCTCATGAACACCTTTTGCCTCTTTCAAGCTTTTGGATATTTTTGTGAGTTGTTGTGTGACTTGGGAGTATATAGTTGGTTGTGGTATTTGAGACAGAGAAGGGCAAAGAATTGAGGCACATTGCTATTTAATGGTAGAACAAAAGAGTAACAATCAAGATTGATAAATTGTGAGAGGACTGAGTGTGTTGATACACACCATGCACCTCCAATAGTGCCTGGTAAATAGTAAGGGCTCAATTAATGATGGTTATGGTTATGATTATTAACTTCCTATTTAATCATTAGGCCCAAAGGTAATTGGCTTTATTGCCATAAGAGTTTTGGAGCAGTTTTTTTTTTTTGTTACAACTCCCTGTATCCAGCAGAGACAGAGCAGAATGATATCAAAATTAACTTTTCTACTCTTAAAAACTTGTGATGGAAGGAGCCCCCACATGACCTTTGAGAAAGCAATTCTCCATCTAACAGTAGAATTAGTTAACTCACATTAACTTACCATCAGCCTCTCTCACCACCACTGTGAAGTATTTCACAGCTCCGTTGGTGTCACTGAACCAGCTGCAGTTGACAGTAAAGTTGATGGAAGATTTGCTAATTAGCACATCCTTCTCATTCACACGAACATGTGGGGGTGGAGGAGGAGGACCTGGAAAAAGAGGTGGGGAAGGAACCAAGAGGGGTCACAATGCTGCTCTCATCAACTCCCCAAGTCAGTGAAATGGACTCCACTCACTCACATCAGACTCAGCGTGTGACACAGTGTGTGTGTGTTTCAAACTTGCAGCCAAGAAATTCTCCTTTCCTGAAGGCAAGCAGGCAGAGGAAGTGATTTTCCAGTGGCAAATTAAATATAATGAAAGAGGCAGCTCCTCAGCAGGATTTCCTGAAGTTGTAAGCATCAAATTGCTTCAAAGCTCCATTATAGCTCTAACTATATCAGGCAAAGTGATGTATTTAGATACTAACTCATTCAGGTACTTTTAAGATCATTTCACTTGTTTGTTGTTAGGGTATTTTACCCAGAAAAATGTTTCCATTTTCTGGAGCCTTCTGGGTCCTCTTCTCCAAGTGACAAGTTTATGTATAAGGGAACTGTGTGCAAGTGAATAGTGGACTGGATACGATGGAGTAAAGTGCAAAGCCCCTTGTCCTGTGTGACAGGAGGCTCCACACACAGCTCCAGGGACACTTACGGTCTATCATTGTGATGGTGCTGTCTTCAACCACCTCACTGGTCACACCGGCCGACTGCACCTTGATGGACACCAGGTACCTCTTATGGGGTACCAGCATCATGATGTTGAGCAGAGATTTTTCTTTCTCCAGCTTTCGGGAAAACTCAATTTCTTGGGTGTCCATTTTGCGGCATTCAATACTATACCCATCGAAGTCAGAATCGGGAGGAATCCAAGAACAGGCAATGGCTGTCGAGTTCTGGGGCCGGCAGTGCAGGTTTTGTATTTTGTCTGGCTCTAAAGGAGACAGGAAAAGAGACGCATTTCAGCAATGGGGAAGATTATTTTGGTTTTTAGCTCCTCTAGGCCCAACTAGTTCTGAGAGTTCAACACATAGGGTTTTGTTTTCTTTTTAATATTTATTTTTCAGTTGTAGTTGAACACAATCCCTTTATTTTGTTTATTCATTTTTATGTGGTGCTGAAGATCAAACCCAGGGCCTTGCATGTGCTAGGCAAGCGCTGTACCGCTGAGCCACAACCCCAGACCATCAACACATAGTTTTCATCATTTATTTGGATGGTGTTTTAAGGAAAAAAAAATTCTATGGGTCTTCAAGAGAATTTTTGCCTGCCAGACCTCACTTTGAAAAAAATATTGAAAATTAAAATGCTGTCCCATTAGAAAATCACCAAATAATACATGACTGGGAACACAAATGTACACAGAAACACGGAAATCACGTGGCAGAAATCAGGTAGAAGGTGAGGAAGAGGAGTTTTGAGGTTAAAAGGGCGACTTGGTCAGCCTGAATACAAATTCTGTTTACCAGCGCTGTACTCTCAAGCAAATTACTTTACCTCCCTATGTTCCATCTGTAAAATGAGGAAATTAAAAATATCTGCCTCGTGTGGTTATTATAATGATTCTCAATGGTGGACATGACTGGTCACCTAGAACAGTGGTTGGCATAGTAATTACTTAATAAATGTAAGCTCTGATAATGATGAAATTAGGAAATGGCATTATCAATTTTTTATCCCTTAGACCCTGACTTCTGTCTCTCTCCTCCATTCTTTGCCTGCCCCTCTCTGCTGACATGACAGCTTCAGGCACTGAAAGTGTGGTGGCTTCCTATGTATGTCCATGTCATGCTGTTCTATCCCCCTGTGCTTATCACCATCCAGTGTTCTTCTGCTTAACACAGTAGCTGACACATAGTAGCAACTCAATATATGGTAGCTGATCTATTGTTATTGTGAATGACACAACAATGAGTAAAAGATTCAGTCTGAAAGAAAAGCTCTTATGAGACTGTTCAAGTTAGTAACCAAACTCTGAGACCGCCCCCAGTTAGCTGTATGTCTACCATCTCTAATTACATGCTATGAAGCTAAACTGGACAGTTGAGATGAGTAGTTTATGAATTTTAATTATAGTAACTGAGTCATTGAAACAAGAAAAGTTCTCAGACCCCCAATACATAAAATCAGAAGAGCTGTGGTCCTGTGTTGTAAGTGCTTTCAGGGCTCAGAAATGCTAAGCCAGAATGGGGTCAAGCCCTCCCCTTGCATATTCTCTTTTTCCAGGAATTTCTCAGGAACTCTCAGACTCTGGACTAGAACTTGAAAACTAGGTCTATGCCACTCCGTTTCACTCCAGGAGTTGAAAGCCTTGGTAAGGAGTAAATTTCAAGGGTAAATTGTTCTATTGGCCACAGCACAAAATACAGTAAATTCTCAGATGGCAATAATCAGTGAGAGCAACCTATGAAATAAGCTTACGGCAACACTGTATGTTGTAGGAAGAGAGTTGAAAAATAAGGCAAAAGGCAGTTATGATGGCTCTTGTGAACTGAATGGGAAAAAACAATTTCACTTTATTGTTGGGTTTTTATGGTCCCTCTTACAAAATTTCATCCTTTCCCTACTTTTCCCTTCCTCCACCTCCCCAAACTAAATTTATATATCCACTTAAAGACCTTGTAGAGAAGACTAGCTATACAATTTTCAAGGTTCAGTGCCAAATGAAAATGCATTGCCCAATGTTCAAAAATTACGAATTTTAAGCCATTGACATCAAAGAATTAAGGCAAGTACAGGCCTCTCTAAGCATGGGCTTCTGAGTGCATGCATAGCTGGTGACCCTGGTGTTGCTTGTGGAATAGGTCATTCTTTCAACTCATGAAGGACTAGTTACATAGATGAATTTTAGGAACTATGTGTAGACTGAGTAGTCCCTTACAATGGCAATACGTGGTACTCTGCTTTGTAATGCAACACACCTTCTCTTGACCATGTTTTGCTACGGAAATTCTTGTGCTAAACAATCACAGCTTTGACTCATCCATCATGTGTGACACCAAATTAATTCTTCTTTCATATTAAGGTCTACAAATGTCAGCTAAGTCACAAGGAGTTAGATGAAGATGACTTTAAGAAAAAACTAACAAAGATTTTTTTTTGGTATAGAGGAAGAACTGGGTCTTGAGGCAGGCAATAATTGTGTCTTTCAAAACACTAACTGCTTGTTGATCTGCTGAACTCCCTTCAAAATAAGTCACAGCTGAGTCCCAATGACACCTTTCTCTTCAGACTGGAGAAAATCTTTCAAGGCATCCTGCCAAATCCATAATTCTAATAATCTGCAGAAAGAATATCATGGGAATCTACTTCAACCTTTTCCTTCAATTTCTTCTCTCTCCCCTTGACCTCTAAATCCTCCCTGTCTTCCAAGACTCAAGTCACATCCCTTTTCACTAAGAAATGGGCACTGCTCTGGTTTCTGGTTCTGCATGAATAGAGCTTGGAAGCTGCCACTCTATCCCAACAAATAAAAAGCTGATCAGACACAAAATTAGCAAATCTTCTTGGATCTGTAAGAGAAGTGAGGACACAGGGCAAACTGCTGTCCCCCAAAACTACAGAGACAGAGAAGTGACTATGGAAGTGAATATGGAAGTTAGGGTTCACCAAAGCACTCATGAGCTGAGGACCAATACAGGAATTGGTGTTCAGGTAGGAAAACCAGAGCTATAATAGAAGAATTGCTGGAGGCTGAGTGTGGGTATGTTTGAGAGCTAGAAACCGCAGGATGACCCAGATGTGGGAGCCCCCACACGTTTGTGAGTTTTAGCTATGGGAACTTAACCAGGTTCCCACAATGAAAATGGGAGAAAAATCCCCTTGTGTGATGGTACCTATAGACTGTGTGATGCACAGTCCATAGGTACCAGCTCTCTAAAGGAATAAGATGTGCTCATGTAGTCACCATGCAAAGCTCCCTCCCCACCTTACCACATCACTAAAGGCCTATCACAGCTATTCCTCTTACCTAGTACATTATGTTTGGTTATAAAAAAAATTTACAAAGTATATTAACAGGCAAAACACATAGTTTGAAAAGAATGAAGAAGCATCTGGAACCAGAAGAGGATATGACAGGAATGTGGGAACGATCTGCCCAAGAATTTAAAACAAGAATGAATGTGATAAGGCTCTAATGGATGAGGTAGACAACACAATAGAACAGACAGGTGATACAAAGTGGACATTCTAAGAACCGAGAAGAAATGCTAGAGATCAAAACACTGTAATAAGAATGAAGAGTGACTTTGATGGAATTATTAGTAGACTGGGCATGGCTGAGGAAAGAGTCTCTGAACTTGAGGACACAGGACAAACTGCTGTCCTCAAAACTACATTAGAGACCTGCAAAACTGACAAAACAACAACAACAACAACAACAAAAAACACAAAAACAAGACTGAAAAAAACAGAGCAGAACATTCAAGGACTAGGGAACAAATATAAAAGGCATAAAACAGGCACCATGGGAATATCAGAAGGAGAAACAAGAGTGACTAAGAATTTGCCACAAATTAATATTGGACACCAAGCCAGAGATCCTGGAAGCTCAGAGAACACCAAATAGGATGAATGTCCAAAATACACACGTAAGCATATTTTTCACACTACAGAAAAGCAATGATAACCTCCTGAAAGAAGCCAAAGGAGAAAAACATGTTACCTATAGAAAAGCAAAGATAAGAATAAGCAAAGATAATAACTGCAAATTGTTCATCATAGCTAGAGCATATTTGTGAGAAAGTGAGAACTGGAATGATTTTTTTTCTTTTGAGGCACTGGGGATGGAACCCCTTGTGCACGCTAGGCAAATGTCCTATCTCTGAGTCACACCCTCAACCCATGAAATGGTTTTATATAAGAACTATAAACCATAAACTTCTAGTTTGTTTAAGCCTCTGTTATTTTAGGTTTTGTATTACCCACAGCCCTACCCAATTTTAATACAATCCTAGATAAATAAATATATGATTTTATTTGTTACTTATAAAACACAGAGTTGAGTGCCTCTTTGGGCTGGTTGTTCTCCTCTGGAGCATGCCCCATTTAGCAAATACTGCTCTTAAATTCCAGCATATAGGATGGGAATATAATAGTCCAGATGTGACATACAAGTCCTACCTCTACTGGCATTGCATGAACTCTTAAACTGAGCAGCCAGGAAGCTGTTGGGAAAGGTGGTCTTATGTGTGCAATCATTGGCTGCCCCACTTGGCTATGTAAAAATGAACCTTGTGCTAGAACATTTCCCTCACAAGAGATCAAGAGCCCCATGGCTTGTACTGGGCTGATCACTCTGTGTGAGAACTTCTTTCCCATTTGCATGCTCAAAATATGTTTTTTTGTTCTGCATCACAGAGTACCCTGGCAACACCAAGACTATCTATATCTGTCCTCTGAGGAGGGGGTCAGAACACTTCTACTGCCTCTGAGGGGTGTGTTTTGCCACTCGCCCAGCAACAGTATCTGGAGAGACCCACTGACGGGGGTGGGGGGGTGGGGGGGGGGTGGGCTGACGCATGCTGTTGAATCTGATCTTGTCTGGTCTCTTCTCTTCTACCATGTGAGTAAAGCTTTGTTCTACCCAGTGCTTGATTACACTGGGTTTCACTTGGTGACTCCAATACCAAGATGCAAGGGGCAAGAGTATTGAGTCCTATTCTGGATTTGGTAACCAAGTGTGTGGTGTTCTGCTTAACAGATTCAATTGACACCATCTAAAATAAGCCGCTGAAAACGCATTCTAAGCTTGCTATGAACCAGAACTCTTAGTTCTTTTTCACACATAATTATCTGATCCCAAACTGCTCTTTGATACAAAATTGAGCATAAGTTATACCTGTCATAGTTTTAATATTTATTGAATAAATGAAAAAATCTCTTGCTTAAATTTCTGATTTTCAACTACATATTTTAACAACCAATAATTGATCTAGGAAATTACATTTTCTGGGTATTAACTGATTTATTTGCTGCTAGTTTTCCCCTTTCAATCTGTTCTCTGCAATGTACCCTGAGTGACTTGCTAAAGTGTAAATATGATTATACTATTTCTGTAGATCTGAGTGGCTCCAATTGGTTCAGAATAAAGTTCAAAGTTGTTAGCACAGCATACAAGACATTTTATGATCGGATTCTCTTTATGCTCACCTTTCATTCTCTGGCCAACTACTTCCTGCTTTTTTATTAGCAGACTTTTCCCTCTCCTCCCTGACTTGCAATATTTTATTGTCCCTATCTGCAATATTCTTCACTTCTTTCCCCACTTTCACCTGATAAATCCTGTTCTCTCTTTATATTTCAATTTGGATTTTCTTCTTCTAGGACACTCTCCTGTATTGGCTCAGATGCCCCTAATACACATTTTTATAAAGTGTCATTTACTTCCCTTATCATAATCAAAGAATAATTATCTGTTCAATTATAATATCTCCTACCCAAGCTCCATGAGGGTACAAATAAATTCTTCATATTAAATTCCAATGTTTAATGAATGAAGAAATGCATGGAGACTTCTACCTGAATTCAAATCCAACCAATCTCAAATAAAAAAGTATATTCAAACCAAGCCCCGTTGGGATAAGATGTTGAATATATCCTTCCTCTCACTCCCTCCGAAATTCAAGAAAAGAAAAACATGTCATACTTGTTCTCACAGATCCAGAAATTGGTTTGCTGTAGGTTTTCCAGGAATCTCCACTGACAGTCTTGACACTGAATTGATAGGATCTCCCTGGACGAAGACCATACACAATGCGTCCTTCTGATTTTCTGTTGCTGTAGGGGTTGAAGACAGTGAGTGCATCTCTGGGGAGCCATTGTAGCTCAAAGTCATTGTAGTCTGTCCAGTCTGGGGGTCCCTTCCAGGTGATGGCCAAAGATGTGTTTGCAACATCAGCAAATGACAAAAGACTGGGAGGACTTGGGGCTGTAAGTAGGAGAAAGTGAAAGGTCACATAATCACATCTGTGCCATAACATATACAAATACGATCACTGATAACGATAATGACATAGTAGGAGCTTTCATTTATAGTATTTATTATGTATAAGACAATGTCCTCAAATGTTTTATGTACCTTTTCTTTAATATTCATAACCAAGCTTCCTTACCCAAGGTCAGATAGAGCATGAATATTCCCTGAATATGTTACAAGTGTGTCAGGATATTGATTCCATTATATTTTGGGTCGCATGGCTGAGGTTCATAGATAATTATGTCCAGTTTTAGATCGCTTTGTTGATTGACCCCAGGTAGCATACAGATATAATATAGGTGTGCTCAAGACATAAAAACTTTAGGAAGCACTGGTCATAGCAACACAATGATGATTTTTATCATTATCTCCATTTTATAGATATGAAATCTGAATGCTCAGTGACCCATCTGGCTTCATAGAGATTAAGTGGCAGTGCAAAGCTAAGGATCTAGTTATTTTTGACCAAAGAATGTATCTCTTATTCATTGTACCCTAGTGCCTTTTGCATTTCAGGAACTAGTACATGGCGCATCATTGATTTTATTTATCATTAAAGACATAGTTAAAATGTGTATTAGGAAGCTGCTTTTCACCAACACTTGGCAATTGGTGATTGGGCTTCTTACCTGTTCTGCCCTCCCCTGTGACCTTATTGCTGAGATCTCCACTGTGAGTTATCACACATAGTGTGTACTTCCTTCCAGGGACAAGACCCTGAAAACGCCTCTCCGTCAGGTCTTTGTCTTTCCAGTTTTCCTTTTTTGTGCCATTGGGATTGTAGAGAATCAGTTCATAAAAGTCGAGGTCCCCAGGAGCTGGACTCCAGCTGAACCAAAGACTATCTGTCATGTTCCGATTGGATACTTTGAGATGACTCACAGGGGCTGGGACTTAAATAGAAGAAAAGTTTACTGTGAATAAAAGAGAAGTAAAGTATTTGGCCCACAGGTAAGAATACGAGCTATGCTGGTCAGGTAGGTGAGTAAGAACACATTGTAGAGTCAGTTCTTAGTTACATTTTGGGTCACTTATGCTATGGGGCATGTGGGCTGTAGATGTGGTGCAAATTAAAACAAAACAGGTGGTGGTTTCCATACGGTTGCCACATGAATCCAGACAAACAGGTAAAATGAAACGTTTATGAATTATTAATACTTAACCAAGTAGTTTGTCACTTAGGTTATAAAAGGCCCAGAAAAATGTTCATTAATGGTTCTAGCTCCTTCTATTCTGAGCCATCTAAATGGAAAGAAACACCCAGACACTGAGTCTCTTTACTTCTTCTCCATCTGCCTTTAGTTTTCTACTCTCTTTGTTATTAAAATATGCATTGGTACAACCTCACTTAAGAAATGTTAACTGTCACTTCTACTATTGTATAAGTCAGGCACCTGCCACTTGCTCCATGCATATTTAAGCTTTGTTGTTCTTTGGTCAGTAAAAAATGATGCCCCTTGTTGGAGGAGCTTCAAACATCAATGAGCAGGTAAGAGACAATGTGCAGAGGGCAGGTTGCCCTGGAAATGGTAACATGCAGGCAATTCTACTTGTCCTCTAAGCTCACCAGGGCTCTTTTTCATTCCCTTTAATGGCCCACTCTTGGGTGCCTTTGGGATATGTTCTTTACGAGGCTCTTTTCATTTTCGGGACTCAGTTAAGCTGCCTTCTCTGTTTAAAGTATTATCTTGTCCTGCCAAGTCACTGTCACAACAGTGTTCATTTCTTTCAAAGAATTTAAGGTGTTCCAATGTCCTTCCCCTTCAAAATCTGCTGTCCCTGCCCCCTCTTCTCTCCCTTGTGCAGAGTTCTCAGAGGTCAGGGGCCTTATCTAGAAAAACAGGAGATTCCATTTTTATTGGCAGTCCAAAGAGATCCTCTCTGTCTTGGAATCCTGTTTTTATTTCATTTAATGCTATGTTTCCAATCAAAGCAATCATTGCTTGTTCAATTGTGGTTGCCCTTCTCTGGACCTGCCCTCTGCTTGAATTATGTTTTTTGAAGGAAGCTGAAGGACACGGATTAAATAGAGCCATGTTGGATTACAACCCTCGTGCACAGTTTGCTGGCAAGAAGAGAAGCCATATTCATTTTTCATCAAGCACTAGGAGGAAAATAAGTGGAAGCAATAAACAAATAAATAAATAAATAAACCAGAAGCCAGTGGGGAAAAAAAACAGTCCACAAATTATTTATCTATCATCAAAGGTCTGATTTAGGGTCAAAAGTCTGAAGGTCAAAGAATTATACAAAGTTATTACCTCGATAGAATAGGGAACTAAGGACAAATCAAGGAAGAGGCAGTGAGCATTGGGAGAACTTTCTTGCTATTTACTACTGCTTGGGTCTCTGGGTCTTACCTGTTCTGCCAAATATGAAAGACTCATTAGACAGCTCCCCACTGTGAGTCACGATCACCATTTTGTACATTCGGCCTTGCAGCAAGTTCTGGAAAGAGAAGCTCTGGATTTGTGGGTCCACTTGGGCTCTCTCCTGAAGTGTTCGATCCGGGTTGTACAGAAAGATGTTATACCAGTTGAACTCCCCCTCTGAGGCGGTCCAACTGAAGGACAGGTGTCTAGTGGAGTTTTCTGTGATCCTCAGGTTGGTGACAGCTGCTGGGACTGGAAAAGTCAAGAAGTGACAGAATGAGATTAAATTTTGGCATGTCCCTGACATGGTCCACACAGGATTAACAATGGGTGGGTGCACTCAACCCAAGCCAGGTGGTATCTGCCTTTAAAATATGTTGACTTACAATGGCTGTGAATAGCACCCTCCTCAGTAGAGTACACAGTCTGCTGTTTATACAGGTTGCCCTTTCGGACACTGATGATAGCCCTTTCCAGTGGACATTCATGTCTTTGATCCAGAACTGTTCCCAACCAAGGCCCCAGACGGTATGTGGAGTACCTTTGGGAAGTTCCAGGGCATGGCATTCAGGGTTCACATTGGGCAAGTCATCATGTCCATCCATACCAGGCTACAGAACAAGCAGCATGTGACTGAGCCCCTATGCAGTGCGCCAAGTTCAAGTTTCCTGGCCACCACAAGACCGACATCTCGAAGAAGTGGAGCTTCCCTGAGTTTAATGAGGATGAATCTGAAGACGTGGTGGCTGAGAAGCAGCTTGTTCCCTGTGGGTATGAGGTCCAACACATCCCAGTCATGTTCCCCTGGACAAGTGGTGGGCTCTACATTTGTGAGGCCTTCTAATGTGATACCCCCTCCCTCATCATTTCCACCAATAAATACTACTACCTGTCAAAAAAAACACACAAAATAACTGACTTCATGGAGGCCTAAAGCAAAAAAACCTGAAGTCTGAATTACTGATGCTGAAGCTATTAATTAAAAACAACAACAACAACAACAAAAAAAAAAACAACAAAGCCACAGAGAACAACAACAACAACAAAATCAAAACAATACAGAAATGGGAAATTATCAATGGAATAAAATTCATATGTGAAAATGTGAAAAAAAAAAGAAATGGGAAATTATCTTCACAGACATTTTTGGGAATTAAAATAATCTGATGTGGCTGACTAAATGTTTTTCTAACACTGAGAACTAGATTAGAGATCAAAAGACTGTCTTTGAGTCTCCACAAAGGCTAAGATATGGTTATTGAGAAGAAGGGAGAAGAAAATGGAAAAGAAAGGAAAAACAAATGGAAAGAGAAATTAGGCTTAGGGATATGGGAAAGAAAAACAACAGGAAAAGTCAAAGCCACTTTTAAAAAAATGGTTTATATTGGGACTCTGCAACACCTTTGGCCTTCGGTGGCACTTGGTGGTAAGGTGGTCCAGAGCTGCTAGAAAGTACTCACTTCTGGGTTGGCCTGAGTCTTGAGATGTGGATGTAAACAGAAAAGGGCATCTGTCTTGATTTTGCTTGAGTTCTCCTTTGTCCAGTTCTTTTTGTTTTCCCCTCTCCTTATTCCAACCCCTTAAAAGTTCATATTGTTCCTCATAGTGGCTGTACTGGTTACACTTGCACCAAGAGTAAGAGTTTCCTTTTCTCCATACCCTTGCTAACATTAGCTACTTCTTGTCTTTTTGATAATAGCCACTCTAACTAGAGTGACATGATATCTCATTGTGAGTTTGACTTGCATTTCCTTGATGGCTAATGAAATCAAACTTTTTCCCCCCTAAATTTATTGGCCATTTGAATTTCTTCTTTTGGGAAGTGTCCATTCATATCCTGAGTCTGTTTTTAAATTGTATTATTATTTGGGTTTTTGTTATTGAGTTTTTAAGTTCTTTCAATATTCTGAATATTAATCCTTTGTCAGATGAATTTCATGCAAAAAAAATTTTCCCCTTTCTGTCTTGTCTTGTCTTTTCTTTCTTTTTTTTTTCTTTTTTCTTTTTCTGTATGGTGCTGGGGATTGAATGCAGGGCTTTGTGCATGCAAGGCAAGCACTGTACCAACCTGAGTTATATCCCCAGCCCATATTTTCTCCTTTCTTTAGGTTAACTCTTCACTCTGGTGATTGTGTCTCTGCAGAAGCATTTTAGTTTCTTTCTTTCTTTTCTTTTTCTCTTTTTTAGAATTCCTAATCATTGTTCACATTTAATAATAATAAAAACTAAATTCTTTTTCTTTTACAATTTTTTATATTTCTGGTTGTATACACAGTATATTCACAACAATTCGTGTCTTCATACATATACTATATTATGTTAGCTTTTGTTTCCTGAGCTTTTGGGTCTTATTTAAAATATTGTTTATTATACTGTTGTCTTGAAATGTTCTTACTCATCTACTGGTATATTATAGTTTCCAGTATTACATTCAGGTCTTCAATTCATTTCAAGTTCATTTTTTTGTATAAGATGAGAGATAGGGGTCAAGTTTCAATCTTCTGCATGTGAATATCCAGTTTTCTGAACACCATTTGTTAAAGAGTCTGTCCTTTTTCCAATGTAGGATTTTGGTGCCTCTGTTGAGAATCAATTGTCTACAAATGCATGGGGGATATTTCCAGGTTCTCTCTTCTGTGTCTGTTTTTAGGCCAGTCCCATACAGCTTTGTTGTATATTTTGGTGTCAGGTAGTGTGATACTTCCAGCTTTGTTTCTTTTCTCTAGATTTTGGCTGTGGGGAGGTCTCTCCATTTTGTGTGTGTGTGTGTTCATCAATGTTTTTCATCAGAGTTTTATTCTTTTCATTGTAGAAGTCTTTCATTTCCTTGAGTATATGTATTTCTAGTCACTATATTTTGTTTGCAGCAATTGTTAATGGGATTCCATTTTATGATTTCTTTCTCAGCAATTTCATTATTGGTGCTCAAAAATGCTATTTTTTATGTTAAGGCTATATTCTGTAACTTTATCAAATTTATCTGATATAATAGTCTTTTGAGAGAGTTTTTAGGTTTTTCTATAGATAGAACATATCATCTGCAAACAGGATAATTTGTCTTCCTCCCTTCCTATTTGTTTGTCTTTTATTTCTTTTTCTTGTCCAATTACTCTAAGACTTCCAGTACTATGTTGACTAACACTGGAAAAGTGGACATCCTTGCTTTGTTCCAGATCTTAGAGGAAGCTTTCAGCTTCTCCCCCATTCACTATGATATTGGGTAAGGATTTGTTATATTATAGCCACTATGTTGAAATATGTCCCTTCTACAATTAATTTGTTCAGAATTTTTATCATAAAGGGATGTTGACTTGTATCAAATGCTTTTTTTGCATCAGTTGAGATTATCTAAAGATTTTTGTCCATTTTGTTGATGTGGTGTATTATAATGGTTGATATATCTATGATGAACCATCCTTGCATCTCTGAGATAAATTCCTCTTATGATCAATGATCTCAACGATATGCTGTTGGATTTGATTTGCTAGTGTTTTGTCAAGAATTTTTGCATTTTAGAGATACTGGTCTAGAGTTCTCACTCCTTTTTTTTGGTTGGGTTCCTGTCTGGTTTTGAGATAAGGGTAATACTGGCCTTGTAAAATGGATTTGGAAGAATTCCCTCCCTTTATGATTTTCTGGAATAATTTGAGATCTGTTATTACTTCTTGGACAGTAGTTCAGGCCCATAGGTGGCAGTTGGCAGTGGGAGATGGCAGCAGGAAAACACAGTGGCAGGAACTGTGGTACCAGCTCTCAGTCCTGGTGGTGGCAAAGACCCACAGGTAGTTAGCTGCAGGGGGAGGTAATGGTGGAGAACCAAAGTCTCTGCTCCATGGTTCCTAATTTCAGGCCCGACACAAGAATTCTTAAAAGATGGAAGAAAGAGGCAGGAAAGCAGAGAAGGACATGTGACAACAGATATAGAGGTTGGAATGATTCCCTTGATGGAAGGGACCATGAGTCAATAAAGTGGGCAGCCTCTAGAAGCTGGCAAGGCATAGATTCTCTGTCTAAAGGTACACAGCCCTACTGACACCTGGCATCTTGATTTCTTTCCTGTTTTCAGATTCTAAATCTCTAGAACTATAAAATAATAAATTTGTGTTGTTTTAAGCCACTAAGTTTGTGGCAATTTATTATAGCAGCTATAGGAAACTAATACAGACAGCTTTAATGAAAAATCCAAATTGGATTGCGGTGGGCTGAAGCTTCACCCCTCTTATATTATGGTCTTATACAATAGCAGGCAAGGAGATATATGGTAAAATATATTAAATGATACTAATTACCTGTTTGGCCTTCAGTTTGGGATTCCTTGCTAAAGAGGCCTCCACTGACGGTTAGAATCTGTATCTTGTATTTCTTGCCTGGTGTTAGATCTTCAAATTTGTGCTGTTTAGCAGTAGCTGGCTCTGATGTGTTACTCAGAAGAATTCCATTTTCATTTAGAAGCAGGACATCATATCTTTCTGCCACACCAGCAGCTTTTTGCCAACTTACTATTAAGGAATGACTGCTGTATGCATTGTCTGCACTTAGTCCCTGGACAGATGCTGGAACTACAAAGAAACAAGAGAAGAAAGAAAACTCAGGTAATATCATTTAGGATAAAGTAATCAATTGAGAAAAAACTCTCTGAAGTCTCCTGGTAGAATACCAATGCCTCTGCTTTATTTATGTCACATTGATTATTTCTGTGTGTCCTCTGGGAGTAAAGAGGAACGAGCATTTCTTGGCCTGAATTGCCTGAATAGCTATTTTGGTTCTCCAACAGGTAGAAAAGTTAGTGAAAGTGACACAAAAGAACACACAGAGATGCATATCTGTTTCCAAAAAGACTACTGAACAAATTTTCACACAATGAATAGTTTGGATGGCTGAACTGTCATGTTTAGACTATACTCCCAATATTAACTCATGTCAAAACTTCCAGCCTGATTTAAGCAGTAGTAGGTGATAGTATTTGTGTTCCTGATGTGCAAGGCAAAATAATATTTTTAATAATATTTTCCATTCTAGGTTCATTTCTTTTTTCATTCTAAATAATCTCCTTAGAAGATTTAATTCATTCCCATGGTTTGAATTGTCACTCACATAATGATGACTTTCAAATTTGATGACTCCCAAACTGATGATGCTCAAATTGAATTCCTCATCTCCCTTCCCCAACTTTCTTATTTCCCTATATTTCTACCTCTTGGCCCAAGTGAGACACTTAGTTTGTCACTCTTACCTTCGTACAGAGAATCAAACATAAGTCTTAAAATTTCCATGTACTATATCTCATATATCTTGAGTTTATTTATTCTCGCCTTCTCTTAGGACAACAGCATTTCTTGCCACTGTCTCTTACTTTGTTATTCCCATGGATTCACCTAGCATATTCTCCCAGCACTATCATGCTGACAGCACTTAAATGGCTCTCTGTATTTTTTAAAACACCCTATCAGGTATACAAGGCTCCTCATGATTTGATCTATCTATTTACTTGGCTACATGGCTCACATTCTTATTTCTAGCATACTGAGTAGCATATGGGTCCTCAAATGTGCCATGCTTTCTCTCACCCCCAGGTCTTTGCTTTTTCTGCTGTAACTAAGTCAACTTAAACTTCACCTGGAAGAGCTGGAAGACCTCTTGATCTTTGTTGAAACATTACTTCCTATTAGAAGCTTTCACTGACTCTTCTTGTTGGTTCCCATAACACATAACATCCCATAATTTGTACAGTAATCGCCTGTTTACCTCTCTGTCTTCTTCACTTATAAGGTTCTTGAGGTCAGTGGCTCTATCTTTCTACTGAATCCCCACTTTCTAACATAATCCCTTGCTTGCATCAAGGTAACAGGTATAGCTCTAGATATGAACTAGAGGCAGAGGAGGGTACGGCATAAAAACCCCAGGTCCCAGAACAAAATAAGTGCTCCTGAGAATGGGAAGCATAAGAAGTGTTGCATCGTGGTAGAGGGAGCATAGTGCAAGAGCTAGATTTGATTTGTAGCTCTAGGTGTCATTACATGTATCCTTGGTAATGCTTCATAAATTTTCTGAGCCTTACTCTCCTCATCTGTAGGATAGAGAAATGATCTCCCTTATAGTATGACTAGATATCATTTTAAATGTCTAGTATATTGCAGGAACTTATTTTTGTTTAAAAATAATACATAAAATGATGATATTAACATAAATAAAGATATCCATTATTCACTCATCTGATACTTGTTCTTTATCTCTCATGGATAAAGAAGACGGCAGAAGAACATATTTTTTCTTAAAGAACTTTGAGAGAAGGTTGAAATTTTGAGAAATGCAGTTATGAAGCCTTGTTAAAATTTTTACATTATTTAGTAGTATAAAAAAATTATTCAAATGATTTGGCTTCCAATTACCTTTGATTTGTTTTGGAAATCTCTGTTAAGAAAGAAAAATGCAAAGAAAAAATGAAAAAGGCTCTTGAAACCACAGTGAAGCATACAAACTTAGGTGGTTTTATAATTGGAGTTTCAACTTGTGAACAGCCAAGCCCCTTCACCGACCCTTTGTGGAGAACCATGAGCGTTCTGCAGTCTGGCCCGCCTCCAGGCGGGCGCTCACCTGTCCGCCCCAGTGCGTCCATCTGGTTCCTCAGTGACCCGCTGACAGAGGCAATCACAATCTGGTACTGTTCCCCTGCCTCCAGTCTGTGGAACGTGTGCTCAGAGACGTGCTTGGGGATGGTCTGAGACTCAACCTTCTGATTCTGCCTGAAGGTCGACACCACATAGGAATCAACATCTCCGCCACCTGGGGTCCAGGTCACTGTCAGGCTATCTGTTGCTCCATTGGGAGAGATATGAATATTTTTGACAGCACTAGGAACTAAAAAAAGAAAAGAAAAGAAAAGAAATTTAAAAGCCATCAAGGGCGGCAGCTGCGGCTGGGAGGCACGTGCTGGGGGTCCAGGTTCCGAGAGGAAGGAAGGGGACATGGTGCGCCGAGGAGATCGACCAACAGCGTTTCCCACAGTGTATCATGGAGAACTAGGACCCACTGTGTCCTCAACACCGTGACCACTATAGAAGATGATCATGGGAACAGCAATAGTAGTCATGCAAAACCTTTTTACAGAAAAAGCTGCTTGAATGTCTGCAGAAATGTTCAAGTTTACCAAAAGAGAGGCACCGTTGGAACATTAATGAGCCATCACAATGCAGCTGTCCTTTATTTTCTTTTGGATAATATGTGACCCTTCCCCTTTGGTCCCCTAACCTGCATTCCTTGGTAACTATTTCATTTTTTTCATTTGATTTCATTTTTCATTTTGGTGTACAAATTGTAACATTGCATCTCTCCAAGCATAGCATGCTTATTTCCTCAGATAGAGATACCCCTTTGTGATAAATTTGCAAAATGCTATCATTATTTTTTATAGTAAAATTCTTTTCAGTTTTATACAAATAAAAATAGTTTTTTTTTTTTTTAAAAAAGAGTCATCACTTAGAGAATGAACTATGGAAAATGTCAACCAAAGTTTTCAGGCAGGGCTGGGGGTGTAGTTCAGTGGTAGAACCTTGTCTAGCATGCATGAAGATCTGGGTTCTATCCCCAGTACGGAAACAAACAAACAAAAACAAATATCATGCTTTTTATGTTTTGGCATCTACTGAAAAAGAGGACATGACAAAAAAGTATCAATTTGCCATTTTTTTTCTCTAATTTTCCTGCCTGACTTGAAGCTGATGGGGGAAAGTTTAGAGGGAGGTCAAGGTTAATGAATGGAAATGAAGAACATTAGTAATGTAGCAAGGGGCTAGTTAGACTGCCTTACTCCAAGTCTTGGTTTACTCATTTACTAGCTGTGTGACTATAGGAAAATTAATTAATCTTTGTAAATTACAGTTTTCTCATAAGAAAAAATGTAATGATGATAATAATAACCACCCATAGAGTTGTGAGGATTGAACAAAATGTAGATATAAAGTGCTTTGCTATGGGTCTAGCTCATGGCCAACTGTCAATAAATATCAACTATTATAGCAACAGTCCTAAATGAGTTCCAAAGAAGTGACAGTCAAGCAAGAGAGTTATTTATTAAAATACATAATATAATCTGTGTATCTCACCATCACCGGCTAGATTATCAATTGAATGTTACTTCTTTGAAAGCCTCCTCCATGTCTCATTTCAACTTTAATAATCCAGCTTGGACAATGTCATTGTCACTATCAAGATAACTTTCTCCCTCTTGCCATCTCCCTTTTACCACTCCAAATTCATCGAAATACCTGGGATACCCAGTATGTTAAATACACCACTGTATCTAATCAGGTTCAAGAACAGTATCTAAGTTACCTGTTAGGCCTTCAATGAAGGTTGACTGCTGTACATCCCCACTTATTGTCAAGACGAGAATTTTATACTGGCGCCCTGGTGTTAGGGAGGTGAACCTATACTCGGTTGCAGTATTTACAAGGTGAAAAGGAGGAAATACTTTCATGTCATTGAAGAGCAACTGGATCTCATACTGGTCAACGTCCCCATCAGCTCGTGACCAAGTCACATGCAGGTCCTCAGTGCTCCTATTCCGCAGTGTTAGATCCTTAACGGGCTCTGGGACTAAGGAGAAAATGAGAAGATACTTCAGGAAAGGGACTGATTGGAGTTTACCTACACAATAATTTATGAATCACATTCAAGGAACTGGCAAACATCTCTCTTCCCCAAATAAACCACTCAAGCTACTTCATGCATAATTAAACAAGAAAAATTGGAAGCAACTATTAAAATTGTGATTTTTTTTCTTGACATAAATCTTAAATGCTACATGTTGGTAGAATATAATTATAAAATGAGTTATGATCTCAATCATAAGATAAAACACGAAGTCTAGAATTTTAATGCCATAGTGCAGGAGGACAGGGAAGAAAAATGGAACATTTGGCCTTCTTACTCCTCCACTATGCTTGCTTTTATCTACCAATAAATATTCTGTAATTATAGGCCATGACTTGGCTGGATGAAGTTAGTTTCAAGTAAGACTAGTGGGAATGCAATTTACTAATCAGTAAGTGGAGAAAATGCGAGGCTCAGATATATTATTTACTCAGTGACCTTCCTGTCCAATAAAAAAAAAAAAAGATTTTGCAAATTTTTCACGTACTTGTTCTTCCATTTCCTTGTTCACTGGCTTCATATTGGCCGCTTATTGTACTAACGGTGACACTGTACAACCGTCCAGGGACTAGCTGAACAAATATAC
This sequence comes from Marmota flaviventris, assembly GCF_047511675.1. Taxonomy (NCBI): domain Eukaryota; kingdom Metazoa; phylum Chordata; class Mammalia; order Rodentia; family Sciuridae; genus Marmota; species Marmota flaviventris. Next base: position 47,082,433 of record NC_092500.1, on the reverse strand, counting down.
ACTCATTTTCCGACTTGGGAATGCTCTTGGTTTGAATGAAGTTGTTTTTGTTTTTGATGGTGACTTCATAGTGATCAAAGTCTCCAGTGGCATGCACCCAGGACACCTTTAGGTAGTCACTCCTGGCCGAGTTGCTAACACTGACTCCTTGGACCTTGTCAGGCACTGAAACAGAGAACAATGAAAGACTTAGTGATTCTGAGTTAGCAATTGATCAGATCCATTTGGGACAATAAAATAAAGTGACTAGATTTTTACTGTATGCATTTAAAAGAAAAATCTTAGACCTCTTGATCATGAATCTCAAGGGGAAAGACTGTTATGCCCGTTGGGGTGATTAAATGGATCTTTTAACATAACCTGATGAACATATTCTAATCCTCTTGTTTGCCCATACAAAATGGTACTTATAAGATTGGATAATGATTTATTGTGTATACACAGTGAAACATGTCATGATTAATGTCTTCTATTTAATTTAAAACACAAAGGTGTAGCTTTCTTGCCTTTAACATCAAGACACAAAATATGAATGAATCTTATAAATATAATTCATGAAAAAAATTAAGTCCCTAAAAGATTACATACTGTATTTTACAATGTTAAAGACACTAAAATTTTAAAAATACATACTGTATTTTACAATGTTAAAGACACTAAAATTTTAAAATTTAGAACTGTACATAAATGCAATAAAACTATGTAAGATGGAAGTAAGTGAGACGTAAATGTGAGTTAAGATACTGGTTACCTTGGAATGATTAATGGGGTGGAAGCCACATGATTTGATACAGATCATTGTCAAAGTCCTAGCTTTCAACTTTTGTAGTAGTTTCTCATGTACATCTTAAATTATAAAACATTATTAACTAAATGTCAAAAAAATAAACGTGACTGAGGAGGTAGCTCAAGGGTAGAGTGCTTGCCTAGCATGTACAAGGCTGTGGGTTCAATTCCTAGAACCATGACAAAGAAAAAAAATAATGACAAAAAATAATGACGGTTGATGCATATTTTTCTGAGTCAAGAATTATAATTAATGCTATTCTGTGTATCTGAATTTCCACAATAAATACATAAGCAAACACAGTTTTTCCCTCAATCAATGAATAGATAAATGCATATTACTAAGAACACTGTAAATAAGGCAATACGGTATTTAAAGCATGATATTAAGGATATTCTCATTTTTTCATTTGGAGTTGAATTTTGCTTTAATAGTAGATCACAGATTCATTTCTGTCTGGCTATAACCAGACATTATAAATATTCATGAGAAGGGGCATTGAAAAGAGGCATAAACTTAGGTCCAGCATACTAAACTTATGTCCCAATTTTATCATGTCCTCTAGGCCTGTAAAACCTCTGTATGTGGCTTGGTATACATTAAAGGATTTTTGCTTTGACCACATGCCAAACCTGTGTTCAAATATTCTATTTTTTCCCAAATGATCCAGAAACTTCAGTATTTTGGTATCTAAGCTATATATTTTCATGATGCTTTTCACACTTAAAAACTGCATTAACATCCTTTGTTGGATTATATTTACTGTTTAGTTTTATATTAGAACATAGCTCACCACAGATATACAGCAAGGACAGGTATGCTATGACATTCACCTCAAGCCAGTTACACTGTTGCTAGAATTTGGTCTCACCAGAGTTAAGGTGAAATTCTGAATTGACACTGTATGGGTGAGCTAAGAAAGGTCAATGATCCAGTCAATTTACTGAAGGTGAAGCAATTATTACAGGAAGAAAAACTAGGCTGAATACCATGCTAAGTCAATAAGGTGCTCTCCAGGTGGAACAAGAGGTAATTTGTGAGAAGAGCTTTGATGCACGATGAGATGAGGAGATACAGAACTAGAAATATTGGTATTTTCACTCAAAATGTAGGAGAAGGGCATTAGGAAAGGAAAAGGGAATTAAGATAACCAGGCAAAATCAACAAGACAACAACTCTGACATGACTTTCCAGTTAGAATCATTTGCCTCCATTAGTCATGCACCAAATTCAAGCTCATGCTGTTCAGAGTCAAGAGAGTGCTTTGAATCGAGGATCACTTTTCTTACATTTAGAAGCACTCTTAGCAAAAAGCATTGCAATGTTAATGTCAAAGGGATAGGGAATGCTCATGAATGAACTGGTGTTTATAGGTAGCAAGGGGTTAGAAGTTGGGTGACAATCTTCTTTAATTTCTAGTGATTTTTAGGATCTGAGTTGATTAATAGGAGACAGTGACATACGATTACTTTGTGAGAAGAAATCAGCTTTTCAGATCTAAGCTATCATTGTGATTATCAGAATGATTAGACTTCAAATGATATGAGGGTAGGGATAACCTCTTTATATGCCCACGAGAGCTTTCAGGTATGGCATGATGTAATGGCGGAACTCCGATACTGGTCACAGCCATGTGACCTTGGAGAAGTCACACTTTCTCTCTGGGATTTTATCTTTGGATAAGAAGATGGGATTACATCATTCTAAGGACACATTTAATGCCAGTTTTCTGGTAACAAGGTAAATCCATGGTTCTTTACTATGAAATCTGATACTAACCAGGAACTCTCTCCCCAGATAAATGCACATATCCTTCTTATCCCCAACAATTTCATGAGTTACTACACTTTTAAAGTCCACCCAGGGCCACCAGGTGAAACCCCCGATATAAGTGATTTCTGATTATTAGTTCAACAAATACTTATTGAGTGCCTACCAGGCCCTGGACTCTGTGCCAGGTAACAGGATGATGCCCATCGTCCCAGATCATCATGGAGAAAGAGAATTTTTAAATGTGAAAATCAACCCAGAGCTCAGTAGAAAAGATTTGACAAAATAGTGACGTCAACCTTAAGCAAAAACTCAGATGTAAACCCCAGAAAGCCTAAATATATTGGGAAAACGGTAGCTGTCTATATTTAGTTCTTTCTAGCACATGAAAGACCTGACATTCATTTGCTAAGATTTCTGCTCCCTAGTCTCAGAACTATAAAGGTTCACATTTTTACCTTCTGTGAGAAAGGATGAATAGTTGTCTTGACCAACAGACACTTCAGAAAGGATTTTAGAACAGGGAGCTTTGTAGGTTCTGGAGTCAATCAGAACAAGGTTTAAATCCAGGATCTAAAACTTAGTGGCTGTTTAATAAGTTAAACAGTTGGACAAGTTACTTAACTCTCCCTGAACCTTGGTTTCCTGATCTATAAAATGGGAATCCTAACAACTGCCTCAAGAAGGAGTTTCTAAGGATTAGTTAACATATGTAAACCAGGTCATTGCAACTAAAAAGACTCCCTAAATAGAAATACTTGTTAAACGATTTGAATAGAATGTGAATTCTAACAAAAATTGTGTTTATCTTCCTCTACAGGTCATGTCTACTCACATAGGGAGTTTCTTGGGTTAAAATCCAAATTCTGCATAAGGCGTTTGTGATCTCAATTGCCTTTTATCCTAGCATAACAGGATTGTCACAGCTCTGTGATGCCCTGAGCCATATAACCTATTGGTTCTTATGGAGCCCTGTACCTTCACACACCCTTACCTGTCCGCTCTTGGCTGAAGGAATGATTCTCATACTTGCCACTCCTTGTAGTTATGGTCACATTGTAGAGGCGGCCTGGGGTGAGGGAGCTGAAGGAACACTCACTGACAGACTTGGCAATGACCAGGGACTGAACCACCCTGCTGTTGTGGGAGAGGGTCACCACATAGTTATCCACGTCTCCAGGCGCTGGCAGCCAGGAAACACTGAGGTAGTCATTACGACCTGAATTGTTCACCGTCATGCCACTCACACTGGAAGGGACTGTAATTTTAAAAGGGGAGAAAATTTAAAAAGGAAAATGATCAAAAGTCCAAGTCATCTATGTGGTCAGCAGAAACTATGATCTGAGGAGAGCTAATGTGATTACAGAAGAGGTCAAGGAAGTGTGAGGATTTTACTTTAGCTTCTAGCAGCTGAGTGCTCCTACGTCAGAAGGCTAACCAAAATAAAAATGCAAGGAAACTTTCCAATGCCTCATAAATACAAGGATGCCGCTACTGCACTTTTATGGGGTTGCTGTGTGTAAAGTATTTTCAGTGGAGGCATTTTTATGTGAATGTGGTAAGAAATCCCCTATAGGAAAGGGAACAGACATTTCAACAATCCAAATGAATCAACCTGAACCAAACTCTTCACTAAAGCACAGATGTTTGAGGGAAAAGGTGGAGAATGAACAGCTTTTCTCAAGTGTGTAGGTTTTGGGATACCTTCAATCTTCATGTGAAGAAATCATTTATTCCTGGGGAGTTTGACAGCTAACATAACCGGGGCTGGGGAGGGGTGGTGGTGGTGGTACTGTGTTCTCCCTTTGCAAAGTATTTCCTGCCCTCTAGTGGCAAGATATAAGCCTCAAAGCCTACTCTGGATGCAGTAAGTCTGGAAACTGGACCAAATGTGGGCATACAGCTGTGATGGAGACAACCTTTCTGGAAAGGTGTCAACTATAATCGTTTCCTTATGTCATTTGGGGACCAAACGCCACAAACTTTTACTGAGAACCTACTATTTGTCAAGTATATGAAAACAGAAAGTGTGGATACCTTCAAGGAGCTTCCTGACTAGAAATAGACAGATGGTAAATTAGTAACCATGGTATAAAATAACATTTGTGCTATGTATCAGAAGTAAGTGTTAGTAAATAGTACTGCCATTCGTGAATACCAGAACAAAATCCCACAGAATATATGAACTGCACTACTGTTTTCATCATTAGTTGATTAACCTCAGCTCAATATTTTTATGTAATTGTCAATATACCAGAATATGGCATATAAAGGCGGAATTTGACTTCCGAGAATCCTTCTAATTTTACTGTTATTTGTGAGTTAAGCCCCAAAGCCTACTTACATAAAAAATTATATACACCTTACTGAACAACTTTGCTAATGTTTATCCATGTATATGGATACTTCCTAGCTTCTAAGATACACTTAACTGGGTTTGTCTTTAGGATGTTTAAATAATTCTGTGATGGGGGACTATGGACTCAGATCTTCGTAAGCTACAAATACAAACATGTTGCATCTTACCTGTTCTTCCTTCCACCACCACTTGTCGGGAGGAAATCCCTCCACTCACTGTTGTTACCACCACGGAGTAAAGGCTGCCTGATTTCAGAGAGTGGAAGCTGTATTTGTTGGTCTCACTGGGAACACTTTCATTTTTGATGACCACATTTTCATGGATCAGTAAGACTTGGTAGAATTCTATGTCTCCCAGGGCCTCAGTCCAGTTGGTAAATAGACTACTGGTCATCCCTTGGTTGGCCACATGCAGGCCAGTTACTTGGGCAGGTACTAAAACACAGTAGACCAAAGACAAAACAAATGACACTTAGTTACTCTAAGAAATTGTAATTAAAGTGGGCGAAAAAATGGAGACAGACTTGAGAGCACTAAAAATGAATTTGTTTGTTTTAGCTATAGACCCTCAGCTCTACTTCCTATGGCATATGAGAAGTGCTCCTATACAGGGACTCTACTACTTTGAAAAAGTGGTTTAGATAGGAAATAAAAATTATTTAGGATGCAAGGATGAGATGCTTACTTACTAAACCATTTGATTTTAAATTTTAAATAGTGAAGGCTGCTGTATTTGAAGGCTTCTTCTTAAAATCTTATTAAAATTTATTCTAATTAGTTATACATGACAGTAGAATGCATTTTGACATATCATACATAAATGGAGTATAACTTCTCATTCTTCTGTTTGTACATGATGCAAGGCTTCTATGCTTTTCTCTTTTCTTAACCCATGAGAACTCAAAGCCACGAGATCACTTTAAGCCAAGGGTTAATATAGGTGGTATTAGGAAATCCTTTCAACCCAGTGATTATGTTATGGTTTAGCAAACTGGTTGCTTCTTTACTGGCACATTCTCAGATCTATTATTATTATACCCAAAAATCCTACAATAATATAAACCACACTATTATATATTAAAATAATGATAATTTGAAGTCTACCAAATTATGCAATGTCCATGTATGAACATATATATATATAAATTTATATATGCTCATTAAAATAATGATGATGATCATAACAACTATTGAATATCTACCATGCACCAGTTATGGGCTGAATGTATTATAGAGGTTGTATTATTTGATAGCTCATTCAAAACACTATAAAGTTGATTCTCTTTACTAATGAGAAAACCAAAGACCATAACCCCTAAACTTTTGACCCTTTTCTAATTAGCAATTATCGTTGCTTTCTACCTATCCATTAGCAAATCTTTTACACAGATATTGAAGTTGGCACTCTATTGAGAGATGTTTTTATTTGTTATTCTTCCTTAAATTATAATAATCAAAGAGATCAAAACTCTAGCACACTCCTCCTCAAAGTTCACTAAGATACAAACATATTCAATAAAAATGCTACTATAATATGGATCCGAAGTTCCTTTCCAATTTGAAATTTTATATGGCAAGCAAAGGAACTATAATACCAAAATAATTTTGAAATAGGGAACAAAGTTGGAGGACTAATATCACCCAATTTCACTAGAAAGCTAAATGAATCAAGATAGCATGACTGGCAAGAGGCTGAAACAAGACGTGATGGTGCAGAACTGAAAGTTCAAAATAGACCAATGGTGAGGGGAAGTATATGTGTGTAAAAATGTACACATTTATGTATATACATATATGCAGTTATATGTATATGTATTTGTATGTATGTATGTATATATATGTATATACAAATACATATACATATGTCTGCATATATGTATTTACATATGTATATATTAGTCGATTTGTTTTACAGAGATTCAAAGGCAATTTAGTGGAGAAAGGCCAGTCTTTTCAACAAATAGTTCTGCAATTATTAGATACATTATTTTCTTAGAAATTATTTCATTTCTTATACAAAGAAATGAAACCTCAACCCATATCTCATACCATATATAAAAATCAACTCAAAATGGTTCATAAACCTACATTTAAAGTATAAACTATAAATCTTCTAGGGAAAAAAATATTTGTGATCTTATGTTAAGCAAAGGTTTTTTAGTTGGATACCAAATGCATGATCTATAAGAACTGATCAACGGGAGACCAAAATTAAACACTTCTATTTAGTAAAAGACACTCCTACTATCATGAAGAAACAAGCCACAGACTGGAAGGAAGCATTTTCAACACATATTTCTGACATAAGACTTGTGTCTAGGACAAAGAACTCTTAACATTCAATGACAGGGCTGGGGTTGTGGCTCAATGGTACAGTACTTGTCTTGAATGTGTGAGGCACTGGGTTCGATTCTTAGCACCATATATAAAAAAATGAATAAAATAAAGATCCATTAACAACTAACAAAAATAATATTAAAAAAACCCTCAATGATAAGGAAACAAAAAATTTCTATTGAAAAGCAGGTAAAACATTTGAACTGAAACTTTCCCAAAGAAGATAAACAGAGGTGAATAAGCATACAAAAGGATTCACAAAGCCCTTAGAAATTATGAAAGGGCAAATTAAAACCACATGTGATACCACGGACCTACTAGAATGGCTTAATTTTAAAACAAACAAACAAATGAAGTGACCAAACCTAGTACTGCTGAGGATGTGGAGGAACGGGAATGCTCATACATTGCTGATGGGAATGTAAAATTTGACAGCGTAGCTGGGCATGGTGGCACAGGCCTGTAGTCCCAGCTATTCAGGAAGCTGAGGCAGGAGGATTGCTTAAGCTCAGGAGTTCAAGGCCAGCCTGGGCAGCATAGCTAATCACACACACACACACACACACACACACACACACACACACACATATGTAAGGGGTGGAGTCTTGGGGAAGTAATAGGATCATGGGGACTCTGAGCTCATCAATAGATTAATCCATTGATGGATTCATAATTGAATGGACTATTGGGAGGTGGTGGAAACTACAGGAAGTAGGGCCTTGTTCAAGGAAGTAGGTCACAAGGAGAGTGCCCTGGAAGGATATATCTTGTCCCTGGCCCCTTTCTTGCCCTCTCTCTTTGCTTCCTGGCTGCCATGAGGTGAGTACTTCTTGCCATAATAATCTGCCTTGCCAAAGGATCAGAGCAATGGAGCCAAATGACAATGGACTGAAAAATAAATCTTTCTAGATTTATGTTGATTTTCTCAGGTATTTTGTCACAGTGACGAAAATCTAACACACTTCTGTGTACCATACTCTCTTCTCAGTGCTGCCCTATTTCTTTGCTCTGTTTTGTTAAAAAGCATTCCACCGGAGGGTTATTCTCTACTCTGTTTCAATTTTAACAAAAAATAAACCCAAACAAAATAGAAAGAAGGGAGTAATGAAGATAAGAGTTGAATTTGGTAAAATAGCAAACACATTAAAAATCCATAAAACATGGTACTTAATGAACATTTGTAAATTGAATGTTAAATAATTCATCAGACAGTACATTGTAAAATCTAAGATGTATAAAGATTATTACCTGTTCTTCCTTTTATTGAAGAGGAATTTTTTAAGTCTCCACTAATACTGGTGACCGTAGCTGTGTATTTTCGTCCAGGTACCAGATCAGTAAAAGTGAATTCTTTGGCATCTTTGGAGAGTGACTTGTGGATGAGTAAGAGGTCTCTGTCGGCTAGAGAGATGATGTATTTCTCCCACTCTGCAGCGGGGGTCTGCCACATGATGCCCAGTGAAGTTTCGTTAGCATGTTTGACCCGAAGCTGAAGGACAGCCAGGGGAACTGAGGAAAAAGTAACGATGAGGTGAGTCATTGATTAGCTCAGATGCACACACAGAGTATTTTTTAAGGAACTGTTCTCTTCCAACCTCAAGAGTTCTGGTTCAACATTTCTATTCTGAATACTTAAGCACTTTAGAATAAAAAAGGTTTATCACAAAAACTCTTCCATGTAACATAACCAGAAATAAAAATTCAAAAAAATATTGTTGGACAACACCTAAAGAATCATTTATTTTTGATCTTAGGTAACTCAATTAGAGTTTGTCTCTTCCTGTGTATTTTGTGATACAAAAATATTTAGTACAATCTTGTCATCCACAAAACCATCAAGAAAAATCTATGAGTATTTAGGTGGAGTGAAGCATGTGTTAACCCCACAGTTTTGAAAGACCAAATGCTCAAGCCATTTAAGTCTCAAATTCAGTGAACACTGGGATATGACATTGGCAGTTTCCTGGGTTACTTGGGAAGGAGAGGATATATCCATGAGTCATGAACACCTTCATATTTGCTTACCTGTCCTGCCTTGGCAACGTTCAGAATTCTTCATATTTCCACTCTCAACGATGACTTCTATCTCATACTGTCTTCCGGGTATGAGCCCCACACCATCCATGACATACTGTGTTTCCTCCTTTCCCACAGTGGTGTTGAGCAGTGCCACAGAGTCATTGAAGAGCAGGATACGATACTGCTCCCAGTCTCCAGAAGGGGGCGACCAGCTCACCATGAGGGACCTCATCCAACCATTGTTGTTTGCCTCTAGGTTCCTAACTTTGTCTGGAACTAAACAATAAAATGTCAAAAAGAAGGTGTTAAAAACCTAAGTAAAAATATTCATTTGCCTTTCATGGGTAACAGTAGATGGGACATACAATATTTGCAATTCAAAAGACTGCTATCCCCTCTTGATGACCATGGAGGACAAGGGAGTATTCCTTTCTCATTCTGGAAACATCTGACACTCAAGAAATGTATGCTAAAACCATTTTAGTAAATTAACAGGTATGCAGTCTTCTGGAACACTATTAACAATAGAGGGATATGAATGCCGTTTTTTATTGATTACATACTTTCCCTAGAGAAAATAATGACATTGCATCTAATGATGGTGACATTGACAGATGTGGCATCTTCTGGAAGAGATACTGGATATTGTGGTCATGAAATGTTCCTCTTTTCCAAATGAAAATAATAATATTCTTGAAATATAGCTCTGATCATATTACTCCTTTGCTTCTAAACACTCAAGTTTTCTTTAAAAAATTACAGAATAAAATGTCAAGTGCTTCACTTGCATTTGTGGCTCTTCAAGTTCAGAACTCATATCCCCCCTGTCTTAACTGTGAAAATTCCCTGCAGCTACTCTTCCTCCTTCCAGCTGTGTACTCTACATCTGTGTGATTAAAATGCAGCCTCTTTGAAGCAAAGGTTGGGCCAGATGGTAAATACTTCAGGCTTTGCAGGTCACATATGGTCTGTATCTCATATTTTTCTTGGTGTTTTTGTTTGTTTCTACAATTCTCTAAATATATAAAAACCACTCATTAGCTTGGGGCAAGACAAAAACAAGCCATCAATCAGACTTGACCACAGGGAATAGTTTGCAGAACTCTGCCTTAAAGGCAAATGTCTCAAACATTTTAACAATAATATAGTTAAAGCACTGCATACATGCCATAAATTACTAAATTTATGGAAAACATGTTTAAGTGCTAAGTGGTCCTCATTATAAGAATGGATCAGAAGTGTCTTTTTTTACTGATACCAATGTTAATGTATTTAAGTTACTCAAGTGATTGACATGAAAAAAGCATAGAACAGTGAAAATAGGCAGATCATTCAGGAATCCAAATACATTTGCTTAAATTACTCAAAAAATGCAGTTAGCCTCTGCTTTACTCTGTCTGTTGGACCCTGGCCCACAGACACTCCCAGTCATGTAGCTCCTACTTCCTAGGTAGGAGAAGGAGCTTCCATCCTTTTTAATTTTGTCTTATTTTTTCTTATTCTAAGATGAATCAGAAGAGGACTTGGGCAATAAAGGAAATTCTGGAGCCCAAGACTCACCTGTTCTGCCCATTACCATCTTCTGAGCAGAGAGTTCACCAGAAATACAGCTGATGGTAACTTGATAAAGTCGTCCAGGGGCTAAGTCTTTAAAGTGAGTTTCAATGACCTGAGGTGCTAATACTCTGTATTCCTTGATGGTCCCTTGGTGAGACAGGGTCACGTTGTAGAAATTCACATCTCCAAGAGGTCTTTGCCATTTGACTTTTAAAGAGGTCAAACTGCCATCATTTGTCACCTTCAAATTTGAGACTTCCATGGGAGCTAATTAGCAAAGAATGGAAAAGAGATTTTACTCAGGATATCTTACCATTCCTGTGGCTAAATTCTGACCTATATTTTAATTCCTGCAAGGCATACTCCTTGATCAGAAGAAAACAATTGCTTTGAGAGACAAAAATAATACTGTAAACCCAATGAAGGCAACCTCATGGCAAGAGCACAACCTGGCAGTCAGGAGGCTGCATTCTGGTTGGGACTTGGCCAGCTCTCCTCAGGATTCCGGACAGCTCTCCTCAGGATTCCGGACAGCTCTCTCTCTGCATCTAGTGTTCCTTGCTGGTAAATAAATCCTGGTCCTAAAATAGTTCTGTCCAGCTCTGAAATTTTTTAATGCAGTCTTCTGAAACACTATTAACAATAGAGGTCTATCGTTTGATTAATTTCTTCTCATCAATAATATCCAGTACTTAATAAACAGGTTGATCCATGGATTGGTGTATTTTTTTTTAACCTCTTGCACATGCTATAATTTTGGATCCCATTAACGGCATAATATGGTTTCATTAAGAATGGGTATACTATTCAACAAATGGTGCTGGAAAAACTGGAAATCCATATGTAGTAAAATGAAATTAAATCTCTATTTCTCACCCTGCACAAAAATCAACTCAAAGTGGATCAAAGACTTAGGCACTAGAATAGAGACCCTGCACCAATAGAAGAGAAAGTAGGCCCAAATCTTCACCATATCCTTCACCTAGGATATGATTTCCTTAACAAGACCCCTAAAGTACAAGAAGTAAAATCAAGGATCAATAAATGGAATCAACTCAAATTAAAAATCTTCTTCTCAGCAAAGAAAACAATAATGTGAGAAGAAAGCCTACAGATTGGGAGACAATCTTTACCACGTGCGCCTCCGATAAAGCATTAATCTTACTCTAGTCAGAATGGCAGCTATTAAGAACACAAACAACAAGTGTTTGCTAGGATGTGGGGGGAAAGGCAAACTGATACATTGCTGGTGATATTGCAAATTGGTGTAGTCAATATGGAAAGCAGTACAGAGAATCCTTGGAAAATTTGGAATGGAACCACCATTTGACCCAGCTATCCCACTCCTCGGTCTATACCTAAAGGACTTAAAAACAGCATACTACAGAGACTCAGCCACATTAATGTTTATAACAGCACAATTTACAACAGGTAATTGTGGAACCAACCTAGATGCCCTTCAGTAGATGAATGGATAAAGAAATTGTGGTATATATACACAATGGAATATTATTCAGCATTAAAAGAGGATGAAATCATGGCATTTGCAGGTAAATGGATAGAGTTAGAGAATATAATGCTAAGTGAAGTAAGCCAATTTTTCTGATTTAAGGATGCTGATTCATCATGGGGGAAGCATGGGAGGATTAGATGAACTCTAAATAAGGCAAAGGGGAAAGGGGGAAGGAAGTGAAGGGAGGGGTAATGAGGTAGGGAAGATGGTGGAATGAGGTAGGGAAGATGGTGGAATGAGATGGACATATATCATAAATACATGTATGAAGACAAGAATGGTATGACTCACTTTGTGTACAACCAGAGATATGAAAAATAGTACTCTATATGTGTAACATGTATTGTAATGCATTCTTCTGACATATATATATAACAAAATAAAATAAAATAAACTGAAAGCAAAGTAAAACAACAACAAAAAAACCTTAACACCAAAAAACAAATAACCCAATCAATAAATGGGAAAAGAAACTGAACAGACACTTCACAGAAGAAGAAATACAACCAATCAACAAATATATGAAAAAGTGTTTAACATCTCTGGCATTTAGAGACATGCAAATCAAAACTACACTAATATTTCATCTCACTCCAGTCAGAATGGCAATCATCAAGAATATTGACAACAATAAATGTTAACAAGGATGTGGGAAAAATGATACACTCATACATTGCTGGTGGGACTGCATGTTGGTACAACCATTATGGGAAGCAGTATGGAGATTCCTCAGAAAACTTGGAATGGAACCACCATTTGACCCAGCTATCCCACAGCTTGGTTTACACCCAATGGACTTAAAATCAGCATACTGTAGTAATGCAGCCATGTTAATGTTTATAGCAGCTCAATTCACAATAGCTAAACTATGGAACCAACGTAGGTGTCCTTCAATAGATTAATGTATAAAGAAAATGTGGTGTATTTATTTAAGGGAATATTACTCAGTTTTAAAGAAGAATAAAATTATGGCATTTGCCAGTAAATGGATGGAGTTGGAGAATATCATGCTAAGCAAAATAAGTCAATCCCAAAACACTGAAGGCCAAATATTTTCTCTAATATCCGGATGCTAATTCACAATAAGGGGCACAGGACACTAGAGGTGAATAGAGTTACTTTAGATTAGGTAGAGACAAGTGAAAGGAGGGCAGAGGAGGGAATATGGGGATAGGAAGGATAGTAAAACAAAACAGACATTATTACTTTATGACTCCATAACCAATGTGATTCTTTAACATGTACACTCAGAAAAAATATGAAATTATATCCCATCTATGTATGATATATCAAAGTACATAAATGCATTCTACTGTTATGTATAACTAATTAAGACAAATTACAAAATAATAAAAAGAATGGGCATAGCATACTGACTTTGCAAGGGCAGAAGTACAATTTGTTTTTATCTCCATAAGTAACTCTTAAGATATATGGTATTTTTTTTTTAAAAAATGTCTATTTATCTTTGAAATATGCTATAAAACTATATAAATGTACAGGTGTCTCTAGTATCTTTCCCACCAACTTCTTATAGTTTCAGAAACTTTCTTCATAGGAGTAATTTCCAAGTAACTAAATAATTTTAGATTTTTATCTTAAAATTAGACAATTGATGGAGAAGTGGGATTTATTAACACATTAGATCCACTAGAAGCATTTGAATTTACTTCATGCACTTGAATGTGAGCTCCATCAGGGCAACGATTGCCTGTCTTAGCTGTTATTATGATCAGTGATGCCTAGCAGTTACAATCAATAAATATTGGTTGGGTGAATGAAAGAACTATTAATACTTGGCACAGATTAGTTGATCAGTCTAGAGTAGCTGGGAAACTATGTCCTGTGGTGTTGAGTCCTAGGACAGGTATTTGTGGATAAAGGATTTCGGAAGTGACTTTCACTTGGAAGTAGGTCTATATGTGACACTGAGAGAAGGAATCCTGTTTCAGTGTGAGTAATGTCACAAAGACATAGGTGCTTGCTTCAGAGACAGAAGCAGGAATCCTTAGGGAGGAGATGGGTGCACTAAAAAGAAAAACGGGGACTGTATCAGCTTTGTTTCCTTTAAAATGTTGCCAAGGACAACCCTCAACATTAGAATAAAAGCTACTCCTTCATTTTTCTACATAGAAAAGTAGATATATATGAAGGTCTTTTTATAACTTACAGGAATTTCAATTTTTCCTATACCATTGTTATTCAAATAACTTAATAAACTTGATTAAAACTTGATGTGACCTTTATTCTTGTTCAGCTAGGGAAGGGGTACTTACCTGTCCTGACTAATTTCCACCTGTAGTTCTTCAGTCCTGCAGCCATAGTCACAATAGTGAGGTTGTAGAGGTGGCCAGGTATCAGCCCATGAAAAGTATAGGAGGTATCGCGTTTGTCCACAATACTGTCATGAACTAGGATCCCTTTATCCATTAGCATCAGCCTGTATTGTTCCACATTTCCAGAACCATGGGACCAGGAAATCAGGAGAGAATTAGTTTTTGATGAAATACCAATATCTTTCACTGGAGATGGCACTAGTGGGACAAAACGCATGTCCAAAATGTCATTCATAATGCCCTTAGAGAAGACATAGACACATTTAATAAGAAATCACATATTCACTAATGCTTTGGGTATATCTTAACTTGTATAACAGCAATAATAAAAAATAGCACTCTGGAATTCATGGGACCTTGATTAATGCTCTTCAAAGTCTACAGCCCAAAGCTACATCATAGGTGAACTTGTCTATATCACCTATTTAATAGGTATCAAGGTAGTTTTTGCCAATGAAGTACAACATGGCATAGCAGTAAGTGGAAAAGACAAAGGAAAGAAGCAGAGGAGATGAAAAGTGGAAAGAGAGGGAGATAAAACAAGAGAGAATGAATGAGGGAAGAGTGGGTGGTATGAAAGACATGTACTTTCTGGAAAGAGGTGATAAACAGCTGTGGACACCATGTGGGTACACTCCATGTCTTATTTCTCCCCACATCATGGAAGCAAAGATTTGTTTCAGACATAGGAACATGTAGAACACATCATGACTTGATGTTATTTAAGAAGAATACACAAAGGAGAAAAACATTTATAAAACAAGTTTTATGGCACAAACAGAAAATAAGGCAGAAAATCCTGTTGCCTGGAGTTTGAATTGGAGGAGGTAGAAGGGAGCATCTCCATTTTAAACTAGAGAATAAACCCAAATCAGAGAAGTTTCATCACTTATTCAAGTTTTCCCAACAAGCCAGCATCACAGTCACACATCCTATATTCAGTCTGGCCTTTCCACTATATCACACTACCTCCTTTCAAAGGGCTAGTTAGTTAATTTATTTATGATCTGAAGAGCATTCTCATTCCCATTCCTTGAATAACTTATAACCTCAAATGCATCATAGACTATGAACTATGGACAATACAGGTCTTACCTGTTGACCCATTGGTATAAACTGTAGAGGAACGTTTCTCTCCAGAGACAGCTGTGATGGCAACATTATAATAATTACCAGCAGTGAGGTTTAAAAATGTGTGTTCATTCCGTGATGTACTTCCTTGAATTTGGACACCTTGCATCTTTTGGTTATTATCATCTAATAACTGCACCTCATACCAGGTGACTTTTCCAGGAGATGGAGTCCACCAAACATGCAGGCTGGTTGAAGTAGTCTTCTCTTTACTGACTCCAAACCTAGCAGGTGGTAAAGGATCTGCAGAACAAACACCAAGAAAGAGAACACAGCTTGAA
This sequence comes from Marmota flaviventris, assembly GCF_047511675.1. Lineage (NCBI taxonomy): Eukaryota > Metazoa > Chordata > Mammalia > Rodentia > Sciuridae > Marmota > Marmota flaviventris. Next base: position 47,066,344 of record NC_092500.1, on the reverse strand, counting down.
GATTTCCTCAAATAACTGCTTATATTGCTGCAATCCAGATTCATCTTCATTAAAAATATTAAATAATCTTCTGCCTGCAAAACACGTTGTCATTTTGCTTCACTTTCAAATCTATCATTTCATTTTCAAAAAAAAAAAAACCTTACTGAGTTATCAGTCATGTAAATTTCTTTTTCCAAAAAACTCTTTTGTTAAGGTAGCTCTGATTTTGAAAGTTTAAGCAAGATTATATTTTCTTTGGTTTTCAGACTTAGCAACCTTTTCAAATATTGACAAATACCCATACTAAAGATCTGAATAGAAAATGTAGATATTATTGGCGGGAATGTAAATTACTATAGTGACTACGGAAAACCATTATGGGCACTCCTCAAAGAACTAAAATAATAGAGCTACCATATGATCCAGCTATACCACTCCTGGGTATGTACATGATGGGAATAAAATCATCATACAAAAGAGATATATGCACAACCATGTTTATTACAGCACTATTCACAACAGACAAGTTATGGAAACAGCCAAGATGCCCAACAACAGATGAATGGATAAAGCAAATATGGTATATACACAGTGGAATATTATTTAGCTATAAAGAAGAATGAAATTATACCATTTGCAGGAAAATGGAGGCCCCCATACTAAATGAAAAAAGCCAGACACAGAGAGACAAGTATTGCATTTGTTTTCTCTCTCATATATGGAAACTTAAAAAAAAAGAAAGAAAGAAAAGAAAAGATGACCTGAAAGTAGAAGAGGGACTCTTAGGGAAGGGGAAGAGGACTAAGTGGAAGGGGAGAAAGGGGAGAGCAAGTGAGAATAGTAAGGAGGGTGGATGTGATTAAAGCATAATATATGAATGTATGGAAATGTCAGAGTGAAACCCATTGATTTGTGTAATTAATCATAACATTTATAATAAATAAATAAATTGAAAAATAATTTTGTTACTTACAATAAATAAATCAAACACATAATTTGAAATTTTTACTGTTCCTTTTCCTAGGTCATGGATGATTGGTGCAATCTATATATAACTTTGGGTGGTTTTTAATCGACAACCACAAAAGATACAGATATGACCATGACCCTAAGGTAGGTTTCTTTGCTCACTAGAATGGATTCTTCAAACATTCATTATTATTCCTAGATTTTTACAACCTTAGTTCTGGCTCATGTTAAAACTGCCCCCAGAGCAGAAGAGAATAGAGAAGTTTTGCACCCAGGTTTTCATTTCAACTCTCAAAGCCATGGGTAATTTGAGGGGTATGTTTTGCCTATGTTGAATTTTCACCACTGAACATGAAATGGGATGGAAAGGGCAGCTCTGGGTTAGGAACTAGGTCAATGGTGAGCAATCATTCTTCTGGTACAGTGAGGAATAGAATCTTAGAAATAAGGATGTCCCTATTCTGAATACCTAGAGAACCACTGAGAGACATCTATATATAAGACATTTTCAGAAATCCTACTTCGTTCTTGGTCTAGAAAATGGGATCAGGATATTAGAGAGCAATTTTCAAGGGTCAGGTCAGATGCTTTAGTGGCACAGTTATAGAGATCTCTTTCCTTACTGACTTCCTTTTAGACTATACTTTGCTCACAACATAACAACTGGAATTCTAGACCTTATTAGAAAAGTGTGTTTTAGGAAGATGTTCACTTTTGATTGATGGAAGTACCAAAATAAATAAGGTAACTTTACTCCATATTCAAAAAGCACTTAGAAACCAACAGTTCATATGACAATCAATTAGTGAGCAATAGACACCTTAGGCTTAGTACAACCTATGAAATCAAATGACTTTAATGTTTTATGTTTTGTATGAGCACATCAAATTGCAAAAATTAAATAAGCCACATTACACTTTGTAATATCAATAATGAACAATAATATGAACATTAGTGGACAAGCCAACCTAGTTACTAAGACAGCCCAAAGTCCAGGTGAGCTTGGAAGACAAAGTTTCGTGGTTCACACCAGTTGATGGTTTCACCTGAAGACTGGCTTCTAAAGTCTGGTGACCTGAACTTGAATCTGATTCTCCTATTTTGTAGCTCTGTACTTTGGGCAATTGGTTAATCTCCCTAGGCCTCTGTTTCTTCATCTATTTGCAAGGCTGAAAATAGTTCTATCTTTTTCATGGAACTGGTAGGAAGATTAAATACAATATTATATAAAAAGCTCTTAGAACAGTATCTGGCAACTGTGATATCATATTATTATTCCTACAATCAGAAGCAGTGACATGTAGTGCTGGAAAGCACGGGCTTGGGCTTTGAAGCCAGACAGAACTACATTCAAATCTTGGTGCCATCACTTACCAGTGAAGAGACTTTGAGCAAGTTACTTAACCTATCTAAGTTTCCCTTTTCCATATGCCTGGTGAGAACAGTAATAACAACACCAACACCAACAACAATGACAACCACAACACCTATGTTCCATGGGAATTTTGAGAATTAACAAAATATAGAGGAGATTTTTAACAGTCATGCAAAGGGCATTCAAATATATTCTTCTCTGAATCACTGACAAAATGGAGGTAAAAATTGAACAAAGAATTTTGAAAATAATAGCTTAATTGACTCCTCCATAAAAAAAAAACCTTGATAAAATCTTAGAACTAACCTTCTAACTCTAAGCTAAATTTAAAAATTCTCAAGATGATTCTTTTTTTTTTTTTTAATATTTATTTTTTAGTTTTCGGCGGACACAACATCTTTGTATGTGGTGCTGAGGATCGAACCCGGGCCGCACGCATGCCAGGCGAGCGCGCTACCGCTTGAGCCACATCCCCAGCCCCAAGATGATTCTTATTTATAGGTTCTTGGAAAAAAAAAACTAGTTTTGGAGGGAGGGCTATATTATTTAAAATTTCAACCCTAGATAATAGCCTATAATGAAGGATGTTATAATAAAAGGAAATAAGTTTTCCACCCAGAAAGTTTTCTTGTCTGTCAAAAACAGTGAATCACATTTAATACCATGTGATTTTAATAGGCAGCGAATCCCAAGAACAATATGATCACACCCAACAAAGATGGTGCATTTTTGCTGAAGTGGCATTTTAAGGACAAGGATGAGAGGGGCAGTTGCTTCTAGTGGTAATTCAGAAGCTATCAATCCTGTCATCTATATCTACTATCAAGTGAGGTAAAGATTAAAGATGATGATATAGTGACTACTATAATATTAAATATATATGTATATATTCTGTAAAATAAGAGCTATAACAAATAAATTTTAAGGTTGCGTGCCTAGAGGGTGAAGTTCAGAAATGCAGACTTTATCTAATCTCTCTGAGCCAGAAAACAAAACAGTCAATCCTTTGTACATCCGCTAGAACAAAGGACAATGAGACTGGGAAGTGCCTGAGCTGCAAGAACCTGCCCTGGAAACAAACACTTAAAACCCCATTTATACTGTGATAAAGCCCTTTGCTGGCAGGGGTCCACTATTGCTATGCATACTGTGAGAGTTAACTAGTTTTCAAACTTCTTTTTAATCTAAGCCCGTTGGGAACCCTGCTGTATGAAAAAGTTTCCAATATTTTATTTAATACAAATTAGATACTTTTATTAGGGGTGTGATTTTCATGTGTGTGTGTGTGTGTGTGTACAGAGAGATTGTTGTAATGCTACTTGACAATTTAGTTATGTACCTATAATTTTCTGATCACACATAATTAGAAAACCACACTTGCATAATTCATGTCGATAATTAGAGGTATCAATTGCACATATGCATGCATTTATAGCCTCTTGGGTTTTCCCACCCATATACATAGTAATAAATAAAGTATTACAAAATATGAGGACTGTCAAAAACCATAAGCCAATACTTTCATCTTGATCGATATATCAAAATTCATCATTGACTATACATTTAAGACATCTCTTCTTGGCTCCAGACAGACCTGAACAAGGAATGCCAAATGTAAAGTTCTGTAGTATTTATCTGATAGACTTGAAGGAATCTCTCAGAATCAGGAAACCTTGGAATTTTGAAAGTAGGCTTGATGTTAACACAAATTTTTCTGTTCCCAAAGAAAAAGACAAAGGTTGGAAAAAATCCCTAAACCGAAATGAATCAATTTTACCTTTTTAAAAATGTGACTTAGAAAGAGGGAGAAAATTATATTTAAAATGCAAGTAATATTTACTTTATACTTTTTTTTAACCACAGCATGGTCATTAAAACATTAGTATTTGTTGGTACAGGAATTTCAAGACTTTTTAGAATTTGAAATGATTAGATTCATTTTAGAAATAAATTTAATCTTATAATAATAAGAGTACAGTCAATCTATAGATTTGACAGCAAAAACTTTTCTTGAAGGCACTACAGGCTCCACATTATCTGCATAGGAGCTCATGGCTTACAATCTGCTTTCTAAGTTAAAACAGGGTCTCAGAGACATTAAATGACTCACTCATGTTGTATAGATGCCAGGTACTATGGCTGAGCTTCTAATACCTAATGCAAATTGAGTGTTCCTTCTACCACACTTCAGCTGTCCTGGTGAGGGAAATTATGTCATGAATTGCATATTCAGTGTAACAACAACAAAAAATATATAGATGTCTATGGAAAATGATAGCCATTTTATAGAATTTTTCATTTGGTAATTTGGATACTGTAGCAGAGTAAAAAATGAATAACAGAAGTAATGTCAGCTCAATCTAATTCTGAAGTCATGAAAGTTCCCTTGAAATATTCTTTAAGCAATGTTTTTCTTGTCTGTTATTCCTCTAAGGTTATTGCCTTTTCCTGAGGTTCCCCTCACCTTGTGCTGAGTTGCTTCAAAAGTCTTCCAGGTATCTTCCTTATTTTCTCTTTCCTCCACTGTTGTCACAGAATAACCTCTTTGTACACATTTCCCCTCTGCTTTCCTCATACCCCTTGAGGTATCAAGTACTTTTCAGGAGTTCTGATTTCAAGTCTAACTTTCTTCATAGGCACCCAAGGACTTCTGAAACTGGATATTATCTGCCTTTCCAAACTTATCTTTCACCATTATCACTCTAGCCCAAGAGATTTGTTTTTGGTAACTTCTGTATCTTTACAGAATTGGGACACCATTCTAGTTATAAGCATGGTGGTTTAGGAGGTATGATTGGAAACTTCATTTACATAAAATGGAACAAACATCAACTATTTACATAAAATAACTGGAGATTTTTCTTATTTACATCAGGGGATGGGGCCAAAGTTCCTGGTGCAAATTCTTGAAAATGAGAAGCAAAACACCATGGAAAAGAAATTGCTTACAACCTAAATACACTTCTTGGAGGTAATTTCTATTGTTATTGTTGTTGTTTGACTATTGTCAGTTTTCTTGCTTATTTTAAAGGTGATACAATATATTATGCTATCAGGTTGCTGAGCATTATATTTAACATCTTTATATACTAAATGTAAAAATTAAGCTACTGAGGAGCTTTCAAAGTTTTAACAATTTCAAAAGGAAAATTAAAACAGTTTTGACAGTCATATACATCATTGTTAACAGTGTTGTCTGCTGTGTGAATCTGCAGGTCATCATATTAAGTGCTAGGTATCTAAAGTGCTGGTAGAGAGCAGCACTCTGAGAATCTATAATCTACTCAGGGAGTTATGACATGTGATGAACTGTCAGGAAGGCTGACTTCAATGTCAAACTTAGACTGTTGCACCCTAAATACTGTCACAGGGTAGCTTTTGGCAAGTTACTTCACCTCCTCAACCCTTAGTTCCTTAGCTATAAAATAGGATTAACAATGCCAACTTTATAGAGTTTTAAGTGTTAAGAGGAAATGGAGATAAAGAGTCAAGTGCCGTTCCTGGCACATGGTGGGTATACAGTAAAAGGTAGTTGGTACGAACATTGCCGCTATTCTTGCAGTTAACACAGGTTGAGCATCCTTTACCTGAAATGCTTGGGACCAGAAGCATTTAAGATTTTGAATTTTTTCATATTGGAAAATATTTGCAAATACGTAATGAGATATCCCGAGGATGGAACCCAAATCCAAGCACAAAATTCATTTATTTTTTCATTATACCTTATATATTGCCTAAAGGTAGCTTTATATACTATTTTTAATAATTTTATGCATAGAAGAGTTTCATGGTCTGGAATTTTCTATTTGTGGCAGCATATTAATGCTCAAAGTTTTTTGGATTGTGGAAGATTTCAGATTTTCAGTTTGCTCAAATTATAGTAAAATAGGCAACATTAATGCTAATTTTGCCAAGTTGAGAATGATATCTAAAGGCTTAGGTGTTAGAAGTAAGCTTCATGAAGGAGGTGAACTCGAACAAATTTAGAAGGTTAAGTAGGACTTAAAAATCAAGAGAAGAAAGCAATTATAGAGTGAGAGAGAAGTTTAAGATAAATCATGGAAAAGCTCACTTCTAGTTAGAAAATGACATCAGCACTGAGGGTACCCAGATGACTTGCAGAGACTGCTGCACCCTCATCTCCATGGTATCCCGATTCTTTGATGTCAACACCCAATGCTTTTTTTTGGTGGGGGGGAGGTACCAGGACTTGAATTCAGGGGCACTTGGACACATCCCCAGCCCTATTTTGTATTTTATTTAGAGACAGGGTCTCACTGAGTTGCTTAGCACCTCACCTTTGCTGAACCCTGAGATTCTCCAGTCTCAGCCTCCCAAGCTGCTGGGATTACAGGCGTGTACCACCAAGCTCAGCTATACCTGTCCATCTAAATAAATATTTTAAGGACTTTTTATTAATATTAAGTATTATAATATATTGTGGTTATGTTAAAATCCTATCTTAAAGAGATGAAGTCTGAGATATTTATAAATAAAATTAGATGATGATGATGACTTGGATTGCTCAAAATGATGTGCAGTGAAGGAATGGGAGAGCTTATAGATGAAACAAAATTGATCATAATTTGTCAATTATTGAAGGTAGGTGATGGGTACATGGTAGTTCATTTATTATTCATTTTACTTTTCATGTGTCTGAGTTTTTTCCATGTAAAAGGAAGAAAAATCAAAATTAAAAATATAAGTCCCTAGGGCTGGGGTTGTAGCTCAGTGGTAGAGGGCTTGCCTGGCATGGGTGAGGTTCTGGGTTCAATTCTCAGAACTGCATATAAATAAAAAGCAAAATAAAGGTCCATCGACAATTAAAAAAAAATTTTTAAAGAAAATATAAGTCCCTAAAAATCCATGTGTATACCTATGGTGTTCATTTTAGTTCATATTTTATGTTTAGGGGCATATGTGTGTCTTAATTTATAAATGTCCATACATATAGCATGGGCTTGATTTCTCCTATAAGATCAGAAAGGTGTCAGTATTATCTTTGGAGGGGGTGGCCATAGGAGGGGTCCAACAGATTGGCATCAGAGAATGGAAGGCAAAACAGTTTTTCTTTGTTCTTATTTTCTTTGGGCAAATTAAACTGGGTTGTTCCATTCTGTGTAGATAGCTCAACTTGACCTTAAAATTCCTGAAATATATAGACTGTAAAAGTCTGATTGCTAAATACTGAAGTCATCACCAAAACTTCAACACAATTAAAAATCAATAACATCTCCCTATTTCCTCATACTAAAACATATTTAATCATTACTTTACCCTTGTGCAGGAAAAGTGTATATAGATTTAAGCTATAGTGTAATATATTTTGTCCTCTGAGGATTGGGAGGCTGAAGAAGGAGGATCACGAGTTCAAAGCCAGCCTCATCAAAGGTGAGGCGCTAAACAACTCAATGAGACCCTGTCTCTAAATAAAATACAAAATAAGGCTGGGGATGTGGCTCAGTGGTTGAGTGCACTTGAGTTCAATCCCTGGTACCTTCCCACCCCCAAAAAAAATCCTTCCTGCAGAATAATGGAAAGAATATTAGGGGAAGCTTGGGCTCTACACTGTGTCGACTGTGTGTATTTATGAAAATCATCAGTTCTTATGAAGATCAATATCATATCCAACCTGAATGTAGTAATAATAGTACACTTACTACAGACCTTGTAGGTGACAAAATGATTCCAGGTTTTATGTATGAATTAAAAATCTCGTAACAACTCTATAAAGCAAGTATCAATATTGTTATTGTCTTCACTATATAGATTAGGAAGCAGCCCTGTGGTGGGGAGGGTATTTAGGTAATCTGCACAGAAAAGCTTAGCTGGTGAGCAATGGGGGCAGTCTGCTTTCAGAACTCCCATTGTGCCACCTGCCCCTTCACAATACCCACTCTACAGGATTGCAACAGGGTCAAAGTAAAGAATATATGGTAAATGTAGTATATATTTTATACTTTGTGTTTTCAGTACAGAAGGTGACAATGATTGCATGCTACAAAAGCACATAGAAAAAATAAAAGTATGTTTCTCCTCTAGGAAAAAAAATATTCCCAGGTCTTATAGATTTAACCATGTACAAAGAGGCATGATCCCAAAATCTTAATGCTAATAGATAATAGAAAAATGATGTCAATAGTTCTTGAATCTCGGTGCCTTGATTCACTTTGATGTCTGACAAATAGAGTTCCCCAGGTCATTTCTTCTAAATTCTGATTCACTTCAGGTAGAGCAGAAACCAGGAATATTTTTATAACAAGCTTTGCAAGAGATTTTGATGCAAGTAACTGACAGAGAGTTTTGAGAAATAGTGGCTTATGTTAAAGCTTTGTATTATGAGATGAATTCTGTCTCCAGCAAAATTATATATCAAAGCTGTAAACCCAGTACCAAATACAGAATGAGGCTGTATTTGGAGGCCTTTAAAGAAGCGATGAAATTAAAATGGAGCCATGAGGTAGCTCTGATCCAATATGACTAGTGTTCTTTTAAGAAAAGATGATGACACAGACATGCACAGAGACAACCATGTGAGGATACCACCATCTTCAAATCAAGGATAGACGTCTCAGAGAAAACCAAACTTTCAGACACCTTGGACCTCCAGCCTCCAGGATTGTGAGAAAATAAATTTCTGTTTTTAAGTCACTTAGTCTGTGGGATTTTGTTATGGCAGCCCTAGCTAACCACCATAATAAACACCATTTTGAAGGGAAAATAATAGCTGATATGGTAATTTGATAATTAAAGTCACTAAATGTTTTTCAGTAAAGAAGAAAGAATCAGTTGTATTAAAATAACTAAAATAATTTCAGGATTATTTTGGTTTGTCTTTCTATTCCTAGGCTAATTACTAAGTAGCCAAGACAGATTAAAAAGAAGGCAAATGCCACTGAAATATTTGTTCCACAGGTAAAGTTCTCTACCTCTACACCATTTCTCTGGGCTCCATAATGTACTCATAGGCCAGAAAGATTAGATAATATTATTACTACATGTTCATTCTGTTATAAAAATGTTCATTTCATTAATTCACATCTACCTCTATCTACTATCTACCTATCTATAGATCTATTCCTATCCATATATCTATCCAGCCATTTAATCAATATTGATTGTATACCTGCCATGTACTCAATAAAAACCTATATCTTAATTCTGGATCAAAAAATGCCTCCAAAAGTTCTAGATGTGAACATTCAAGAAGTTATAAATTCAAATACCCTTTAGAATGCATTCAGATGGTTTTCCAAATCTTCCAATAGTTTAAGAAAATGCATACATTTGGATTTTTTTGCACAAGCACTACAGGAGTCAGACAGAACATAGCTAGTACTTAGACACCTACACATGCCTAGAGGCTATTTGTTTGCAACCTCTGCTCTAGACTTCCAAAAGTGTCAAGTTGTTCGTTATTTGGTATGTTCAACCTGTTATTTCTGGTGATTTCTCAACAAAAACAACTTGACTTTCAAAACATATTCTTCTTAAATTGGCCATTTAATGACACTTGAGAACTGCTGAGTGTCTTCTCCTCTGTGGTATGGCATACTCAAGGCAGGGCAAAGTCTTCATTCAGGAAAATGTGGTAGAGCTCTGTTGTCATCTTCACCATAACCTTGTCTCACAGCTGCTCAAGACTACAAGGGCAGGGACCACTTTTTGTCATCTTTATTAGCTCACCAATCACTACCTGCCATTGTTCTCTATAGTGTCATGCACAATAAATATTTACTGAACTGAATTTGAATCCAAATTTTTCAATTCTGATTTTAAATCTGGAGTGGAAATTGTTGCTAAAATACTACCCATTTAATAAAAAATTTTTTAAATCTTAAAGGTCAAGTCTATAGGAAACCAAAATAACTAGCTATTTGAGACCATTTATCCAGAAAACTCACACATGAAATGATACAGAGATAACCTAAGCAATTACTGTATCTACATCCAAGTCTTGTCATGCTCTCATTCTGTTTTATTCTAGACAGATAAGATAGGCATAATGTAATAAGGAAAGCACTCACATTTTTAATGACTTACTTGATGTTTTGTCTCAGACTTAATATTGTACTAGTTAGAATTACTTTTGTAACAGTAAACCATGATTTATGGAACTAATTTCTGTAGCTTAGCAATCAGTATTTACATTAAGAGAAAGCTAGCATTTTTTCTTAATGGACTGAACAATTCACCTATGTTCTTAAAATACAGAAAGTACCACTGACAAATAAATAACAAACAACTAAAAAAAATCCTTCCTGAAATAATTTCTAAAATACCTTAATTTTAAGAAGTTCTATTTAAATTAAAAAATTATTTTAAAATATAGAGAATTCCAAGAAGGGTTATACCATCATACAAAAAGCATGCAAAAAATATCATTACCTAAACACCACCTGTAATTTTCATCCTTCCCATTTATCCTGAAGCTCATAAAGTTTGTAGTTAAAAGTACTTGTAAAAAGAATCTCCTTAAGAAGAATGATGAGAATCCTGAATGCTAACATATTGTAGGTGATAATGAAGTCTTGTTTTATTCAACATAAACAATAAGATGCAAGCATTTTTTTTTTCATTTCACAGATACCTTTGGATTTGAGACACCTATCTGCATAACTAAACTCAAAATCTATTCTATATTAGTAACACCCCTAGTGACTCTTTTTCTATTATAATTTTTTTCCAAAAAAGTAAATCCTCTGGGTTAACTGTATTTTGGCTTTTTCAGGTCTTCATCTTTTCTCCAACAGACATCTAAAACCTCTTCTACTTTGACAAATTTCTCTGCCCCACTGAACACACATACAGTTGGCTGAACTCCTTTTCCAAAGTAATTAACACATCTGGAAGTTTTATGTTATAAATTTCACAGTGTAATATGAGTCTTCACAGAACTGTCTTCAAATACCAAGAAACCAACCATGTTATAACCGAAAACCCAGCTGCTGAAACTTCTATAAAATGTTCTAATTTTGTGGTTGGTTTAAGTCTCTCTTTGGTTCCCTGTAAAATCCAAGCAAATTCTTAACAAGTGGCTTCTCTTTTCAATTTAAATTACTGCAATTCTCAGAAAGAACCTAAAAGTTTCATCTGGAGTAAGTCAAGTGATGTAATTGGGCATTATAAATTTTTTCTTTGAAAAGAAATAAAATTAATAGTTGGTTACAAGAACCCAGTTAAATTTCCTGCCTTGTTGTAACTGTCCTTCAAACTGAATGTTCTCACACCTCTTTCAAGAACTATATGGCTCAATAAATGATTTTTGTTCAGGTTAAAATGTGAAAGAATAGTAAGGATAACACATTTCTTAATTGAACTTTCAGAATTTTTTTGCTTCAATTTGGATTTCTGGAGAAAATAAAGCTTTGTTATTGCAACAAACAGAGATAATATTAAAGGCTAATGAAGTCAAAGAACATCAAAGTCATTAGAGAATTCAAAGCACACCTTTGGATAGCTATGAGGATTAAGTGAGGTAATATACTTGACAGCCCCTGCACTTAGTAAGAACCTGGACCTCAATGACCTGGTCTAACACTCTCATTTTGCAGATAAGAGAACACAGGCAAGAAAGTCAAACTCTTACCATACACACATGGAAGGATTTACAAAAAGTGTAAGGAAAACAACTGACTTGAGGTGTAATCAAAACATGTTATCTGGTATTATGCTCTTTTAGTTACTCAAAAGACACAAAATAATTTGAATCCTCATCTCAAGGAAATTTCCTAATTTTCCACTATGAATAGCTCTATTCTATTCCTGATGATTTTATGTCCTGGTTCTAAAAATAAAACTAAGTTGAGGAAAGGCATATCCTTAATCATTGCACTTCCAGTATCCATTACAAAAACATTTACTTAAAATTATTCCAGAATTTGACAACTTAATGTGATGGAAGCTCAAACCACAACACTTTAACAAATTCCCTCCACAGCCCAAGATTTCTCTTTGCTGCATCCCTTCCCCTCTTACAGTGGCTAGTCAGTGACCGTTTTCAGCACCAAGGGAATCTCTCAAAGTCAACCAAGCTACTTCTGGTCAGACCTAAGGAGACTAGAAATCCTCGTCAATATTTATCTTCACAGATTTTTGTACCTTTATCTTTTGTATTCCTGGAACTCAAATGAAACACCAGGTTGGAAAGGCAGGGTCCAACCTAGAGTGACTTAGCTCTCCAATTGCACCTGTTGCCCTTTACCTGTTTGCAAGACCACGGTTCTCTCTTCTCCATCCAGAGAAACAATCCTGAAGTTATAGATGGTTCCTGCTTGTAAATCCTTGGGGGTACATCCATAGGTAGTGTTGTCTATCTGAATGGGGTGGCACCATGAAGGCCCTGAGGTGTCACCGCTATAGATGAGGCTAAAGTTACATGGTGACCCTAAAGTTCTCCACTGGATAGACACCGACAAGCTGGAGACCCTGGACTCCGTCAGGGTGAAGTTACATCTCACTGACTCTGCCAGTCCAGTCTGCAAAGGAATCAGAGACCACAGTTTAAACTGGCAGTCCGAACCACCAGGGAGATGGGTTCACAGTGAGACTCCCCAAGTCGTCTCTATTTGCGCCCCTCACGCCCAGCCTCAGCCTGTCCCTTTGCCCTTCAGCCTGGGTGAGGGGTCAAAGGGAAAGCAAATGGCAACTTTCTCCCTAGTTTGCCCTCCCTGGGAGCAGATGGAGAGAGAAGGTGGCTTTTTTCCTTTGACAGCAGGATGAGATGTCGCTTTGGGAGTTTCCGAAGAGGATTGCTCTTCCCAGGATAGAAGAAGAAATTTTGCCACCTTTCCTTCAAAGCACCGCCTAGGAGAGCGGAAAGTAGAGTTTGGTTCAGGGAGAGGGATGCATTAGCGGCCGACCCCTTTTGGGGCCACTCACCTGCAGTAAACTCAGTGTAATCCACAAGGTCAGTCGGGTTCCATGGTTCAGCATTGCGCTCAGGGGTTAAGACCCGGATTAAACCCAGGGGGCTGGACGCGGAGCCGCCCGAGGGCAGGCGTGGGAGTCACTTGTTGCGCGCGCTCAGCGCGCCCCGCGGGCGCAGCGCGCTTCGCTCCGGACGGGAGACAGACAAGGGCCACCGCTGCTGCTCCTTCTGCTGCCGCCCGGGGCGGGCTGCGGACGCGACAGTCGGCGGGGGCAGGCAGCGCACAGCCCTTCCCACGCTGCCATTCTGACCTGCGCTGCCTCGCCCCGAGCCCAGTCCGCGGACTTCCGCAATCAAAAGGCAATTTCCTTGTCTCCCGGCAAAGGAACAATGCGCTGGAGAGGGAGGGAGCCCCGAGGAGCCAACGCCTGAGGCTGCCAAGGGGGCCTGAGGCGAGCCAAGCTGCCCCCGCGCCCTGTGCCTTCCCGGCCGAGGGCCCGGTCTGGGTCCGCGGGGCTCTGCCTTCTCCTCCTTCTGGACTTTCACTTTTCCCCACCCTGTGGCCCACAACCCGGTTGTCTTAGCCACAATTAGTGCTTGCTCCCTCTCACTTTTCAGGCCCCCACCTCCTCCCCTTCCTCCCTCCACACCCCTCCCTATCTTCCTTCCTATCTTTCTCATCTGCTTTCTCCAGAGCCTCTTTTCCCAGGATTAAACTTGACCGCAGCACATTTCCCTAGGTCGCCTACACTCTTTCCTGAAGCCTTTTATTAGAGTGCTTTTGCCCTTCTCACCTCAAAGCATTCATTTGTCATGGACGCATCCCTTTGACCCCAGCAAGAGAAAAAGACCCCAAAACAGAGCCCTTCCATTGTCAACTTGACCTTCATTCTTTCTCCCTTCACTTTCCCCTTTCTTTTGTGTAGAACTGTGTGCTCTGTAACTCTCATGCAAATAGTGCTTATCAGCAACAAATAAATCACCACCAATTCAACCCACAGAGAAGTGGTTCATCACTGACCATCCAGTAGTGAAAAGCCATTTCATCCAAGTTGTACAACCAATAGAAGAAAGCAATGTAAACTTTTTCTTTTCTTTTCTTCCTCTTTTTTTTTTTTTTGCAGAAAATAGTATTGATGGCTCAGCTCTCCACGAATTTACAAAGAAATGGTATTTACTATTTTCAACACTAATTTTATGATCTTTAGTAAACTGCCTCATACCCAAATAATTATATATTTTAAATTAGATTTTAGAAAAGCTCTCAATACCCAAAGAACTAAAATATTTCACTGTGCACAGATGATAATAGCAAGATATTGCAACAACTTTTATAATTATGATATTTTTTTGATGAGCCATACCTAACAAGAGATGATGAACTTCCACATTTTAATTTTCAGATCTGTGGGAAGGATGACATATTCCCTTCTTTCTCAGATGGATTATACATAGAGCTGTGTTTTTGGCTACTATATCTACTGCACCTGCTTTGAAGAAAAATAGGAAGCAAGCAAAAAAAAAAAAAGAAAATTGTTTCAATTCCTCTAGAAAACATGTTTTTCAAAAATCTCAATGGATTTTTGAAAACCTTTCTTTCTTAGATTCTAGGGCTTTAATCTGCAGCCAGAACAGAGATCTCAAATCTTCTTTTCAGGTTAGCAAAGACTCAAAAAAGATAAAACCTAAAGCATCTGCATATTTCTGGGGAAAAAAGAATCTTTCCTATTTCTCTACTAGGTCACTTGTCTTATCAAAGAGCTTTTTAGTTCGTATTTTGCCCCCACGTCCAAAGCTTTGCACAGCCTGGTATACCTTTCAGCCTGTCAGAGACAGCCCTCTCTCTCCTCTAAATACTGCAAGCTTTTTTTTTTTTTTTTTTTTTTTAAATATAGTTTTAGTTGTCAGTGGACCTTTATTTTATTTATTGATACACAGAGCTGAGAATCGAACCCAGTGCCTCACACATTCTAGGCAAGCACTCTGCCACTGAGCCACAATCCCAGCCCACTACAAACTTTATTACAAGCTCCAGCTACCTTTAACTTTTATTTATTTATTTTTATTGGTTGTTCAAACATTACAAAGCTCATGACATATCATCTTTCATACATTTGATTCAAGTGGGTTATGAACTCCCATTTTTACCCCAAATACAAATTGCAGAATCGCATCGGTTACACATTCACATTTTTACATAATGCCATATTAGTGACTGTTGTATTCTGCTACCTTTCCTATCCCCTACTATCCCCCCTCCCCTCCCCTCCCATCTTCCCTCTCTACCTCATCTGCTGTTGTTCAATTCTCTCCCTTGTTTCCCCCCCTTTCCCCTCACAACCTCTTATATGTAATTTTGTGTAACATTGAGGGTCTCCTTCCATTTCCATACATTTTCCCTTCTCCCTCCCTTACCTTCAACTTTTAGAGGAGTCTTTTTTTCAGCTTTATTTCTTTTGAAATTAGCTTTTTCTTGTCTCACTTTATTCTGAAAGCAATGAGGCTACCTCCACTGTAGAATCAGGATAATACTCTAAAAACTTTACATAGCTATTATGAATAAGAAAGATCATAAATGTTGCAAACTTTAATGTGTTGCACATATGTCAGCTTGTTTAGTAATATATCACATCCAAATTACATTTCTTTGCTGTGTTTTAAATTCATTCATTACAAAGGTCCTCCTTACTAACTTTTGCTGCTTGTCCTTCTCTTTGTCTTTTCCATTGGGGTTTCAAATTTTTCTTATAGATTGGTTCTCAGATTTGGAGTCATCTCACTTAAATACACTAAATATCCTTCTGTTTTCTGTGGAAATCTCAAACAAATCCCAAGCTTTCCTGAACATATATTTTTAACATTATATGTTACCATCATACTGCACCCAATCATTTAATTTTTGAGCAACTTCCAACATAATATCTAATGTTCATGTGTAATATGTCAAAATATACTCTACTGCCATGTATATCTAAAAAGAACAAATAAAAAAATAAAAGAAAAAATTTAATAATCCTTCTTTACAATGCATGCAAATGTTCCAAAAAGAAAAAATTGGATGAGGACCAATCAAACGGCAATTTTTCTTAATGTCCTCTTAATAACAGTTTAGATGCTTCCAAATTAACAGTGACCTGTCAATAATGCCCTTGGGAACATGTATAAGAAAATAAGTAAGTGATTTCTTTAAATACAGTTACTTTATTTTCAGTCTATCAAAGAGGGGCATATACCATTTGATTCTTGGGTTTTTTTTTTTAAATTTATTTTAATATTGTCCATATACATGAAGAATCATAGCAGTACATGAAGGAAAGGACCAATAGTTTTAAACATTTCTTTTCCAAATGCATCAACTACTAGTTTGCTTTTTTTTTCAATCTTAAAACTGAAAGAGGGCTCCCAAATAATTAGTGGGCCCTAAATAACTCATAAGCCTTAGCACAATATGGGACAAAAGGGGAAGTTTAAATTTAGGCTTTTACATTTATTATGTCTTTCCTTTTAAAATCACACAGGCAGTATTAATATGCAGAATCAGAGAGAATGGTAATAGATTCAAGGAAGTATTGGAAAAGCTGCCAGAGTTCATCTTTTTCTATAGTTTATTTGAAACTACTGTACAAAGTGTAAATAAGCTGATTCATTTTGTCCTTTGTTCTCATCTTTGTTTGGAATTCCTCAGCTACTTTCTTTTTTTACCCTGCATAATTACTCTGTATTTGCTTTAGAAGTTACTGCATTCCAAGAATTGGGATCACCCTGTCTGTACCATTCCAGGGTATATAACCCTCTCTCTGCACCATTAGGAAACCCTCCTCAGACTACATAGGAAGGGTGGGGCTGCTTTTGATCAGACATCAGAAAACAGACAGCTGCATTTAAAAAAATGGCAATATCATTTAATGATCATACTACAGTTAATACAATCATTAATTATGAACTCATGGCACTGTGTTCTTGTCACATTATGAGCATAGATATTGGATAATGATACAAATGGTCTTCTGGAGTTTAGGAGCCACTGTTTGAAAGCTGCTATTTTATTTTTTGTACATATTTTTTTTATATTTACAGGTTTATTATTTAAAAAAAAACACTTTAAAGGATACAAATAAAAAAGTAGATGAAGAGTTATGTAAGGATACCACTGAGTTCGGCCCCCCTCCAAGTGCAGGAATGTGTTCTTATTCACCTTCCTAGAAGTCCTTGAACTTAGTCCTTTTGGGTTTTTTAAGGAGGTTTCAGATAGTAGGGGATGACTGAATCATTGGCATTGGCCTCTTCAGCCTTCAGGCTCTCCCCTCCCAAGAGTCCCTTCCAACCCTCTGAGCACACTGATTGGTTCTCTTGGCAACGAGCCTCATCTCCTGCCTCCTATGGTTATCTAGGAACTTTCTAAAAATCACCTCATTAATATAAGCTCGGATGTGTTTGAACAAGGCTGTCTTTTGCCTTTATCACTGTGGAGTGTTGGGAACCAAGGTCAAAAGGCCACATATTTTAACAAAAGACACTCACTTAGGACATTACAAGGATTACAGCAGCTGTAAGCCAGGATCCATGTATGAAAACCAAAATACAGACATTCCTTGATCTACTCTAGGGTTATGTCCCATTAAGCTCATCAGAAGTTGAAAATATTATAAACTAAAAATGGTACCGAACTTCGTAGCTTAGCCACAGTGTGTTGGTTGTTTACCCTCATGATCACGTGGCTGATCAGGAGCTGTGGATTACTGCCACTATCCAGCATTGCAACAGAATATTATAGTGCACAGTGCTTCCCTGGGAGAAGATCAAAATTCAAAAAAGATTGGTTTTTATTGATTGTGTATTGATTTTGTACCATTGTAAAGTTGAAAACTCATTAAGTGGGAGACTATCTGTATACGTATCATAACATCACAGCCACCCCCTGTGTTTCAAATACAGATTCCTTATAGCAAAATGATCACTTCTGACAGAGAATTTACATTTGCTGTAGCATTTATAGAACAGATATAGCAACAGGATCAACACAAATATGACAAATATTTGGAGAAGACAGTGTGAGGCAGGGATAGATTTAAAGACACAATTAATTTGCTCCATGAAGCCACTACAGTGAAACATATGCTAACTTTATTGTTCCTTTCTTCCCTTGACTTACTGCTATTTTTACTTTATAATAAATTTGTGCAGAACTGTCCAGCACACAAATCTGCTGGTGGTTAGTTAGAACTCATTCTTCCTGAGGCCAGTCATTTTCTATAGGTTATATCTTAAGGAAGGTTTAACTCTATTTCCCAATACATGTGATCATCAGTATCAGTATTATCATTAAACTTATTTAAACGAGAGAGTTGAATCAGAATCAACAACAGCAGTCTTACGCTGTATTGTGGAATGTTATGGCATGATTCAGTTTCATTACAGAACAGATCAGTAAGAATCACAGAGAGATTTGCTTTGCCTTCTCAACAGAACCTACCTTTGCTCATATACCAGATATCATTAGGGATGGTGTCATTACTGTGGGTCAAGACTCAACTACTTCTATATTCCCAGTTAATTTCAGACAAAGCCAATTACTTATTTTCCATCACAGCCTGGTTTCCAGTGGGTGCCACTGTATAGCCAGGCCTGCAGCAGGCAAGACACAGGTGATATTTAGAATAGTTTCTATCCCTCCTAACTCTTCTGCAGGATATGTTTTATTTTACCCCATTCCGGGGGCCAGAACAGCCACAGTACATTGATGGAAATTACACCTACCTCTGGAGAGCTTCTGTAAATTTGGAGAGCCATAAGGGTTCCATAGGTGGGGTCTTTGAGCCTTGGCAACCATCACCCCATGGCCACTCCATGCTCCACTTGTGTTAAAAATAGTCGGGGAGGCCCTGTCATGTTTTGATGTAGGCCCTTTCCCAAAGCTGACTTTATCCAGCACATCTGTTGAGTCTGTTTGGCCCACTTTGCTAAAGCCTCATCATAATTCCAGGCAGACTCCAATCCTTTACCTTCCTTCTGGAATAGCATTTCCTCTAATCTACCTATTCTAATTCATAAATCCTTTTCTTCTGAAATGCCCCTTGCCCCCATTAGAAACAAATTCAGTTTGTCCTAGGATACACTAATCTGTACCTACCTCCACCAAGGCCGTCCTCTGTCTCATGGGCCACAGTGCACATTGTTGCCACTCTGCACTAACAACCTAAGTACAGGTGGGATACATGTTTTGCCCTCAAACATATAATATTAGGTGCCCCATACTAAGGGGTCTCACCTAGAGGTAATTTAGTTTGAGTCACAAGGCCTCCCACATCCTTCCTTGTCTCAGGATGGGGCCATTCCCCAGGGGAACTCAAGTTCACCAAGTGATGCCCACTGCTTTAACCCATTAGGAACCCATCCATAAAGGCAAGGGGGATATGTGTTTGTGCATAGCACACAATGGCACGTTGAACATGTTGCCATTATATTTTGTTCTTTATGCCCAAGAATGTTTCTAAGCACAAAGTTTATAGTTACACAATAACCCACCTGCTGGGAACTATGCCATTAGGAAGCAGGCAAACTGCTACCTCAGACCAGAGTTTGAACTAAATGGGAACAGGAGGGAGGGCGCAAGGGAAATGGGTGGCCGAAAAGGGAAGGAAGGTGGGCTAGCAGAAGTTAATTCAAGCTCCTCATGTGTGACTTAAAAGGTCATGGTCTTCACCCTGGCCCTTCACTGCCAGCTGTCTGCCCTACTCCTTGCTTCTCTCCTTGACTTCCATTCAGCAGTTGCCTGGGCTTGATAATTTATTATGCATTCAATTAGCAGATACTGACCAAGCACCTGCTGTGTGCCAGTCCCTGGTTTGAGTCCTGGGGAAACCTCCACTGAACTGATTTTTCCTGTCCCAGGGTCTTGGTGCCTATGATCGATCTCCTCTTCTTGGACAGCTTCTCCCCAGGCTCTCTGTTTGGCTCTCCCTCTCCTCCTTTGGGTTTCACCCTATGGAATCAGGTCCTCTCTGACTTCATAAGGAAAAAGTGTCTCTATTATTCTTTATCTCAGCAACAACCAATTTGTTTAGTTCAGAGCATTCATGACATGTGGTCATAATCTAATTATTTATGTGTGTGTGTGTGTGTGTGCGTGCGCGCTCACGCTGTATGCCTCCCCTGGTCATTTGGAGCATTTTAAAAGGCAGAGTCTTCCCATCTTGCTCTTCTTGCATAGGGGCCTCTCCCAATCTCTCTCATACTTCCTCTCCTCTCTTTTCCTTTCCTCTCTTCTCCTCTTCCTCCCTCACCTCCCACCCATACTAGGAATTGAAACCAGGGGCACTTTACCGCTGAGATACACCCCAGTCCTTTTTATATTTAGAAGGTTCTCACTAAGTTGCCTAGGCTAGTCTTGAACTCACCGTGGTCCTGCCTCAGCCTTCCTAGTAGCTGGGATGGCAGAGGTGCACCACCATGCCTGGTTACAATCTCAACAAGTATTTGTTGAATGAATGAATGAATGAATCTTTGTAGCTACTCAATAAATATCATTATGTGAGAAAATACTTTAACGAGTTCTTCTAAATGTGGTCCTGTGGGATGCCACCAATACAGAGGGCAGAGGAGGAAGGAGAAGAGAAGAACAAGGGAAAGACAAAGAAATAAAAAAGGGGAAGAGAAGATTGATTTTGAAGAGAAAGAGAAAAAAATGGCAAATGCAAGAGTGGAAAGGAAGATAAAGGAAAAAAGAGAAGGAAAAGGAGAAAGGCAGTATCCTTTAGGACAGTGGTTCTCAAAGTATAACATTAGCCATCATCTGAGAACGTGCTAGAAATTCAAAATAAAGCTCCTCTCTCCCCAGACCTAATAACGCAGAAATTCTGGAGGTGGAGCCCAATGATCTATGTTTTTTAAAGAATATATGTATATTTTTAATTGTAAATGGACACAACACCTTTATTATGTGTATTAGTTTTTATGTGGTGCTGAGGATAGAACCTAGTGCCTCACACATGCAAGGCAAGCGCTCTACCACTGAGCCACAACCCCAGCCCAAATGATCTATGTTTTAATAAGTCCTGTTCTGGTTGGTGAGAAATATCTATTCAATTTTCAAATAAAAGTCTCAGATTGTACCTTCACCAAATATTTTATATTCAGGAGAGCTAATATTGTCATTCTTTTCCTCTTAAATTTACCGTAACCAGTTCTCTGGTTACAAGAAGTAATATGGGTAATTTGGAGGGTCTTGAGTGATTTTAGAACGAATGAATTGGTGGCCTTTATAACATATAATGTGCACATTTGATATTTATAACTTCTCATTAAAATAAAGCATGGATACTACAGGGAACAGGATCAAAAGGAAGCATAATTTAATACTAAATGTTAGAACTAAGGCCAGTTTGCTACCTTTCCTCCTAGGGAGTACTTTTGTTATGCAAATCTCAGCCAAGGCTTTTCACAGATATTTTTAAAAAGAAGGCATAGCAATCAGGGTAATGTGTCAATTGAAAATAATTACAAGAGAGCAAATCCTTTCCTAAATATTAATTTGGCCTGACTCAATAGTAAATTATGGCAAAAGTGAATATTATTTTATTTAAAAAGAGATACACTAAGATGTAAGGAAACATAAATGTGGAAAGCAATTTTTAAAAATGACCATGATCATCCCAATTTATTTAGAGATACAGTTTGGTGTACTTATATTTCAAGGAATCCTTCTAGATAAACTTCCTAGATCACAGGTCTGTAAGAAATAACAATAACATTTCAAGGGCATTTGAGAGGATTAAATAAGAAGGTATCTGTTATATGCACAGTAGAGTTTCTAGGTAACAGGCTCAATGAATGACATGGTCTGTGATTAGTAATAGTAATGATATTCTATGAACAACATTAAAATAAATCATGGATGCCGAGGTCTATGTAATACTTAGGGAATGACGAAGTCTGAGGAAGAGAATGTCTTCCTGAGAACATCTAAATGGCAATAAACTATCATTACTTTCAATCTTGATTCCAAGAGAGGATTTTCAGCAGATCAGCACCAAAGACATTTAAAGGCTACTTGGTCTGTTGATCATGCCAAGTTTTTTTTTTTTTTTAAATCCTGGAAGGAGAAGTGGGAGGGAGTCTTTAACAGCAGGCTCCATCATCTCTAAGACACCTCCCTAATGTTTCCTGGTTTTGTTTTGTTTTTTTTCCCCCTACAGCAATTTCTCACCCTTTTTCCTTCCCCCACCTTTTTTTTTTTTATTTTTAATCTGGGGGAAATAGGCTTTGCATAGCCGTTGTCATAGTCTTGTACCATGGTCGGCCAAATGACTTACAACCAGATGTAACTGTAAAGAATCACATTTTCAACCCCCAAAGGCTACTGCCTCATCTTCACCAACCACCCCTACCCCACCCCCTAGAAATGAGTCTGTTCACAGATGAAGCAGGTCTAGGCATCAGTGTTTACACTGGGGCAGTCTGTATGGGTGTGGCTGCTGTCTATTAGGGTTTTAGGAGCTAGGCTGTGATTTTCACAACCTTTATTCACCAGATCCTGGGACAGTAGATGACTTAACAAAACATGACTTAAGATAACATTGGCTTTAAAGACAGAGAAAACAAAAACAAACAATCATCCACTTAATTTCCCTTAGAAAGTGATGATTAGAAGGTAAAGTGTACCTTCTTTTTATTTTGTATATCACATTACTGCCTATGAATTATCTGGAGGTCACAAAGAGGGGACCGGCAATTTGACCAGCATAGGATACTTTTTTGGCTTTTATAGCAAGACCTTAACATTATTTTAAAAATTGGAATAAGTAGGTAATATTGAGAAAATTAGATTTTCCATGTTTAAAAAAATCTGGATTTTTG
This sequence comes from Marmota flaviventris, assembly GCF_047511675.1. Classification (NCBI taxonomy): domain Eukaryota; kingdom Metazoa; phylum Chordata; class Mammalia; order Rodentia; family Sciuridae; genus Marmota; species Marmota flaviventris. Next base: position 47,043,293 of record NC_092500.1, on the reverse strand, counting down.
ACTTCTCTTAAAAAAAAAATCAAAAACTCAAACTATACTGGGTCCACATTCTGCCTGCCTCTTGGTCAGGTCAAATTCCACACACAGCATCCTTACCCCACCCTTCTCTGCTGGCTGAGGCAGATGCAAGGCATCTCAGAGACTCCTGAGCATTGGGGCTGGCAATGATCAAAGCAGAAGATCAAAGGATCTTATCGTGTTTTTCAAAATGTACTGTTAAAAGCCATCAGCTAGATTACAGTCCCTTGAAGAAAGAAATGCTGTTTTTTCATTATCTTCTCTACATCTCCAGGTGATAGCGACTCAATGTCTATCATATACTGACAGAATAAACATTTACACCCCACCACTAAACAAGGGCATGGTTAAGTATTTTATTTGTAAATCTTAAACAAAGTAGGATTCTTCAGCTGTTCCAATGCAGAACTGGAACTTTTAGCAGCAGACTCTAGTACCTAAGCCTTTGCAAGTAGCCCTTGCTCCATGTGGACAGACCCCACCTCCATGAAAATTTAGTCCTTCTCTACAATAGGAAGTCGTTCCTGACTTTGGTGCTGAGGCTACCAGATAAACACTGTTAGCAAAGCCTGCCCTTGCCACACTCTCTCTACAGCTCTGCTATCCTAAGCTAGAAATATAGCCTGGCAGGAGGAGGGGTGCAGGCAAATGTTCAGACAGATGAACAGCAGGCACCAAGCAAAGATATCCACAGGGCTGTTGTGCCCATTGGTCCAGATCTATCTATCCCAAACCAGAAGAGCTCTGATGGAAAAGTAGTATCTCCAACTCACAAAGAGAAGATTTCTCTGAGGGAGGATCTCCTCTGGATTTAGCAATGGTGGCACAGTGTTTGGCTGTCCGCTCCTTCAATGTGTAGGAAGAGTGGAAAGGAATTTTTACATCAAAGATAGCTCCTGGAATTCACAGTATTTCCCTTCTCAGCTACTTTTCACCATACTCTACATAAGTGGTTTCAAAGCAGATGTTCTGAGTAACATATGAGGGTGCAACCAATAGCTGGGATAAATTAGGAGCTTTAAGGTACTTAGCAGTTTCTTCCAGAGTTTCCTTATCTTATCGTCATACTTCGGCTGGCTCATCTGTCAGTACTGACTCTTGGCGCTACTGTTCTTCCTTGAACATGATGCATTATTTCTTTCCTGGTGCCTCCTCTCCATCCACCCCTGTCCCTCTACGCCCCCATCTGCTCTCCCTTGGTCCCAAGAAGACAAAACTTTGTATGTCTCTGAGCCATGAGTCTATCTCTAACTCAGTAGCTCCCTTTGAATTCTACCTTCTGAATTCTCAAGCAAACTTCTATTTAATTCCTTTCATTTAAAAAAAATTAACTTAGAAATAATTTCTCAAGTATAGTGAAACTGTAAAACCTGTACAGAACACTTCCATGTACCCTTTCTTTATCATTGCTTTACCATTCTTTCTCTCTGCATGTGTAATATTTTTATCTGAAGTATTTCAGAATAGGGTGCATATATCTTGAATGAAGTATACAATCTTAGTTAAATTCAGGAGATTTAAAATTGAACTTAAATCCACAGTCTTTATGTTCATTTTGTCAATGATCTCAGTCTTATCCTTTTAGTATTTTTGTTTTCTGTCTAATATGGAATCCAGTCCATGATCCTGCATTGCATTTAGATGTCAAGTCTCTTAATTATCTTTAATCTAGAATAATTCCTCAGTCTTTTGAAATGAACTTGACCTCTTTGAACAATGCAGGTTGGTTATTTCCATAGCAGCTTCCTCCATCCAATTTTGTCTGATGTTGTCTTGTGATTGGATTCGGGTTATAGGTCCCCAGTAGCACTTTCTCTCTTATTGCTTTCAATGTTTTCCTAATGAATCACGAACCTAACTGTACATTAGGACTCTCTGGGAGAGTTTCACATTCTGGGGTGCTCAGGTCTTGTCCCAGTTGACTCTAGTGAAGTAGGTCTGAGGTAGAATCTTGGAATCTGTATCTTAAAAAAACTTTCAGGTAATACTGACAAATGCATTTCAGGGCTGAGAGCCCTGGGTTTACTCTATCAGTTGGACATCCTGGCTTCTCCTTTGATCTCAGTTTCCTCTTCCTTTGCCATTCTCTCTCTCCACTGCACCTATTCTCTCCTGGGGTAGACCTCATCTTCCCTCTTCCCAATTTACTAGAGAAATAATGGCATGTTAAAGAGCCCATTTCAATACATATGTTCTGTTTCATGGCTGCATTTTATGTGCATGTGATTTTTATATTGTGACAAAGTATCAACACAAACTTTCTGTGCACAAAATGGAAAGCAATGCTAATTACCTATAACTAAAAGAAACCAAAAAGAAAGAAAAATTCTTGAGATTTTAAGGCTGGAGGGGTCAAATGAATTATAAACCATCTGTATGCTATTGGCATATGGTAATCCACTTTAGATGATAAATCAAGAAAATCAGCTTGTGTCAGAATTAGGCTTGAAGGTCCCGACTATAGATTAGGGTCTCTAGTAACATAAGAGTAACATATGGAAACACATCCTTCCGTCATATGTTACTCTCTGGCTTGGCCTTTTTTGTTGTTGTTGTTATTGGGGATTGAACCCAGGAAGGCTTAGCCACTGAGAAACATCCCCAGCCCTTTTTACATTTTTATATAGAGACAAGGTCTCACTGAGTTGCTTGGGCCTCACAAAGTTGATGAGGCTGGCTTTGAACCCATGATCCTTCTGCCTCAGTCTCCCCAGCCACTGGGATTACAGGCGTGCACCACTGCATCTGATCACATGGCCTTCTTTGAAGCATCAGTAGTCTCATCATCTGTTTGCGTTTTATTCCATTCACACTAGACAGTCCAAGATGTCAGGAGGACTGATTATGACTTTTTTTTTTTCTTTTCCCCCTTACATCTTTTCACTTTTCCCTCTAGGCAGTGGCCTCAATAAGGGAGAATACTGTCCCATCTTTAGTTCTGGCTACAGAACAGTGGTGTCAGTGGGGTGTCTCCCCTACATTTTTTAAGTGACCCAATAAAAGCGGTTGCTGCAGACTTTTGCAGGCAGTGGGGGAAAATGGGGCATTTTCTGCATTTGCCTCCTCATTTATTTGGAGACTCACACTGGGCTGTGATCTCTTTGAAGGCCAAATGGAAGGAAATGCAGAACTGTGAAGGCCCAGACCAGCACCACAATGGCTATTCATGAACTGAGGAAATGCCTCCCCCAGGCCAGGGCAAGGGTGGGGTGGGAAGGGGAAGGAGGAGGTGCACCTTCAAACAAGATTTATAGGTATTTATCAGTATCAGAACCAGCCAATCACATTTTTAATGCATGTTCAGCACTTCAACCCTTTCAAAGTATTGTCCCATAATATGCTAGCTCATCTGGTTTCTACAACCCTGTGTGTGAAGAAGGCAAGGTGGAGGCAAAACCAAGGAGAAGTTAGTGTTAATTGCTAGGATTATTGAACATACATTTGCTAAATATGGCGAATATACTAAGCCCCTTTAATAATCAGATAATTACAATTGTTTTATGAGGCAGATGAGTATCTATAACAATCCTTATTTTATAGAAGAAACCAAGTGTAACTTGAGTATACTGGAGTTTAAACTGGTTTCTTTGACATAGAGGCCAGTTCATCAACTTCCTGCACTGAGCTCATATGGCCAGGAGGGGATCCCATGGGACCTCTCCTGAGAGTGTGCTGCTCAACAATAGACAGAGCCTGGTCAGGCTTGGAAGCCAATAAGTCCAAGACCCAACCTCCCTCCTTTTGGAGGGCACTTGTCTACAGGTAACTGTTTCTCCTGTGCCCCAACACTCAGCTCCCCCAACAGACTCACCTCCTGTAGCTCCCAGCCATGCCTATCTCATCTCACCCATAGGTGAAGGGATGGTGATGGGGATGATTGGCACACTCTGATGCTCACATCTGACTTGATTTGATCTGTGGGCAGGACGTTGGACATCGTGTGGGTTGTATATAGGGATTTCTGACTGATGGCCTGTGGTGGCTCAAACCCAGCCCCTGTCCCATAGCCAAGTGTCTGCATTCATACAGGAATTGTGTGCCTGGGAGCATTTTTTCTAATTAACACAAAGCCCTGGAGGGCTGGCAGTAGTGCCTTGTGTGCCCAAGCTTCACTTACTTACCCAGGGTTCTATTCCTTAAGGAATGCATACTCTGGAGAGCAACTCAGGATGCTATGATTAGATAAATTGATTTCTGCTGTGTGATTATTTAGTTTTTATGGCACAATCTCCCTGCCCCTCCCCCATCTCTCCTTAACACAATGCCTGAAAGTGTCATCAATGGTGGGAAACAAGCATTTGAGAGTCTGGGGGGAAGATATTGTGAGTCAGGGCCAGATTTATCTCGATCGGTGATTCTCAGACGTAAAAGTACATCCTATGACTTGCAGGGCTTGTAAAAACACAGACCGCTGGGGGCCTGAGTCTCCAAGTTTCTGGTTCAGTACTTCTAGGGTAGAGCCCAAGAGGTCAAATTCCTAACAAGTTCTGGGTCTGGAGTCTGCATTAGGAGAACCACTGGTCTAGATATTTCTTGACTCAGACTACTGACAAGTTTCCTCTTCCACTACTTTGTTCTTTTCCTTCTATCCAGCCACATAATTCTATTTATAATAGTGATAATAGCAGCTAAATTAAGGAAACTTTATTGTACTGTTTTCCAGGTGCTACTCTAGGCATATGATATATATTAATTCATTTAATGCCCAGGATCATGAGTAGGGAGAAGAGAGAGACAATCACAGAGCTTTAAGGCTTGCACTGGCTCAAGCATACAACCTCTTGAAGTTAGAGTCCTCACATTGGCAAGTAAGAATGTGAGAAAAGAGAGAGAAAGGAGAAAGATAAGCAATAGTCTGCTCCCCAAAGAGTCAGTTTGGGACAATTTTTCAATAGCATTATTGAAGAGTGATTTCTGGGTTTCTAATTATTTCCTCCTTGGCATTTGCCTTCATTAGCAAGTACTGTAAGTAGGAGAACAAGGTGACTGCAAGTTCAGGGGTGTGTGAGTGTGTGTGTGCATGTGTATTGTTTGTATATTCTATATTCTTCTGCTCTCTAGCCCCCTTGTCAGTTAAATAAGTCTTTGGGCAAGTTTTTAACTTCTTTACATTTCATCTAGGCATTTGAAAAATAGAGAAAATGGTGAGGATGATGATGATGATATAGTAAATTGCATTTTAATGGCCACTCAATAGGCATGCCCCTTTTTGCAATGTGATCTTGCAGCTCTTCTCCTGAATCTGGCCTGGCCTGTGGTTTGTATTGACCAATAGCATGTGATAGAAGTGATATTGTATGATTCAGAGGCTAGTGCTCAAAAGCCTAGTAGCGTCTACCTTTGCCCTCTTTACACTAAGCCATCATGGAAAGGAAACTTGTAATGCTACTGGAGGATGACAGGCCATGTGGAAGAGAACCTAGATGGCCAGCCTCCAGCCAATGCTAGGAGTCATGCAAGCGAGGCTATTGTCAATCTTTTGCTCAATGTTTATAGCAGCACAATTCACAATAGCTAAACCATGGAGCCAACTTAGATGCCCTTCAGTGGATGAATGGATAAAAAAGTGGCATTTATACACAATGGAATTTTACTCAGCAATAAAAGAGAATAAAATCATGGCATTTGCATGGATGGTGTTGGAGAAGATAATGCTAAGTGAAGTTAGCCAATCCCCAAAAAACAAATGCCGAATGTTTTCTCTGATATAAGGAGGCTGACTCATAGTGGGGTAGGGATGGGGAGCATGGGAGGAATAGATGAATTCTAGATAGGGAAGAGGGGAGGGGGGGATAGGGAGGAGGCAGGGGATTAGCAAGGATGGTGGAATGTGATGAACATCATTATTCAAAGTACATGTGTGAAGACACGAATTAGGTGTCAATTTACTTTATATACAACCAGAGATGTGAAAAATTGTGGTATATATGTGTAATAAGAATTATAATGCATTCCGCTGATGTGTATTTAAAAAATAAAATCAATAAAAAACCAAAAAATGTTTTAGTAAAGGATTGCAATAACTGATATTATTTCTTAAATTCTCACCAAGTACAATCACTTGTGTTATCTCTCCCAGACCTACAGCCATCAGAGGTGGAAGTTTCAGTTTACAGATGAGGAAATTGAAGTTTAGAGAATTTAAGTAACTTTTCCTGGTCACCTGGCTAGTAAGAGGCAGAATCAGGGCTTTGCCCTCAAAGTCTGAGTTCTCTGTGTGTGGACGCTGGTTCAGTTCTCAAGAAATGTTGGTTGGATGAGTGAGCATTCTCCAAAGTCACCAAATGGAACACTCATCACTGCCTTCTTCCTCCTTTTCTCTTATTACTATCTTGTGTGTGGAGGTGGCAGGGAGAGGGTGTAGGGTGATTAGGAGACCACATGGGGAAGACATAAGGAACAGAGGGAGAATGGATAATTAGCTTATGAAGGAAGCACCAAATATATTTGATAATATAAATGCATTAAACACTAGATAAACACAAGCTTCAAAACAATTAGACAGGGCTGGGGTTGCAGCTCAGTGGTAGTGTGCTTGCCTAGCAGCATGAGGCACTGGGTTTGATCCTCAGCACCACATAAAAAATAAACAAATAAAAGAAATTTTTTTTTAAAAAATTAGACAATATGAAACATGGCTGCTCAAGACCATGACACATAGACATTGTCAGTAAATGAGCCCTTTGCTACCTAAGTGGTCAAGAGGGGCCCCACCATACCACTTCATTCCACTCAGTTCCCAGCAGTTGTTTTCATTCTTCCCATTCCATCTTACTCCATTCTTTTCGGTTCCATTCTATTCCTTCCATTTTGTTCTATTCCATTCCACTTCATTCCATTCCACTCCATCCCATCCTATCCCATCCCGTCCCATCCATTTCATTCCATTTCACTTCATTCCATTCTATGTCATGCCCCTCACACTCCACTCCATTCCATACTTTTCCTTTCTTTTCGCAAGCATTTAGTAATTATTATGCAATTGTTTAGGTGCTAGAAATACAAAGCCAAGTAAATACAGTCTCTAACCTCCCAAGACTCATATTCAGATTTTTCCTGTCCTCACCCAATAATAGAACACCCCAACCCAGAGTTCAATGAGAACAAGTCAGTGCAAAATCCTCACAAACCAGGTGCTGTATGATAAAGAAAACAACACATAGAGATGTTCTTTTTACATAATTTTAAGCAATTAAGTATGATGCTTTTACTCCTCTTTTATACTTTTATAGGTGCCTAGAGTACTTTTTGAAATTGTTTTCAAAGGACAAGCATTTCCTACCCTAAGTGACTCATTTTAACTTTTCAAAGTACAACCAACTACAGCTGTGTATAATGACTGTTATATAGTAAATGCTCCTGCTAAGTTAGCAGGGATGCCTAGACTATGCTTTAAGAGTCCTGGGAAGTTGCAATTGTAGAAACTGTCTTTGGAAAGAGTACATATTTCTACCCCAGCTTCCCAGGACATTGTCAAGATTTTGCCTGAGCCTCCTCCCCATCCAAAAAACAAAACAAACAAACAAACAAAACAAAAACAAAACAAAAAACCCAAAACAAACAAACAAAAAAACCTGAAAAAACAAAACAAACAAAAAACTGGAACATGACATAACTGACTTTATATCCATTCTGGTACTCCATCAGGGAGCTCATATAAGCACTGCAATGGATTTCATTCTAGAAAAGGGCTTTTAAAAATCTCCGGTGCTTTTGCCATGATCCAAAGCTACAAATCCAGCTTGGGGGCTGAATCAGTTGAGCTCTGTAATACAGGGCTGGGTGGGCCCAAGGGGTGGTGTGCCTGCATTAGAGCTCTGTAGAAGGTGTTTCTGGACACATTCCAGCAGAGCCTGGCCAAGTCTCAAAACTCTCTCTGTGTTTCACAACGGTCAAACCTGGGCAAAAATGGGAAATAATCTCTTTAGGAAAAGACAACTTTTTAGTGTTCTAGCAGATGTATCTATGCTAGTTTTTAATCAATATGTTTCTTTTTTGATACATTTATTTTTTTTTCTGTAGTGTTATGTATAATTAAGCTCAGATGTAAATGAATACTCTGTAAATTAATGGTAGTATGGAAGTTTTGATTGAAGCACATTCAGCCAAAATAAGGAGGTGTTCCACCAACAAGCATTCATTTTCAAAAGTAAGTGGTGAATCTCTCGCTTACATTAGTGGCTGAAAGGGAACAGGAGCTGGAGAATTAGGGAGAGCTCAGTGCCAGTTCATGATGGTAGCCTTAAGTCATAGCTCTCCTGCTCCCATTTCCTGTCTTCCTTTCCCACTTTCCAAGCCTAGACAGATCTGAACCCATAATTACCGAACTAGGATAGGTAGGTAAAAGTCTAGGTGGAAAGTGAGAGACTCTGGACATGTTACCCTTTCCTTACTTTAAGTCCAAACTGGGTAAAATGATGGAGTAGAGGCTAATCTTTAAGTCAAAATTAGAGTTTGGATTCCTGAAGTGGATATTTTTGTTAATGGATAAAGATTGAATGCTGGGTTGCAAAGCTGATGTAAAGAGTTTCCAAAAAGTTAAATGGGGCTTTCCTAACTTCTCTTCAGTGACAAAGAGAACTAGTTCACAGGGAAGATTTATGGTAATAAAATAAATAAATAAAAACAAAATCCCATGAGTTGTTCAAGGTACTGGCTATAGTTGTTCCGTGATCAATAACGAAGTATGTGCTCACTAACTGGGAATCACATGTATTATTAGATTCTACCCAATGCAAAAGAAACCAGAGCACTAAGTAAATGTTATGCCATTTGAATAGTGTTGGGCTTTTTAATTTAATTTAATTTAATTGTTTGAATTATTTGAGTTGCTTACTAGGAAACAGCTGAACACTGCCAAGTGAAACCTGAACTTTTTTTTTTTTTTTTTTTCCAGAGCTAGGAATAGAACACGGGTCCACACACATGCTAAGCATGTGCTCTACTACTGAGCTACACCCATGGCTCCAATACCTGATCTTTACTGATCTTTTAAAATTACACTGCCTAAATGGTGGCCCCAAACCCTGAGAGGAAACCAAAACCAAATTGATGAGTGCTGCCATCACTACTCCCAGTCACTTCACTCCTCTGTCACCTTACATGCTAAGAGACCATAAGTAGGCGATGCTGTAAAGTGTAGATGTGGAAATGGCGTGAGACTGTTGCTTATCTTTGTGTTCCCAAATCCATGAAAGTGATTTCTGAATCTGCTTTTGCTTTGTGACCCTTTTTCTCCCTTACAGCAGAAATGATGATGACGTGTGTGCAGGTCACCTGCCAGCTACTGATTTCAACTCCTATTTCCTGGTTTCAAGTCATGTGGAAGACCACGAACCCTGATTTCGTTTAAAAAATGTAGCCAACCTATAGTAGGACAGTTATGTCATGGTGGCCTAATAATCTTCACCTCAAAAAGATATAGAAATTTCAATTCAATATCAAAGATTTTTCTCATTATGCAAAATGCATTGGTGTATCATTTGCAGTTAAGACACAGAGCACCTGGTCTGCCCCTGCAGTAGTGGCATCTTTAGCAAAGCGAGTCTTTTCAGGCCATGGGCATTCTGAGACTGTTCACAACCACACCTCAACCCCCACCTTTTACCTCTTTAGTGGTGCTGGAGAAGGGCCAAGTAGTTGATGGTATCCACGATGTATCTGCAATTCCAGTTGCATGCAGATTGGGGTAAGGTTTCTTGCTGCTGTTGTGGCTGTGGTTTTCTGTAGTATTGATGATAAAGGCCTCTGTGGTGTTCCTAATAAGGTTCTCCGGGCTATATGGAACTGTATTAAAAGTAGTGGGGATCTGGGGAGGAGCCATGTTTCTAGTGCTCCTTACTGAAACTTCTGCTCCCAGGCCAGCTGAGGTAAAGAAAGGACAGTTACAAAAATTATTCTCATATCTATAAATATTTATAGATTCTTCACATAAAAACAATTTTACTTAGAAAAAGAAGACACCTTCAGTAATGGGCATGTAGATAAGTTGAGTTGTATGGAAAAAAAAAAAACAAAGATCCTTTGGGTGGATGACAGTGTCCCAGCAATCACCTGTCACCTTCCATAAGTTTTATGATGAAGGGAGAGTTGTGAAAACTGTGCTATGGGGGGAAAAATGCCAGGTCCATGTAGAAGACAGAATAAATTTACCATGAACATCTCTATAGGATCGCTGGGTTGGTTTTTTGGGGGGTCCACTAATCTCCAAAACTCAATGCAAAATTCTGATTATATGACATGTGTATCCTTTCTTCTATGGATGAATGTCATAATTTTCATCAACTTTTCAAAGGAAATGTTCAACAAGATACCAGGTTGAGAACACTGTTAATGATCTGCCTAACTTCATTGTGAAGTTTGAGGATTCCTTGGGGGAGTAATAACATTTCTTTCTTTTTAGTACAAACATTTTTAAATGTAATTTTTTGTTTTTAATTAATAAATTAATTTCTTTTTTTGGTACTGAAGATTGAACCCAGGGGTGCTTTGCCACTGAACTACATTCCTAGTCCTTTTTTATTTGTTTGAGACAGGATCTTGCTAAATTGCTCAGGATCTTGCTAAGCTGGCCTCAAGCTTGCAATTCCCCTGCCTCAGCCTCCCAAGTTGCTGGGATTACAGGCATGCACCAACACATTCAGCATTTAATTTACTTTTTAACTGATACATACAAATATAAAAATTGCACATAATAGAGATGTTTTAATACCTTCGAACGCTGTGTAATGTTTAAATCAGGTTAAACATATCTAGCTCCTCAAACATTTATCTTTTTTTATGGTGAAACCATGTAGAATCCAGTTTTCTGAAATGTACTGTACATTATTGTTATTTCTGGTCACCCTACTGAACAATAAACAGCACACCAGAACTTCTTATTACTATCTATTACTTGGTACCTATTGTTGCAAACTGTTTTTAATTCTAATAGAGTGAGTCCCACATCATGGAACTGTTGTATTTTCTAAGCTATCTACCTTCTGGAAGCATGGCAAATTGATTTAAAATATATGAGCTGATAGGGTTAATTTACAGCTTTGCTTTGCAAGGCTAAACCTCCCACATTAAAAAATATATATTATTTTCTGAATTAGTTTCACCTAGCCATGATTTAAAAATGGGCTCTCCATCTTTTGGGGATAGGCTAACATGCAATATCGGCATTTCTAACAATCTCTAAGGTGATGCTGATGATGTTAGTCTTTGGATGCCCTTTGTATGGCAAGACTTTAGAACACAATCCTACAATATGAATCCCTGGAAAATTCTATAAATTATGGGCTAAGGTGATATGTTTAGATGTTTCCTTTGATCCCATCAATGGTGAGTTTTCAGGAATATAAGAACCCACAAAATATTATCAAATTATGATAACCATAACTGAATAGTTTTGGCTTAAAGACTGGCAGATAAAAGATTCTAGTTTTTACTATTCCTTTATTGGTTCATTCATATTTATAAAGCAACTACTATGTGCTAGGTGAAGGTCTCCTAAAGAAATAATTAATTATCACTTTAACATTTAACATTAATTAATGTTCTGTTCTCTTATTGATCACCTTTAAGCCTCATTTCTTTTCATCCCAGTTTCAATGGACTAATCTATTTCATATGATAAGGTATGTAAATAGGAGGATGACTACAAAGAGAGGATTCTCACAGCAAAGCTGCTTTTAACAATTTAATAAGATATAAATAGCCAGCATGGTGAGGCTCACCTGTGATCCCAGCCAATTGGAAGGCTGTGGCAGAAGGATTACAAGTTCAAGGCTAGCCTTAGCAACTTAGTAAGACCCTAAGAAACTTATTTTGAGATCCTCTCTCTCTCAAAAAAAAAAGTGTGGGGATACAGTTTAGTACTTAAGGCCCCCTAAAAGGTTCAATCTCCAGTATATATATAAAAGAATAAATACATTTATACACACACACACACACACACACACAAGCAATTCTCCTAAAAGATAATAAAATAATCATAGCTATTAAGCATGCTTCCTTTGAAATGCAGAGGGTTGAGCAAAGTGCCTTGTACAGAGGGTTGACAGATTTAGCTAATAAAAATAAGTGACACACAGTTAAATTAGAGTTTCAGATAAGCAATCAATAATTCTTTAGTATAACTCAGTGTGTTTAGTGTATTCCAAATAGACAATACTACAAAGATTACATGACATATTGTATATTTCAAATATACTAAAAATGATCACTTATCTGAAACTCAGATGTAACTGGGCATTGCATATATAATTCAGGTATATTAACTGTAGTTGCATATCTACTAGGTCTAGGCTATGAAAGACTTCTAGATGTTCATTTTAGTTTCTGTCTTTTTTCTTCTAAATCATGTACAACTATCACTGTCTTTGTGCCTGGATCAGTTGCTCTGGATATAGACTGACAGATTGATCCTTGAGGTGTTTTCTACATGACATACTCAACCATATTATTAGTGAGGTTCCTTTACAACAAACTCCAAGAAGCAATCTTAATTTTGCAGTTAACTGAGTTAGGTGCTTGAATGTTCCCTTAAATAGACCTTTACCTATTGTGGGGATATAAAGCTTTATGTATATGAAGATCAGCATTTTGGTGATTTGAGCTTTGGCCAATGCTAATTCTCTGAGATGACTACTACCTATGACAATTTTAGCTCTTAGGTCCTTAAAAAAATTTTAATTATGGGGTTAGGACAAAAAAGAAATGGTTCCAAATACCAAGCCTGCAATTACATTCCTTCATATGGCAACCTATGCTTACTCTTCTTCACTAAGGAGTAGTTGGTAAGTTTTTGTCCTAAGAACTTTGTTTTTAACTAACTTACATAATTAATTCAGTGGGTGAAACTGGACTCTCTCAAAATTAGATAAATGATCAAAACAGTCTCACAGTTTCTACAAATAACACAGCTTATCTTACCACTGTGTGTAGCTTTTGGCTATCTTATGGGGAAAAATTCAGTCTCCTGTAATTGTCTTTAATTAACCTTCTCCATATATTTTTAAAACACCTCAAACCAAACATGTCCATTTTCCATTTTAGACTACCCCTCCTTTTATTTTTTTCCAGAGAAAGAAACTACAAAATATTCAGGTCCAGTACCTCTTCATTTTGTGTCTGTGTTTTTAACTTACTTATGCTATTTAAAAAGCCCCCAGAAATAAATCTTGGCCTTAACTTACTTTGTGAATTTTAAAGCCACTCTTTGCAAATGTTGGTAGGAATCAGACTCACCTCTGGTACCTGTTTGCCTTGGAACCCCCTCTAGAAATTGTGATTCAGTAGATTTGATGTGGGACCCAAAACCTGCCTTTCTAACAAGTTTCTTGGGTGATTCTAAGTGTATGGCTTTAGTCATAGTGGAATTCTTAAGACTTCTTATCTGGGTATTGAATAATTGTATAAAATAGATGAAAGGAAAGAAAATCTGTTATAGGAATATACATAGCTATCAAAACAAGTTTATTTTTCTATCTTCTGAATTCTTCCTTGAAATAGATGTATGACTTTATACTAAAGATAGTAGATCTTTGGATACTTTAGTGTCTATAAATTCTTCTGATGTTCTTTAAAAGCGTATATATGTCTCACTGTTCAAAAAAGAGCAGTTTTGACAAATACAAAGAAAAGTCCTTACACAATGGAACAATATGTTAAAGCTATTTTTAAAGCTTTATTGTACCACTGCTACTACATTGTTTTCACATAAATAACAAAATTAGAACACAATTCAAGGCAAAGTGGACCATCCTGCTTCCAATCTAAAAAGTTTTAGCACGTAAATTGCAAATAATATCACCTATGAAATGATTTGCAACAGCTGCATCTTTCTAACACATTTTTATTTTATTTTTATATATATGTTTTATTTTTTGGTACTGGAGATTTAACCTAGGGGTATTTTACCCCTGAGTCACATCCTCAGTATTTTTAATTTTTTTTTATTTTGAGATAGGTTCTCACTAAGTTGCTGAGGCTGGTCTTGAACTTGTGATTCTCCTGTCTCAGCCTCCCAAATTGCTGGAATTACAGATGTGAGCCACCACACCTAGCTTGAACACATTTTTAAAAAGAGCAGTGTATGTGTGTGTATGTGTATGTATATGTATATGTATATATATATATATATATATATATATATATATATATATATATAGAGAGAGAGAGAGAGAGAGAGAGAGAGAGAGAAGTATGTATTTGTTTAATTAAGTGCTGTGTTTCAGAAATAATTATAATAAAAATGAAACTTTCTGATAGAATGACAATAAAAATGATACATGATTTGTTAGCTTCTCTTCTTTAAATGATACAAATAACTTTAAAGCATGTTGAAAACAGAATAACTTGAATTAAATTCATTTTGGAGATAGAAAATTTTAACTATATTGGTACTTATTATTCTGTAGGAAGATACCAAATTTAATATGCATTTAAAAGTGAGTAAATCATCTGGAGGATGAAACTTCAGAGTGAAAGAAAAATGTTTTATTTTTTTTCATGCATCAGGAAAAATGCATTTAATAGATTATGAAAATCTATTAAACTACTTTATATTTTTTTAAATGGTGGAAAGTGCTCACAGAGCCAAAAAATCAAACAAAACAAACAAACAAAAATCACCCCCAAAGCCCAGAATCCACATTAATAGGTCTCAGGCTGAAAATGGTTGGGGAATTCTGATAATGTGTCAACTATTTTTCAATGGTCATATAAATAACCATAGATGATATTATTTTCAAAGATTATATGAAAATAATGGTCATTACAAGGCCCATGTTGATGATGCAAAGAGAAAACAAACCCTTAAATGTTTGCAACAGCCAACTTGGCCCAAATGTATATACACAAGTCACTTCCTGTCTTTTTTTGTTATTCCCCACAAACTCTCTATTCACAAACATTTCTGCCAGGCACTAACACAAATAATTTCTTCCAAAACCTTTTCTCCCAAAGTGTACATGACTGCTTATCTTTTATAATGCTTATGCATTTTATCCTTTCACCTAAAATACTACAATTGAACAATTATTTTAACCAGCAGTTAGTTATATGGAGCCTTCCAACAATATGGCTTACTGCATCAGCAAAATCCTTTTTAGTGATTTCTTCAGCTCAGTCATTCAAGGACAGTTGAAAATTTGACTGATTTTGGATAAACACGAGAAATGAGTGAATGTGTACTGAGTACTAAATTAATGTTGTTTGGTTGACTGACATTTTATATTCAATATTCCTCTTTGTACAATATGAAGCATTTGAGTGAAAATAACAATTTCAGAAATCCATCCAGCTTTTTAAAAATGTAAGGATACTTGACATCTCTTGGAAAATGTATATAAACCGTGCGTAGAATTTTGCACCCTTTACCTGGAAGTTCTAGAACTACATCCATATACTCTAACTGCTACAGAATTTGTGCTGGTGTTGTTGAAGACAGTTTTAAGTTTAGAATGTTTTAGTTTCCCATGCTAAAGATTATTTGCTTAGGTTTACTTGCAAACTAGTAAGTTTCTTAAAGTAAATCTCCCCGTTTCCCATATAGATATGGAGGTCAAATGATGACTTGTTTTCCTCATAAGGTAGATCTATAAAACTTCAGAGTTTTATAATATATAAAATATATTTAATATATAATCTTATGAGGCCATTCTACTCCTTGCTGGAATAGATACAACTGTAAGTTTTGATGGCTCTGTGAGTTTAAAACTCCTATGTGGATTGGATAGAAGACAAAGGCAATAGTCATGATTTCAATGTAGCATTCCTCCTTAAACCTTTATTATTTCTTTATTGTTTCCCCCACTCAACACTTTCCAGAAGTTGAAACATTCCTTCGTTGAATCAGGATTTGTTGAGCATGAATGACAAGACTAGCTTTAAAGTCATCCATTATTAATGGTTTCACTTTCCTCAAGTTACTACAGTCTGAAAATATTAAATGGGAAAGTCCTAATTTGTAAGTTTTAAATTGTGCACCATTATGAGTAGTGTGATGAAATTTCAAGGTTTACCACTTCATCCCACCCAGGACTTGAATTGTTTATTTATCTAGGATATCCACATTGTATATGCTACCTGCCCATTAGTAATATAGTAGCCATCTTGGTTATTAGATAAATGGTTGTGGTATCGCAGTGCTTGTGTTCAAGTAACCCTTATTTTACCAAATAATGGCCCTGAGCTGCAACAATAGTATGAACAGAATTTGGGTATACCAAAGAGAAGCTGTAAAGTGCTTTCTTTAAGTGAAGCAATGAAAGTACAATAAGGTATTAAGAGAGAGGGAGAGACCATATTCACATAAGTTTTAGTACAGTGTATTGTTGTAATTTTTCTAATTTATTATTAGTTATTATTGTTAATCTTTCATTGTGCCTAGTTTATAAATTAAACTATCATTTGTATGAAAAAAGTGGTATACATAGGGTTTGATATGATCTATAGTTTGAGGCATCAACTGGGGGTCTTGGAATATATTACCCATGAATAATAAGGTGGGGGACTACTTCATAAAAATTTAGTGTATGATCTCTGTTTTCAATAGGCTTATAGCATTGCAATTTACTTTTTCAGTTTTTTTCCCCCCTGTATCTCTTATGTTATATAAGAGACTAGGTGATGGGGAAATGATTTTTTTTAAATCAAATTTCAAGTGAACTTTCCTAGAATACACTAATGTACAAGTACATCCTAAAATGTAGGCCAGTATAATGTTCTTTTTAACTTATTAAGGTTAAGCTAAGCAGGATGTCTTCCCTTTATGATATTATATTTTAAGAGTTCACAGTTAGAGATTTAGATCTCAGAGTGCATTTTCATTCTGGAAGAAAGAGTGCTTCTTAACCAAAAAAAAAAAAAAAAAAAAAAAAAGTCAACTGTGTGGTTATATGAAAATTCAGTGCTATCAAATAGATCTTATTGCATTATTGATGACTATCTTCTGTGAACTGATAGCATGAATGTTTCTAAATATTTGAATATTTGGTGTCTGGTTGAAAAAGAATATATGGGAAGAATGATATTTCTCAATTTTTAGCTAGATTAGTTGGCATCTTGGAGACAATTCTTTTATTATCATTCTTATTACTCAGAATGAGAATTTTAGGGCTCTGATTTTTATAAAAATTGATTAAACCATACTGCTTTGTTTTTTTAAGAGTCTGTCTGCCAGAACAGTCTTTCTTTGTCCAAAATATGCAATGTATTCCTTAAGAGTACTTGAATTTCAGAGGAAATGGTAAATATCTCAATCCCATCTTTTCTTTAAATTGGTCTCTGTCACGTACAGGTATCCCTGGTTCCATACAACCCACATATTCTATTTTATTAAATTCTTATTCATTAGGTCCTATTAAATTTTATTCTGTTGTTTTATTTGTTCTATTAATATGCTATTTTAAAGAAATATGAGCTATGTAAAAAAATAAAAAAATCCAAAACCCATTTTACATTCTTGTAGCAAAAAAAAAAAAACTGCTCAGCTCGTGTAGCCCTGTGGTAGAGGCTGGCCTCGTATACACAAGGTCTAGGTTCCAATCCCAGCACAGAAAAACAAATAGAAAATCACTAGAGTAAGTTAAGATTATTTGAAATATCTATTCTAGTATAAGTGCTCATCTGAAAAAAAAAAACAAGAGTATCTTTTTAATTGAATTTTAACCTATTTTTGAAGTCTGTTCAATTTAATTTGTTATAGAGGACTGAGTAAAGGAAAAGGAAAGTAGCACACTCTTACTTATGAGAATGGAGATAGGTGAATTATGATAAAACTTAGTGGACCCTCAAAAGACTTTTAAAACATATGCAACTGTAAATTATCCTTGGTGTATATATAATTTTGTGTGTGTGTGCTGGGGATCAAACCCCAAGGCTTTATGCCAGCTAGGCAACCATTCTACCACTGACCTATAGTTGAAATTTTTTTAAAAAAAGAATAAGTGCTTAGGGGTTGGGGCGTGGCAGAGCACTTTCCAGCTCACACAAAGGCTCAGGGTTCAATCCTTAGCGCTGGGGTTAGGAGGGGGCATCATGAAGAATGGGTGCTTAATGTGACATAGTGACACGGATAGACATTGGAAAGAGGGGTTCTTTCTTCTTTTTGCACTTTATTGTAATTGCCTATTTATTTATCTGACCTCCCCATTACTCTAAGGAGTAAGATATAATTAATGATTTTCAAATGTAGTTGCACATTGGAATCACCTAAGAAACTTTTGAAAAATACAATGCCTGATTTAATTGGCCTACAGGAGGGAGACTACACATTAGTATTATTTAAAAGCTATCATTGTAATTCTTTTTTTTATTTAAATTTTTATTTTTTAGTTGTTGATAGACCTTAATTTTTTAATTTATAGATGTTGTTGAGAATTGAACCCAGTGCCTCACATATGCTAGGCAAGTGCACTACCCCTTAGCCCCAGCCCCAGCCCCTATCATTGTAATTCTAATATGAAACTTGGGTTGAGAATCAATGGTGTAAGGTTGTCAGTTACTAGCACAAGGTCTGGCATATAGTAATTGTTTGATAAATATTACTTGGATGTTTGAATGAAACTATGAATGTTTTCTTTGTGAAACAAATATAAATATATGGTTCAGATTTTTACCTTTATAGTATACTTTCTTTTGTTGAAGAATGTATAAAATAATTCAAATCCTATGGATGAACAACATGCATATTTATGCTGCCTTAGATTGCAGTATTTAGTTATCAACTTAAAAAATAGATATTTGGAATATTCATTGCAAACATATAAGTGTGTTTTGGTTAATCTTTCACATTGTTTTCTCTAGCAAATTGATAAACTTTCATACTATGGAAATATAATATTTTGTGCTATGCCAAATACCATTCTTAATCTGCTATCAATGCCAAGTTTAAGGTAGAGCAGAAAAGTGTGTCTGTTAGCTTATAATTGTGTTAAAGCATATATTCTACTTATGTGTATTCAAATATAATATTTTTTATACTGCTATCATGCAAATTTAAATTTTTTCTTTTTCTATAAATCTATTCTTTCAACACACATTTCTAGTCATGTTGTGGACATGGTGTGTACAGTGGGTAGTGCAAATGCTTATTATATGCACTTCACTTATGAAGACATATTTTGTATGAGGGTCAAAGAAGAGAATTTGTCCATGGATTCTTTTGTCTTGAATAACTCTCCACTAGATCAATATCTCCTTAAAGCTCCCAAATAATGAACCTTCTGCTAAGGATTGATTAAGAGTTGGGGATGAATCTCACTTCCTGTGTTAGCAGTACAACTTGAACATTTTCAGTGTTTCTATGTTGTTTGGGACAGTCTTCGATAAATGAACAACAGGAAAGGAATTGTATGAATCTGGGTTATATGCTATATATTCTTTGATAAGGTTAAATTTTCAGATTGACTTTTATATTTTTTATTTTCTTTGCATAGCTAGAAATATATAGGAACTGGAACTCTTAACTCTCAACTGCCATTGTAGAGGAGTCCACTGCATTCATCTGTAATGCTTATTTAATTTATGAAATGAATGAGTGATAGGAAACTGTCCAAAGACTGGCATGGTAGAAAAACACACATCAGCCTCAAAACTGAGCAGCTAGGTAAAAGATTTAAGGGTACAACAGATGGGGATCTTCAAGTAGGATTATGGACCCACACTACCTGGGGATCTTTTTAAAAGACATTGTATAAATTCAGATTTCCTGATACAGAATCTTGGAGGTGGTTGTAGAGGAAGAAATAATGGAAAGGAATACTAGTAATCTGTAATTTTTTAATTTTTCAGTTCTCAATGGACCTTTACTTATCTATCTATCTGTCTATTTATTTATTTATATGCAGTGCTGAGATTCGAACCCAGTGCCTCACACATTCTAGGTAAGCCCTCTACTGAGCTACAACCCCAGCCCAGTAATTTGTATTTTTAATAAATCCTCCCCAGCCCAGTAATTTGTATTTTTAATAAATCCTCCCTTTCCTTCCAATGGGGTTTGTCATGCAACCAGTTAGGCAAATGTGTCTTGTCAAGCATTTTGGAACCACTGATATAAGAGAACGTAGAGTGGACAAGGAGTCAAGAAATTCAGTTTCTAGTGCTCACTTTGGCAGCACATATACGAAAATTGGAACGATACAGAGAAGATTAGCATGACCCCTGCACAAGGATGATGCACAAATCCATGAAGCATATATTTTGCACAAATGGTGTGACTCTACTTCATGTACACCCAGAGAAGTGAATAATTCCACTACATTTGTGTACAATGAATCAAAGAGCTTTCTACTGTCGTGTATAACTAATTAGGATTCATAAAAAAAATTCAGGTTCTAGTCATAGCCCTTTTACTAATTTATCTGGAATAATTTACTTATCCTTGACAAATTTCAATCTCCTTGGTGAGAGGCCTCATTTTTAGATAGTTTCTCTAGTGATTTATAAGGCTCTTTTGTGCCAAATTTATTTGGATTCTGTTAGTTTTATCTTTCGTGAATTCCTGAAGCAAACCTCTAATACAGGAGTGAATTCACAATAAAATGATTAAAGAGAGAATGAATGAAGCTGCATGAATATTCCACAAACAAAAACTCCTAGCTCAGGATTGAACTATGTACTGCACCAGAAGTTTGTGCATGTGCATACAAGTCTTTCTTTACATGTGTCCATCAACTGGGTCCATTATTGGTCAACAAATTAGAAAAACCTGTGAAAATCACACATGGGTTTTTATCGTTTCAAAAAAAGTATGTTACCTCCAAAAGATAGCTACCCTAAAACATTAGCACAAAAATTTTGCAAAAACACAATTTATTTCCTTGCCAGTTTTATCAAGCACATGATGTCATCCTTCTTATCAGAGGATAGAAGTGTCTGTGTCAGCAAAACCTAATAATTTCCTAATCATTGACTATAGTCATTACACAAATATGCTATGTATATGCCTATTCTATAATTCTATATGAAATAGCACATAATCATAGCGTCTTTACAAAGGAGAGGCTCAAGAAATGTTTGTTGGAATAGTAAAATAAGCAAGGAAAGAAAGGAAGAACGAGGGATAGAGTACAGTGGGGCTAATGATGAGGATGATGTTTTCTATTATTGGATATCACACAATCCACAGTAGCTTATTAATCTTCCATAGGAAATATATTGAGCATGTAGACCTCCCATGGAGGTGTTAAAACAAGATATCGAGTAGGAGGACTTTCAGAATTGATTCTGAAAGGAATTGCTCACCTTCTTTTAAGCAGAGGCTTTCATTGACCACTTTCCCCTCCTTGTTGACGATTATTTTCATCCAGCTATGGAGGTATTTCCTGCCTTTCTTGACCACTACTTTGGGGCCTTGTTTCTTGAGAAAGAAGGAGGTATTTTCGACCTCCAGGAACCCTTCCTGCTCGTAGCAGGTCCATCGGGGTGCCTGGGAGCAGGGGGTGAGGACAGCTGCACGGGAAGGGCCACCGGAGGAGTTGGAGATGCCCAGGCACAGTGCAGATCCAACATGGAGGAGGTTTCCATCCTCAGCCCACAGCCACTGCTGGTTCTGGCTGGTACCATTGCAGGCTCCCACGATCACTCTCTGATTTACGAAAAGGCACTGATGTTTCTGGACATGGACAATCTGAAACCCCTCTGGAAGATGAAAAGCTTATAAAGTGCTGTATAGCAAGTTATAAGACCTATTTAAAAATCAAAAAAACCACCCACCCACCAATGTAAAAATACTAGGTTTATTTATATTTTGCTATTTCTACCATTTCAAGTGAATATTCCTAGAGTCAGCACATGTGATTTAAAATCCCAAGGCTAATAAATACATAAATTAATTCAACTAAAAGTTAAAAGTCGGATGATCAAAAATGTCAAAATGTTATACTTAGCAACCACCTCTCCCCTTTTGAAGCTTTCACATGGTGTGAGGGAGAAAACACATACCTTATAACAAAAATGAAAGGAAACTTGGAAAAGAAACAAAACCATCCAGAGAATACTGTTTTTCTTTGGATAAGGAAGGACACATCCAAAGAAAGTGGTGTCTCATGATGTGAGCCCAATTAGTTAAATATGCTACAGTTATATAAAGCTCGGTTCCTTTTTAAATCAGTTAACTCCATATCACCTCTTTCACTCTAAAAAAATAAATCACCTTTTCAATCCTTGAACTCACATTGTAATAAGTATTTGTACACAAATTGCTTAGTTTGCATAAAAATTTTAAAAATTGCACATATTTACCAAAAGATAAATATAAAACTATATTTTCCATCCAAGGACAATCTCCTAGCTGATAGCAACCAATGAAAGCATCAATTATCACAAACTGAGTTTCCATTACTCCTGGAGAGAAGCTACTATTTTGTGATAATGCCTACAAATTTTCCTTAAATGCTAACAGGTTTAAGAACAACAACAACAACAACAAAAACCCTCAGCATTTCTTGATGTAAGAAAATTAAATACCCACTTGTTAAACATTCACATTAAAAAGTAAGCTATTCAGGCTCAGAAGCGTTTTTAATGAGTTTTTACTTAAATTGCCCACTTCTCCCATGAAAATATTCAGCCCTTCCAAATGACAACTTCTAGATAAAATACATCTCCTCACCCCCTTCAATCATATTCCTTCATATTTTCTTCCTTTATTATGAAAAAAAAAATCAGAACTTTAACCTGATTGGAAAAGGGCATGGGGGTGCTACAGCCTGTTACATAACAGTAAAGACATCTCCTCAGGGTGCTGTTCTCTCCCCTGTCAAGATGCCCTGCGAGGGGCTGAGCTGCCCAGGGCATCTGGAGGACCTGAGGAGACTTTTATGTTCTTTGTGGGAGAATTCTCAGCAGGGTGGGCACAGTTCCCTCCTCACTGTCTCTGGCTCCACTCTCCTGGAGACCTGGTTTCATTTCTGCCTTACTTCAGCCACTTTTCAAAGGCCACTGGGACTCCTCTGTTAGATCTGGGAGAAATGCCTCAGGATACTGAGGCAGACCCACTCACCCGAGCTCCCGAAGATCAGGCTGGTAAGAATCGCCAGGTAAAATTCAGCCTCCATTTTCCACTTAACAACTCTTCATGCTTCGCTTGGGGGGAAAAAAAATTCTCCCAGATAAGAGAAGCAAAGACTAGGAAGGAAACGTGCCTTCATGGTGAGGGGAAAAGTCAGTGACGAGCACTTCCTCCAATTGAATTGTTTGGGGAAGTTTTACACCAGTGTCCTTTTGTCTGTTTCCTTAGAAAGGAGGGATTATGATCACCTCTCTCTTTTTTAAATGTAGATCTAGCCTCCAGGAGCAGAATATACCTCCTTAAGTCTTCACCTACGGTCCCTTTGGCACATGACTACTTCTTAACCTCAAGAGGGAAGAAAAAGAATTGTGATTGTAGGTAATTGAGTGCCTTTGCAACATTACATCTTTTCAGGTGATGCGATTCTGTTGAATATACATAAACCATGTAATTTACGAGGGTCCACGACAAGTAATATAAAGACATAAACATGTACTGTTTGTATAATGATATGCTGGGAGTCGATGAGGAAAACCACATAATGATGGCACTTCTGGATCATTATCTCTCAAGTGATGACAATATTCCATTTCAAGAGAGTCATCTCCACTGGGGAGATGCAGAGACTAAATTTAAACTCATCACATTATCTACTTCAGGCTTCCCCTACCAGATAATGGCCTTTCTCCCAGTAGAGAAAAAAAAAATAAAATAAAAAGAATATACTTTACTCAATATTTAGTATTAAGAGTAGTTTATTGGCAGTATGAAACAAAGTCAACATCGCTGCATTAAAAACTCATTTTTGAGCGGAACATCTAGGTGTTTGCTGAGTGTAGTTATTTTAATTTCATTTGTCTCTTGAAGATTCAAACCTTTCAGAAATGTAAGGACATACATGGCAGCATCCTTTTGAAGAACCTCTGGAATTGGGAGTGGCTACAACATCCCCAAAGGCATCTGCCTTTAATTAGGAGAGATTCCAGGTAGACAGCATATTCAATACTCCCTTCTTAGTAAAAGAGAGACAAGGATTAAATTCGTGATGTTTTCTAGTTGCTACAAATTTGTTTTTCCCTTTGGAAGTAAAACAATTCACAATGTAGAAATATAGTGGATAGAATTCTGGAGCAGGACACACCTCTATGCCTAATGGGAAATAGAGTAAGTACATATATATCCAATGACAATCATTGTGCTCTGTAATTGATGGGAAGTACTATAAATACACATTTAATAGATAATATTATCAAGACACATTTCCATATAAAATAGTAACTGCTTTTGATTTTTTTCCATAAACAAAAACTTATTTGTTAAAAATCCATTATCAATCACTTGCGACTTTAGCAGCAAGATTCCAGTAACTGAGATAGGTAATAGCACTTAAAACAGGAACAGTTGAACAGCTGACAGTCCATTCACAAGACAGACTCTGCAAACATTAAAGCATCTAAACACACAATAATGATTTCTTTAGCAGCTCTTCTAGTCATCCCTTGATGACAGATACCACTGAATATTACATACACACGTTCTGTGTGTCAGATAGACAACACAGACAAAACAAAATCCACCTTAGGCTGTGTGAGAAATGTATCATACCTCCATCAGCATAGGACCTTTAGAATAATTTGGGGGGTGCTTACAAATGCATTCATATACACAAAGGGCTGGCAATCTTGAACACATTGCCAAGTCTTCCATGATCCATGCCACAGGTTGGCTTCAGAGCAGCTTTCCTTCCATTGCAGGAAGCTTCTTAGAGAAGCCTCAAGTGGGTGATTTGATTAATCACCCCAGAGATTGATGATCAGGAGAGTCTCCCAGGAATCACTGGACAGTTTCTGCTGAAAGTCTGCTCTCGTACAGGCAGAGAGCATGATGTAAAAATTCATACTGCTCACTGGTTTGTACCATTCCACCCCTGCAAAGAAAGAATGACAAAAAAATTTCATTTTGCTAACATCCTGCAATCTTGTAACCCAGAGACTATATTCAAGCTAGGATGTTATGCCAAAGACACACAGAATAGTTCCATCTAATGATTCTTTTATTATCCCTTCTACCTGTGTCCAAATGTCCTAATTTGTGGGATTCCTATGTTGATACAATCATGCACTGCACAATCACCTTGTAGCGTGATGCATTACCTGTGTGTTTGTGTGTTGCCAGTGTGAGCAAACCTACTGTGCTGCCTGTCATTCAAACATAGAGCATGTAAAATTATGTACAGTATGTAATACTTAATGATAATAAATGATTTAAATATTTAAATAAATATTTGCTGTACTATACTTTTTATTATTATTTTAGCATATACTCCTTCTGCTTATATAAAACACTTAACTATAAAACCTTATGCCATGTGATGCCAGCAGCAGATTCACACATCTCATGTTTACTGCATCTTTTGATTACATAATTTTCTCTAGTGCTTGATTTAATCTCATGTTTTGATCATTATGACCCTAGGAGCAATAATCCATTATATTTATTTATATATTTATATTTTATAAATTTATATTTTTATATGTGATAGAAATATATAAATATAGTTATATATTATATGCAAATAAATATATAAATGTCATGTAGTCCAGGTGTCATGTAGTCCAGGTGTGCAAGAGGCTATGCCATCCAGGTTTGGGTAAGTACACTCTATGTTGTTTGCACAACAACATCACCTAATAACACATTTCTTAGAATGCATTCCCATCATTAAGCAATATATGACTGTATATATAAAGGGCTTAATACAGTGTCTTGTATATTAGGCATGTGGTTCATTTTAAATTTTATCTAAGTTCCATTACTGAGGAGGTGTTATAGCTTTATAAGTTAAATACTTGGACTTTGGAACCAGCCAAGCTGAGTTCAAGTCCATCCTCTGCCAATTCTTAGCTGTGTGAGTGTGCACAAATTCCTTAAAGCCTTTTGCACCTCAGTTTCCTCCTCTGTTAAAGCAAGAAAGTAACAGTAAGTTATAGCTAGAGTGTTATTCATGGGGACCTTATCATTCATCTTTTGTTAAAATAGATTGAAACTGATTGAAATAGGGTAACCAAACAACTCAGCTGTGAAATGCTGCTTTTTCTATGAGTAAAAGGAAAGACTACTGCAGAATGGCTTATTTGAGTATGCTAGAAGGAAACCTTTGGGTGTACTGGGCACCTAAGCACAATAGTGGCGGGTCCTTAGATGAACTGGAAAAGGGGATCTGGCTCTTGATTTTTCCTTTGTTGTGACCATACTTATCACTAGCTGCTCAGCATCCCCTTCATCACTGAATTAGTGGAAGGCAGTTGACTTCATCCTGCTTCTTTATACAATATTTACACCACACTTTCTCCTTATAATGATGGCCCTTTAGCTTGACAGAGTAATCACTGATATAAAGCTGACATATTTTTCCTGCTCAATGAATAGCAGAGTTATTGTTTGTAACTGTTTAAAGTCCTGCAAAGTCTCTGTAACTCTGCAGGCGTACAACTAATTTTATATTTTAGTTTAATTCTATGTTTTAGACAGTTTTTCCTCGGTGGCTGTCGGTATCATTCAAAATAATTTTCAGATCGTTTGAGCACTTCAACTTAAAAACTAGATACATTACCTCATTGTAATCTGACCTCGGGTTAATAGTAATGACTAAAACTGGTCTTGGATTTATGTTTACTTGTCAGCCTCTGTAAATATCAAATAGGTGAGACTTCACCCTTCTAAACTAAAGACCGATTCTTCACCCAGGTTCAACACGATGCCAACATGATGTATTTGGCAAGAATTGAAGAAGTAAATTTATAGTATTGAGTGACAGCAGCTTATTGGCAGACCTATTTCTTCTGTCACTTTCCCTAGAACTACATTTTTTAAAATTTGTAGATGGACACAATATCTTTATTTATGTATTTTTATGTGGTGCTGAGGATCGAACCCAGTGCCTCACATGTGCAAACGCTCTACCACTGAGCTACAAACAGTCCCAGGCCCTAGAACCACATCTTGTTGACCAAGTGTTCCTTGGTCAGAAGTTGACAACAGAAATGGCCAGCTGAGGATGTGCTCTTTCTTTTGTTAGCTTTATGATGACATCTGGGCACACCTAAAAACAGCAGGTGTCCGGAAGATGTTGGACTGGACTGTGAAACTTGGGAGACACAACCACAGTAAATATAGATCAGCTCCAGGGAGCTGGGGGCCCCTCCCTTCCTCTGGCATTTGCAAGGCTCAGGGATCCACTACTCCTGCCTTGAATGGACTTTGTATGTGCTCCATCTCTTAGATTCTGGTCTGTGAATATTCTTTTACCATTTACCTCCCTTTGAGGCACGGTTTTCCCTTTCTTGTATATCCTAGTCAACACCAGTATCTACATGTCCCACTGGTGGATGAACAGACACACAGGGTAGGTCTCAATAACCATTTTACCCTAAGTGGGTCAGCAGTGTGTTTTAATGGTTCAAACAGATTTTCTATGACATTCTATTAACTAAGTCAAAGTTGTTTTAGCCAGTGAAGGTGGGAGAGATGGGAAAACACTCATTAGTTCTAGGCAAGCAAAATTCTTGCAGATCTGAAGGCTTCAGGAAGGTATATGAGAAGCCCTACCAACTTCATTTGGAAAATAAAAATGAAGGAATTGGCATGCATTCCATTATTGACAAAATCTAGCTTTCCCAGAAGGAAACAGTTAATATGACAGATGGTCAGCCAGTTTCCACTGAAACGTTCTGAGACTGGCAGAAATGCTCTTGAAGATATCAAAATATCCCGTCCCTCTCTAACTTTCACCCCATTGGTCCAACTGAAATAACCCAGAAATGTCTTAAGGTTCCCCTTGTAGTCACACAATAGCTCTCTAAATGCTGGAAAACAACCATCAAAGTCCCATAATCTTTTCTTCTCTAGACTAAACATCCTGTGGTTACTCAATATTTCTGTACAGCCTGGTTTCCCTGTCACTCACCAATCTAGTCTCCTTCTTCTATAGGTTATTTTACCAAATATAACCTTCTTAGAATGTTGTCTCTTCTCCTGATAATATCTAGTCGGCCGGCATATTCACCCCCTTGAGGAACACATTATAGATCTATGAGTTTGCTTTTGCAGGTGCATCAGGTGAGACAAGATCCACAGAGCCAGATATTGAATGAAAGTTTAAGTTAATTAAAAAGTCAGCAGGGTTTTTTTGAATGTGAAAATTATATCTCTCTCCCATCCTGTACTTGCACTATTGAATTTTCAAAACTAAATGCAGGGCTTTCTATTTGTCCGTGCTAATTTCAACTTGTTAGTTCTTGTTCTGAGCATGATGTTCTCGTGTACGGAATCATTATTTCTGTCCTTCCATATATTAGTCTTTTATTTCTCACTTCTAAAATTGCATTTTCAAGACATTTGACAAGGATGTCTTACATCTTATCTAAGTCATTTATACCATAATAGAAAAAGAGAGGGTCAACGTATGGTCTTTATTATAAGCAATTTGGTATCATGTTATGTACTGTCTCATCCCAATCTGAAATTGTTTCCTACTAAGTTGTAGATCCTTTAAGGGTAAGAATAATGCATAATCTTTTCATATTTGCAACAATAACAAGCATTTACTAGTTCTAGGTCAAGTAGGCTACCTGTCAAGTAGGTTTTCCAGGCTATGATATTTTAATGTAACATGAGAACAGATAAACTCTGGAATAAAATAAAGCAGAAGAGTATCCCAGGATGCATTAATTGGAGGCCTTCATTATCATTTAAACTCCACCAAGGTTAAGATTTTAAATGATTTTCTTGGTGGTTTCAGTGGAGTAGGTTATGAAGCCCCAACAGCCAGACTGTCATCGGACAGAATGCCCAACACATTATATTAAAGCATTGTCCTTTCTTGAAGTATCCTGTTTAGGTACAAATCTGTTTTCCTGGAAAGTAAAATGCAGTACACTACAATACCTATCATTGAGCAGGAATTAGTTAAAAAAAAAAAAAAAGGTCAAATAAAAATGACATGGAAACCCTAGTTAGCTGGGAGTGGTTATGGGTTTGAAAGGGTTTGTAATGCCAAGGCACCAAAGTGTGTTAAGAGGTAAAGGACAACATAAACTGTCCTCAAGACAAAAGCTACTCCATCACTTCCTAGCTGCAGTGCTCAGTTCTCCCATTTGCAAAACAATGATCTATTCAAATAAAAGTACTACCTCTTAGCACTGTGAGAAATAAAGGGGCAATCCATCTGAAATAGTTTAGCACACAGTCATGCTCATAAATATACTCTAATATATACTCTAATAATATATACTCTCTATATTCTATATAGAGTAATATAATATACACTCTATATAATATATACTCTAATAATATATACTGTATATACTCTATACTCTAGTAATATATACTCTAATATTATTATTACTCTTTGGTACTCTCTGATCAAACAGGTCTGGTTAGGAAGCTCTGGGGTGAGGTCTCTGAAGGCCTTGGAGAGCTAAGAACAGCCTGGCAGAAGACACAAGATTTCCCAGGTCAAGTCTAGATGGAAAGATCCAAATATGCTTCTAAATATTCGTCAGCCTAGAAGATGGTCACAGTGGAGGCAGTGATAAGCAGTGGCCTTGGAGTCCAGCAGATTCAGAAATAAATTCTTGTTTTTAATCTAGTAGTTGTTTGATTTTATCTATCTATCTATCTATCTATCTATCTATCTATCTATCTATCTATACTGGGGATTAAACCCAAGGGCACTTTATCACTGAATTTATCCCCACCTTTTCTTTTTTTGAGACAGGGTCTTGTGAAGTTGCCCAGGCTATCCCTGAACTTGTGATCCTCCTCCCTTAGCATCCTGAGTGGCTGGGATTACAGTTGGCATGCACCACCATACCCAGCTAGATATATGGTTTTAGACAAGTCATTTATTTCTTCCCAGCCTGGCTTTTCTCACTTAAAAAGTGACATTAATGACAGATGTCATTCAGTTGTGAGGACTAGAAATTCACAGCCTATCAAATGTCTGGCCACAGGCTGTTTTGCAGCACTCTCAGGAGTCCAGTCTCTACAGTGGTACCTGAGGGCTTTGGCAAGGTGGAGGAGGAGGTTGGGTGTTTAGGATTAGCTGCTAATCCCAGCTTTCAACAGGGAAGTTGAGCTTTTTATTGATTTTCCACATTGGTGCTTTGTGGAAGATTTTTGTCTGCAAAATTTTTTCCATTGTTCACAAAAAAGTTTGGAAACCACTGGCCTGGCAAGTAATGTTTACTTAATAAGATTTCAAATTTTGCAGGGCTTCAATGAGATAATCCACAAATCACTTAGCAGAGGGGCTGTCCTTTACTAACTACTAAGCAAATGCTGCCTATTCTTTTTCTGATTCTTTTTGTCAGTGGCAGTTAACACTATGCTGATTGTGCATTCTGGGGTTTGCTTGGGGCCCTCATGGTTCACTTCTGTTGTCCTGGTGTGATTATTAATGGGGCCAACTTTCACTCTCAGAGATGATTTGGTTTGGATTATAAATTACTTGTTCATGTTAATTATGCCCCTTTCCACGCTGTGGAAAAAGTGGTTCCCTGAATTGCAAAAGTGATGTTGGCTGTGTGGTTCTGACTTTTTTGTGGTTACAGAATATGAATGCTATGTTTGGCCAGGGAAGAAAAGATTCAAATATACTCCCCCTTCTAGAAATGTCAGATATCTCATATCACATTAGCCTTGCCAAACCCAAAAATCAGTGTCATCTCAGTTTCCATGCAGGGAAGCACGTAGCTGTGCCTGTGGGGGGTAGACTCAAGTGTGTGTGTGGGAGGGGTTTAGTTTTTTCCATTTTCTAGTGCTTCAGTGTGTTGGGAAAAAAAAAAAAAAAAAAAGGAAAACCAGAAAACCCTTCAGATGCCCAGGAGAGAGATTTGGTTTTTAACATGTTAAAATTGTGACCTTTTGTGACTATTAACTCACATACAGAGAGCAGCAGCCTTTCCTGCTACACCGCCCAGCCCATATCCGGTCTAATCAGTAGACAGAAGAAATTCTGCAGCAGTGACTCACTTCTGGGTTAACAATGGGCCTTACGCTCCTTTGCTTTTTATTATTTTCAAATCTGGAATTCTTTGGGTAAAGTTTGGTACAGTAAATTTAGAACAAAAGGTGTGGATGTTAATGTGCCTCATGGGTAATACTGATGGCTAGGGCCTGAGTCAAGTGAGGCTAAGTCTGTTGCCCTAAGTCAGGGCCAGCTGTGAGGCGTGTCTGAGCCCCTCCACCAGAGGTTTTCCCAGGCCTTTCCACAGATGTCTCATCAAGAAGGGAGAAATGAAACAGAAGCGTGACCCATTCTGACCAGGTACTTCAAACATACATTTTCTCCCCAATAGGTGTGTTCCAAAATATTTGTAGGTTTGATCTGGCAAAGGGGAGAGAGGAGAGGAGAGGGGGCATAGAGGCAGGAAAAATGATGGAATGAGATGGACATCATTACCCTAAGTACACGTATGACTGAGTGCACATATGGTGCAACCCTTCATCATGTACAACCAGAGAAATGAAAAGTTGTGCTCCATTTTTATACAGTTAAAAAATAAATTATATGAAAAAATAAAATATTTGCAGGGCATAAAAGCCAGTCCTGATCAAGTGATAATTCAATGACAGCTCTAGTCTATATCTGGAGTTCCATTTTTTTCCTCTTGAAAATTAGCCATTTTCTTCTGAAGACCCACATTGACACTCAATTAACTCCTAGCTGAGAAGAAGAAGGTTGTCCTGGCAACCCGTTGGAAGAATCAATTGTCATACCTTTTTGACAAAGAAGACCTCTGGTTATGATCTCAGAACTAATCATGTAAAAAAATAAAATTAAGTAAACAAAATGCTGAATTCCTGATCTTCAAATGAGATCTCTGAAATTCTGTAATTAAGGGTATCTTTGTGCTTAGGTGGAAATGCAGAGAGATTCAGATAAGCTGGAAGGCCGTGGTTGATGAAATCGTACCAACGAGTAGAAGTTTTAGATTTGAAATCATTTTAACTAGAAATTTGGATACAAAGAATATGTTGGGGACATAGCTTAGCCTATGATGTTGATGGCATATATACTCCTCCTTTAAGATTGCTATCGTTAATGAAAAAAAGAAATGAAACTAAAGTGACTAATCAAAACATTTCAACCATGATATGATGTGGTTGAAACTAGAGGCATTGTTCTGTCTGGGAAGCTGTGAGTGAGGCCTTCGGATGTCGCTCCCATTTAGGCCTGCAAGGTAAGGGGGTGTGGAGTCCACTCCAGGTTTCACCCCTAACTCTCAGAAAGGAGGACTGGGCAGATTGTTTCCTGTTTCTGGGGGAGGAAAAAAAAAGTAAAAGAAAAGAAAAAAGCCTTAGAACCAGATATAAGTTTATAATTTTACTTCCCATATTCTGTTTTCAGATTCTGCCAGTTCCCGGAGATGCCAATGGGATTCAAAGAAATGCCATTAGGAAAGAGTTGCCTGAGGTCAAGCTGCCATAGAACATGTCCCTTTCCTCCCTGCCTGAATGTCTTCTGATGCTCACGTCTGGCTCCTTAGTCATTTTCCTGTAATGTCTATGAGTGTCCCGGGCCAGTTTATTACTATAGGTCATCATTTTTTTTTTTAAAGGGACAAGCCTCTCTCTTATGCTCAAAGTGTAAATGACCTTCTATTACTATCTCACAGTATGCAACTTTGTTATACATAAACCTTCATACTTTTCTTGTAGCAGGGGCTACATAAAGTCAAAATTTTTTGGTTTAGCTCTATAGCAATTGGAACTCTTATTTAGGTGGTATAGTTACAACAATTTGGTGATATTTGAGATTAGAAGACTAAAGCAATATATGAAAGGGCTTTCTAAGTAATAAAAATAGTTTCATTTGATATTAATGTTATTAATGCCTTTTTGTCACTAATTTTTGGAAATTGTTGGCCTTTGCATATATAGTAACTATTTGATAGGAAAATATGAGCTGGGCATAGTGGTGTATACCTCTAATCCTGGTTACTCAGGAGGCTAAGGCAGGAGGATTGTAAGTTCAAGGTCATCTGGGACAATTTAGTGAGATATTGTCTCAAGAAAGAAAGTAGTTTTTTTTTTTTTTTTTAAGGGGGCTGGGTATACACCTTAGCGTAGAGCACTCTTGGGTTTGATCTCTAGCATTGGAAAAAAGAAAAAGAAAAAAAAAAACAAAAACAAAAAAAGGAAAAGGTGACTGAGCCAGATAACCCCCCTTTCACAGCCATACTAGCCAATAGAAAGGTCATTATACTTATCATATACAGATATTAGTAATAAGTAATCTAAACTAAAATCATCAGAGGTAAGCATTTTTTCCCCTGGTTTATATAGCAATTAGTTTAGGGTCATTGACAAAGCATTAGAAAATTAATTTCTCTCTTAACTTTATGCTTAATCTACCTGCATCTCCTACTCTAGAAAATAATAGCCTTTGGGAGCCAAACAAGTCTATAGTAGTCAAAATTGGAAATTCCATTCAGAGTGTTAAAAAAAAAAGGGTCAAAATTTGTTATGTGACCTTCGATTCATGACTTACTCCTTTTAGTCTTGGATAATACTTTAAGATGAAAGTTTTCTCGATGTTGTCAAGGTCACATTTTTTTTAACTAATTATTTTCCTAGTAGGCATGGGCAAATTTTATGACTATTATTCTTGTTCTCCAAGAAACAGAGGTTCAAAGGTTTAATGAAAGCAATAGCTGAAAGACATCTTACTGGAGACATCTTACCTGAGCCATTATTGGTTGGCCAAATAAACATACATATCCAGTATAGTTATCATTAATTTTTAAATATAAGTGGGTGCTGTTGTGAGTCATGGAATGAAAATAAGTACAAGCATTATGGGCTTCAAAACACCACTATCAGGTAGAGATTTATGAAATATTTTAGTCCTTAAAAGGGGTCCTAATACCAGAAATGATTGGGGACCACTGTTGTGCACCACCTCTTTTTGCTATAGACAGAGAGATCAGATGAGTGGTCTCCCAGAAAATTAGGGCAGAGTCAGGTTTAGCACCAAGCTCCTGTTGTCTGGTCCAGGGGTGCCTCAGTCCTCCGGCTCCCTGGCTGCCTGCTCATTCTCCCAGCAGACAGTGCTGAATTCTGATTTCCACATTACCCCTTTAATCATTTAATTAAAAATGAGCCATAGGAATGCAATGATGCTCCATTAATACTCTTCTAAATAAAACACTCGTGGGTGCCTTGCTTTGACTTTGAATTAGTTAGGGAAAAAAGAAATCCTGTTTTAGCTCAAAATATGCTCAAAAGTACTATTAAGAGGAGAATCACAGGCTCATGAATCTGCCATGAGAACTGTGGCATCTATTAATAGAAGTTTCCCTAAAGCCAATAATAATAATGTCTTGCCAGAGAAACGAGGAATCTACCAAATGGCTTTGTCACTGTTGTTATACTGGAAACATCCATTCAGCATAACACACTCATTTCTAAACCAGACCATTGGAATTTATTGCTAAAATGCAGATTTCCAACTTGAGTACAAATGGCCTATTTTTGTCCTGTTGAATAACAACCATCATGCATTGTAATTTTTTTTTTTTTAACTCAGGATTTTGGTCCTGCCCAGTGCTCACTCTGCCTTTACTTATCAGTCACGAAAAAAGCTCCCTTTTACATATCCAAATCACTGTCTTGTTTTTTTCTTTGTTGTTAGCCATTCCTTGACTTCGAAAGGGGAAGCATCTGTGAGTGATAAGGGGTTGATTATAAAAGGAAGATGCTCTATGTGCAGTCCTGGACCACTGGTAGGTGGAGGCCATTGTTGAAAAGAATAGGAAAGGTTAAAAAAAAGCCTCCATTGGCTCTATCTTTTGGGTCCTTTATACTCAGCCAGAAGCTTTGATTAGCCAACTCCACCCTTCCCCTTCCCTATTAGATGGTCCCTGTTTAGGATCAAATTATTATCTCATCTCAACGTTTTCTTTTTCACCCACAAATTCTTGCAAGAAGTTTATATTTATTATTAGAACTCTCTCCCTCTCACCTAGAAGGGCTTTGAAGAAAGTTTTATATGGTTACATCAATGGAAAAGAGTGCCTGAACGCAGTTCAAGGGTTTCTATGCTGTGGGACTCTTCAGATCTGCAAATGTTTGGTGGCTTATTGTGAAACTCCAAGTGGACAGGTTTGGTACCTAGTGGCTCTCAAT
This sequence comes from Marmota flaviventris, assembly GCF_047511675.1. NCBI lineage: Eukaryota > Metazoa > Chordata > Mammalia > Rodentia > Sciuridae > Marmota > Marmota flaviventris. Next base: position 47,008,081 of record NC_092500.1, on the reverse strand, counting down.
AATTGTTCATTAAGCTAAGCCTTAAGGAACACAGATTAGAAAAGTTTGTTAGGGAATTTGTCTTTCCCCACCCAGGCACCTGACACATGTCCAGTGGCAAAAGCTTAGTAATGTTTGTTGAATGGATGAATGAATGAATGAATGTTTCAGGAGTACCACTCTGAGCAGAGGTCTCCAGGGCTTGTCCCTCAGGGCACAAGGTTCCACAAACACCCACCCTAAAAACATCCCAAAGCAGGGTGGTTCCAGGATTTATGATGTGTGCAGTCATTCATGCCCTCTGCCCTTGTGTTGAGAGGGACCTTGCACTTGGATTAATACTCTGTTATCACTGCCTAGAAATGTTATATAACTTTTTAAGCCAAGAGATTCCCATTTTCATTTTACATTGGGCCAATTTTGCATCCAGTTTTGCCGGAGGCATCCCAGGCTGGAGCTCCTCTGCTCCTCTCAATACCTCATGTCTTCCTGTTGCACAGAGCTGGTCTACCAGTCTCCTTGGCTTCAGGGCCTCATCAGAGTGTGCTTGGCATCTGGGGATCTCTCTTCTATTCCCTTTCATCTGAACCCAAGTTCTGAATGGATTCCTAAGATGGAGAGTTACATCCTCTCTAGCTATTATACTGGGAAATGGTAAATCACCTCCTTTGAAGTGTAGCGTTAGATAGCTGAGAAGTTATACAGGTTTACCCTCACTTCTCATCCTCCGGTTCAATGAACTTGAAAAAAAAAAAGATTCTTCTAGACAAAGGTTGACTCTCTAAAAACAGTGTTTTAGATACTCATTCTACACAGACGTTTCAGGGATTCTTCATAGACATTTAGGGTGTAAGGGTAAAAGAAATTGAAGTTAAAGCGTAAAAGTTAAAGGGTAAAAGACCGGGTGTTGTAAAGTTTCTAAGCTGCAAGGTCTGAGTTAAAATGTAAAGGATTAGGTATTGTTAGGTTTCTATGCTACCTGCAAAACCTGAAATCCCTGTAGCTGTTAGGACAATACTGGAACTGCCCAGTAAATATTTCCCCTGACTACTTGGTTGTTTAATAACTGAAGGGCTCTGTGTAACTGGTCACGTAGTCATTTAGGCCCTAAAACCAATCAGTTTGAATGTAACCCCCTCCTTAGGAATGACCTATCACTCCAGCCTGACCTGTTCCTGCCAATGAATGAACTAATCATGTTTAGGAGTTGTTGTTCAATTTTCCCGCGCCTCATGATGATTTGTTCTGATGTATACAAAGCCCTCCGCCCTCTCCCAAAAAGTGTACTTAAGCAGTGCTCAGCCCCTGCTCGGGGCTCTGGGCTGCTTTCCCTTCTTGAGTGGGCACAGAGCCCCAGCATGCTGGTTCAATAAATCCCCTTCTGCCAATTGCATGAGTGGTCACTTGGTGGTCTCTTTCTCCGACGCTTCGCCTGACCCTTACAAGGGGTAAGACAACTTTTCTGTTGTTTAAATTGTATTCTTCAGGCAACTGCAGACCATCTCACTTCATTTGTTGAAAAAAACAGCCCTTGTTCATACTAACAGCTGTTTTAAAAATTACAATATCATGCTGCCTTTGCATTTTTTAATCGGCAGAACCTTATCCAAGAGACATGCTTTTGTCAGGCAGTTTTACTGAAGACATTGCTTGTTTACTTTTATCTATGATATTCATACTTATTTTGATAGTCATACACTTGAATTAGAACTCTGAACTCCTGGATTCCAAATAGGTCTGATTTGCTATTTCCTTAAACTATATGATCTTGAGCACATGACTTGGTGTCTTGAATTCTTTGTTTTCTCATTAAAAAAAAAATAAGTCTAAGAAATACAGTTTTTCCTACTCTTGGGTTAATTTTGGAAGCTCAATGAGTCATAGGCTTTGAAGACCATTGTGGAGATCTGTGATTAGATAAATTTCTGCATGTTGACTAATGTATTTTGGAATGTCTGAAGACAGATCCAGAGCAGAAGGCAAGGAGGACCAGGGAGAATCGGGCGCCGGGACAAGGTTTGAAAAATTGATAAAGATACACTCAAAGAGAATAAAGGCAGATGTTTGGAGTCTCTGAGATCAGTTTTCCTGGTATCAGTCAAGGATGTGGTCTGGGGCAATAGGCAGCTACAAACTGTAGTTTTAAAAATGAGGCATGTCAGGAAATAGCGGAAGAACTAGATGGGGGAGAAAAAGAAGAGGAGGTGAGGTAAAGGAGGAAGATTTTCTGTTTTGCTTTTCATAATCACTAGAAGAATGCACAACAGGAGAGACAAGAAGAGCAAAATCTGTGTTGATCCTGTGAAGGAAGGAAGGCAAAGGAAAGACCTTTCAGGGAAAACATTAAGGAGAGGATCTATTACATAAACAACAGATGCAGCTGCTCAGAAAGAATTTATGTAGAAGGGGTCTTGATTAATAAACCAGTTACAATGGTTTTGACACACATGTTGGCAGTAATTCAGATCCAGAGTACGGGGAGCCTATAGGCATCAGATCAGCAGAGAAGTTGGATATGTTTTGAAGATCCTATCAAGAGCAAAACAAAAAAAAAGTCCTGTGGGAAGGCCTTGGTGGTAATGGAAGGCCAAGGCCAAAATTTCTGACCATTTGTTTTAGGAAGGAAGGAGTAGATAGAGGAGGCATTGTGATAGGGTAAAAAAAAAAAAAAAAAAAAAAAAAAAAAAAAGTATTTGTGATTCTATTCAAAACTAGGAGAGAATTCCATAGGCAGGGGAATGGGATTGGGAAGTGGAGACCAAGGTGGAGGTCAGGTTACAAAAATGAGTGGGGGATGTGGGAGATGGGAGGGTGAGTAGGCAAGAATTGACAAACAGGAGCCCAGACAAGGAGCAGGCCAAGCCTATTTCTCAGCACGTTGTTCTCAACAGCACCGGGGAGCTGTGATAGGTCAACTGGGTTCAGAATCAGTTTACATCCATGTGCTTTATCTGCAGTTCTGGCATAAGATAGTAGGAAAGCACGACTCAGGGGTACACACTGGAGTCCCTCACGGATGTAGGGGTCCCATGCTACAGCCTTGTTTACAGACACACAAAGTAGGAAAGATCAAGGTCAATGTGGGAGTAGCTCCAGGCTAACTGGGTGCTGTTGTTTATGCTCTGACTTAGAACCCTCTCCTGAGAATAAGTCCCCAAATCTGAAGTAAAGCAACTGCATCCTATGGACTTTCTTGGATGGAAGACAAGGGGATTCATGGAGATTAAGACAGCAATTGTTAAGAGAAGGAAGAGGGATAACTGGAACTGATTTTCTTATGTAAAAAAAAGAAAATATTTTTGGAAGCAATTACATGTGCAGTGTGCAAAAGGAGGAGGCAGAGAGGGTTAAGTGCAGGAAGAAATGCAGGTTGTGTTCTATTAAGTACAGCAACAGGATTAATCTCATTTAGATGTTACTGCAGGCCTGTGAGGTATACATTAGTATTTCTAGTTTACAGACACATATTTCGTTTACTGGCTATGTATATTGATAATAAATGTAGTTAAACTTAGTCAAATGCTTAGTCTGTGCCAGGTGCTTTACGTAAATTGTCTCATTTCATCCTTACAACAATAAAGAAAAGTGTATAATATTATTAATTTCATTTTCAAGATGAGAAAACCAAGGAATAAAAAAGTCTAGTAACACACCCAAGACCACAAAAACCAGAAAGTGGTAGAAACTTGGATGCAAACTCAGGTAAACTGTTTCCAGAGTCTAGTATCTTAACCACTGTGATGAATAGTCTCTAATAAACCAATCAAGATTAAAAGAAAAAAACGAGGGAAGACACACTTACAAAGACTTAGAGCAAGGAAGATGTTAAAAACACAGTATTTCTTGAAGGCTTAATAAGTGCCTGGCCATATTCTAAGTGCCTTGTATATAGCAATATCTCACCTAATTTTCAGAACAATCTTTTTGCTACTTTTATTAAACACACAGAAAGTAGGACATAGTATGTGCTCAGCAAACATTTGTTGAGCAATTCTTAAAAGATAACCATACAATTTTACTTTTCTGGGTCATAGGGCTAAAGTTCAAGTGACTCAGCTCCTGTTGTCTTCTTTGTTATATTATTTCACAGTATTTAATTCTGTCTAGAATAATCTTGTTTATTTCTTTATTTGTTATTTGTTTCCTTGTGTTAGCATGTAAATTCTAGGAGAACAGGGGCCTCACTCATCTTGTTTAAAGCTGTTTTTGCAGCATCCAGAATGAGCTGAATGTAATGGTGCTTGCCTATAATCCCAGCTGCTCAGGAGATGGAGGCAGGAGGATCCTAAATTTGAGGCTAGCCTTGGCAACTTAGCAAGGCTCTAAGCAATTTGGTAAGACTCTGTCTCAAAATGAAAAATAAAAAGGACTGCGGATGTAGATCAGTGGTAGAGCACCTCTGGGTTCAATCCCCAGTTTCACAAAAATAAAACAAAGGATGCTAAAGTGAATGATTCAGTTAAGTCATATGAAAATCCAGATTATACACAGAGGAATAGGGATATAAGATATCATAACCTGTAAAAGGGATGAGGAAAGATTAAGCATAAGTTTTGGTATTTGGATTTTTGATGGTTGGTGTTATGAACAGTACTTCCTTCAATAGCTTTTTAAATGTAATCCATGATTTTTGGTATTTTACAAGAATCCCTGTAGAGATTTAGAACCTCGGAGCTGATGGAGTCAGGCTGATCAGATCAGGTGGTGACTGATAACGCAGCTCTGAAGTGAAATCCCTATGGCACAATTCCCGGGACACGTACCTGTCTACACGAAGTTGGCAGACAATGTTTAGTGCGTCCACAACGCCTTCTTCTTTCAACTGTTGACAGCCGATGGATGTAGCAATAAAACACCCCGTCCTACCGATCCCTGCGCTGCAAGGAAAAGAAAAGGAATAAAAAGATGGGGGTGGGGTGTGTGACAAAGTTAAGATGCAGTTCTTTCAAAAGGGTAGTGCACAATCTGAAACAGCAGTGAAGATGAATAGTAATGATAATAAAACTCTCATGTGTTGAGTATTACAAGCTTGGTTCTGTGCTAAGTGCTTAAAATATCTTATTTAGTTATGAGTAGTAGGATGAGCGGGGTGGTGGGAGGTGATGGGGAGGGGGAGAATACTGAAAAGGCACTGTAATTGTTCTAGAAAGAATAACGAGAGCCTAGACTTAGGTAAGGTACAGTGAAGATGCTTGTGCTTGGAGGCTAGGAATGGCGGCACCCCTGAGACCAGGGGGATTCTGGAATAAAGCTGATAAGGGTGGATGGGGGTTTGATGTTGAGGAGTTCAGTGAATAACCAAGAACTCAGTCCAGTGTAAGAGAGGGGATGGGGCTAGAAGTACATATTCCACATCATTAATGTAGAGATAATCATCGAAATGCTGTCTGTCCTGGAGGGTTCACACATTTATCTGCCTTACACAATATGCCCCTAAAATCAACTGGACAAGACCCTTCTCACATGCCAATTTCTACCACCAAGTCTTTATGTGAATTTCTCTGAAATCTCCATCTAAAACTAAATTTCTTCTAGCTGGAGCTCTTGCTGTTACTATTTTGCTCTCGCTCAGTATCTCTAAGTGTATTTAAAATGGAATGAATTATCTTTTCCTTCAATGGCATTACCACTGAGCCACCAGTTTTTTAGCCTAGAAATCTTGAAGCGATCTTCAACATCTCCCCCTCTCTCACCTCCCACTTCCAATCTGCTACCAATTCTTCTATTTTTCCATCTCTACTGAGCCTTTGATCCATGCTTTCCTTTCTGTAGACTATTTGCATCTTCACCATCTCCTCAGTCCATGACTAGCAGTGATCTCATTGTGGTTTCCAAGTCTCAAATCTTTTCCTTGACTAATACATGATATACACACAACTGCAAGGTTCATCTTTCTAAAATAAGGGCATCATTATATCACTCCTTATTCAAAAACTGTGGATGGCTTCCATTAGTTAAGATTATAATGTCTGACCTCCCTGTTGGGTATTCATATCTTGCAAAATCTGAATGTCTTTTTTGCTGTCTTCTTTCTAGCCTATGTGTTATTATTCTCATTTTCCTTTCTGTTTCAATGACATTTTCACAGTCAGAAATGCCTTCCCCACCACCTTTTAAAACCACAAACATTGATCATTTTTTAAGACCTAGTTCAACATTATTCCAATGTTTAGAGGTTTCTTCAACCCCCAGGGTTGGAATTAATCTCTCCCATCTTGGCACTCAAATACTGTTAGCTTCTCATAGCTGGTATTGCTTCCTGTTGGATGTGAGTACATAGGAAATCAGAAGGAATGGGTGTCTTTTAGTTGAAGTGTCCATAGACAGTTTGTTTCATGGAAGAAATAGCATTTGATCTGTACCCTCTGTGTGGCAGGCATTTTGGCTATCATGCATGAGAAATTTTTCAAGTGTGACAATGATATAAAGAAAGAACTGATGCAAAACAGGATTATGACATGTGACAATAAATGTACTAGCCTGGCTAGAAGTAGAAGTTATTTCGTTAGAAAAGTGGGAAATAAGCTTGGGAAAGTACTCTGGAATCTTACTTGGAGTGCTAAGAGGTTTGGACTGCATCCTCTGTACACCTTTTTTTTTTTTTTTTTCCCTTAATTGTTGGAAACTGTAATCTTTCACTTCCCAGAAATAATTCACACGTCTTAGTTCAAATAATTTCAAGGAGTTCACTAATCCCTGTAGTTTACCTAAGGACTCAAGGTTAAGGACTTTTGCTCTAGGCAATGCAAAGCCATTGACAACTTTTGAGCAAGGATTTCATGTGATGAAAAGTGGTTTTAGGAACATGATCCCAGAGAAGTTGACAAGGTGGGCCATCATGGCACAGGAAGAAGGGTATATGTGTGCAATTAGCCAGCTACTTCTAAACTACATGGATGAGGTCAGAAGGGCCTGAACTAGGGTGGTTGGACAGGAAGAGGTGATTATGGGAGAAGCTTTGAAGGGAAAGCCAATCTGGTAACTGATTAGATACTGAGGATGGAGTTGAAAGAAGGGCCAAAGATAACTGTCAACATTGAATGCTGGAAAAAAGAAGGCCTCATTCTTAGAAACAGTAATCAGAAAGGGGGCCTGGATTTATAGGGGAAATGGCTAGTTCAGTTTAGATATACTGATTATTTTATGATTTGGGGTGGGGGATAGTTTCAGCCCTTGAGTATGGGCAATTAGTTTGTTTTCTCTCAACTCCAAGCTAAGTTTAGGGCAAGGCCTAATGCTAAAACACTGGATAAAGACACCTTTGGATAAACAGACATATATATTAACTTTTAATCCTAATTAAATCACAAAGTTTCAAGAAGGAAGGAGGCCAGAAGGATAATCCGAAATAAAACATTTTATTTATTCAAGGCTTTATCAAAACTCTCTTAAGAAACTTATGAGGTTAAACAAAGGAACATGAATTATTTTGAGAATGTATGGAGAATAAATGATTGGTTCTATAAATGACTTTAAATTACTTTGCTTTAGTTGGGTTTCTCTAAAAGGAAAACGAGGGGGAAGGGTACTAGGTGAGCTTAAAGATAGACCTTAGGGAAAGGAGTCACTAGGGAAGACTGTTGCTGCTGTTGGCCTGGCCACCATACCCCACATTCTGGTAATAGCACATTATTTTTCTTTTAATAAACCTGCAGTTTCCCACTTCCCACTTCATAAATTTGTTTCCATTTGAATTTCATGAGGTAACTGAAAATAGCTGACCAGTTCCACCAAATTTGACATAACAATGAATGTGATCAAGACACAATCCATGTAGAGTTTAGGTGCCATCTTGAAAGAATGGAAAAGCAATTGGTAATTTCAGAAAACACATCTGTAATTCTTAGTGCACATGAGACTGATGAGGCAAAATAAATCAGCCTAAATTTCAAGTCAGATGACTGCCTAAGGTGTCCTGCACACTGAGCTTATTTATTTAGAATTCATATTTTGTTCCTAGTCTGTTTGCTGAAAATGCCTTAAAAGGGTGTATTCGTTTCTGTAAGCATCCTCTTGATGAAGACTAAAATATTAGAAAGTTAACCAATTTTGATAAATATTTAATCTGTCAAGAATGTCACATCCAGGAAGCAAACCCCTAATTCTTTCATTTCTGTGACTTTATAAAGAAAGAATAGTTGCTAAGGCAGAAAGACAGGTTCATGCCTTACCTGCAGTGGACAACCACAGGCCCTCGGCCCTCAGAAGTAAGTCTGTCTTCTTCTACATCCAGCATGAGTTGCAAAAGGGGCTGGGCGCTGTCCGGAGTCTTGTGGTCAGGCCATGAGGTGTACCAGTAATGCTTCACAAGTTGGGTGTGGCTTCCTTGCTGAAAATAGCAATAGCCACCAAATGCCTTATTCACTTATGAAACTAAAAGTCACCCAGAACACAATACTGAAAGTCTTCTATCATTCCCATCTTGCAAGCTACTTATATCTACATGGAAAAAAAAATCTATAAGAGTTCTGAAGAACTGAGAAAACTTTACCTTCAACATTCTGACCTGAAAGGTTGACACTCTTGCACCTATAAAGTGACATTTACATTTTTATCTATAATATATAATATATATATACCAGAGACTAGATATATGTTTATATATATTTTTCTATGTGAAAAGGGTAGGTGAAAATGTAGCCAGAAAGAATCTCAATTAATGTGTTTCCTGCTCTATGATCCCTCTTGACAGTTTATTACAAATACGTTAAACAATATGAGAACATTTAATTTCATAGTCAGTCATGCTGATCTTTTTACACTCATCCCATATTCCAGGATTTAACAGCAGTGAGGAATTTGGTAGTAAGGGAGCTCGATGGGATCCCTAGATTGGAAACACTTTGAACAAGAGCCTGAGCACATCATCTCAAAATCCTGAACCCGAGTGGGGACCTGGTATGGACTGGGTGAGTGCTGAAAACCAGATTTTGGTAAATTCCTTCTGATGTCAAACTTTCCAATGAAAACCATCCCTGCAGCTCTCCCTCTGCTGTCTTCTTCTTTGTGATGATTCTGTTCCAGCATTGAGGCTGCTGATAGGCTTGACATCTTTGGGATGATTCTTCTTTAGATGCAAGAATAATGCCATAGCAATATTCCCCAGCACTTGCTGAGGAACAAGTTAAATAAGATAATTTTTGTATGACGTAAGCTGGTCTGGGGGAAGTCCCTATGAAGTACTGTAATTCCAGTTTTTTAAGAACTCATCAACACTTCAGGCTTGTCTTGCCTCCCACAGCCACCCACTGGTGCAGATTTTTTTCTTTCATAGTTTCCAGGCCTTGCTTAAAGCTGCTTAGGCCAAAATGATATTATAAAGAGTCATGGTAAAGTCTCCAGCACAAGGCTTTTGTTAAAGGCTTTGAAAAGGTTAAATCAGAGATGTTTTATTAATGCAAATTAGAAGATCCCAACATCCTACATAATGAACTTCCTTAATGTCTATTTAGATTAATTTAATTATTCCACATACTAACAGTAGCTGACAACAAAGAATACATGAGGGAATGATTATAGTTTCTCTTTGATCTTCACATTACTTAATGTGTTTAAGCTGAATCTGTAATTCTTATTAGTGTAAATAATTTCAAAGTAGAAATGTCATCCTCTAATTTCATCTACTTCGTAGATAGCTACAGCTATATAATCTTACCTTTAAGACAAGGTTTCGAATGGTGTAGTTTTCACATTCATTTACACTGATAACCAGAACCTCAACTTTCCCGTATATCCCTCTCTTTTCTGGCCAGTATAGCACACATTTCTGGAGGAGGGGAAGGAAGAACTTTTATCAGCCTTGGAGTACCTTTCATTTAAGTATCTTAAAATGTTTTCTGTTATTAATTAGAAAAATAAAATATCAATTTTAAAACTCTATAAATATACTAAAACCATTGAATTGTAAATTTTAAATTAAAAAAATTTTAAGTTGTAGATAGACACAATATCTTTATTTATTTATTTATTTATTTTTATGTGGTGCTGAGGATCAAACCCAGTGCCTTACATGTACTAGGCAAGCGCTCTACCTCTGAGCCACAACCCCAGCCCTGAACTGTACATTTAAACAGTGAATTATATAGTATGAAAATTATGTCTCAATAGGTTGTGATTTTTTAAAAAGTAAATTTTTACAAGCCCTATCAAATACTATCATTACTAATCCCATACCAATAATAATGAAATAGAGAGGCAAAAAATTCCCAAAAGTCTGCATAGAAATTAAAAAGTACTTAAGAACTAAACCAAGAAATTAAAATCCAAATATTAGAGTTTATCATGTGATGATAAAAATAAAAGAAATATTCTCCCACAATGATTGAGGTAAGGCACAATTCACCTGTGTTCCTGATATATCCAATAAGAGTATCTGTAATATATTAGATTCCAATGAATAAAGTTTCCCCTGTATGTAAGGCAGAGGTTATGATCATTAATGCATCTATGGTATTATATTTCACAGGTCTAAGGGATTTTTAACTTATGGCACTATTGAAATAAATGTATAATTAAATTATTTTTAACATGTTTTTATGATGGATCTACTTTGAGAGGCTTAATAAGAGTAATAATTATATTTTAAGCACGTTAGTATAGCATAGTGGTTAAGGCACAGACTTTGGACTCAGAGGGTCTGGATTCAAATTTTGGTCGCTCTTCTTATTATCTGTGAATCCATAAGCAAGATAATTAACATCTTTGGTCTCAGTTTCCTCATGATTTAAAATGTTCAAGTACTTAGGACAAAGCCAGGTTTACAGTAAACTCTTAGAACACAATGCTAATATTGTTGTTGTTACATCTTAAAACTACTGGGAAATATATTGTGAACCCAAAGTGATTACACTTTCATGCACTAAATATTATTTAATTATTATATTCAGACATCATTATTAAAAGAAAACTGCCAAGTAAGATTCAAGCATACATATAAGCTCATATTATTTATTACTTTGTCTTTTAAATAACTACAAAGGAATTGCTAATTTTCTAATCACATTTTTTGATGGTTAAAAAACTAAAGGGTGAAAGTTGATATTTTAATTTGAATGCCCAGGGAAGTGAAGTTAATTCTGGAAATGTTGTTTAAATAGCACTTAACCCTTTCTCTCAAGCATACACATTTATATACAGGAATTCTTTCACTCGTTGCTTTCAGTCAGGGTCTTTTAGTACCAGGACGCTTGGCTCAACTCTTCTAAGTCAGAGGGAGATGAACAACACACTTGAAAAAATTTTAAATACTTATAGATTCAAGAAAACGGCAAAAGAATCGACTTACAGAGCTAAAGGTAAAGACATGTACATTGTCAGAAACACACCTTGGGGCTTTATAATGCTGAACACCAATCACTCTACATGCTAGAGCCACACAGGAAGTCACCTCACCTAGCCGAATCACAATATCTTTCATCCATTACATTATAAACACATTTATATCTTCCACATTTTGATCCTTCTCTAAATGAAGTAAATCATTTCAGCTTTATTTACATGCCACTCACAACTGCAGGCAATCAGACTAAAGGCTTGCTCTAGCTGATTTAATGGTAATATGAAGAAAAGAAACCTTTTTTAAAAAGAAAATTGTTTTTAAGCTGTTGATGGACCTTTATTTTTATTTATTTATATGTGGTGCTGAGAATTGAACCCCGTGCCTCACACATGCTAGGCAAGCACCCTACCACTGAGCTACAATCTAGCCCAAGAAAATAAACCTTTTAAAAATAGAGCAACTTATTTCCCCCTGCAGTTGCCAAATGTCTAAAATTGTCCCCGTTTGTTAAAGGTAATCATACTAACCAATTTGCCTGGTTTCTTTCAGTGGAGCATCAATTATTTCGCTGCAAGACCCGAGCTATTGTGTTTCTTAAAACCCATGTCTCCCCGATGAATCCAAGAAGAGTGACAAAGAATCTTGGAAAAAGAATTGACCAAAGAAAGAGGCAAGCAGTGGTGCAGTACTCTGGCATACGTGCCCCATTGTCCCGGATCAGACCTGAGCAGCAGGCTCCCATTTAGAAAGGTGGCTCTCGAAACCAGTAAGGAAAGCTGCCAGGCAGGAGCTCGCTGCCTGCACCTGATTCACAGTACTTGAGCAGGCTTCTGCACCTCCTGGATAAGTGGAAGCCTCGGCTGCTTGCTTCTCTCCCAAGCTGGCCCTGGCCTCTTGAATGTTTTCCTTGACGCTTTACCAAAAAAGCAATTGGCAGCCAGCTCCCAGTAGACAATGCAATGTGACTTGTTCCTTCCAACAACCCTTAATTAGCATCCCATCTCCTCTCAGAGATACAATAGCTTATTTTTACACACTGAATACATTTTCCCCCTTTTAGAAGAAAGTAGAAAAAGAGACCAGATAAGTGTGGGTGCTGTTGAATACGAAGTGGGGGAGAGCTGCAAATGGAGCTGTTTCTAAGAGCACAAGTTCATGTTCAAATTATTTTCCTGAACAGCTTTTTAGGGTTTCTTTAGTGTGGTGCTAACAATGATATGAAAGAGGCAGAAAATGCAAGGAAGCAAAATGCTATCTTGCAGATAATATTATGAAATCACACTAATTGTAGGTAATTTGAAATAGCATGCTATGTAGTAGAATATAACCCTAAAACATCACTATTCTCCCAACTAGGCTGATCCTTTAGTCAAATTATCTATTAATCTTAAGAATTCATAGTTTGGAGAAAAATGAGGTTTTTAGAGGACCGTGTGCTTCTAGGGTAAATAAGTAATTATCAAATCCTGACTGAAAAGATTGTGGACATTAATTGATTCTTTCTAATTAGCAGTTTATAGCAAAAGTGGAATACAATGTGAAACAATGCAAACTCATATATTTTTATGATTTTTTCCCCCTTTGACCATCTTCTATCACCCCTACCAAATGAGGGTTATTTATGTTTAAAGAAGAAGGAATTCTAGCTAGTAGTTTAGATGCCTGGAAATGAGATATCTATTTTTAAGTTATTTTCTTGTTTGTACATTTAAAACCAGAGATTTTGCTCTATGATCTAAAGACATGTATCACCACATAGAAAATGACTCTAAATAAATAAAAAGAAGATGCTCAATTTTACTTATTGATACATAAGAAAGGGATAGAATGGATGAGATTGTCTAAAATTATTATAGTTACTCTTGTTTCCAGCACTCCAGCCAAACATTATTAATTGGCCAGTGATTTCATATAAAAGTATTTTCACCAATATTTTGTCATTTAGTCCCTTCCACAATCCTTTGAGGTACGTAGAGCGGGTAGTAGGTATTACTGTATTTCAAATCCCTTTATACCTGAGGAAACTGAAGCTCAAGTGTTTTGGGTCTCTGGGCAAACTCCTTCTGGAGCTGAGATCCTCTGGGAAACCACCACTTTATAAATTCTACTTTCCATCTTGGTTTCCACATGGACTCTTAACCAAGCTTACTTAAAGACAGCGTCAACTGAAGCCCACGGTCCCCTCTATAACATGCTGATGTCCAGGAACGCACAAGCTCTTGGTTCATGTTTATTGGACCTTCTATTTCTGCCACCAGTTTGGGGACTGTATGTTTACTAAGCAGTATTTAAACAGAAACCTCTTTGTGGCAGCTGTTCTCATTATTGAAGCCTGGTAATTTAATTAAATATTATGTAAATCAGTGAAGTAGGGGAGCGTGTTGGAGCTCAGAAAACACCATCCCAAGGTAGGCACTTTGTGTGTTTCAACTCAGGTAACTAGAGGGCTTCAGAAGTGTCCTTAGAAGTGACTAAGGTCTCTTGCCCGCCTGACTCCTCTTGTCTTTCTCCTCCAAGATGAGTCATAGACATCAGAGTTTCTGTTCTTCAAGGCAGTTCATAGAAAGGAGAACCTCCCCTCCTCCAAAGCAAACCATAAAACTGGAAGCCTTGCCTTTCTGTGTAGGAGCTGGCAATCAAAAATTCTCTGACTTATCTCATACTTATTTATTTTGTGTCTTATTTATTGTATTTCTTCTTCTTCATTTACAAATGTCATTAAAGGTGGGATTTTTGCTGGTTTTGTCAATAAAGATGAAATCTAAAGAGTAGATTATAGGACCCTTGTTCCAGAGGGGTTTTGTCCCATATCTGGGAGGAAGGAGCCATACACAGAAAGGACAAGAAGTATCTCCCCAACTCTCATTAGATTATACCCTTTTGTCCAATCACATTTCTATATAGCTGTCCCTTCTTTATCAAACCTAAGCATGAAAATAGAATTTTCCCTGGGTCTTCAGGCCTTCATTTCCAAAAACTCCCACGTCATATAAGGCTTTGATAAAATAAATTTGCTATATTTTTATGTTGTTAAACTGCCTTCTGTTATAGGAGTGTCAGCTGTGACCCTTATTATGGGAAGGGAAAAAGGGAAAGTATCACAACTTTCTACTTCTAAGGTTTAAAAAAAAGTTTTATAAGATTACTACACGGGTTGAATATATTTTTAATTGGGAAAAAAGTGAATCAGTAAAGAAAACTATAGTCAAATCAGGTAAAGTTGTGACAACATTAAAGTTCATGTAAAGTTTAAAAACCTAATTATGATTTCTGCATTTATATTTTGTCACTAGGTTCTCTATGTTTTCACTCACTTTAAAGAAATGTGAAATTTCAATGATATATAAAGGGTATGATATACACAAGCTATATGATTTAGGATTCTAGCTTTAGAATAACATTCAAACAAAAAGGACAGAGTCTTATAATTAAAAATGAGTTTTTTTTTTCAGTACAAGGGATGGAACCCAGGGCTTCCCTTTGTGCTAATATTAGCATAGTAGTTTCTAATGTACAAAGTAATCAAGATGTAAAATATTACTTAATCCCCTCCAATATCTTTTCAAGGTTAAGAAGCCATGTTTTCCCTACTTTTCAGAAGGTGAGTTTGAGAACCAAGACTCCCACCAAGTTCTGACATTAACCTTCAGTGGGTTATTGCTGGGCAATAGTCACATCTTTGACTTCTCTTCCCACCACTTTTTCCCTTGTACATTTGGCTTCAGCCACTCTGGCCTCCTTGCCGGTCCTCAACACACAAGGAGATTCCAGGTCACTGGTTGTGGCTTCTGCCTTATGCTGGATCTGTGCCTGACTAATTCTCTACCATGTTTCATTCAAAGATGCCCATAGTCACCACTTAATTTGATATTACATACTGCCTCCCATCTCCCTTACCTTCCCCTATGCTTACATTTTCCCCCTATAGTATCAGTGATAATAAACATATTTGATATATAGTATATTATATGCAGTATACATGCTGCATATAATAATGCACCAATATCACTGTATATAACTATATAATATTTATTTATTTTGTGTCTTATTTATTGTATTTCCTCCTTTTCATCTACAAATGTCATAAAGAGTGGGATTTTTGCTGGTTTTGTCAATAAAGATATAGTCTAAATGTTTACACTAGTGTTTGATGGTAGATGATAAATATTTGTTAAGAGTGAAGTGCTGTACACAAACATGTATAACTTTGGATGTTTTATAAGAGGAACTGTGAATGGACGTCATTGAGATTAGCTGGAGAGTTTCAGATACTGAAGATGATATACAATTAGATGTATATTAGGAATATGTTCTTTCTACAGTTCCTATGATTTGGTCAAGGAATTCCACTTCTATAAATATATCTTAAAGAAACAGAGATCCAGACGAAAAAGTGCAAATAATTTAAGAATCTATTAATATATAAATGAATACATATATTTTATTATATCCACACAATGAAATTCTAGTTTTTTAAAAATAATGTTTTGATGAATTATCAACATGAAGGATGCTCATAATATAATATTAAAAAGCAGAATATACAAGAGAATACAAATCCCCTTTTTATTCTTTTTACATCAATTATGTATCTTCCTACAACTTCAACCACCACCTGTCTGATCTCTATCTCCTACCTACACATTTCTCCAGAGCTCCAAACCCTTATTTCTACCTATTTAATTGACTTTACCATCCCAAAGTCTCCAGAACCCTCACACTTTATACTTGAAAAATGAAGCTCATTTTTTTTTCTCTCACATATCTCCCTTGTTCCCCATGTAGGGGCATGACATCACCACCCACTCAGCCTCCAACACCCAAATTCTGAAGTCAAACTGTCCTTTACATCTCTCATATTCAGTCAAGAACTAAGCCCTGTGGCTTCTACTCTCTCTTGCTGAGAGTACTGAGGAAAATTCCTTTTCCTCAGTACTCTCAGCCACTGCCTTACTTTTGCACCCCATTATTTCTTACCTGGGAGTTGCTACAACTTCCCAACCTACTTCCCCTTGCTTTTTTTTTTTTTTAATCAAAATCACACGTCCTGCTCCCAATTATATCCCTGCTATACAAATTGCATTATTTCACTCTCCTTCAAAAACATCTTCAGGGGTGCCCAGCTGCCTATATAATGAAGTCTAAAGTTTTTTTTTTAGCATAGTCCTCTATTCAATGCGACTTACTTTTCCAGTCTCATTTCCCTTCACTCCTTACTAAGTCACATGTGCTCAAATCACACCAAACTGCTCAACTCATGCCCGCTCTGTGGCTTCTTGGATGCTTTTGTATGTGTTGTTTTTCTGGACTGTGGTTTCCCCTTGGTCACTTACTCTCCAGACCCAAAGGCATCGTGTAAACTCTTTGGCTAAATAAATATAACTAAAGTGATTATTTTCTGTAATTTTATCAGATACAGATGAGAACGAAATGAAAGAAGGAAAAAATTAAAATAGGATTGCTTTATGTGGCTTTTCTAGGTGAAATTGTTTGCAATGCCTGAATAAGTAAGTCAGTAGGTAAAATGGAGTCTGTGGTTCTTATGTCACATAGCTTAACTAAGATGAAAGACGAATGCAAAAATAGTGAGAGAATGTGGCTGCATTAAATACTCGAGAGAAGTATTATTAAGCCAAATCACTAAGTAATCTCCTCACTTTGTGAAAGATAAATTTGGTGTCTTACTGTTCTTTGAGAGCAATAGTAGGTTGTTTGCCTTCCAAAGTTTTGCAGTTATTTTATTTTTTTTGTCCTCTATGATGGAATCATGAATAAGTGCCTGGATTTTGAAATCAAATAAACCTGGATTAAAATTTGAATTCCAACACTCACTAACTTTGAAGCTTTAAGTAAAATGACTTAATCTCTCCAAGTTTCAGTGTTCTTATCTACAGTGTAGAAATGTAAAAACTACTTTGTAGAGTTAGAGTGAGAAGTAACTGAATTTATGTATGACTGTTTAGTACAGATATTCAATAGATGGTAGAGGCTAAAAATACCTTCCATAGTATGTGTATTATGCTCAACATTTACAAAGAAGCGGAGTCCCGAGCAGCAAGCCATGTTCAGAGGTAGTCCAAGGACGCTGGTTCCCTGGATGTGCACAAACGCTACTTGTCATTCTGGAGTTGATCTAGTTCCAGTTTTATATACTTTGTTCACTCTATCTTCTCCAGTAATAGAATATTTCATGTATAAAGAATTTGAATATTGTGTTTTAATATTTCTTTATTTCAAAAGGAATTCCCTTCTTGTTGAGATTTATCTAAATGAGGGAACTCAAGTTTACAAGCAACTAAATCTTTTTAATTATAACATCAGAACTAATTTTTTACCCTTATTTTTTTCACCTTTGCTTATCCTCATTTTATAAAAAGTGAGAAATAGAATATTGGGATTTTGGAATAAAAGATGGCAATTACTCATTCATTTATTCACTAGAAAGTAGAAAGGTTCATAAAAACACAAAGCGTGGGAACTTCTAAAGATAACTCCACCTCCATATTTTTTGGAGGAAATGATTTTTGTCTCTTCCAAACAATGACGCTTAACACAAAAGAAAGTTGGCACATTTTCGGTAAACAGCATTTTCCTGGTAGTGCAAAATCTACTGTGCATTCCTTTCAAGCCAGACTTTTCAGTATCATTTGATCTGTAAAACATCAAAGTTTCCTCTAGGGTATTGTATTTACATCTTTAGAGAGTTTGGACCAAAAGGAATTTTCATCTTTATTTAAAGTTATCTTTATAAAATCAAACATATTTCTTGCAATGTTTTGGATTATGCCTGGCTACAGGGGGAAGAAAAGTAGAAGATTACACATGGAAGATGTACAATGACACGTTTGATACTGATATTCCTAATAAGTATATCTCAAATATTGAAAAAGAAAAGAGGCTCAAAATAGGAAAAACCAACCATCTACTTCTCCATATATGAATTAGGCAGTGGAAGAAAAAAATAAAAATCTCAGCTACCCTTTAGTGTGGGAATTATTTTAAAAAGGTATTCTAGCCTTTACAGGTCCACTTGACTTTCCTACAGAGACTGAAATCTGAGAACATAACCAACAGGTTAGGTCCAATAGGATTGTTGCCCTTGAAGGAAGGAGATGGATTCCATTCCTTTGCAGGCTCAGAATGGAGAGCTCTGAGCATCCCTGGTGAGTGGACTGTGCATAACATGCGTTTTTGCCACAGACAGCAGTTCTGGTTGGATGACAATGCTAGTCTTGGAGCTGGAGAAGAGCAATCATTTGCTGGTGCTTGGCATATTCCTAATTGCTCATGTTAAATTTATTTTAAAATGTCACATACTATGTACCCTCTAAGGAATGCTTTCAGACTAACAATCTTAGCCTCTGTCCTGATAAAACCCTACTTCAAGAACAAGTTAAAGCATTGAAAGTGTATTTCTGAGATTTTCTATGAGTGAACAAACATAGAATGCATCACAAATTAAAGTATTAAATGCTCATGAGCACCAAAGCCATAACCTAACTTATGGCCACTAAAAACCATTAGGTAATCCTTGTGAGATATTGTTTCACATATGCCTTGCCACACATTAATCCTTAATAAATAAGCAATTTTGGCAACTAAGTACTGTTTTCTGTGGAAAATATGATCTAATTGTTTAAAAACATTTACATATTCATATTTCCAAATGATTAAATAGATTAAGGTACTTTTCTTATACTTATTTTGTTTCTGTATATTTTTTGCCATACTGGGGATTAAACTCAGGGGTGCTCTACCACTGAGCTACATCCTCAGCCCTTTTATTTTGTTTTGAGACAGGGTCTCATCAAGTTGCTGAGGCTGACCTTGAACATGCCATCCTCCTACCTCAGCCCATATAGGTATATGCCACCATGCCTGGCTATGATTTTATTTTTAATAGAAGAAATAGAATTTTAATTTTAACATTTCTGTGTCCTCTTGTAGACAGACTGTAACTACATTTATCAATTTTGTAAACTCTGGTATTTTATTGGCAAGTTATTTATACATATTTAGCATGACTACCAATTTATTTGGATTTATTTCTAGCCTACAATTTGTAAAAACTTATCTTGATTTTTCTATATTCCTTTTTCTTTTTTTTAAGTTAATTTTAAAAATTCTATCTGTTTCCTCTTCTGCCAGATTGGAAATTATGCATTCTACTTCCATTCTTTTAGTACATAGAAAATTTAACATGCACATTTATCTTAAAGTCTAATCTTAGTTTGTATTTCTGCCCTTTTCATGACTAACATAGAAATATTTTAACTCTCTTCATGCTTTATTATTATTGTCCAGTACTTTAATTCTACCTTAATTCTTTCATTTCTTTTCTTGCTATTATTTATTATATTTGACTCTTCTTTTCTGGATTAAATCTCTTTACAATTTGGTAAGATCCTATTGGTATTAAATTCTTTCATTTTTTGGTTGTTTGAAATGTTTACTTTCACCCTCATCCCTGTATGATAGATTTGCTGGGTTTAGGGTTTAGAGTCTCCCCATCCCCCAATCCTTTCTAGGTATTATTCTACTGATTTTTGGCCCTATTGTATTTTTGTGTTGTTGTTTGTTTGTTTTGAGAAGTCTTTTGCTAGTTAATCTGATTGTTAACATCATCTCTTTGGTGTTTTCCAGAGATGTGTCTAGCTGTGGACTTAGGTTTACTTATCTAGCCTTGGATTTATTGTGCCTTTCAAATTTGAAGCCCATGTCTTTCAATGACTTGGAAAATATGTAGCCATCTTTTAAAAAATATTTCTTTTCCTCACATTGTTTTTTCTTCTAAGTCATCCATTAAACATTTCATGGGGGCATTTGAATACTATTCTTCATGTCACTTCAGCTCTCTTGGTTTTAGCCATTTTGATCTTTCAGGTAATCTCATCAGTTCTATCTTCTAATTCTCTAATTACTGATCTATGTCTACCTTTATAAACCTGCCTGGTAATCTTTTTAAATTTTAATGTCTACATATTATTTTTCATTTTAATGTCTATATAATATATTTATTTCTAATACTTTTTAGTTTGATTATAAATATTCTTAGTCTTTTTTTGATAATGATTTGTTCTTTTGTTGACTACTTTATAGTTTGTATGCTAAATTATTTTTAAAATCCTACATTCATAAGTTTTTGTTATTTTAATTTCTTGTGGATCTGTTTGTACTATTGGTTGCTTTCCCTATTTTTCCTTATCATATTTATTTAATTGTATGTCTTATAATTTTGATTTGCACATTTACATTTGACTGAGTGTTTTTCTGGAAATTCTGTGAGGCCTATATGGAGATTGTGTGCATTTGGAAATTATTGCCGCTGTTTCTATAAAGAGTAGTTTTCTACCATCTTGATACTTCACTTAGGTTAATTACCCTATCTGGCAATTTCTGATTTTAAAATTCTTGGGTTTCTCACCTTCAAATACTTAAGAGCATTTTTTTATCTTACAAGGAGGACAGATTTAGACAAATTAATTTCCTATTACATTCCTTTTTGGAAGGCAGGTTTATTTTTGAGGTTTACTTTTTTATTTTTAAGTATATCCCCTATGGATGTTCACTTTATGGAAGGTCTCAGTTTCAACTTCTGGTTCTTGCAAGCACAGGATTTGTGTCTAGTATTTATTAAAACACAAGTAATACTTAATTCTCTGGTCTTATGCTTTTACTAAATTTTTGAGCACCAAAATTTCCTTTCCTTTCTTTTTTACAAGCTCCAAACATGTTGTTTCACATTTTACCCAGTGTAACTGGTTTTGTGGTGGAAGGTTTTTCAGGTTATATAAGTCTGCTGTATTTCATAAATTCTATGGATGTCCATGTGGATGTATGCCTATAAAGAATATACCTTTTAAACTTGAAGAATCTTCCGTCACAAAGTTAAAATACTATGTATTTTAAACAACTGTGCAGGAATTGTCAGTGACTTAATATGTTTTCAGGGTTGTATTGTATGTGAAACAGCTGAGAATATTAGGAGTTATTTTTATCATACCAACTGAGGCTCTCGTATCAGATTCACACAGAAGTGTGTTTATTAGTAAGCCATATATTAATTAAGTGTATAACTTTGTATATTGGCCAAAAACATACATATTTTCCCAGTATAATCAGAAAAATGCGTCATCTATTATAGTAAAAATGGGGAAAAAAACAGCAAACTTTTTAAAGCTTACAAATAGCTGTTTTTCTGAGCCTGGGTTCTTTCAATTAGTAGCAGGATTCTACCATTGTCAAGAGTTACAATTCACCGAAAGGGCATAAGGAAAAGCTCAGTTTTCCTAAATTCTTATTGTTATGGAGAAGTCCTGGTATAAAAATTTCGAGAAGAAAATGTTAACTAAAATCAAAATATGAATTACCCCAATAAGATGTCCTAAAATATAAGTAATACCTAGGAGAGTAGACTTCAGGAATCATTCAATGTCCTTACTGAGACTATGGGTACAAATGAGATGTGTGCACGCTAAGTATATTGACTTGTCTGAAGGAAAACTGTCACTCATAGACCAATACCAATTACCATTTTTCAGAAGTATAAAGTGACCTAACCTTTTGAAAATTTCCATCTTAACCCATTAACTTCTAATTCTATAAATATTTCCACAAAATTGACACAAGTGCACTAAAATAGGTTGGAAATCAAAATCAAGAATTTATATATTTGACTATATTAACTAATATTATTATATAATAAGAATATCAATAGTAATTTAATATTGTTTAATATTAACATTAAGTGATTTATATAGTTATATTGAATATTATATAATTTTGTTATATATTATATAACTTTATTTAAGTTTTTAATATGTGTTTCACATCTGGGACAATGGGACAAAGTAGGTTAAATCTACCTGTCAGAGGTACATGGTGATTTTACTTACCCAAAACCTCTTCCCTAGCACTAGAACGTGCATAACATCCAGAACTTGGCTAAAGATCATACCTCATTTTTTTCTTTGAGTTTTGTGATCATAACAATCACAGGGCTGTCTTCCTGCCAAACCATCTGCCAGAAGTCATTCACGGTGTTGATCATGGGACCCTGCGTGGCAATGAACGCTTTCTCCTTGCCACTGTAGCCCTAGTTGGAGTAAAGAGACAAACATATTGTCTTTTAAGTGGATGCCTTGCAGTGAACATTTAGGGGAAAGATCTTTGGCTGTGCTGGTTCAAAGGCAACATGGTTGTAAGAGCTTCATCGATTCTAGCACCATGATGCATGTGGCTGTTTTCCTAGCAAGTTCAGCAGGGCATTTGGTACTGAGGGTTGTAATGCTCCATCCTCACCAGAGCAGCTATGTGGAGACCATAGTCAGGGACTAAAAGGAGGACTCATTGTGGAGGATTCAAACAGGGTTGACAAACTACAACAAACAGATACCCTTGCTAGCAACCAATTGAAATCAAACTCTTGAGAGGGGAAGAAAAGCAAAACTAAACCTAAAATCAATAATTCAAAGTATGTCAACATGCTCACCAGAAAGAAATTTCTATTTATTTACTTACCCTAATATAATTAGCATTAATGTAGGTGCTCAGTGAATCAGTTACATTCTTTGGCCTTAAACACACTCTGCTGTGGGGATCTAATGGAGAAAACAAGAAAAAAATACATTAAATAAATATACTCTTTTAAAATTTCTTAAAACACCTATAACCTGCAAGTGGCACACCTGTTAACTTATACACTGATTGTCTGGCATGTGCCAGTGTTGGCCCTTTATACATGTTGTGTTCATCTCTTGAGCCATCAATGTTTACTGAGGGACCTTTGGGCCCATCTTATATTTGCTACTGACATAAATCTTGTCCATGAGGAAGAGATGATGAGTTTATACTTCATGTCATTTTTCATGGGCTTTTGATACTTGACCCCATCTCTCATGTATATCCCTCTCATTTTCTTGGCATTTGGAATTTGAACCAGGTTTCGGTTTTCCTATTTTTCTTCTATTCCTTCAGAGGTGAATCATTTCTTCATATTTCATGATCTCATCTTCCCTGGACCCTCGGGGCTCAACCTGGCCTTGCTTCATGAGCTTGGACCCTGATTTCCTGAGATAGACAAGCTATTTCACTATGTGCCGGACACTGTCTATCAGTGTGGGGATGGAGGATAGAGCACACCAACAAAAGAGGGAGCTTTTAAAGAGAAACACAATTCATTTCAGTGAGTTCCCAGTCTGTTCATAAAATTGCCAACAGCCTGTGCTGATTACCTAATGGATGTCAGAGTCTGTTCACAATACTTTACAGGTGTGATGTTGTTTAGTCTTCATAAGTCATTCATAAAAATATCTAAATTGATACCCCCATCTTTCAAATAGCAAACAAACAGAGAAGTTAAATCACTTGTCCAAGAGTACACAGTCAGGAAGAAAGTAATGGAGTCAGGCTCTGAACGTCTGCTATCTACTCTAGAGCATCCTTAGTGACTATGCCATGTTGCTTCCCTAATGTTGGCAGCCACACAAACTGATAATTACATTCCACATGTTACATCCTAGGAGTTGCCTAGTTTCTTCCTGAAATAATAGAAAATTCAGTGCTTTTCAGCATCCCTTCTCAGTGGAAGGTGGTGTAAAAACTGGGCTGCAGCAAGGAAGCATCCCGCCTTCTATACGCATATCCTGAAGTAAGACAGTCTGGGTGTAAGACAAGGAGACAATCTCTTTTATTCACAGGCCAAGCTGAGAAAATCATAGATAAAGTGAGGTAGGGAGAACTAGAGGAAGAAAGTTGCGTAGAATACGTGTGAGTGGGAGTCAGAGGTAATTGAAAATGTAACAAATCTGGCACAACCAACATAGATTTAATATTTATTATTTAAATTTATATTACATTTAGCTTCACATATAATTGCTATTAAAGATAATAAAAGCTATAACTGGTTTTATTAAAAAAAGACAAGTCAGCCCATAAGATTAGGAGTGATGTGGTGTGAAAATACAGCCACAAATTCTTTGACACTCTGTCTACAAAAAAGTAGAGTCCCGTTCACATTCCCTAAAGTGTGGGCAGAAATGAATGACTCGCATATAATGAATGGAATGTGACAAAGTTGACAGAGCTACCCAGGTCCTAAAGGATATACCACTTCCTCTTTGCTTTCTTTCTTGGGTTGTTTGCCCTGGAGGAAGCTGTCTTGTCTTGAGGGAGCCCAAGTAGCCAAACAGCACAGCCAAAATGAGGGAGCCATCATGGAAGGAGATCCTTTAGCGCAAGTCACGCCTTCAGCTGACTGCACCCCTGCTCAAGGTCTCAACAGAAACTTCACACATGATCCTGTACCAGAACTATCCAACCAAGCCAATTCCTGATGCATGGAAACTGTGAAATGTTTATTGCTTTAAGCCACTAAATTTCAAGATAATTTGTTATATAGCAGGTAATAGGTAATATGAGGAAAAATAAGGAGGCCATCAACAAACACTGGGGTGACAATACCATGGTTATCATTGTACTCACTGTGGGCTGAATGTATGCCAGAGAGAGAGCAGCTATCATCCTTTTATGCATTCTGTCACCTAATTATCATGGCTTTATAAAGTAGATACTATTAACATTCTCTTTATCTAGATTAGTTAATGGAAGCATAGAAGGGTTAGGTAACTCACCCGAGGTCATGTAGCTCAGAAGAAGTAAAACAGAGAATGAACCCATGTTATCAAAGTCAGAGCCATAAAGGCCATTATCAAAGGTGATGTTGAAAATATAAAGCTAAATTTCACTCATCAGTCCATAGGGTGTTTGAAATGAAGGCATATCTTAGAAGTAATAGGAGCTTCCATTCAGGGATGGATAAAACGGATTTGATCTCTAAAATATCTGGTTTTAGGAAGAGAAGCCCCAATTCTGCTTGAAATTACAGCATGGCACGTGAAGACCAAAATGCTGATTGGATAAGGCACAGGTATAACAGCTCCTGGTCCTGTCAGATGTAAGCAATCACAATCCAGGAGATGTCAATCAATCCTAGAAATCAGTGGGAACACCTCTTGGTAATGCCATGCTTCATAGTAGCTGGACTTCTTTCTTCTTCATCTAAAACACATTGCACAAGTTCCTGGTGTGTTCTTTTGGATGATCTAAAGGAAAAAGGATGACTACAGGGTACTATGAGGACTTGATAAGGACTAGTTGAGTCAGGATAGTCCACAAGGGACTGTGGACTGGGCTCAGCAACATGGAGCTCTCTCTTGGGATGGAGGCTTCCAGCTTTTATTTGAATTCCTCCTGAAGGGTTGTGTTGGGGAATATGATCCTGAAGCAGGCTACCCTCCTTAGAGCAGAGAATGGGCCCTGGCAATGTTTCCTAAGTTAGCTTATCACCTGGAGCCCTCACAGTGCAGGT
This sequence comes from Marmota flaviventris, assembly GCF_047511675.1. Taxonomy (NCBI): domain Eukaryota; kingdom Metazoa; phylum Chordata; class Mammalia; order Rodentia; family Sciuridae; genus Marmota; species Marmota flaviventris. The sequence continues at coordinate 46,982,456 of NC_092500.1, read as the reverse complement.
TCTAGGAGTCAGAAGCTGGCACCTGTCACTCAAATACACCTCATTTCCTCCAGATCTGCTGAAGTCGTGGCAGCTCTCTATATTTCCTACAACAGCAGTAGCAGGGTACCTTCATGTGCACAGGCCATTTTCCATAAAGAGCTTGTGCCTGACTTTGTTTTCATGATGTTTTATCCATTTTTTTTAAAAGCATATCCTCCAAATATAAGCTTTAGTTCCTAGCCCCTCATCCCCATCTAAATTTATTCTTGTTGGTAAAACCTCTTGGTCTGAATAAAATTTACCAAGTCCTTCATAATGTCAAAGGGCTTGTGGTAGGCAGCTCTTTTGTTCTCTCATTTTCCCCCTTCCCTTGCCCTACCAAATTTCTTTGAATTCCTGTGAGCTGCATTTTAACATTCAGAGTGAAATGATTCCGTTTTTCTTTGCATATCTTTTGTCAACCATATGGATCAAAATTCTTTACATAATATAAAATTAGAAACAATCCGAAAGAGAAGCCACAGTGGAGCAAACAGCAGGATTCACTGAACATACTCCATTAATGATAGCAGAGAGGAGGGGACCTGACTGGGAGCTTTTGACTGTGCAGTCCCCTTAAACATCTTTCTGAGTGAGCATGTGTGGGGCCATCTGGCATTTCTGCTGTCATCAGCTGGAACACACAACAGCATTCATAGCTCACATACACACATGCAAGCGCGTGCACGCGCGCACCCCCACCCCCCACCCCCCACATCCCCCGCCAACACACCCAGATGTGTATAAAAGACAGCTGTCTCCTGGTATTCACTCTCCCTCTTTCTTTAGTAACAAAATCCCACCCAGGTTCTGGCAGGGCCTTGGTATAATGCACAGCATTAGACTCCTCTAATTATTATCATCTCTTGCAATTAGTTGTGGCCACATGATTAAGTTCTCAATGTGAAAGATGAGAGTCAGGGATGTGTGTGATTTTTACACCAAGGGAGTGAAGTGAAGGGTAATGTTCTCCTTCTTCCACTCTCACTTCATCCTGCTGCTTAAAACATGGTTGCAGTGACCAGCATCTCAGTGTGCAAGGAAGCCAAGGCCCTGGGGATGGCAAAATAACCAGAGAGAAGAGTTGAGATGAAGGATGTGGCAAAGCCACCATACCACCAGGAAGCTTATACCTGGAGGGAAATGCACTTTCAATTTATTTAAACCATTACTATTTTGGGTGTGTTTAATGAGATACACACACACACACACACGAATTAATTTCTATTAGAAATAGTTAAAATTTATATATATATAAATTTTGGAAAAAGATATCAGAAAGGGATAGTATTATCACGAATCAGTTCTGCTTAGGGAGGCATTAAACAGAGTAGGCGTATTCTACACATCCAGGTTTGGTGCACATTCAGAAGTTGAATTCAGGATTTCTTAGGATCAAAGTTCACATTTGCTAAGTAAAAGAAAAAAATTTTGGTGATATAATAAAAGATATTCCTTTTAGTCTAAAATTAAGCCCCCAGCATTGTCACCAAAATGCCTGCAGTGATTAGACCAGCCTGGATATCACTAAATTACCCACTGTACTGATTTCTTCTATGTTGTCTACAACAAACTGTTCCAAATCCATTCCCCTGTTTGGAAGAAGCTATCTCTAGTTACCATGTGTGACCACTAGTCACATGTGGCCATTGAGCTCTTGATATATGGCTAATGTGAATTGAGGAATGAATATTTTAATTACTTCAAATTCATTTAAATTTAAATTTATGTAGCCATATGTGGCTAGTAGTTTTTTTCCTGGACAGTGAAGGCCCAGAGGATGAAATCCAAGTTTCTTACTTAGTAGAGCACAGCAGGTCTTCAGTGACATTTTCTCCATAGGCACTTTCCCACATGTACCTTTTGACCTAGCTCCATGGATCTAGGGCAATCACCCAAACATTCCATGACCTTATAGGTTCCAGGCATTTGCACATATTGCACCCTGTGCCTTCTCTGCCTGGTAAAGTAGTCTTTCCCAATTATTCAGGGCTCAGTTCTAATGATATGTCTTTCCGAGCCCCTCGCTGGCCTTACCAGACAGCACTAGCCATTCAATATTTTGCTTAGACTCCCTGCATTTTATTTCAGTATTTATCATCCTGCATTTTGAGTGCTTAAATTTCTGCCTACCCTGAAGGATTGTGGCAAATCTCTTGAGGGCAAAAAGTTGTATGTAATTCACTTTTGTATCCTATATCATTTCTGTCTGGTATGTGTTCAAAGAAAGTTTAATACTAGAATTAATTTCTATTAGAAATAGTTAAAACATTGCTTTTGACTTTCCAGATTTTTTTCTTTTCTAAGAAAATGAAACAAGCAAACTTTCATTCCTTTTAGTATCCACTGATTATTAGAAATTTCCATAAATGCCCTAAACCACTCAGGCTTGAAAAGAGTCCCAGTGCCTTCAGTTTTTGTAATGCTTATGATATATATGATTTACTAGGAACCCGATCTTATAACTATGTAGAAGCGATTCCATGTCAAGCTAAAGTTTATGTTGGAAATTAGTAATTCATAGTAATTTCCAAGTATTTAGAGGTTTTCAAATACTTTTTTTTATCTTTAAAGCAAGAACCCAATATATGACTGAATAGGGGAAAATGTAGATTTCCAACTAAAGCTTTTTAATATATTGGGTTAGACTATTAAAACAGCTGAGGATTAAAAATATACTTTACCACCACCATCATCATCATTTTCATCCCTACCTCCACAATTTTATTAATGTTATGCATTTAAGTCTACATATTAGCCAAATTCACTATGATAATTTTAACCAAATACTTCTGAACTATGTTAAATACTTAACATAGCATTTATGATACATCAGGGTAGAAGCAATAATAATTACACATATTATTTGAATATTGATCATTATTCCTCTCTTTATTTTGCTCTGCCCTTTTATTTTTCTTCTCCCCTCCTCTTTTTTTCTTATTTCCCATAATTCTTTTTTCCTTATTTCCCTTCTTTTCTCCTCCTTGTTCATGTATCTTTTCAACTTTATTGGACATAAATATAGATGTGTTTCACCAAGTCTGTATTTAAATTTGTTCTGTCAAACTTATATTTATGAAATTTCCTCACCTTGGTCTCTCTAAAATATATGCTGTAATCTTAAATTTTCCATTTAACAGACAAAATGATACCTGGATCCTGATGTGACTAACATTATATTAGATTTTATCAAAGGTTAGTCTGTGTCAAAATTTTCCCCCAGGAAGAAGTGCATTTGAGCTTTGAAGTCAAGAGATAAATTGGTTAGATGGGGAAAAATATATCACTGTAGCATGTGAACAAAGCCGGGGATGAAAAGAATGGTTTCACAGACTAATCAACATAAATTGGGAAATGGGAGGAAAGGAAGGAATTGGTTATATCTTTAACAAAAGAGAGAGGATACCAAGCCCGCACTGTCTAATGCAGTAGCCAATTAGTCATATGAAGCTAATTAATTTATCTAAATATGAAATAAAATTTAGAAATCAGTTCCTCTAGCTGCATTAGCTATAATCTTCAAGTGTTCACTTGCTACAAATGGTTAATGGGCTATCATATTGGAATTATATAGAACATATCCATAGCTGTAGAGAGTTGATGGTGATTATATAGAAGATCACTTGTAAAAAGCACATGAAAATTATAAAAGAGGGCTCTTGAATACTATGCTTTTGAACCTTTGAACCCTTCTATACATAGAAGAGCATTTTCCATAATTTATTCTGGAACGATGGATTCATCATCATTTAGTTAGGGAGGGAAAACAGAAACCAAATCATATTATTTATTGGAACTTTGCTTGTCATTTTACATACAATATCATTTAATTCTTCCAATGTCCTTGGAAGCTAGTATTATTATCTCTTGTTTTTAGGGATGAAGAAAAGGATGACAAAGGAACATTCAGTAGCCTGTTACAAATTGTGAATGTTTTTTAGTGGAGTAGGAAATAATCTAACTCAATCTGTTGCCTTCAAGAATGGTTCACTTGTTTGAATATCTACCTTGTACTAAGTACTTAATATAAAAATATAAAAGCATAATTTAAGTTAAAACATAACTAGATACTACATTTTTAAGTAAAAAAGCATAGTCAGAGTAAACAGTGTTCTTTAATTTTGTATGTATTGTCTTATTTTTGTATAAGTGAAGAAGTGCACATAGTTTTTATTATTTTACTTCATTGGGTGCTAATAATTTTATATTGTTATATGACTGGGCTTTTTCCCTACTGCTTTTGAGATTTTGGATAGACGTATTTTATGACTAATATTTATTTATATTACAAAATAATTTGACATAAACTTGACTTTAGCACTTCAATCTACCATATACAGTGTTCTGAACCAGGCTAACATTGTCCTGTCCTCAGAGAAATAGTTAAAATTGAATGAGTTCTTAGTATCTATGTACTAAAAAAAATCCTCAAAATTATATGGCATTACTGTTGTTGGTTCAAACTACCAAAATTTTAAATGTAAAAGGAGTTTATTGTAGGTTAAAACAATAAAAACAAACATAATGTTTCAAATCTTGGTTAATGGCGAATTATCAACTAACTTAATGTTTTAAATTTATCCGTATTATATTCTAAAATAAATCATAAAGAACAGCTTTGCCTATTTCATTTCAGTCTCTCATAATAATTTTCAGCCAAGAGTGTGGCTTGTCAAAACTCTATTTGCTAAATAATATTTCGTGCAACAAGGTTGGGTGGGATATTTGGGCTACAAGCACTTTCAACAGAAAATCCATCATTCCAAACATCAGTTGTCAGCACAGGTGCCCCTGGTTGAGAAAATGGTCCACCCAGTTCTGGGAATGGAAAAGCTGACACAGGGTTGTGGCGCAGTTGTCTGATATCATCAGGGCAGGAAACAGAGAAGGCTGAACTTTGAAATAATCCTAGTAATTTCCAAATCCTTCTGAAATTAGATGGCAGTTCCTGTATACATAATAATTGTGGTGGATGAATTACTTAACGTTCAGTATATTTTAGATGAAAATTTTAGCAGTGAAGAGAGAACCAATTCTTACACAGAGCACATTCATCCCTTTTAGCTAGTTGTAGTCATAGCATGTCTTTTGACAGTGATTAGAGCTGAGGTAAATAGATTTGCCTATACAGACTAGTTAAAATGTTGGTGTGGAGTGACTAACAATGCATTTCAATTCCACCAAAGGGGCGGCCTGGAGACGCATTAACAGTGTTAATAGTAACTCTGGGCTGGGGTTCTAGCTCAGTGGTAGAGCACTTGCCTTGCATGTACAAGACTCTGATTCTGATCCCCAGCACTGCGAAATCAAACAAACAAAAAACCCCAGAAATTCTTCAACTGCTTGAGTTTAAGTGCTTATGATAAGTATGGAGAATTTATTTGCTGTTTTATAAGTGAATTGATGGAATTGAAACTATTTCAATGTCAATACTTCAAATAAATCTTTGTAGCTCCATCTTTGCAGAGTTGTTGCCATCAGATGTTTACGGATTTGGCCAAAACCCCAACTATATCTGTTTGTTGAGTGATGGAAAATATTACTTCTCCAAAATGTTTTTGCAGAATTAATTCCTCAGTGCTTCCTACGCTCCTGTACCTCTTACACCATAGTTCTATTCTAGCTCTATGACATTATTACTCATTTACATGTCTCTCCTCTCCAGTCCATGAGCTCATTGATCTTACTGTTTCTCACTCCTTATGGGTCCCTGGCCTCCATCTCATTGCTTGATACTGATAACTTTCATGCAGTCAATTTTAGCTTGAATGTAATTTATAGTATCTCAAAGTGTGGTCCTGGTATCAGTTGTATCAGAATCACCTGGATATTTGCTAGAAGCAGTTTCCTGGGCTCAAGGGCACACCTACTTAAACAAAACCTCAGGGACTGGGCACAGGGTGCTGGATTTTCAACACAGATGATAGGTGATTGTTATGCACAGTGGTAATAATATCACTGAGATATAATTCACATTCTATACAATTTGTCCACTAGCATGCCACCACAGTTATTTTTTCCGCTCCAGCATCCTGAAAATATCATCATGACCAATTTTATAATATTTTCAGTATTCCCCAATAAACTCCATACCCTTTAGCAGTCATTCCCATTCCACTCAACACTGGGAAACCACTGATTTGCTTTCTGTCTTCATACATTTGATTGCTGGACATTTCATACAAATGGAATTATAAAATATGATGTGTTTATGCTGTTTTCTTTCATTTAGCAAAATATTTTTAAAGTTTATCCATTTCTAGTATATATTAGTATCTGGTTTCTTATTATTCATTCCATGTAAATTCAGAATACTCATATAAAATATGAATTTTGGATATACTGAATTTCATTTCCTGTTCATCAATGGACATTTGTGTTATTCCCACTCTTTGGATATTAATAATGTTGCTATGAACATTTTTGTGTATTTTTTTGTGTGGACACATGTTTCATTTCTCTTGGATGTATACTTAGGAGTGGACTGGTTGGTTCATAAAGTAACTTGAGGTTTTACCTTTTGAGGAACTACATACTACTTTCCTAAGTAGCACTTAGTAATCCTATGAGCGATGTCTGAAAAGGTTACAATTGCTGTACATCCTTGCCAATGATTTTTATTGTCTATCATTTATATAATCATCTTAGTGGATATGAAATGACATAGCATTGTGATTTTGATTCTCTGATGGCTAATGATGGTGAGCATCTTTTTATATGTTTATTGGTTATTTGTTTATCTTCTTTGGAGAAGGCAGACTTCTATTGAAGTCCTTTGACTATTTTTAAATTGGGTTGTCCTTCAATAGTGAATTGTAGGAGTACTTTATATACTGTACTTACAATTCCTTTTTAAATACATGATTTGAAAATATTGTTTTCTATTCTGTGGGTTGCCTTTTCTCTTTCTTGATAGTGTCATTTGAAGCATACTTTAAAATTTTATGTAGTTTAATTTATTCTTCTTGGTTTATTGTACTTTTCATGTCAAATTAAAGAAACCATTGACTAATTGAAGATCATGAAGATTTATACCTTTTTTATCTTAAGATTTTTATTTTTTTAGCTCCTATGTAACATGTAGGTATCTGATCCATGATATAAGGTAGGGTTCAATTTCATTTTTTGGTAGGGGGGGCGTGTTGTTTTAACATTATTTGTTGAAAAGATGCTCCTTAACCTATTGAATTATCTGATAACTCATGCTAAAAATCAATTGGCCATAATGTGTAGGACAATAAAGTTTTAGAGTCATGTATCTACTGAAATTGTGAGCAGATCATTATAATATAAGTAATATAGAATGAAATTATTTACTTCACACAACTTTAATGGTTATTATTAGTTTGATATATGGCTGTAACTCCAAATTTGGGCATTGTGAGGATTGGAAATGGTGAAGCCAAGGTGAATGAAAAAGGCTTGCCCTGTGCTTTGCAGTGCAAATTACTGAATCAAGAAACTTACTTGGCAAAATGGTCTTATAGCGATTTTTAGTTCCATGACGTGGAATGTCAATTTCTTTGGGATCCACAAAGTTCATTGGTATTTCCTGCAAAAATAAATGATATCAAATTCGTATATCTAATGCTGACACAAAGAAAATCTTCACAGGGGGCCATTTGATCCATGCTGTATTGGACTTCAAAGTCCTTTATAAAACAACAGACTGCCACCTCTGGCTGACCCACACCCTTCCTTTCATAAACATGCTGGGTGCACCCTGTCAAGCTGAGTTCTAAGAAGCAGTGCTCTGTGTCAGAAAGCATTATGTTATATGTAGCCATTAAAGAGCCATAAAATGCTTAGATTTTAAGAATCATGTTATGACACAATTGCTAGAATGACATAGATAGCTGAAAAGTAGATTTTTTACAAGGCGTTCAGGTTTTTAAAAAAATCTTTATGTAAGTATAGTACCAAAAAAACTCACTCTGGTGGATCCTTCTTTAATATTAATTATGGATTTTTTAATAATGATTAAAGCCTCCCTCCCAAAGGGGAACATATCAAAGAGTTTTTGTTGTTGTTGATTCAAGCAATGATGACATATTGTTTTTTTTTTTTTAATTAAGGAAAAGCTTATAGTTGGATTATTTCGTTTGTGCTTGTAAATATAATATGTTTTAATGAAGGGTATACAGATACTTTCTCTCACTTAAGAATATAAATGTCCTTATTTGGTCAGAATATATGTCATAGGTCTCAAATGATTAGAGAGAGCACAATTAGAATAGAAGTGTCTCTACATGAAGGCATTAGACATGAAAATGTGAGCATTTTTAGCTAATAGGGGCAAAGAAAGCAATGGGCAAGAATTTTCAAAAGAACCCCAACAAATATTTTAGGATTTGGTTAATCAAAATAGTATGTTTTCCAACATAAAATTATCCAAAGGATTGCTTAAGTAAGGTTAATGTGAAATAAAATAACTTTTGTGTTATTTAATGCCTGATAAGTATAAATTCCTCTGATCACATAAAATAATATTTTATTACTTAATTTACTCCAATGGAAAATACAGCTCAACATACTAATATTCTTTGAAATGAAAGAACTCATCTATAAATTAATTCAAATTATCCCAGTTTTCAGTCAATCTGAAACTTTGAGAAAAGTCAGACTATATTATGGATTTGAGGCTTGGTCTGCAGAGCAGAGCAGCTTACTTTCCATTAACTTCTGTTATTTTAGAATTTTATAATATTCTCTGATCCACCTACATGTTTTAACTTCTCAGTTCCAAGTTACCAAATGACCTAAATTGTTGAACGTTCAATAGAAAACACATGTTCATGCCTGATCATTTTAAACGGGTCAGTCTGTTTTGGCAAAGCCATTAAGTAGGTAATATCTTTATTCCTTACTTTTCTTTCATTTTACCTCCTGTTTTATGACACACACACTGACAATCTGTCATCTTCCAGCATTTTCCCTCTCTTGGATATTCCTTGTTGGCCTTACCTGTCCTTTCAGGGAAGTAGGTTATGCTAAAAGCTTATTTCACAAACAAAGGCCACCTTGGTTCTAGAAAAGAATACTAGGTGTGCCTTTGGTTAGCTGTGTGATCACTGGCTGGTTCTTTTATCCCAGTAGGTCTCATTTTCTTCTCATAAAAATATGACACACAGCAGAGTATAATTTTTAAAACCTCCATGTTTGTATTTGACTTAAGACAATTAATAATAGTTGATAGGGCTAACAGTTGATCTGTCTGCACTAGATCTTTTGCCTTAGCATGGCTGCAAATATTTAAACTGATCCTGGAATTTACTTTATTCAACCTATGTGGCTTAAGGTATATGACTGATTTAAGATGCAAGTTGATCTACCAAATAAATATTCCCTTTGGACAACAATTAAACCCAAGAAGTCTAATCTGATGCCTGAATCCAAACTCTTTGGGTATATATATATATGTTGTTATGCATTAAGTTATCACCTAGAATATTGATAGGTCCAAAACACTTGGTTTTCTTTCTGTGTTCTTTCTTTCATTTAAGATAAGCACCATATGCATCCTGTTGGTTAAGACAAAAAAAAAAAAAAATGGATATCAATCCTGACTTCTTCATTACTTCTGGCTACCTTTTGTAGGCTTAAAAGATTCTCTTTGTAGATTTATAGATTCTCTCCATTTTCAAAATAGAGTGTGATCTTTTTAAAATAGAAGTTTAAATGCATATGTGATTCTAAAAAATATTTTTGAGGCTCAATTTATGCCACTTCTCATCTTGATTCTGGTGTTCCTGTTAAATTGAATTGTGGGAGGCCATCCTCACACGTGATTTGAGTTACCTCCCTGGCTGGGTGAGAGGCGCTTAGACACAGCTGTGTCAGAGCTATTCCCCAACCTTCTCCAGGTCTGAGGGCTTGTCCATGCAGAGGCGTGTCTGGCCACTGCCCCGAAGACACAATCATCACCCCTGACCTTGGGATGCTGCCCCCTTAACCTTCATTGGATGGGATTTTCCCTGGAATTTTTTGTTCCCCAATACAATAAAAGTCCACTCCCTGCATGTTTGTTCTCTCTCTCTCTCTCTCCTCTTCAGTAAACCTTGCTACCGCATTAGGTGGCTGGAGGCGGGAGCTAGGAGAAGCCATCCTGGAGCTGGTTTAAAGGTAATTAGAGTCTTGTCTCTTTAATTTAAAACTCCCTAGCGTTTTGCTCACGGTTTGAACCTTCTTTAATAAAGCCAGCGCTGGTCGCTGGGCAGATTGAATAATTTAATTCCTCAAAAAGTGAAAACGACTTTTTTTTTAAATCCTAAAATGCTCCTTTTGTCTATGGCCGTGCCACCCTGCATGTGCCAAATCTCTTCAGAAATGCTCCTTCTCTGCCCAGCTTCTTTGTACCATTGCATTGCCTGGTCAGCTCTTACATACTCTGCCTTAATTCAGCTACTGCTGTGTAGTCTAAACACTTAATCAACAGTTGATAAGACAGTGGGTAGCTCTAAAACCATCATGCATTATTATAAACATTTGTTTGCTATAAGCTGCTTGAGCCCAAGGTAGCACCATTCTCACTTATATCTCATTATTTTCCATAGGTATAAAAATACTGAAGAAAAAATAAATGGCAGGCTCACCATGAATTCACTTTGGAGTAAATGTGAGCTTGCCACGACGTCCCTCAGCTGTGACCTGGTGAGAATTCGGCTGGCTGACTGAAGGTATTCCATGGCCACCTTCTCCCGTGGGGTTGGAATAGCCACGAAGGGTTCAACATTCCCCAAGCTACTCATGTCCAATGTAAGAGATACATTGGATCCTCGTCTACATGGAAAAATAACATTATTAGGTTAACATCACATGAATTATTTTGATCACACAAATTGTGTGTGATTGGTCTTTTTGAAAATGCATGTAATTCAGCAAGAACTTTTACAGAAATAAGGACCAAATGTATTTTTTCTTTTGGTGCCATGATTGATAATAGCAACTACTCACAAATCCTTTATAGAAAACTGACAATTTTATTTTTGCAAATAACTCCAAATTGAGAACATGTACTATAATTTACTAATAGATATAGTTGTTATGGAAATAATAGGATGGCTAATTATATTTAGTGAAAAATTTAGGGAATGTAAACACATTTGAATTGAGAAAATCAGACATAACATAAACCAATTTTTACTTACACATATGTCTGAAAGTCCAGTAATAAATCATGTCGTCATATAATATTTTTGACATCAATGTACTGTGCTTATGATTTTACTGGACATAGGAAATATAGAGAAAAATGTCTTAAGTGTACTCCCCATGAAAAAGTAGAACAAGGTAATGCATCTATCGATTAGCTTTACTTAGCATTCCACAAAGTATACATATTTCAAAACATCATATTACACAAATAAACACACTTATACTTTTCAAATAAAACATAATAAAAATAAAAAACCACAATCTCTGTTTTGGTTCAGCTTATTGCATTTGAAATACAATTTAAAAGTATAGGGCTGGGGTTGGTGCTTGCCTAGGATGTATGAGGCACTGGGTTCCATCCTCAGCACCACATAAAATAAACAAATAAAAAATAAAGGCATGCTGTCTATCTACAACTACAAAATTTTTTTAAGGTGTATATATATATATATATATATATATACACACACACACACACACACACATACACACACACATATATGTATCTATATGTATATATACATATAGATACATATATGTATATATATGCTTTTTATACATATATGTGTGTGTGTATATATATATATATATGTATTTTTTAACTTCTGAGTGAATCCTTAGCTTCTGTCTCCACCATGGCTTTATATATAGATGCATGTCTACGTGGAAATGTATATATGTACTGCTATTTAACTCTGTGGTGACCTATAAGAAAGTGTAGAGATCACAGGCCTGTAAACTAAGCTCCAATTTATCTTCCCTTTATAATTACACTCCTTTTTTTGGGAAGTGAGGTGGGTCTCTTTCAGTATAAAGACCCCAGTATCCTGGGTGGAAGGTGTAAGTGATTCTTACAGTTAAAATAGCTGTAAGGAACATAACAGTAAAATAACATGTGACAGTGACAGCAAGGCTGTTCCTATAAAGTAGTATGTGAGAGACTGAGGGTCAAAGACAGAGACTGCATTCATACTAATTGGTGGATTTAAAGGGATCTTTGGTGTGTGTCAGGAGATTAAATATGGTGCCAAATGGTTGGTGTTGCATAGGAGGGAACAACAGATCAAAGCAAATAAGAGTAAAGACAGTAAGAGTAGATAGTAGGCCCAGAAGGTTAATTCCTCCAAATTGTGTTCTCTATACTTGCTATGTATTGGATTGCCACATCAGGAGATAGTTAATCGATTAGAGCCTAATTTTTTTTTTTTTGGTGTGTGTGTGTGTGTGTGTGTGTGTTGCTGGGGATTGAACCCAGGGCCTTGTGCATGTGAGGCAGGCACTCTACCAACTGAGCTATATCCCTAGCCCTAGAGCCTAATTTTAAACAATGGAAAAGTATGAGAATATAAAACCAAAAATCCACTGAACAAAAAGTTGCAGCTTCAGTGCAATTCTAGTTCAATAATTGTTTTTAAAGAATAATATCATTTTATTGTTTATTTTTGCATTTGCTTATTTATTAAATAAATAAAAAAATATTGTGCTGGGGATTGAACCCATGGCCTCAGGCGTGCTGGGTAAACACTGTACCCCTGAGCTATACTCCAGTGTTATTTTAATCTCTAAGTAGTTTTAATTTCTTCTTATTCTTGATGGTCATTTAAGTACTTGAACATTAATATTCCTTATTAGTGTCTAACTATACAACATGGAACTTAGAGATGGACTTCTAATGGTTGGGATTTCTTGATTCTTTCTTTGAGAGAAACACTGCAATAATTTTTTTCCTAAACATTTCACAGATGATTTTGCTGTTGGTTTGATCATGTCTGTGTGTAAGTCCTGTGTTACCCATTTGCACATTTATACATACATATCACCTTATTTATTACACTATTACATGTTGTTAAAGATATTATTCCAGTGTATTCTTTCCTATTTTCCTATTGAATTTATCAAAGCCTGTGATATGGATGTAGGTCTTTCAAAATAATCACTTGTACTCTTTCTTAATTTTGTACAATTTTGACATTATGTATTTCAGTCAATGTGTCAATTGAAGAATTAAGAGTGATATATCTTAACTGTAGAGCTTATCAATGTTTCTTTCCTATTAATTTTATATTTGTTCTCACATCTGACTTTTAAAAATTTTAATATTGACATGTCTGGCTTTTATTTTGGAGTGTCTCTATGTTTTCTCATCTTATTATTATTCTTTTTTAATTAATTAATTATTTTTAATTTTTTTATTTGTTCTTTTTAGACAGTAGAATGTATGTTGACATATCATATATATATATGGAGTATAACTTCCCATTCTTGTGGTTGTACTTGATGTGGAGTGACACTGGTCGTGTATTCATATATGAGCATAGAAAAGTTATGTCCTATTCTTTCTACCATCTTTCCTATTCCCATCCCTCCATCCTTCCCTTCATTCTCCTTTGTCTAATCCAGTGAAATTCAATTTTTCCCTTTTGAATTATTGGGTAATTAATTAGGGAAAAGCATTCTGAACGCCTCATAAAATAATGCATATTTTATAGAGGGATGAGTGTCTCTCCCCTCCACTTTTTAAATTTTTTGGTTGTTGTTAGTGATATCAGCAGGGCTTCTTGTGTTTCTTAATAGGAGGTAAAGAGCTGAGGAGGAGCAAAGAATGGTTCCACTTTTAGACCAAGAATTTCAATATATTTTTCGTGGGAAAACAGTTTTTAAAGTTCCTTCATCCATTTCTTCTGGTCACTAATTTCATGAAAAATCTTTCCCAATTACAATAATGTTTTCTATTGGCCTTACTTTTTAGTATATTTGTGAGGATTTGACTTTTGCTGGTTTCAATAGATATTTTAGTAAGGAGTGGTGAGATGCTGTCTAAGGGGTTGCTAATCACATGCCATTTTGAATTATGATTGCATTTAATTTTCAGCTTCAAAAGACAAAAGTGTCTACAATCTGTTAATGGAGTAACACCAGAGCCACTCTAGGTTTAGTAGGTGGTGAGGTCTCTTCCACCCAGTTGGACAGTGCAGATACACAAAGGAGGAGTCATTTGAGTTGTGCCCTGAAGGTAAAGGTTCAATAGGTAAATTTTGGGGAGACAATTATTTCAGAGAGAGAGAGCGTGGAAGGAGAAAATGATAAGACAACTTAGAGAAATTACAGAGAAGCAGTTTGATCAGAAGTTCAGTTATGTAAAAAACATGGTTTGGAAATGGAAGTCAGAATCATTTATCCGAGATGAGAGGGAGGCAAGAGTTGAGAACCTCTAAGGCTACTGGAAGTCTGCCCAAATCCAGGAACGAAAGGATCAGAACATGGAGGTATGTCAACTTCTGTTTTGGCTTCCCAAGGCACTTCCTGCCCAAACCTGAGAGACCCCATGTCTAAGGTTCATTTGCTTTAGTGTGTAAGTAATAAGGGAGTCTGTGCTAAATTGAGACCCAATGTAGCGTTTTCATGTCAACTGAATTGTAAACTGTCATCCTGGCAAGGGAAGGAAGAAAGGAAACTAACATTTGTTAAATATTTATTATTTGCCAAGTATTATCATAAGGACTTTCACATATGGTAGCTCAATATTCATAGCCTTCTGCAATATTACTTCCCCTCATTTTACAGGTGAAGAGATCACCAGCTTAGAAACCCAACGTGGATGTATAACCGATGTGATTCTGCAATCTGTATACGGGGTAACAATGGGAGTTCATAACCCACTTGAATCAAATATATGAAATATGATATGTCAAGAGCTATGTAATGTTTTGAACAACTAATAATGAAAATAAAGACACCCAACGTGGAGCAAAGATTCAATCCAAGTTACAATATAAAATCTGAGCTCTTTCATCTTTGCCTCCCAAAGCAAGGAGTAGGGTGGGCAGAAAGTCAAGTCACTGGAATGCAAGTATTTGTACCAGTGTTCTGGTACAAACTTTATCTTTACAGGTAAACTTGTCTGGGCTCAAATCTTTCCTCTACACGCCCTTGTGGTGAAACTTCGGTGAGGCCGTCTAGACTTGCTGCTTCTGAACTTTCTCCTTTTATGAAAGAAACCCTATCTCAGAGGGTTATTAAAAGGTTAACTGGATAATGTAAGTAAATTGCTTGTGATGCTTGGCTATTATTAACTTTGGGTAATAATGGGCAAAGTCTTACTTAACTGTCACATTTAGTTCTCTAAAGGATCTATTTTAGGAGGTCTTTACAAAAACTCGAACATTGTTTTTACTGAGATTAATGATTTGAATTCAGTGGTTATAATCTACACATTTGTCACTAAAGAAAAACACATCCTTCTTGATAACCTATTTATCTTAAAGTTTCTCTTTATTATGGCAAATTCATTTCCCCTGAATCCTAAACAACTCTAAAGCACTTTGCCTCAACACCTCAGACAATGTTTCAAAGTTCACTTATGGAGTTAAATTTGCACAAGCTCTTGACCTCACAGATAGCATTTTCCACAAAACAGCCCTTATCATGGTAAGTACTCTCTGTCCTGTCCGTGAAATATGATGGTAGGATGTCATGACCTTAGAAAAAAATCTTTGCTTTTGTTAATTCTTATTCTCAAGGAACAGGCAATATTTAGATTAAGTGAAATATGGTGGAATTAGGAAATCTAATCAGTAGAATAAAAAAGAGTAAAATATTTGGGCACTTCCTAGTCAGGTCTTGTGCTTAGAGAGAAGAGATTAAATATACTCATGTTTTAATTTTTTCATTACATAAATAATGCAAGTTCATTAGAGGAAATCTATAAAGTTTAGAAGTTCTAAAAAAAAAGGAATTGAAATCACTCATACTCATGTATTCTTTACTTGCCTTTAAATTGACTTTTAAACTTTGCTGTTTTGTGGGCAGCGATGTCAGTGGCTTATTATTTTATTTCTTTGGTTAAAGATGAGGATAAGCTAGATTTTCATTTGTTTATGTAGGTCTTTACCTTTGAGAATTTTCTGTTCATTCTCTTCATTCTCTTTCCTCATTTTTATATTGTAACATTAATATATTTATTATTGACTTGGCTGATGTTTGTATATGACATTGTCTGATGTATATGTTGCAAACATATAGTTTCTTATTGTCTTGAAACATGAAGAATTGTTTAAAATTTATATTTATGTTCAGTCTATTGTTAATCTTTCCTTTGTAGAGGATTCTTGCATTGCTTTAATTCAGAGGAATTTTTTCTCTTGAAATTTAGTTTCTTAAATCTTTTAATGTATTTATAATTTATTTTGGGGTATAAGAAAGGAAAAATCCTTAAGGTCTTTTTTTTGTTGTTGTTGTTGGGGGGGGGGGTACTAGGGATTGAACTCAGGGGCACTTAACCACTGAGCTACATCCTCCCCCTGACTTTTTTTTTTTTTTTTGGATTTTATTTAAAGACAAGGTCTCCCTGGGTTGCTTAATGCCTCATTTTTGCTGAGGATGGCTGGGAACAGGTGATCCTCCTGCCTCAGCCTCCTGAGCCGCTGGGATTACAGGCATACACCACCTGCCCAGCTTCAAGGTCTTTGTTTTCTTTTCAAACAGGTTATCAATATTTCTAGCACTTTGCTGAAAAATCTAGAGAGGGATATAATTTATAAAATAGGAATGTTAAGGAATGTTAAGTTATTTGTT
Source organism: Marmota flaviventris (assembly GCF_047511675.1). NCBI lineage: Eukaryota > Metazoa > Chordata > Mammalia > Rodentia > Sciuridae > Marmota > Marmota flaviventris. The sequence continues at coordinate 46,965,704 of NC_092500.1, read as the reverse complement.
TTTGTTTGGTACTGGGGATTGAAACTAAAGGCACTTAACCGCTGAGCCGCATCCCCAGTCTTTTTTTTTTTTTTTCTTTTGAGACAGGGTCTCACTAAGTTGCTTAGGGGCTCACTAAGTTTCTGAGACTGGTCTCAAACTTGCATTCCTCCTACCTCAGCCTCCCAAGTAACTGGGAATACAGATGTGTGCCATTGAGCCCAGTTGGAATGCTATAACTAACTAATGATCTATCTGAAAGGTAAAACACTATTTTACTGAACCAAGAGAATATGAACTTGATCAATCACATCCATAAACCAAAATGGTAAGAAGTGAGCATAGAAGCAAAAAGACATTTCAAAAGCAAGGCAAACACAAATTACGGAAAAAATAAAAACAAGATAGGAAAATATCTAAATGATTTAGAGAAAAAAATCAATAAAATAGTAGGAGTCTGAGACCTTTAATTAAAAAAAAACTGCATAAAAATAAGACAGAACTTCTATTGAAAGTCTTGCTTCTATTTTGTCATGTAGCTGTGAACAAACTGTTTAGCTTTTTTAGTGCCTCATGATTGCTGTTGGACAAAAGGGAACATAATAAAAAGCTTTATCGAGCTGCTGCTGTAGCACCAATTATTATTTATGCCAAAAAATAAAGAGGAGGGAGGAAATTCAAAAGATACCATTGCAAACAATTGAAGGAAAAAAGCAAATTCTTAAGGAAAGGTAACAGGAATGCAATAAACATTAACATGCTAATTTCAATTAAGTAAAAAGGAAAACATGTCTAAATATTGTGGGCCAGGGCCACACAGCCAGTTCAGCAAGAGACTATAAACATTTCAGCTGAAATTGTTCAATTCCTCATCATTGTTTCTAGAAATACAAGAACACTTCAGCTGAGTGTTGGCAGAGCTGAGAAACCAGGCATTTATTTTCCTAGTAGGTGAGGGCCAGAACTTTGGGTGTTAGAAGCTGGATTTAGGGGGCTGGGGTTGTGGCTCAGTGGTAGACCTCTTGCCTAGTATGTGTGAGGCACTGGGTTTGATCCTCAGCACCACATATAAGTAAATAAAAAATAAATATCCATCAACAGCTAAAAAATAAAAGTAAAAATAAAGAAGCAGGATTTATGCAGAAGGGTACAGTTTCCTGTGTTGTGTGAAAGGGACTAATTCTTAATTGTGCTACTCTTTCTGTAGTGTTGGCCATGGAGTGCTATGAGACTTCAAGCCTGGCACTTCATTCAGTACCCAGTAAAGAACAGAAATGGGAGTAGAATAAGATGAGAGAAATGGCCAGTCTGCCTGCAGTGTAGGAAGATGTACTTCTCAGACTCCTGGATGATAAAATTACTTTTCAGTGGGAAATGGTGGCAGCTGTTTATCTTGAAGTACTTGAAATGAGAACAGAAAGGTATGCATCTTAATGATTATAAGAATTTCATAGAGAGTGAAAGCAAACAGATTTGACCTTTGAGAATGTTTTTGGTTTTGTTTTAAAAAATGCATAATTTGCCCAGAGCCGTCTTCATTAGTATATATATCTTTCACATGATAGGAAGAACTTTAACACTTTCTTCTCTCTAGATCTAAAAATGTGAGTCCTGAGGCCTTCAGCCCAACCTTGCCTCCCTCTGTGTTATAATAGTTCATTTGAATAACAAAGGATAGGAAAAATGGTAAAATGGAGAGATGGAATTCCTTTACTACATGTGGATTGACTGGCCACTAAAGCTCTTTGCAACTTCAAATTCTTTGGCTTTTAAGTACCAAGGGTTAATAGTATTTAATTAGTAATAGGCTGTTTCCATCTCTCTCTCTCTCTCTCTCTCTCTCTCTCTCTTTCAGTACTGGAGATTGAACCCAGGGGCACTCTTTCACTGAGCCACATCTCCAGCCCTATTTTATTTTTAATTTTTAGACAGGTTTTCACTAAGTTGGTGGGTCTGGTCTTGAACTTGTAATCCTCCTGCCTCAGTCTCCCAAATTGCTGGGAGTACAGCCATGTGCCACCAGGCCCAACCTGTTTTCATCTCTTTATCTTCAAGTAAATTATATGTAGTACCCTTTTTCTGGACCACTTGACAGACGAGAGTGAGGAGAAAGATACAAAGCACTAGGAAAGTTATTTATTGTGACAAAAATTCAAGGTTGCTAATCTCTAGAAGCTATAATAAATGAATAGGTCCTATATAATAATATAAAAGATATCAGGTCCGGGATCTGGAAGATAATAAATTTCACTCTAAAGTAAAAAGAAAATCTCGTAATATATTGAAAGAACATTTTTGGTGTGGAAATGTGGGAAATGATCCATTTTTCTACCTGAAATCACCTGCTTCATTGGGTAGACTGTTGCTCTTCCTTTTAAATGATTTGCAAAAAGTTTTTGCATTTGTACCATGATATCAGATCTTTCATAGGCACA